>NC_044303.2:136114939-136771473 GCF_007474595.2 Lynx canadensis | reverse complement strand
ACAAACATTTATTTAAAAAATGACAATTATAGTAAAAGGTGTCCCTTTCTTAGCCCAATGCCAGAAAAGAGAAGAGCAACAGCATGAGAAGAACTTTCTATATCTATGTCTAAAAAGTATGTTCCCTGTGAGAGCAAAAAAAATACAAATTCAAGTATGCAAGGATTCAGAACCATAATACCCAAGTACCAGTCCCCAAAAATTCACCTGAAGAAAGAGTCCAATGAAGTGGGAAGAAGAACTCAACAATTAGGACCAGTTATAGAAGAATCAATGATGAGTAATAAACCAATGAAATTTAGAATTAAGTCAACAAAAGCATTGGTTGCTATATGGTTGACAACTTTTATACAAATATTAACAAATTCTCCCTAAAGTAAAAATATAGAAAAATATAAATATAGAAAAGAAAAACCTGAAAAGATACAGCTAGCCTCAGAAAGGAAGATAAGGATTCCAGTGGACCATAAATTCAAGGTCAGGAACAGATTGAAGCTGGGAATTTGCTTGACCCAGGGTTCAGACGCTGGCAGTGGCAGCTAAGAGTTTGGCTTCTACAGGGTAAAAGGACTAAACCTGTTCCAAAACAGAAGCTGGAGTGGAGTTCTTCCAATCATGAAACAAGACTACATTTGTTTTAATTGCCTTAGAAGGCTGCCTGGGTCTAGAGCTTACACCAAGTCATAAACGCAGGGAAGGAGGACAGGTCTACGGCCTACGAAACAGAAACTGAACACATAACTGGCTGAATCCTGGAGTCACTGCTCGGAAAACAGCCAGCAAAAAAAATTTTTTTTTAAAAAGGAGGAGGGCACCTGGGTGGCTCAGTTGGTTGAGCGTCTGTCTTCGACTCAGGTCATGATCTCACAGTCTGTGGGTTCGAGCCCCGCATTGAGCTCTGTGCTGACAGCTCAGAGCCTGGAGCCTGCTTCCTGTCCTGTATCTCCCTTTCTCTCTGCCTCTCCCCCATTCTCACTTTGTCTCACTCTGTCTCTCAAAAATAAATAAATGTAAAAAAAATTTTTAATAAAAAAAAGAAAGAAAACAGCTGGCAGGAAAGCCATGCAACCCTCTGACTATCTGCGATTACCACTTACCAGGAGACTCAAACCTCCACTGTAAAGCCTGGCTCTAGACTGAAAGCCTGAGAGGCTTAGGAGAGGTAACACAAAAGATTATTCAAGTGCTACTTTGGTTTTTAAATGTAGCCTTTAATTAATCAAAATTACAAATTCAAAAACTTAGTCCTTTCTTGTCCTATTCCTAGATCTTTTTATATCCTTTCTACCTACCTAGATTTAAATTAAGCCCAACTGGAATCTCTCATGTCTCATCTTTCTCCATTCATAGTTCTGAGGTCATTTAAAAATCATTAAAGAAATGGAGTTAGTCACCAAAATTTCCCACTGACAAAAGACTTGACCAAA
This sequence comes from Lynx canadensis, assembly GCF_007474595.2. Classification (NCBI taxonomy): domain Eukaryota; kingdom Metazoa; phylum Chordata; class Mammalia; order Carnivora; family Felidae; genus Lynx; species Lynx canadensis. Next base: position 136,770,046 of record NC_044303.2, on the reverse strand, counting down.
CCTCCACAGATAATCCTTCTTTACAAACTGCTTCAAAGGACCGGGAAAGTAGAGAGAAAGCAAACTCTTTAATGTATTTTTTGAGGCAACTTAGCCTACTACCAAAATTGGACAATGATAAAGACAAGAAAATAAAATTACAAACCAATCTTTCTTAGAAACATAGACATAAACGTTTTAGTTTATAAATTAACAAATCAAAGCCAAGATGTGTTATAAAATGCGTCACAACTAAGTAGAGTTTATCCCATAAAAGGAAAAACACCATTAGAAAATCTATCAATTGGGGCGCCTTGGTGGCTCAGTTGGCTAAGCGTCTGATTCTTGATTTCAGCTCAGATCAGGATCTCATGATTCGTGAGATCGCCCCACATCAGGCTCCATATGGAGGCTGCTTGATATTCTCACTCTCTCCCTCTCTCTCTCTCTCTGCGCCTCTCCCACTCATGCTCTTTCTCTCTCTCTCTCTCTAAGTAAATAAATAAACCTAAAAAAAAATCTATCAGTAAATATACCATGTCAAGCAGACAAGGTGAACTACCAAGCAGCACAAGCAGCATGTGAGGAGAAATTCATGGTGGAAACAAGAGCAGGAGCAGGCATGTGGTTTTGCACTGCATGCCCAGGGTATAGAAGGATCAGATATTAAATCGTTGGGTTGTGGGAAGTATCAGCCGCACACCTGGCTGCTCAGGGACTATGGCTGTAGGACATGGCGAAAGCGTGGGCTCCAGCCCTGATCGTCCACCTCAGCACTCCACCAAGACTGATTGCTCCACCACTAGCATGTATCCATGGAGCTCTGCAGGAGGGTGACCACTTCTCTAGGCTGTAGATTAAGTCAGATTATTAATAGATTAAGAAAAATAGGGGCGCCTGCGTGTCTCAGTCGGTTGAGTGTCCCACTTCGGCTCAGGTCATGATCTCCAGTTCGTGGGTTCCAGCCCCATGTCAAGCTCTGTGCTGACAGCTCAGAGCCTGGAGCCTGCTTCAGATTCTGTGTCTACCTCCCTCTTGCTCCTCCCCTGCTCGCCCTCTGTCTCTGTCTCTCAAAAACAAATAAATATTTTAAAAAATTAAGAAAAATAGAATTGTATCAGTAAATGCAGGAAAAAGCTCTACAAAATTCAGTACTCATTCATGTTTGCAAAGCAAAAGCTTATCAAACCAGGAATTAGAAATAAATTTCCTTAATTTAAGAAAGAGTATATATATGTATTTATATGTATATATATATATATATATGTATATATATGTATATACATATATATACATATATACTTTTTTTTCAAGAGAGAAAGAGAGAGCATGGAGGGGAGATGGCCTGAGGGAGAGAGAGAGAAAATCTTAAGCAGGTTCCATGCTCAGCATGGGGTCCAACAGGGGGCTGGATCCCATGACCCTGAGATTATGATCCTGGCCAAAATCAAGAATTGAACACTTAACTGACTGAGCCACCCAGGCATCCCCCTCTTTTTTTCAAATTTAAGAGCATGTATTTTAAAAATGACCAAACAGGGATGCTTGGGTGGCTCAGTCAGTTGGGCATCCAACTTCAGCTTAGGTCACGATCTTACAGTTCATGAGTTCCAGCCCCACATTGGGCTCTGTGCTGACAGCTCAGAGCCTAGAGCCTGTTTTGGAGTCTGTCTCTCTCTTTCTCTCTACCCTCCCCTACTCACACTCTGTTTCTCTCTCTCTCAAAAATAAACATTAAAAAAATTTTTTTTAATCGAAATTGCTATCTCCTCTTGAAAAACTAAGGGGCACCTGGGTGGCTCAGTTGGTTAAGCATCCAACTTTGCCTCAGGTCATGATCTCACAGTCCATGAGTTCAAGCCCCACGCTGGGCTCTGTGCTGACAGCTCAGAGTCTAGAGCCTGCTTTGGATTCTGTGTCTCCCTCTCTCTCTGCCCCTCCCCCACCCATGCTCTACGTCTCTCTCTGTCTCTCTAAAATAAACATTAAAAATTTTTAATAAGAAAATAAATAATAAAAAATAAAAATAACCTAACAAAATAATTTCCTATGAAACTTTAGAAAAATTGTCATTGAAGTCAAGAATAAGAATGTCTACCATCACCCCTATACCATTGACATACTAACAGACATAGTCAATGTAATAAAATAACAAGTATAATTATAAGAATGAGAAAGGAAGAAAAAACTCTCCTTATTTTCAGATAACATGATTGTCTACATAGAAAGTCCAAAAGAACATATTGAAACACTTAGAACCAAGAGGAAAACTCAGGAACATTACAGGATATCATCAATATATAAACATGTACATAGCATTCTTTTATGTCAATAAACCAATTATAAAATATGATAGAATTAAAAAGCATACATGTCAGCAACAAAAAATTAGAATCCAAATAAATCTAAAACTTAAAAAAGTCTAAAACCTAGTAAATCCAAAACATATATGAAGAACATTATTAAAGTTATTGAAGGACATTTTTAAAGATCTAAATAAGTGGAGAAATCATACCATGTTAATAAATCAAAAGATGAAATAAGCTCAACATTTCAGTTCTTTCCATCATTAATTTGTAAGTTCAACGCAAATCCAAGCAAAATCCAACAGACCTTTTGTAAAACTTTATAAGCTGATACTAAAATTCATATGTAACCATAAATTAACAAGAATAAAAGTATTCTGAAGAACTGTGTATGGGTGAGAGGAGGGTTGTTCTACCAGATGAACCAACCAGGAACCAGTCTGAGGCTTGCAGCTGGCCTCAGTGTTGTTGGAAGCTGGCCTGGTGCTTCGTGTAGGCCATACACCATCTTACAGAAGACCACCTCAAACAAGGTCACTCATCAACCAAAATAAACTGAGTCAAAACAAAGCCACTTGATAATTTTGCATAAACACAGATAAAACCTCCATAGAACGCACAACATACCAAGCATTCCTGTCTCTCACTAAACAAGTGCCTGCTACTTCTTTACCAAGTATCATTTTGTCCTCCCTCTAGCTTCCTCTCCCTATAGATAATATTTATGGAGATATCCAATCATAGAATTGTCCCCACTTTCTGAAGATATCCAATCCAGAGTTACTCTCCTGTCTCTCAGGCCTTCCCCAGAATTATTCAACAAAAGCCCACATCCTACAAGAAGGTGTCTGTGTGAGTGTTTTGTTTTGTTTTGTTTTGTCTTTCCACACTGTCTTACTGAGATGCCACATGGGTCCCTAACCCAAACTGAAACTAGTAATAAACCTAATTTGTTAACTGCAGGTATGTTCCTGGAGGTGCCGGCTTGAGGTTGCTGACAGAGGTGTCAATGCTCAAATACTCTGTAAATAGTATGTGGTTGTGGTGTCCAAATAAACTAATAAGTCAATGGGACAGGATAGAGTTTAGAAACAGACCCACAAATTAAAAAAAAAAAAATCCTGAAAATTCACAGAGTTGGTATTATACATCAGTGGGAAAAGGTATTTATCTTCAATAAAGATGAGATGAGACTATGACTCTCCCATATAAAAAAATATGAAATCTCATATCACCATACACAAAAATTATGGGTTAATAACCTTAAAGTGCAAAATTACAAATCTTAAAGAAAATTACAGGAGAACCAGTATTATGTCTTTATGATTTGAACCAGTATTATGTCTTACACTTAGCACAAACATGGAAGGAAAAAAATTAACTACATTAAAATGTATAACTCTGCACAGCAAATGATACTATGGTGAAAAGATAAGCCATAGATTAGGAGATATTTGCGACATTATATAGCCAATAAGGAAGTAGTATTCAAAATATATAAAGAACTTCTACAAATTGATTAGAAAAAAACAAACAGGGGCACCTGGGTGGCTCAGTCAGTTAAGGGTCCAATTCTTGATTTCAGCTCAGGTCATGATCTCATGGTTCATGAGATCAAGCCCCCAGCTGGGCTCTGCACTGATAGTGCTAAGCCTGTTTGGAATTCTCTCTCTCCCTCTCTTTCTGTCCCTCCCCTACTCACAATCTCTCTCTCTCAAACTCTTTCTCTCAAAAATAAATAAACATTTAACAAAAGAAAAATGCAAACAACCCAACTAAAAAATAGGTAAGGTACATGAAGAAACAAATCACAGAAGAGAAAATATGAATAAATATTAAAATATGGTCTTCTTGAGTAGTCAAAAGAATGCAAATTAAAATAACAATGAAATACCATTGGCAAAAATGATATCAGATTCGCAAAAGAAAAATTTTTTTAAGTTTTATTTATTTTTGTAAGTAATCTCTACACCCAACGTGGGGCTCAAACTCACAGCCCCAAGATCAAGACTCACACACTCTTCTGACTGAGCCAGCCAGACACCCCAGATTGGCAAAATTTTTAACTTAACCATTCCAAGCATAGGTGACCCTGTGGAGTAATGGGAAGTCTTGCACAACACCGGTAGGAACATAAATTGGTACAGCCATTAGTTCTCTAATTAATTTAGAGAGCAATCTGGCATTATCTACTAACATTGAAAATGAGCATACTGTACAACCTACCCAGCAATTCCACTACTAGACCCTAGATAAACCTACACAAAGTAATATGGAGAGAGAGAGAAACATGTATGGGTAAGAAAGTAAGAGAGAGAATGAGGGAGAGAAAGAGAACAAAAGAGAAGAAATGATTCCTACTGGCTCTGGGTATCCAGTTCCTTTCTTCACCTATATTTCCTGCCCTCTGATCACTTTATAACAAAATCCCTCTTTAGAAATAAATTCATTAGAATTGGCTTATATGGGGGCTCCCGGGTGGCTCAGTTGGTTAAGCATCTGACTCTTGATTTTAGTCCAGGTCATAATCTCAGGATTGTGAGATCAAGCCCCATGTTGCTCTCTGGGTTAAGCATGGACCCTGCTTGGGATTCTCTCCCCCTCTCTCTCTGCTCCTCCCCCATTTGTGCTTACTCTCTCTCTCTCTCTCTCTCTCTCTGTCTCTCAAAATAAATAAACTTTTTAAAAAAGTAAATCACATTTTAAAATAGAGTAACAGGAGATAGAAAGATAAATAAAAATTAATCAAGGAAGGTTCGCTTCCACCCCTAATAGTTGTCAAGAGAGTCTTCCAAATGAGGATAGCTTGTCCTAAGAGGGATTCTATTGATAAAATGTCCCACAATGTATCAAATATAGACTGCTTGCCTCACAGAATTTTCATTTGGTCATCACAGGAATAGACAAGTCACTTTACCATTAAGGTCTCTGTTTCCTCATTTATAAAATGAGATTTAATTAAATGACCTCAAAGTTTCCTTTCAATTCTGAAATTCTGTGATCAATCCCAAAATGAAGACAATGTATAAACTAGGTTTGTAAACTCTACAGTAAGAATCAACAGCAAACGCCTAATAAACTCACAAAGCCCAAACTGCTCCAGAACCTTAATGTTGACACTATAAATCACGAAAGAAAACAGAATGTAGAAAGCGGAAGCTCAAACACCCAAAACCTCACCTGAGATACAGGAGCTCAATCCATCAGAAGTGTGGCTTTAAGATTTTAGAGACTTAAAAGTATTTTCTGGTGTAACGTTTCCAAGTTAAAAATGTTCTCCACTGGGGCGCCTGGATGGCGCAGTCGGTTAAGCGTCCGACTTCAGCCAGGTCACGATCTGGCGGTCCGTGAATTCGAGCCCCGCGTCGGGCTCTGGGCTGATGGCTCAGAGCCTGGAGCCTGTTTCCGATTCTGTGTCTCCCTCTCTCTCTGCCCCTCCCCCGTTCATGCTCTGTCTCTCTCTGTCCCAAAAATAAATTAAAAAAACGTTGAAAAAAAAAATTAAAAAAAAAAAAAATGTTCTCCACTTACACCTTTACAGAGGTTTTTAGTCCTTATGAAGCCTGCATATGTGTTCCTCTTTGGAAAGCCCCAGCTGGGTCCTAACCACCAAAAAAAATTTGAAAAATGAGAATACAAAAGGAAGCAAACTATACTGTGTGTGGAAGCAACTAATGTATATAAATTATATACATATAATTTATAATGTAATTATATTTATTTATATTTTATATTTATATATTACATTTATATATTTAAAAATTTATTGAAATATGTTTCAAATATATTATACATACACATAATTTTAAAATTATATATGATATATAGCCATATATCATACACTATATTTAATTATATATACTATACATTATATATGTAATATATGTAGTTATATATTTACATATATAGTTATATATAGTTACTAAAAATATGTAACTATATAATTTATATATTTAATATTAGTATTATTTACTAATAATATAGTATACATTATAATTTGCAATAATGTATTATTATAACTATACATAGTTATATAATTATGTTATAATTATATACTTTGTAATTTAAATATAACTCTCATATATAAATAAAATTTGTATGTATAATATGTATGTATGTAATTTTAAAACAATTATCTTCAAATTCCAAATGCTTAGGGTTCTCCACAAGATTGTTTAGTGTTTAAGAAATCGAAAGTTAATTTTTTTAATGTTTATTATTGAGAGACAGAGACAGAGCACAAGCAGAGGAGGGCCAGAGAGAGACAGAGACACAAAATCCGAAGCAGCCTCAGGCTCCGAGCTGTCAGCACAGAGCCAAACAGGGGGCTCGAACCCACGAACTACGAGATCATGACCTGAACCGAAGTTGGACGCTTAACGGAATGATCCATGAGCCACCCAGGAGCCCCAAGAAATCCACACTTTAAAAAATTGAGGTGATTTTAGGTTTATTCTTTCTTGTTAAAGCCTGCAGTGCACGTAAAGCCAAAATCAACTTGGGCTGGAGCATTATGCTTTATTTCCCAGTCGCTCAAACACAGAATGTTAGGTATGATCAAATAATGTAGAATGAAGTCAGTTGAAATATTTCAACTGGAAAGGGCCTCTTCGATGTCTTGCATGTCTGCAAGATTGCACAAATTGCCCAAGGTTACACAGCTAATGAGTGGCTGAGCCTTGACAGGAAACCAGGCGTCCCGCTTCCATTGCAGTGTTGTCCTGTGCTTGCCTCCCTCTGGTGAAGCCACCTCTGGACTGGAATCTAGGAAAACCTAGAGAAGCTCCAGGTCCCTTATATATTCAAAACCTCAGCCTCCCCCCTGCAAGCCTCTGTGCCTGTTCCCTTTCTCTGATATATACCATCCTCCCAGCCGGTCAGACACCAGTTCCATAAATTGCCCTGAGTTCAATAGTTTCCACACCTTTAGATTTTCCAGACCAGTCAAGTTTCCCCCAAAGTTCTAACATCTCAAAACAGAAATGCCTAATTTCATTTTGTTAATGGAAACATTAGGAAAACAACTGCCACCCATTTCCACTATCATTTTAGCACTGAAAATGTAGAGAGTATATGCTTGAAAAAAATGAATTTTATTATATATTAATTGTACTTCAATAGACACACGTAGGTAGGCTCTTAAAATGTAGGTATGCTGAACCGGGAATTAGATCAAATTGGATATATTTAGCTTTGGTTTCTCTGCCTCCAGACCATTTTACCACAGTTGAGGGGAAACACCATCATGGACAAGAAGAGTTTGGGAAAAGTACTGCTTCAGACTCTTCCAGGACAATGTCTCCTGCAATCCTCCTGTCCATCCACATTACCCTTATCCATCCAGGCCTTCATCACTTCTTCTCTGGACCACTGCAGTGTACTCCTGCCTGCTCTTTCTGTACAATGTTCCCCTTTCTGGTCCCTCCTTTAGTGGAGTATCAGAATGAGCTTCCTAGGGCACAGCTCTGATTATACCCTAGAGCCATCAGGAATAAAGCCTTGGCCTCTTCACCCACAATCGTACCAACCCTTATCTCCTTGTTCACCATTTTACACCCCATGGACTCAGCACTCAGGTTATTTCTAACTGCATTCTTTTCCTTGTGCACTTTCAGTCACACTATTTCCTACACCTTAAACAAAATTTTCCCCATCTTCCCATTTTAAAATATTACACATTCTTCAAATAACACTCAAATATCATTTTTGTCTACAGGCCTTGATAATTCACCACTGTGCCTCCTAAATTCATCTTCCTCTCTTTGTAGTCCTTAACATATCACTTCCTATGGTGAATCTGTCACATTCTAGTAGAGTTTGCCTATCATCAATTTGTACACTGTGTATATATAATTAGTAAATAGATAATTTGCTTAACATTCTTCTCAGCAGATGAATTTATATCCTACTTCCCTTGGAAAACAGAAGCCATGAAATAACTACCCCCGACGTCCTGCCAAAACATGTATAAAGTCCCCTATATCTTTACATATCATGTGCTCTCTTGCCTTCTCCTTCCTTCCCAAAGCTATCTTTTTCCTGGCTCTGAATCCCACCTTCTCATCCTTGACAAGAACCTCACTTCATCCATTACCTCTTCTTTTTTCTAAAGGTTTAACCTCCTTCTTGTTGCTGATTCCTCTTCTCAGTAATTCAGGGAACACCAGTTAGAACTATTTAATAAACTATTCTTAAGCCAAAATAGTTGTGCTGATAGACCCTCAAGACTAGAGTAGCTACATCTACAAAGGCAAGGGAAACAAATTATAAACACACATTAGCCAGGCAAGAGAGAATTATGTTTATCCATCCATCCATCCATCCATCCATCCATCCATCCATGAAGAATATTGAATGCTGACACCAGAACCACCACCCTCCTTATGCTCAGTCTTGATTTCCCCTGAGATACTCCTAATCTACAAACATCTGTGAATTCCACCTGAGGGGACCCAAAAGCCTATTTACAGGGAAAGCCACTTGGACCTCTTCTTATCTGCTCTTCATTTTCTAAGAACCCTTGGCCTCAATCATGTCAACATAAATTCAGAGATAAAAAATTCAAAGAATTTATCACGGCTTATCATTTTTATTTGTTTCTTATTATCTATTCTCACAAAAGATTATAAATCACTTGATTGTAGACCCCCTAAGAACAAGGATTCTGTCTATCTTGTTTATCATTGTGTTCTAAATACCCAGCACATGGAAGGCACTCAAAAAAGTACAGAATGAATGGGACTATATATAAACAACTAGCTCAGCATTGCAGTGGTTCTAATGTTGGACACTCAGCAGAACCACCTGAGAACCTTATTTAAACCACGCATTCCTAAATAGTCTTCCCTAACTATACTTCCCTGTCAAAGAAAAACCACAGTTGGACAGTAGTTAAAGCCATATAAATAGATTTTGTTCAGGACTACCACAATAGGGGAAAGAAAGTACAGTACAGGGCTCAATTCCTAATATTAAACGGGCAAGAAGTAGGGGAGTGAGTCAGTGGATGGGAAGTTACCAATGGGAAAAATCAGGGGTCAGGGAATTCCAGTTACACGACCGGACATGATCTTCACTCAAGACAGGCCAGAGTGCTCAGACATCCCCTAAAGAACGGTGGAAAATGAGAAGGATGGGGACTCTTGGTAAACTGATTTAGCAGGGTTTTTGCTAAAACTGGATTTTATAAGGAAGTGCACAGATAGGCCCAGAAGAAGGTTCAGGAGCCTGACTCAAGTCTGATCAAGAAAGAATCTTTGTCAATATCCACAATCAGATGTACCATTATCAGCATTGGAAGGGGGGTGTGGGTACCTAGGTACAACATGTATCTCTCACAGGCCTCCAGATTCTGTCATAGGGTGAGGGGCGTAACATCAGCAATTACTGTAGGAGGGGTAGTGGTTGTGTGTAGTTGAGAAAATTCCTCTGGTTAATTTTCACTCATCACCTCTAAACCCTGTGAGAACCACTGCTCTAGAAACACCGCTCTTATGCCTGTAATATTCTCTGGATTTTTAGCTATAGATGCCTGTCAACTCTCAGACCCCTGATCCTTCAGCCAATCTTAGAATATCTCTGGGGCTCATACGTGGGTGACTGCACATGGATAACTACTTTTCTCATTAAAATTTTTTCAATATTTAACATTCTTATCCTCTACCACAGAGACCTTCAGTCATTAAACATACTAAGGCATTCTATTTGAAGAGGCGGTCTAATACTGATTAAATGAAAAGGCAAGGTTACTTCTACCAAGCCACATCAGATTAAATGTTTTCATTATTAGTAGAGAATGTCATTACCACCATGACCTTAAAACTTGGATCCCCAGACAAAACTTTTGGAAGAAGCCTTTAATACCCAGCCCACAGATTCCTCATCACCAGTTCCCCATAAGTCCATATCCTTCAGTCAAATTAAGCAAGAAACAAAAGGGTGACCTAGAAGTAGGGGTGAAGGAGTTAAAGGGGTTTGGAGCAGAGTTCTTATTCCTGTCTTTGAACAACAAAGTCCTCCAGCAGCTCTTCCTTTTGGGAAAACATTCCAGGCTGCAATCAGAAGCACTTCTCAGTATTATCCCCGGGGATATTGCCTGTGCACTAATCAATGATTAAAGCAATTTCCTGATCTTATTTAAAAATGACACAAATGGGAACAGTTGAGGGACTCAAGAAGGTGGTCAGGATTTTATCTTAAATATTTTCTGGAAAAGCAGCAGACAATTAAACCATTAAAGAACTCTAGGCAGTTTTTCAAGATTAAAATGTAACACATTTCAGTCGCAACTAAGCCTGTCATATAGGAATTCAAATTGCAATGTGACCCCCCCCAGAATACATTGGCACCCCAGTGAGTTCATTTGTATTAAAGAAGTGCTTCTGGGGAATGTGGGAGTCTAAACAACCTGTTCAATTGCCCAGAGTGACATGGAAGGATAAAGGAGAAAAAATCTTGGGAGTCAAAGGGAGTAGAGCTGAAATCACAATTTAGGATTATGTGATCTGATCAACATGACTTCCATCATCTCTCTTAGCCTCTGCTTCCTCCTCTGAAAAATGGTAATAATATTGATCTTGCAAGATTACTAAGGGAATGAGCCATGGTAATAGTAAGAATAAGAATACTGCCAATAGCAATTGTGTATGAGAATATTTCCTATCAGCATACTCTATCTCCCCAGGAAGCAGTGGAGGGATGTTCTTTTTTAAGGCTTATATTATGCAGCAGCCTCTTGAGTTTGCATTGGGAAACTTTAAGTACCTGTTTTTCTCTTGATGTTCCTTCTTAAATGTTGTTTACTCTGGTTTAAACCCTCAGAAATGTGACCTTGGGTAAGTGCTCAAAAACATTTAAATGCTACTAACCTTTACCTTTAAGATTTTTATGTTTCTTGGGTTGAATCTACCCCCATCAGTTTTCATTTGTTCCCCTCAAAACTAGTTACTAAAATGACTAATTTTCCTTTGAACAGAGAATTTTTCCAAGTTTATATATTAAACAGTGGGAATGATCAGGTCTCACATCCTTAAAGTACCTAATACAGCTATTTCCCTTCCTTTGGATAAACAACAAGCCCTAAATAATCCATTTTTTATCAATGAATATTTACTAATAAAAGGATAACCAAAACAAAAGTCCCAATTTTTCAAACTGCATTTAATGAGGCTAAAGTCTGAAACAATTGATCTTTTATTGGTCTTATGTGAAAATTAAGGAGTTTTAATAAACAATGTCACATCAGCTCAATCCCAACCATCTCCAATTAACACAAACACATACACACACACACACACACACACACACACACACACCAACACCAACACCACCATCACCACCACCCCACCCCTCCCACACACACCACTGCAATCAAAGAAAAAGAGAGTACACCAAAGTTTGTGTGGCAAACTCCCAATTAATGATCAAAACTCCTTGGAGCCAAGGTGCTATTCTCCCAATAGACTGCTATTTCTAAAATCCATCTCTTTGAAAACAACAGCATGATTAATTCCACCATTCTCACTTACATTACTTACAACATAGAAACAATGATGCAGTAAGAGCAATTATTAAAAACACTTTATTATGTATAATTGTACATGCTGCAATTTGTGTCATTTGGGATTATTTTCCAGGTTGTGATGTCACCTACCAAGATTAACTAAATCTAATGTTCATCCTGCCACACCACATACAAAAATACAGTTTTCAAAGCAAAGTTGCCCTTCTCTACACAAAGATGGGTAAGAGTTTGTCAGATGAATAAGAATACTTTGCACATGTATCAACACCGTACAAGGCGTTATCCTTCACACAGTAACATTTAATGTATTCTTTTATTTGGGAACAGCAGGACAAGAGCCCCTTTAACTCTCAGAGGGAAACGCAAACTTTGTTGCTAAAGCCGAACTCCAGGGATGAAAGTGTGGTCCTCTCAAGGGAGGCAGAGGCAGTGGGGATTTATGGAGGAGGGTGGAAGCCTCATAAGCACTTCAAGAGGAAGGAATTGCAGGTGGTTCCTCGGGGACAGTCGCAAAGCTTCCCAATCCGTGCTCCTTTTCGCACTGCGCACCGCTCCCCAGCGTGGCACTGCGAACAACACAAGGTGCAGTCTTCCCACATATGCAAACCCAGGCTCCCAATGGCCGCATCTCCCCATCAACACAATTTCCGACTCCTGGGAGGGATAGGTGGAACCTATCACCATCCCCAGAGGTCCAAGTATAGTCAGGCCTGAAACACAGAGAGCCTTGTGCTTATAATGTCAGTGAGAGAACATAAAAGGAAATTATCGAACCCTTCCTACTTTATTTCACCTTTTTTGGGTGGGGGGCCACATTTTCTGGCTCCTTTGATAGTTTATCCAAAAGAAAGAAAATCAGACATTTTTGTAAGAAATAAACAATAGACCTATTTCTCACAGTCTCTACTCCCTGCTTTCAGCCTCCTCATCCCAAGGAAGGTGTGTGTGTGTGTGTGTGTGTGTGTGTGTGTGTGTGTGTGTGTGACAGAGAGAGAGAGAGAGAGACAGAGAGAGAGAGAGAGAGAGAGAGAGAGACAGAGAGAGAGAGAGAGACAGAGAGAGAACGAACACGTGCATGTGTGTGTTCCCTCAAGGAAAGTGACGAGCCAGGAATCAATAATTTTGACCTTAAAACATAGATCAAAAAAATTGGCAGTGCTCCAGAAGGCAAGAAGAAAATTGGAGGAACAAGATCTGAGTAGATTTAAGGGCTCTTCCAAGTCAGAGAATTCTTCATGAGTTGAAAAAAAAAAAAAACTCATCTTCAAGAAATGCTCCTTTCCATACAGACACCCAAGAGCTGATTCCTGGCACAAGCTATTGGGTCTTCTGAAATGGCCTTAGAGGCCAAGGACCACGTTTGGGGATGTAAAACAAAGGGAAGCCTACAGACTTCTGCAAACCCATTACCTGCAAACCTAGATGGATCTAGAGAGTATAAAGCTAAATGAAGTAGGGCAGAGAAAGCCAAATACTGTATGATTTCACTCATATGTGGAATTTAAGAAACAAAACAAACAAAGAAAAAAGAGACAAACCCCAAAACAGAATGTTAACTATAGAAAACAAACTGATAGTTACCACATCCTGGGGAAAAGGTCACCTATAAGACTCAAGGTGGTATATTTCCTCCTGGAAAAACATGGGGAAGGGGAACCCCAAAGCCTTACCATGGGGACTTGGCCATACTTCTTCTCATAGATCGGAATACTTTTAGTCTTGAGCTTCTTCAGGACTTCCTGTAGAGCTTCGATCTGCAACACACCGCCCCCACCCCGGAGCCGAAGTTGCCGCCTTGGCTGCAAGCCCAGCTCGGGTGCTCACTTCCCCTCCAGTCCTAGTTACAAGGAGCCCCAGAACCACACACACACTCCGCCGCGGGACTCCAAGGACAGAAAGGGAAGGTGCAGGGGTAGTAACTTAGCGAGCACGGTCTCTTGTACTGACCGCAAGTCCCTTAGCTGCTGAGGCTCCTGTTGCTCCAAGGGCCCAGGACAAGGGATTCGCTCTATAAACTGCCCGCAGGCAGTGGGGCTCCAGACGATTTTCAAATGGCAGCGGGAGCGCTGCCTTTGCGCTCATCTCCGCGCTCATCCCCGCGCACCCGGACTCTGGGAAGTGGGGGAGGGAGGGAGGGAGGACGGACGCGTGTACAGAGGGACTGGGGGCAACCAAGGGAGATCCGGGAGATACCCACCAGCTCCTTCTCATGGGAGGTATCCTCCACGGCGGAGTAGATGTCCAGGGCTCGGGGCTGGAGCTCAGCATCCTCCTGGGCACGGGCACCCAACAGCGGTAGCAGAAAAAGCAGGGCGGCACCCAAGACGGTCAGCGGCCGGAGACGGGGGCTCTCCATGGTGCTGAAACTCGGCGCTGCTGTGGCACCCCACGCTCCCGCCTTTTATAGAGAGCCAGAGCCCGAGTACAGGGAAGAGGGAGGGGGCGACGAAGGAAGTGAGTGTGGAGGAGGGTCCAGGTCAACCGTCTGTAGGCAGCGCTCCGCCACCGCCTGACATCAATGCCCGCTGGACACCAGGCACCCGTGAACGAAGCTGTGCGCACAGACAACAGGGACCCCGCACCCCTAAGTGCTGTCAGCCCCGCGGCAAGGGACGCTCCCCTAGGGGCCAGAGCTGAAATGGAGGGGCGGAGGGGCGAAAGCTGAGGGAAGGGGAGGAGGAGGGGGCCAGGAAATGGAAAATGCCTTGGAGGCAAGGCACAGGCTGTAGAGTCGCTCCCCATCCCTAGCAGCAGTGGCAAAGCAATCCACCTCACCAGCCCTGCTTCGCCTCTCACCCCAGCCTGTGGCAGCAAGCAGGAGGTGTTGCCTCCATGCAGGCATGTTTGCTGAGCATTTTACTAGACACTGATGCCAGGTAGGGGAGGCAAACATAGTACATATAACAAAGAGAAATCATGGCCTTCCCCAGGATGAGTTCACAGAATCTACGTGGTAATGAGAAAAGAAGGAAGACAGACTAACCTCAATTCAGGGGCAGTATGGAGGGTACAGAGAGAGCCCCATTCTGATTCTGGTCCTGGCTCCGCTGCTTACAAGCTGTGTGACTTTAGGCAAAATAAAGAATCTATCTGAGCCTCTCTCTTTCTCTCTCTCTCTCTCTTTCATACAACTGGAATTTAAAAATGCACCTTACAAAGATATCAAAAGGAGGAATGAGAATAGGTATGTAAAATACCTGGCCCTTAACACAATAAGCATTAAGCCTCCCTGCCTCTTTCTTTTAAACTATGAGGCTACCCAGGTAAGTGGTTGTGTGCAGTACTCAGTTTTTCCTTTGGGCAAACTCACCATCCTCATAACCCCTCTTACCCACTACCCACTTGTGATATCTAAGAAGCCTGTCTAGAAAGAAAGCAAAGGGGATGAAAAATGCAACTCCCTGATTATGGAAATATCTCTAGAGATCAGAAGTCAATGATGAGCCAGGTCCTTAGTGACCTGGGAAGACTGGTTTTTAAAAGGTGGGGGGTCCTTATGGCCTGAATACAAATCAAAGTTTCTGTAGGAGAGGTGATGTTTTCCCTATTTAGACCTAGAGGCTTATCACTCAGGCAGGCTTAACCCTGCCTGACCACCTGGGTTCTTTCACCACGTCATCTTTCTTTCAACTGCTCCTAACCCCATTCACTTTTCTCCAACCCCATTACTACCACCCCAGTTCTGGACAATTGCCCCAACCTACATCTTGCCTTCCTCCAACTCCACCCCATCTTCTCTTGCCTTCCTCTAATCCATAACTGACAACCAGGCAGAGTGTTTTTACCCTTAATATGCACTGATGGCTTCCCATCTTACTAAGCACTGAATCTAAATTCCTCATCCTGACTTACAAAGTACTACATGATCTGTACCTCTCTCCAATTTCATGTCCTACCACTCTGCTCCAGGCCCCTCCACTCCAGGCCCAGTGGCCTTCTCTGTGGTCCTCTAACAGGTCAAGCTCATTCCCATTTTGAAGCTTTTGCCCTTACCTTACCTGGAAAGGTCTTCCTGTGTTTCTAAATAGTCGAATACTTCTTGTAATTTAAATCTCAGTTTAAATGTCCTTGACCAGCCAATCTAAAGTATCCACCAATTTATGCTCCCACAGATTTATTGCTTGCCATGTGATGTGGGTCACTGGGATAATTAATACAAAATATGTGTCTGTTATTTCATTTATCAAGTATTTAATTGCTACTCAAATGCACCCTGGGAAGCAATTCAAGAAATACTATCTCTCCTGATGAGTAGCACACACATCAACAGCATCAAAGTATTTTTCTTTGGGATAAATCTAACTTGAAAATTAATCTAATACCTACCCCAGGTCTGCCTCTTAAACATACCTTTAGATCCTACACAATAAAACTTCAGTGACAGCACATTTTACTGTTTAAACCTTACAGAGACATATTGGCACTCATTGCAAAAGGATCTCCAGTAATGAAGGTATTCTAAATTTCAGAAAGAAAGTAAGGTTTTAGTCCATCCTTCTGCAAAGATGGGGATATTCCCAATGCAGTAATTTCTCTCATGTTGTGGACAGACACAATTTACTGATTTACTATGGACAAACCTCTCTTAACCACTCCTCCTAAGATAAAGCAGGCTTCCTATTTCTCTCTCACTCCCTCCTTCAAATTTTGAATAATTTCTTTTCCAGTATGGCCCAGAATAACACTTGGCCTTTTGGACTGTCATATTGCTCAAATACCAAACTACTTTGTTATCCATTAACCCCCTCTCCATCCTTCTGCCAAACAAGTCTTGTTCAACAGTAAACTTCCTCAGTTTGGGCCAGGAAAACAAAAGCAAAAATAAACATTGGAACTCCATCAAAATAAAAAATTCTTCACAGTGAAGGAAATAATCAATAAAACTAAAAGACAATCTAATGAATAGGAGAAGATATTTACAAATGACATATCTGATAAAGGGTTAGTATCCAAAATACAGAAAGAACTGATACAATTCAATGCCCAAAAAACAAAGAACCCAATTTAAAAATGAGAAGACATGAACAGACATTTCTCCAAAGAAGAAACACAGATCACCAACAAATGCATGAAAAGATGCTCAACATTACTAATCACCAGGGAAACACAAATCAAAACCACAATGAGATACCACCTCACACCTGCCAGAATGGCTAAAATCAAAAACACAGGAAACAACAAGTGTGGGGAAGAATGTGGAGAAAAAGGAAGCCTCTTGCTGTGGGAATGCAAACTGGTGCAGCCACTGTAGAACACAATAGGGAGGCTCCTCAAAAAGTTAAAAATACTTTTCTTTTACTGCCACGGTGGCAGCCATAAGTATGTTCAGGCTTCAAAAGAGGCGTGCCTCCAAGGTCCTCCACTGTGGCAAAAAAGGCCTCGTTGGACCCCAATGAGTCTAAGGAAATCATCAGTGCCAACCCCCATCAGTACATCCAGAAAATGATCAAGGATGGGCTGGTCATCCAGAAGCCTGTACTGTCCATTCCCAGGATCAGTACCAGAAAAACACCTTGGCCTGCCAGAAAGGTAGGCATATGGGCATCAGTAAGAGAAAAGGTACTGCCAAGGCTCGAATGCCTGAGAAGGTGACCTGGATGAGGAGAATGAGAATCCTGTGCCAGTTGCTCAGCAGACACCATGACTCTGAGAAGACTGACTGCCACATGTGTCATAGCCTGTACCTGAAAGTCAAGGGCAACCTGTTCAAAAACAGGCGGATTCTCATGGAACATATCCACAAGCTGAAGGCAGACAAGGCTCTCAAAAAGCTTCTGCTGAAAAGGCTTCTGCTGAAAAAGGTCCACAGATCAAGGACTAAGGAAGCACACAAAGTCTGTGAAGAGCACCTCCAAGCCAAGAAGGAGGAAATCATCAGACTCTGTCCAAGGAGCAAGAGACAAAGAAATAAAGCTTCCTCTCTTTTGTCTGTATACAGTGGCCTCAGCAATTACACAGGTCAATTATTCAATAAAGCAAACCCTTATCTGCCCCCCAAAAAAAATTAAAAATAGAACTACTATATGATCCAGTAATTCCACTACCGGGTATTTACACAAAGAATACAAAAACATTAATTCAAAAAGATACAAGCCACCCCTATGTTTATTGCAGCATTATTTACAATAGCCAAATTATGAAAAAGCCCAAGTGTCTATCAATAGATGAATGGAAGAGCACCTGGGTGGTTCAGTTGGTTGGGCATTCGACTCTTGATTTTGGCTCAGGTTGCCATCTCATGGTTTGTGGGATCAAGTCCCATGTCAGGCCCTGCACTGACAGTGTGGAGCCTGCTTGGAATATTCTCTCTCTCTCTCTCTCTCTCTCTCTCTCTCTCTCTCTCTCTCTGTCTCTCTATCTCTCTCTGCCTCTCCTTGCTTTCTCTTGCTTGCTTTCTCTCTCTCAAAATAAATAAACTTAAAAAAAATAGATGAATGGTTAAAGAAGATGTGATACACACACTCAGCCATAAAAAAAGAATAAGTTCTTGTCATTTGGAACAACATAGATGGGTCTAGAGAGTATAAACCTAGGTGAAATAGGTCAGTCAGAGAAAGCCAAATACTGTATGATTTCACTCATATGTGGAATTTAAGGGGGGGGTAAGGAAAAAAGAGACAAACCCCAAAACAGACTGTTAACTACAGAGAACAAAGGGAGGTGAGTGGGTGGGGTACATAAAATAGGTGAAGGGCAATGAAAGTACACTTATCACGATAAACATTGAGTGATGTATCGAGTTGTTGAATCACTACACTGGACCTCTGAAACTAATATAACACTGTATATTAATTATATTGGAATTAAAAAAATCCTCAGTTTCACTGACCTCTTAGATATTTGTATTTAAAAGTGTTTCTCTTTACTTATGTTCACTGCACTTTCCTCCAGGTTAAACATCACTCTGTTCTCTTTGGTACACATTTATAATCTCATGGGTGGCACACTTTTCACTTCTACATTATCTGCTCCCCCACCTTCCCTATCTCCAGAAGAGAAATGAGTTTCCATTGACATTCATCTTGTATTTACTGACTTTCAATCCAAAGCCTTCCAAAGGAACTGATGTCATTCTGTTCTAATGAAACATCTTTATCACTATATAGAAGAAAACAATCTGCAAATGAAGCACACTTGGAGTTGATGCTAAACTGGGAGGTGCTGGAGACATATGAAAGACTATGTATTTTAGAGACAGCCTCAGAAGGAATAAAGTAGAGAAATAAGACAAAGCTTTTCATTATTTTTTCAAAGATTTCAATTTAAAAACTGTCAATTTCAAGGCTTCCAATTTTCTATTTTTTTTTTATTTTTCTTACTTTCTCATATGAAATTTATTGTCAAATTGGTTTCCATACAATACCCAGTGCTCATCCCAACAGGTGCCCTCCTCAATGCCCATCACCCACTTTCCCCTCCCTCTCACCCCCCATCAACCCTCAGTTTATTCTCAGTTTTTAAGAGTCTCTTATGGTTTGCAAGGCTACCAATTTTTTTAAAATATCAATGTTCAATATGTTCACAGCACTGCTAAGTACACTATGAGGACTAAACAAGAACAATTATTGCCCTTGATCTCTGGGTCTGATCATATCCATAAATAGCCATAATGTAACATCTCATTGAGGTGAGGGTCCTACTAGAGAAAGGAAAGCCCCAAGAACTCAGAGATCAATTCCCACTAGAGAGGGGAAGTTTCATGAAAAAAAAATAGCATAGGAATTTCTGGGTCTTAAGAGGGTGTGTAGAATTTCCACAATAACTAACATCCCACTCTGGGGCCTTGGGGGTAAATAGGCAATGTACACATAGTCATGGAGTCAAGGACATCTGGGGAAACTGAATGATCTGGGATGTTGGAGGGTAGGATACATAGAGAATGTAAAAGATGGGGAAACAGCGCTGGAAAGGAACAGTAGAGCAGAAAAAGGAAATTAAGAGTAGCAATAGATCATTCTAAATTTGTATCCAAAATGAACAAGAAGCATAGATGAACCCAAAGGTTTCCATTTTTTAAATACTAACACTAAAAGCAAGCTTTGTTACCTAAGAGGTCTAGTCTAAGAGAAGTAGCCCGTGTCAGATATAGGGAGGTATCAGTAATGAAAGGATACTTGTTCCAGGACAAAGAAACCTTTCTCAGGTTTCTTTTGCACCACACACCTGGAGTGCAACAGAAAGAACGGCACACCTAACCTACACTCTCTATGCCAGAGGTATCCCATCTTCTCCTCTAATTTTTCTGGATTCAGAACTCCTAAACTTGTAAGAAGTGTAGGATTAGAACTAAAACAGTAGACTGGGATGCCCGAAGAGATGAACTATATGACCTAATAGAGAGTAATTTGAATCCCTCAATGGCTTTTCATTGCCTATACTTTTAAATTAACTTCTCAGTATGGTGTCAGAGTTTCTCATAGTTTGATCTTCGCCCATATTTCCAATCTCCTTTTCCTCCACTTCCAACCAGTTCTATCAGGCATCTTATATTTTATTTGGCAGATACACCACACTTATTTCTTACCTTTGCACTAAATGAGAGGAATACACTAGGTTATGCTGTTATAACAAACACCTCCCAAATCTTAGTGATATGACAAAAAAAGAGATATACTTCTCACTCATCTCACATCTGCATCGGGTTTAATGAAGTGCTATGTTCATCATGGTCTCAGGGACCCATAATGACCAAACAGCCACCATGTCTGACATTGCTGGTTGTGTTCGGGGCCGGGGGGGGGGGGGGGGAGCGGTGAGCAGTCGGGGGAAGAAGAGCTCTGGGTAATCTTGAACAATCTATTAACAGCTGTGGCCCAGAAGTGCTGTTTAACTTGTTTATAACTCATTAGTCTGAACTAGTCACATGGCTCCACCAACATAAAAGAGACTAAGAAGTGCAGTGTTAACATGTGCCTAGAACAGACTACCATACATGTCTGTATGTTCATACCTCTGCCTTTGTCCATGCCCTTCTCTATGCCTGGAATGTCTTTCCCAGGCTGTGAACATCTAAACAGCTCATGTTTCAAGACCTGTCTTATCTGACACCTTCCTCATCCCTTAGCAATCATACCAACAGGTTCACCTTACATTTGTTTCCATAAATCTTTAAACAATACTTATTAAAACACCCAACATGCATTATATTATGTTATCATATGTCTATCTCACTTGCTAGACAAAAAAAAAAAAAAAAACCCTCGAATACTCTTGGTATTCCCAGTATTTAACATGGTGCTCGATACACAGATGAGAAGGAGAAAGTTAGGTGCTATGAAATGAAAGATAATATTTAGACACTAACTAGGTGACCATACAAACAATTACACACTTATTACAGAATAAATTCATCAAGCAGTTTCAAAGCACTGCCAATTTACTATTTAGAAACACCCTTATCACCCTCATATTAAGAAAAAAGTATGCCAGAGAGGGGGAAATTTGTTTCACAGGTAGTCAGTTTCAGAGTAGGATTTCTGGGGTACAAGCTCTGGCCTCTCTCAACATTTCCTCCAACAATTAAGGGCATTTTAGTTGCAAAATGGTAGATTTTTTGCCAAGTGCAAAATTTGGTCTGTCACTAAGAAGAAGGGTATTGCCATAAAAATAAACTCAAAATGGATCAAAGACCTAAATGAAAGACAGAAAACCATCAAAACCCTAGAGGAGAAAACAGGCAACAACCTCTTGACCTCAGCCACAGAAACTTCTTACTCAACACGTCTCTGAAGGCAAGGGAATTAAAAGCAAAAACGAACTATTGGGACCTCATCAAGATAAAAAGCTTCTGCACTGCAAAGGAAACAATCAACAAAACTAAAAGGCAACCGATGGAATGGGAGGAGATATCTGCAAATGACTTATCGGATAAAGCGTTAGTATCCAAAATCTATAGAGAACTTACCAAACTCAACACCTGAAAAACAAATAACCCAGTGAAGAAATGGGCAGAAGACCTGAATAGATACTTTTCCAAAGAAGAAGATATCCAGATGGCCAACAGACACATGAAAAGATGCTCAACATCACTCATCATCAGGGAAATACAAATCAAAATCTCACTGAGATACCATCTCACACCAGTCAGAGTGGCTAAAATTAACAACTCAGGAAACCACAGATGTTGGAGAGGATGTGCAGAAACCCTCTTGCACTGTTGGTAGGAATGCATGGTGCAGCCGCTCTGGAAAAAAGTGTGGAGGTTCCTCAAAAAATTAAAAATAGAATTACCTTATGACCCAGAAATAACACTACTAGGAATTTATCCAAAGGATACAGAAGTGCTGATTCATAGGGGCATATGTACCCCAATGTTTATAGCAGCACTTTCAACAATAGCCAAATTATGAAAAGGGCCTAAATGTCCATCCATTGATGAATGGATAAAGATGTGGTTTATAAATACAATGGAATACTACTTGGCAATGAGAAAGAATGAAATCCTGCCATTTTCAGCAAGGTAGATGGAACTGGAGGGTATTATGCTAAGTGAAATAAGTCAGGCAGAGAAAGACATATCATATGTTTTCACTCATACGTGGAATTTGAGAAACTTAACAGAAGACTATGGGGGAAGGCAGGGGAAAAATAGTTTCAAACAGAGAGGGAAGCAAACCATAAGAGACTCTTAAATATAGAAAACAACCTGAGGTTTGATTTGGGGGGGGAGTGGGGAAAATGTGTGATGGGCATGGAGGAGGGCACTTTTTGGGATGAGCACTGGATGTTGCATGTAAGCAATGAATCATGGGAATCTACTCCCGAAGCCAAGAGCACACTGTATACACTATATGTTAGCTAATTTGACAATAAGTTATATTTTTTTAAAAAGGAAGGGTATTGCTTCCACATCCTTGTTATAGACTTCTTCAGTGCTTTTCCCACATACTCCCTATGGTGCAATATGGAAAGAAAACTGGGATAGGATCAAATCCTAAAGAATCTTGGGAAATTTAAAACCTGTTTCTGATCAACAGTCCCAGATCACAGACATGAAGAAGTGACTCCTGTGCTGGGCAGGGCTTGGCTTAGATGGCATTTAAGGTCACTTTTACAATCATGATTCTGGGACTTTATGCCTCCTTGAGAAATCACTAAAGTGAAATTTATTCCTTTTGACATAAACTATAACCCCAGGAGAAAAACAATAACATCTGGCATGATCCAAAGAGGCAGGGCCTGAGGGCAAAAGTATATTTTATAGGAAGAAGGATCCTCAGTGAGTCTCTCCTTTATTTTTCAGGTGATCTCTGGCCCTGACATTTCTCTACTGTGCATCAGAAGTAGTTTAATCTGGTTCTGGTTTTAACGATAGATCCATCATGTTGGCTTGGATTACCAGCTAAATCAGGCCCAGCGTCTCCTGCTCTGCAAGCTCGATATATTGACATTCAGATCTCTGCACTTCCCATCAAACTTTCTCTGTAAAGCCAGCCTCACAAGGTCTCTGAGATGGATGGGCTAGCAATCATTTCTTAAGCTCCCCTAATATTTTCGGAAAGCCCACACGGACTGTGGTTATTACACTGGAAGGTGAGATTAGAGTGGAACTTTGAGAAGAGTGAAGCCCAGAGAATGGCAGACTTGCTCAAGGTCATCTGTCAAGTTTTCCTCTCCTAACAACTGACTGCAGGAAGACAGCTGTTTGGAAATCCAGTTTAACTTTATGAATGGGATTATAGACAAATGAAGCTCTTCTATTTCTATACAAAAGAAGTTTAAAGATCTTAGGAAAGGCAATCCAATCAGAAGAGGTGTGCAGACTGGGGGATGTCTTAAAGCTGCATTTGCCATAGAGTATTCACTGTTTTAGGGGGACCTTGTGGAGATAATAATGATTATGGGAATACTTAAAAAAAGAAAAAAAAAAACCTCAATTTTCCTCAGTGCCCAATACTCCGTTAATTTTCAACCCTTCTCTAGAAAACACAGATCTTCAATCATATTCTCCTTTCTTACAGGCCCCAAGGCCTCTATGCCCATTCATCTGAGGCTGTGACAAACATCGTGGCTATCCATGGCTCCCGCTCCCTCTGAAACACTATGCGATGTTACGTGTTACACTGTGTTATGATTCACAAATACTTAGTCCTCCAGGAAGGACTATACTTTGGACTCCACCAAAAGCATAGCCTTTTCAACATTATGTGACTTGCTTCGGCCAATGAGATACAGGCAGAAGTATGAGGAATTGTTTTCATGTGGAAACTTTAAAAACCAAAGCATACTTTGCACTGCTCTCTTTCCCCTTCCATGCTGATTGGCAATGTTCCAGATAGAGGTAGCTCTGTCAGCCTGTTATGGAGAGTTCTGGAGGGAAGAAAATGTTGAACACAGCTACCAGCCTTCAGTAGACATACAGTGTGAGTAAGGAATAAACTTTGCAGATGTAAGCCACTGAGCTTTTGGGGTCATTTGTTACTGCAGCATAATTTAGCTTACCCAGGCCAACTCAGGTAGATAGATTACCATACCCATCAACTCATCTCATAGATAGGACCAGTCATCTATGCTGCATAACATTTAGTGGCTAAAGACAACATGTCTTTATTATCTCACTATTTCTGTGGGTGAAGAATCCAGACATGGCTTAGCTAAATCATCTCTTTGAGGGTCAGTGCAAGGCTGTAATCATAAGGTGTTGACGGGGGCAGCAGTCATCTCAAAGTTCAACTGAAGCAAGATCCACTTCCAAGATAACTCAGTGGTTGTTGGCAAGAAGCCAGAGAAGTGACATCTCATCATTTGTGCCATATTCTATTCACTGGGTCCTTCCCACACTAACAGGCAGGAAGTGAATATCAGGAGTCAGGGATTAATGGGAACCATATTAGAAAGTGTCTATCACAATGATTGTCAACAAAAATAAAAGTAAATGAACAAGAATTGTTCAAGAACCTAAGCTTGAGTGGTGAGATAAGAAAGAGAATCTTTATAAATGGGCTCTGAAGCCCAGAAAGGTTAAATATCTTGCCTAGGCTATGCAGTTAGAAGTAAAGCCAGAATGAAAATTGAGATCATTGCTATTTCTGCTCGACAGTGATAAGAGAAAAATTAAATAGCAATACAAGACAAATTGCATTCAAGTGAAACAGAAGCTAGGCCATCAGTTGCTAATTGAATTGTCACATAAATCATCCAGATAATGAGTGAATTAGAAGTGCAGAAAGACAAGCTTGTTAGGCTGGGGGCAATAAAAAAGGTGGGTCATAATATGAGCTAGACCTGAAGGGTAGAATTGTTTGGGTGGAAAAGAAGGCAAAACTGTTCTTGGCAAGGAAATAGCCATGCTGAGGCTTCTTCAGGGGAACCCTGAGGCATCATGCAGAAATGCTGATGCCCCTACTCCTCTGTCTTCAAACTCAACTCACCAGGTGAAAGACATTTTCCAAACAGGCTATCTCTGGAATATCGTGCATCAGAGGTGAAGCCAGACAGACCCTTTAATTTATCCTTAGAGAAGTGGTACCCAACCTGAGGAAGAAGTATCAGAATCAACTAGAAATTTTTGTTTGCCAAGCTACATATGCTTATATTATACCCCCAAAACCTGAGGTACCAGAATATCTGTGGAGGAGGGCACTGGAGCTCAGCTAGCTTGAAAAAGTTTCCCCAAGTGTTTCTGATATAACCCCCTGGTTAAGAAGCACTGCTAAGGGGCTCTTTGCATCATCTGGTGAGGTTTCAGGGTGCATACGATGCCCAACAAAGAACTCCAAGGCCAGGTCTTTTCAGGATGTTAATACCCTCTCTCATAAAACACAAACAGCTTGACAGGTGAGCCAGGATGGAAAGATGAAGTCCAGTCATGCTCAGTTCAACAGAGATCTCCACTGTCCCCTCAATTAAAGTCTTATGAGCACGCGCCAAGGGCCTTTCCAAGAATACTTGACGTGCAGAGATAAGCCCCCAAAATAGTAAGCTTAATAGTAATTAAACCTTAATGAAAGACTCACTTTTATCCACCTTGGACAGGATAATGGGACAGGGGGATGTATTCCCCATTTTGTAGGTGATAAAACTGATCATTTAAGTAACTGGATCCGGGTCCACAAGCAAGTGGGAAGGAAGTGGAACCCAAATCATCTGAAAACCCAGTATTTTCTTATTTGCTAGTCCTTCCATTTTACTTTGTTAATTTTATCATTGTTTTAGAAGAGGAGGTGAGAAAAGAGGGGGGAAAAGAGAAAGAGGAAATAAAATCTAGAAATTTTTCAATTATAAAAGGATATTCCCTAAAGGCCAAGATCCCCATGGTTCCCTGACAAACCAAGTCATTTTTTATTGGAAGCTGCAAAAATGTCAGGCTGAGTTTCCAAGGGCAAGTTTTGATTTTCCCATTGTGATTGAAACTCTCTTTCATTACACAGACTGTGAACTCTGGACTGAGGTCCTCCCGTGCATCCCATTGGAGATCTTCTCCCAGAAAATCAAACAAGGCTTTAAGGGCACTTTGGCTAGGGGAAGAGCAAAGATCTCACCCTATGCAGATACAAACCCACCACGCTTCACTGACTAGGAGAGACCCTGACAAGCCACAGCTATTAGCATTTATGATGCTTTTTGCCCAGATGCAAATGTCATTTTCTGCCATTTGCACTGATGACCAGGGTAGCCCTGGATAAAGGCATCGCTGATGGACACAGCTTTTGCTAGGGGTGGGGAGAGAGGTTGGAATGGACTACAACTATAGCTTTGCCCATGGCAGCCGTCAGATACCCACAGAGACCAATCTCTCCCAGGGCTTGCTAATGAAATGTTTCCTCGGGGGATGAAAAAGTCTTCAAAGGAACCTGTCAAGTTTGTTGTACTTTTTTTTAATCATTGTTTTTTTTTTTTTTCCAAAGCACAGGCACACAAAAAAGAGCAAGTAGCTTCAAAATGCCATTACCTGTTTCCTTAATATTTGCCATATGATAGTCTTGATGTCCAAGCATTTCAAAGGGAAACTCTGAAATAATTCTTTCTTTCTCGTCTATTCTTTCTCCAGGATTTTGTAAAAACACTTCCAAACTCTAGAGGCATGGACATAAATGTCCTAAAGGCTCAGTTACATATGAGTAAATCAAGATAAGTGAATGGGCTGCCCAAAAGGTGCTGGGAGATAAGTGAAAACCAATCTTGCATTCCAGACTTCCTAAGCCCATTTCTCTGGCAGAGACCCAAGGTACGAGTGTTATTTATGTGGAAACCCTAAAAAGAGTTTCTGAACTGGGCTGAAAATTAATTAGGCCACCTTGTGAGCTTTTCAAACAATATCCACCATCAGAGATTCTGATTCAATTGGCCTGGGTGGTGCCCAGGCAAGGGTGCTTTAAAAGCTCCCCAGGTGTAAGATGGAGGTATCTCACTCTCAATGATCAGTATGGCCCTTCTGGTGCCTAATTCACTGAACTGGGCATTTGGATCAGTTGCTCTGTTCCAGTTTGCGGATTGTAAATCTAGGTGTCTATGGGGGACAACAAGTAAGGTAAGGCCCAAAGAGGGCCAGGTACAAAGCAACAGAGAGTGGTAGACCTTATAGGGTTTTTTAAATGTTTATTTATTTTTGAAGGAGAGAGAGACCAAGCATGAGCAGGGGACGGGCAGAGAGAGAGAGGGAGACATAGAATCCAAAGCAGGCTCCACAGGCTCTGAGCTGTCAGCACAGAGCCCAATGCGGGGCTTGAACTCACAGGCCATGAGATTATGACCTGAGCCAAAGTTGGACGCTTAACCAACTGAGCCACCCAGGCGCCCCTTAGTTTTTCAAGAGGAGATAGAAATTTCAATTTTTTTTTAATTTTTTTAATGTTTATTTACTTTTGAGAGAGAGAGACAGAGTGTAAGTGGGGGAGGGCAGAGAGAGAGAGAGACAGAATCCAAAGCAGGCTCCAGGCTCTGAGCTGTCCGCACAGAGCACGACAGGGGCTCAAACTCACAAACTGTGAGATCATGACCTGAGTCGAAGTCAGATGTTTAACCAAGTGAGCCTCCCAGGGGTCCTGGAAATTTGGATTTTTATATGAAACTTCCTGATTTTAAAATTTTAACAACTGATTTAAAATGGAATTCTTTGAAAGTACACAAGGCAGCAGCCTTGGTTTCCACTCAGAGCATTTCCTACACTGAGCACTCAGATGACCTGGGCATCTCTTTCCCTCTGGGATAAGCTAGCAAAACTGAAGAAAGAAAGCACACCTGCAGAGCATGACTGCCTGTCCTGGTAAACACTGGCCTCCTGTCAGTCTGGCCTGCATCATCATTTATATGTATATGTATTTAACTGACAAACTCCAGTTTCCAGGAGGGCCCAGGAATATGTCTATAACCAAGATGAGTGACCCAAACCCTGAGAGCCTTCACCAGGCCTTAGACAAGAATGTGCCATTGGGTCCAGGACCTTGGAGGAAACTCAAAAGAAGTAAGGAGGGGAATAACTGAACCCCCAAAAGATCCTTGTTGATCCTTTTTGTTAAGATCACCAATCAGAGAATATAGTGTGTGGGAAAGAGCAAAGGTACCGAAGCCAGACCCTGACCCACTGTACAGCACTGGGCAAACCAAACCATCTTCCAAGCCTCAGATCTCACATCCATCAAGTGAACATAAAAATACCTTCCCCATAGGGGCGCCTGGGTGGCGCAGTCGGTTAAGCGTCCGACTTCAGCCAGGTCACGATCTCGCGGTCCGGGAGTTCGAGCCCCGCATCAGGCTCTGGGCTGATGGCTCAGAGCCTGGAGCCTGTTTCCGATTCTGTGTCCCCCTCTCTCTCTGCCCCTCCCCCGTTCATGCTCTGTCTCTCTCTGTCCCAAAAATAAATAAACGTTGAAAAAAAATTAAAAAAAAATACCTTCCCCATAAAAACAGTATGGAGATTCCTCAAAAACATTAAAAATAGAATTACCCTACAATCCAACAAATGCCCCACTGGAAAGGACTCAAAGAATACAAAATCACAAGTTCAAAAGATATATGTACTCCCTCTGTTTATTGCAGCGTTATCTGCAATAGCCAAATTATGGAAGGAACCCAAGGGTCCATCTGTAGATGAACGGATAAAGAATATGTGATATATATAATGGAATATTTATTTTTCAGCCATAAAAAAGAGTGAAACCTTGCCATTTGTAAGAAAACAAGGATGGAGCTAACGAGTATAAGGCTAAACTGAGTAAGTCAGCCAGAGAAAGACAAATATTGTATGATTTCACTCATACGTAGAATTTAAGAAAGAAAACAAATGAACCAAGGAAGAAAAGAGTGAGAGAGAGACAAACCAAGAAATAGACTCTTAACTATAAAGAACAAAATGGTGGTTACCAGGGGAAGTGAGTGGGGGGGATGGGTGAAACAGGTGAAGGGGATTAAGAGTACACTTATGATGAGCACTGGTAATGTATAGAATTGTTGATTCACTATATTGTACCCCTGACACTAATATAACACAGTAGGTTAAGTATGCTGAAATTAAAATTTGAAATTTAGTAAAACAACAACAACAATAAACCTTCCCTCATAGAGTTGCAATGGTGAGACAGGACGAATCTAGAGCACCCAACACATGGACTGCACCAGATAAATTCTCAGTCAGAAAAGGCATCCATTTTCATGCCTTGATAATCTAATTAAAGTATCTCAAAATTCTTACTGATGGAAATTTCTTCCAAATACAAGATTTAGTTCTTTTTTTTAATGTTTATTTAGTTTTGAGAGACAGAGAGACAGAGAGAGAGAGAGAGAGACAGAGCATGAGCAGGGGAGGGGCAGAGAGAGAGGGAGACCCAGAATCTGAAGCAGCTCCAGGCTCTGAGCTGTCAGCACAGAGCCCGATGCAGGGCTCGAACTCATGGACTGCGAGATCATGGCCTGAGCTGAAGTCAGACACTTAACCAACTGAGCCACCCAGGCACCTCTGCTTTAATTCTAAACTCCTTTTGTTTACCTACAACGACTAAAACTACACACTCCTTCCACACATGTGCACACATGTGGCAAATGTCTCCGTCCATCAGAGCTTTTCTTCCTTCCAGCATCTCACCAAGGCTCTAGTGGTCCCTTTCACCCTCTGAATTCTGCCCACCCTTCCACAATACTTCAAGCATTTCACAGTATTAATCTTTCACCTGCCGCTCAGCACATCAGAATGTACAAACACCTCAGCTGAGAGGTCTGGACATGGTCAGGTGACATAATAACCCTTAGGGAAGAGGCCGTGTGATAAGCATCTTTTCATCTTCTTCAGATACAGAAATGGCACCCAGGAGACCAAAATGTCACTTAAGGCACTTTCTCCCAGCCTCTTTCTGCAGAGCCTCATCTTGCCTGCAGCACCCACTGCCAGTTTTGAAATCACATTACCCATCTTGGTGGGCATTGCATTCTAAAAAGCAGCTATAGTCATGGCTTACCATCCTCCACAACATCTGTCTATATTCGATTTAATTGCACAAACATGTAGGGACTTCTTTCTCCAACTACTCTACTAAGGCTCCAAGGAGGAAAATCTGAAACAATACAAGACTTTTGCCTGAACTCCTGACAGTGTTAAGGCTGTATATCAAGTTTGCCGAAGGGATGACATCCCATCAATGGTTAGACAGATTTTATTAATATTTCTCTGCTCTGTATCTCTTTTCTAAGACATCCACCTGTGATTTGGATTCCCTGGCCCAGGAGTGTAGTGGGTATGGCTATTAACAAATATAACTGATTATTTTATATGAGGAGTTTATATCTACATGGATCTTGAAAGAGATTAAGATATGCTACCCCAAAATGTGCCACTTTGGCATAAAGATTATTCAGATAAGACTTTGAGCTCAAAGCAATTGAGAATCAACAGATACAGGATAATTCTGCTTCAAAACAAAGCACAAAGTTCCCTTTGTGATGGTGTCGCTCACTTGCTCCTATACCAGGAAGAGGAATGACCTTTATCACGAATGATGGACAACCAGCACCAACATGAAACTGCAGAAACAACTTTAATAAAATAGCCCTTATATTCCATTAGTTTCCCTGATGTATTTCCTAGTCACTTCCTCACAATTTATTGTTCCTTAAAGCCCAAACCCCTTTTCCTTTGGTAAGAAGGGTATACAAGCTCACAAGTCTAACTGGTTCTTTGAGTTTCACTTGCTTTCTGTGAACTTCCTTGCAGGTAAACAGTAATAAAAATTGTGTGCCTTTTTTCCTGGTAATGTATCTATTGCCAGTTAGATTTTCAGGCCCCCACTCAATGAGCCTAAGAGGGTACGGGAAAAGTTTCTCCTTCCTGACAACCTCTTCAAAGCAGACATTCTCAGGGACAGTATGCTAACACTCAAAACCTAAGGACCTGCATGCCTTTCTGGAAAGGTTCGTTGTAGTTTATCTAACCATAAACAACAATTGAACCTGAGCATTGCAAACTCTTATTTGCCCTTAAGCAATGACTATGCTGCTGGGAGCAAGATGAGGGAACATCAAACAATTACAATCCAGTGTGAGATGAGCTTACAGAGGAGGACCTCACAGAACTCTCTACACCGGAACTCACAAGCTGTGACTCTAGCCCCTTTCAAATCCCATTCTCCAATACAGCAGCCACTGATCTGTTTTTAAACATGAACTGAGTCTTCTTGTTCCC
Source organism: Lynx canadensis (assembly GCF_007474595.2). Taxonomy (NCBI): domain Eukaryota; kingdom Metazoa; phylum Chordata; class Mammalia; order Carnivora; family Felidae; genus Lynx; species Lynx canadensis. The sequence continues at coordinate 136,738,629 of NC_044303.2, read as the reverse complement.
CTGCTTAGATCCCTGGAAGCCTTAACTTGGCACTTAGAGTGATTCCTAGTTCCTTCCATGGCCCACAAGATGCAGAAGGATCTGGTCTTGCCACCCTCCCCGTCCTCAGTCACTTGTTTTGTGAGCATCTACTAGGCTGCAGGCCTCTGCTAATCTCATCTCCTGCCACCCCCCTTGTCCTCCACCTACTCCTGCATGGTTTCTTCTCAGCCTCTAGACCTTTTGCTCTAATGTCCCGTCATATAGTCCTTCCCAGCCACTCGAAATAGCTGCCCTATGTTATCCTTTATCACAGAATTCCATTTCCTTGGTAGCACTTATCACTATCCTGAAATTGATTCATTTGTTTCCTTGTTAGATGTTCATCTTCCCCCTTGGACTGTAAACTCAATGAGGGCAAGGATCTGGTCTGGGGAGAACAGTGCCAGGCACAGAGCGTCCAAGGCACAGTTCTGAATGTGGAAATGAGAGGAAAGTCAGCCTTCGGGGCAGGCCGCCCCACTCGCCCCTTCCTTTGCAGCCACCCCTCACCTGGTCATGACTCAGCAGGTGCACATGCTCCCATAGACCCCTGGCACGTCTGAGCAATAGCTCAGTGTCAACTCCTTAGTAGCTGCCTTTCTGCAGTCCCCCTTCCTTCCCCAGGAAAGCCTTTGGGAAGCCTACGGAAGAGAAATATAAATCTGTTCCCGCCCCACCCCTCCTGCCACACAGACACAAGACAAGCACATCCAGGGTTCCACAGAGAGAGAGAGAGACTTGAACTGCCCAAAAGCATCTCTTGTGAAGTACAATTTGACTTTATTTTAGGATCTTGAACTCCTGGTCCCTCATGCCTAAGCTATTTCCCAAGGGAGTCTATGCTGAGCCTTTGCTCTAGGGCACCTGTCTCCCAGGGATGGCCTTGCTGCTGCCAACCAGGACAATGGATGTGACCAGAGTTCCCAACAGTGCCAGTGAGTGACTGTGGACTTCTAGGTGACATCATACATGACCCAGTACCAACCTTTCAATGTGACACAACACAGGCTTAGTCATAAGATCCGGAAAATACAGACTTCATGCCTCCAGAACGAAATGGCTAAGATCTCTTTTCCTAGGGATCAGACAGGTTGAGCTGAAATGAGTGTTGATAATACCCACTGATTGCATCTCAAGGACCATTTCCCTGAACTAAGCCTGGGTCAGAGAGCTTATTCCTTTAGAGCTGCATCCACTGGGGAAATTTTTGTTCTAAAATATATAGCATTGGAGAAATGGAAAAAACCATTTACAACTGTATAGTGAAGAGGTGGGGTGGGGGATAGTAACCTAATTGATTTTTAGGATAGAATAGAGCTTCTTATTCAACAGCAGCCCAGAAGTAAAGATGGGTAAGTGCTCTTGATGGATGTGGCTATCAGAATCCCTCTACGTATGCTAATAACATAAGCTAACAGAGCCCTTACTCTGGGCCAGGCACTACTGAGCAAAGCAGCTGATAGGCATTTCTCATTTAAATGAGGGTCAGGGGGTGCCTGGGTGGCTCAGCTGGTTGAGGGACTAACTTCGGGCACAGGTCATAATCTCGAGGTTCATGAGTTTAAGCCCCACATCGGACTCAGGACTGACAGCTCAGGGCCTGGAGCCTGCTTTGGATTCTGTGTCTCCCTCTCTCTCTGTCCACCCCCTCCCCCATTTGCACTCTTTCTAAAAAATAAAGAAATGAATAAACATTTAAAAAATTTTTAAACAAGGGTCAAGAATTATTCTCCCATTTTTATTTAAGGAAACTAAGGCTCAGAGAGGTTGAGTAATCACACAGCTTGTGAGTGGTGAATCTGAGCCATTCGCCACATGGCTGCTGCAGTTTTTCTTGCCACCCTATGCTTTTGAAGTAAGGGATCAGTGAGAAACCCAGCACAGTTAACCAGCTCGAAATCGTCTATCCACCATCCACTGCCACGCTGTTTTCCCCTTGCCCCCATCCAGGTTGCCTCATCACCAGCAGCCCGAGGCAGTTGGCTCTCAAGCCTGCTGCTTCAAAATAAGATTTGCAGCAGCGAGGGGAGCAAAAAGTAGGAACACAAACACCTCAGGACCCTCACCCGCCACTACTTTCTCTGCCCCACAGACTCCCATCCCACAGGACAACGATGGCTTGGCTTTGACACATTAACGGTACTCAGCATTAGTCACCACATGTTGACTGAACCTGAAAACAACATACTTTTAAAAAGCTGCTCTTTCAACGCTCTATACACAGAACTGAGTCTAATGAGTGCCCTTTCAACACAATCCAGCACAGGCTTTTTTCCCGGCGGAATAACAACAACTGGCTACCATTTGCTAAATACCTACCGTGTGTCAGATGCTTAACGTACATTTCTCTTACAAGCTGTCTCAAAAATAACATATACTCTACTAATATTTCAATAGCTATTATGTTATTAATAGTATCTTAGTAGTTATCAATATACTATTAAGTATTTTATTTATCCATTTTAAATAGCAAAATTAACCATTTCATTCTTTCAGACTTTCATAGCAATTACAGTTCAGAACAGGGTCAGCCCCTATCAAGATGAATTCACTTCGTCCTCCTAATACCACTGTGTTATTATCTCACTTTTCTGAAGATGAGGAAACCACAGCCCAGAGCGCTGAAGTAGTTTGTTCAGGGTCACACAGCAAATAGGTAGCAAAGCTGAGATTTGAACCCTAGCAGTCTGATTTCAGAGTCCACGCTTATGACCTCCATACTCTGCTGCTTCAAGCCCTTCATAATCCCAATGGCTCTTGACAGAACAAATGATAGCTGCATAAAACTAGTAATTGCAAAAAAAAAAAAAGTAGCAAATTCAGGGAAGAGTTCACTCTTGTGACAGTCAGAATCATATACAATTCATAGAAAGACGCACTGTGTGGAGATCAAATAAGTGATGAGTGCTTAATGTTACATATCATGGAGAGACTGATTTAAAAAAAAATTTAATCTTTATTTACTCTTGAGAGACAGAGTGCAAGTTGGGGAGGGGCAGAGAGAGAGGGAGCCACAGAATCTGAAGCAGCTCCAGGCTCTGAGCTGTCAGCACAGAGCCTGACGCAGGGCTAGAACTCACAAACCGCAAGTTCATGACCTGAGCCAAAGTCGGACACTCAACCAATTGAGCCACCCAGGTGCCCCTGGAGATAGTGATTTTTTAAGATCAAGTAAATAAAGACTTAGAAATGTTTACAATACTGACCAGGATTCCCATATGTAATTTGATAGTGTTGCCATTTATAAAAACCACAGGAATGGTTTAGAACATATTCACTGGATGTTTATGCTGTCAGTAATCAATCAGCTAGAACCTGCATGTAGATGACTCTTGGGCGAACAGACCATAGCTAAATAGTTGTGTGTGTGTGTGTGTGTGTGTGTGTGTGTGTGTGTGTGAAAGAGAGAGAAAGAGACAGACAGACACAGACAGAGGGAGGGAGGGTGTTAGAACACACAGTGCAACCTATAAGGTTTACTTCTGGGAAGTGGGACACTCAGGGAGAACACAGTGTGTCTGCTGTCACACAGTCAGGCGAGTGGCAGAGCCAGGATTTGAAGCAGAGCCGATCCAAAGCCCACGTGCTTTCTACCCACGACACTCCTTTCTCAAAGAATGGATGAGAAGGGATTTCAGTTATGTTTTCCTATAAAACCCTGATTTTAGGTTAAAACCTATTTAATCAAGAGGGGATACACACACCCAACACTCATAAAGTATCATTTATCTGCCATTCCTTGATCTATCAATTTTCTTTCTTTCATAAACTTCGTATTCCCAGGGTCTTTCATATATCAGTGATTAGTATTAAAAGGATTATCTATTTAACTGGGGGTTTTTTTTAGTGTAAAATTCTGTGAAGTTTGCTGCACGTTTGGAATTCATATTTTGCATTATTTCTTTTTAGTTTACCATCAACTTTCTCCCTTTTTCTAAATGATTTATTTTAAACTGAAGTACATAGCAATAGAAACCAAGGAGTTTTGTGGTAAACATATCTGTGGATATTGTTATGAATTTACCGTCTATTGTTAGTCATTGAAATCATGATCCTTATCACAGTGGTGATGGACAGGATCATTCTGGATACATACTGTCTACAATGCAGGTGAGAGAGAAGAGGGAGGTAAGAGGAAAATGATTAGATTTCATTACAACTGGGTCAGACAGACAGAACAATGCCTGTAAGCTGTGTGCCCTCCTTAAAATGCTTTATTAAAGAGCACAGTCTGGTTTGCTTTATCTTTAACCACATCTCTGAGACAGGTTCTGCCCTCTGCTTTGTTTCAATTGGCTGGCTAGCCCTGAAGTCAATCAAGAAAACTTCCCAAATGGTGGGGACACAGAGGAAAGAATACTGGGGATTAGGTTAGAGCCTCAGCTGCTCCTGACCGGAACTGACCTGCCTGGAGTGGGGCCTCCACCCCCACCAACTCAAAAGAATAAGGAATCCACTTAGCGGGAATGCTTATTCTTTGTTGTCTGTGAACGTCTCTATCTCAAACTAGTTCAGAGATGAGGGTTAAGGTTAGGGGTAGGGTCAGGGATAGGAACAAGCCAAAGCAATGCCCTAAATTTTCCTAAGCAAAGCTCCTTCCCTCTTCCTCTGCATATTGAAGCGTTCTTCTGGCGGAGGAACCATAATGGGGTAGTATGTGCCAGACCTGGCGCTGAGCCTTACCCACAATGCACGGCAGCTCTGTGCAGTGAGTGCTGTCATTTGCACCACTGCCCAGATAAGGAGGAGGACAGACTGCGACGACAAAACCAGGCAAGCTGCTCAAGGACAGAGCCAAATACCAAGGGCACAATTTTGCCAGCTGAGCACTCCAGCACCCCTGCACATGTCTTGGTACATTTGTTGGAATGATGAAGAGTAAGAGGGCCAGGGACCTGCGAAGAGAAGAGGAAGCCCAAGCAGGGAACTGGGCACCAAGGAAAAGGCTCACCGTCTGTACCATTCTCTCCGCCCTCCAGGCCTTGAGAGAGGCTTTATCATAAGCTTCTAGAACCACCTCCGGGGCTGCCATTGGGTCCTCACAGGCCTGACGAAGGGGAAGTGTACAAACCTGAACTGCCAAATTTCTTTTTGAGCCTGCTGAAAGCTAAGAAAGGTCCGCATGCGGGAGATTGCAGAGTCTGTCCCTGGAAACAGACTTTAAAAAGAGAATAGCCAGTCTTCTCTCCTGGATATTGGACTTGGTTCCATCAAAGCAGAATGTTCTGCTGTTGCCCCCCCACCCCACCCCCAGTGAAGTCCTCTTTTCTCCTGTCTGCCCCTTTCTTTCCCCTTCTCTACAATTCTTCACTAATTTGACATTTTGAAATACCCCACCACTTGTCTAAAACTTAGTCACACCATCCAATAATTCCTTGAGCTCTTTGATATGCAGACAATTAAATGGTTCTTGGCTCAGTAATAAGACTTGCTATGTCAGAACAAAAAAGAAATAATGTTTCAAAGCTTCTTGTCCTCACAAATCACCACTCTTTCAAGTCTGCAACAAATGTCTACAACTAAATGTCCACTGGGGCACCTGGGTGGCTCAGTCGGTTAAGCGTCTGACTTTGGCTTAGGTCACGATCTCACGGTCAGTGAGTTCGAGCCCCACATTGGGCTCTGTGCTGACAGCTCAGAGCCTGGAGCCTGCTTCAGATTCTGTGTCTCCCTCTCTCTGCTCCGTGCCCACTCCCACCCCCACACACACATCACACTCCGCCTCTCTCTCTCAAAAATAAATAAACATTAAAAAGAAAAAAGTTAAAAAAAAATTTAAATGTCCATTGAAGAGATACAATTTTTAAAGTTTTTTTCTAATAAACTCTAATTCTTAGAGCAATAAAACTGTTCATTGGACAATATCCCTGTCAATCTTTCTTTCTTTTTTTTCTTGTTGGTCTTCACATGTATCACATTCAAGTAAATGCTCAGTGTAGATTCATTTATGGAATGAGAAGACTTTCAATGTCTCCTTCACCCAAGCCTCTCTGGATGGCTGTCATCTCTCAGGGGCAATATTCATCCCTGGGGAATTTCTCCATTAGCCATAGGTCATCACCACTCTCAAAATTTATTAAGTTTGTTTCTACATACATACAGGATGCAGTGCTTTGGCATTAAACAGACTTGGCTTTGATCCCAACCCAGCAACTCTATTCTCCCACACATGCATAAAGAACCATGTACATGGACAAATATTGCAGTATTGTTTTTAACAGAAAAAACACAGGAAATAACCTATATCTCCACCCCTAAGGAAATGCACTGATATGGTGGAGTATTCCACAAGAGTTGAAAGAAGTGATCTAGATAATCACAATGGCTCATATTTATTAAGTGCTTACAAAGAATATCTGGAAATATTTCTATTATACAGTTAACGATTTCAAGTCAACCTCCATGCAGCAATGTTGGTAATTCTTACTGGAGAACACGAGAGAGATTCAGTGGAAATCTACATTACCAATACAAATCAACAGCTCAACATCTTTATCCTAGATACAGACGGCCAGGGGCATCTTTAATAACAACAGCAACAACAAACGGCCATTATCTGGCAGTTATCTAGCACTTCCCGCTTCCAGCACTGCTCCAAGTGCTTTACACGTTTTAGTTCAAGGTATCCTCCCAACAACCCAATAAAGTGAAGACTATTAGAACCCACATTTCACAGATAAAGAAATTAAGGCACCAAGAGGACAGGAAATTTGCCCAGAGTCACACAACTAGGCATGGTGGGACTGGAATTCAACCCAGGCAGCCTGACTCCAGACCCTGTGATCCTAAGCGCTTTGCTGTCTATATCCCTATGGGAATAAAAATGGACACATGCCAAAATGAGATGCGAGCGGGAAAGAAGGGGGATACAAAATTTTACGTAAGGCATCATTTGTGGAAATTTTAAGAGCACACATATATTACAATAATACCTACTATGGGCTACTGATACATAAATACATGAAGTGAATTAATTTTTAAGTGAACTGGAAGAAAGTACACCCAACTCCTGAAAAGTGGTTCATTTGGGAAAGAGGGGGAAACAAGACATGGAGAGGGACAAGTGAAAAGAGAGGTTGAACTCAGACTCTAATATTTTATTTCTTTAAAAAGATCTCCTTGGGGGAGGAGCCAAGATGGCGGAACAGCATGGAAGCTTTTTGTGTGTCTCGCGTCCGTGAAATACAGCCAGACCAACACCAAACCATCCTATACACCTAGAAAACCAATCGGAAGATTAACACAACAATCTGCACAGCCTGAGTCACAGAATTCAGCAGGTACATGACACGAAGAGCTGAACTTGGGGAGCAAGAAGCCCCAAAAAGTAGGGAACCTCTTTTGCGGACAGAGAAAGGATGGAGACGGGGTGGGGAGGGGGAGGAAGAATGTGGGAAAAGCACCCCTCCCCAAAAGCAGCTGGAGAGAAAGTGGAAAATTGGAAACAGTCGCAGTGACTAAACTAAAAAGAGAGAAAGGAGAAAGGAGAGGGTTTAAATTCCATTAAGACTGTAAACAAGGGGAGCCCAAAGGCTGCAACTCCGCAGCTCGATACCTGGCAGTGCTCTGGTGGGAAAGGTGAATCCCCAGGAACAGAGTGGGGTCCGGGAGGTTCTTGGGCCACACGGGAAAAAGCAGTTCCATTGCTGGAAGGACATTTGGTAGAGACTGTTGAAGCCACCTGGCCCCAGCAGACCCCAGAAAGCAGCCACATTCGCTGGTGCTGTGGCAAGGTTGTTGAGGGTGAAGCCTGGTGCCAGATGTGTGTTGCGATTTTCCATGGTCCCTGAAACACTGAGGCTACACTGTCTCACGATTTTTGGGGGGGAGGGGAGGGTGGGCTGGCACCTGGCCGCAGTATCGGGGCACCGGCAACAGCAGGGTCCAGTGGGTGTTCCTGGATGCAGCTGACATTCGGCCACTGCTCATTCAGCCATTGCTCAGTGAGACCCTCCTGCAGAGGGGCGGAGCGGGTCAAAGCCACAGTCCTTCGGAAGTAAGGGGCCAGGGAAAACAGCCGCAACTGAGACAAAACTTGGGAAAGAGGTACTGCCTGGAACCTGGTCACGGAGAATGGAAAACCAGGGAGTGGGCGAGAGCTGAAGATGGAGGACTGGTGCATGATTGCTGCTCCAGGAGAACAGACTGGGTGGCTGGGTGGCGCCATTTTTCACCGCTTCCACGCATGCGCACCTATGAGCACCGCAACAATCCACCCCAGTAGGCTAGCAGCGCCATCTAGTGGAGAGCGGAACTGTTACACCAAGCCCTGCCCAACTGGGCCAACTTCGCTCTTCAAGAACACAAACCTCACCGCCGGCTTAATTTATGGACTATGAAGAGTCACATGGACTGACCTCTAGGGGAAAACAAAGCAATTTCAGTCAGTCCTACTTCAATCTGTTAGCAGGTTCATCTATTCAATTTTTTTCTCTCTCTTTTTCCTTTTCTCTTTTCATTCTTGAATACAGAAAGAGAAAAAACTCATTTTTATTTCAATTTTTATTAAGAATATGTCTTTAATTTTTATTACTATATTTTTTACTTTTGTGTAAAGTTTTTCAAATTCTACTTTACTTCCATCATTTTATTTTAGTCTTCTTCAGTATACTCACCTTTTCAAATTTTCAAACAATTTCTTTTTTCTTTCTTTTTCTTTTTTCTCTTTTTCATTTCTTTTCTTTTTCTTGAGTGCAGAAAGAGAAAAACTTCATTTTTACTTTCAATTTCTTTTAAAAATATTTTTATTTAATTTTTACTACTATATTTTTTGCTTTTATGTAAATTTTTTCAAATTCTATCTTATTCCCATCATTTTATTTCAGTCTACTACAGTGTATTCACTTTTTCAAATTTTCAAACCATTTCTTTTTTGTCTTTTCTTTTTTTTATCTTTTTTCTCGTTTTCGTTTCTTTTTTCTTAGATACAGAAAATGAAAAAATTCATATTTCCTTTTTAATTTTTATTAAAAATATTTTTCTATAATTTTTTTCTACTATATTCTCTACTTTTGTGTTTTTAGTCTAATTTAGTGTATTCGTTTTTTCAAATTCTCAAACGATTTCCTTTTTTGTTTTTCTCTCCCCTCCTTTTTTTGTTTTTTTTGGTTTTTTTTTTTTTTTTTTCTCTAATCTGTCAAACCACTTTTTACACCCAGAACAAAACACACCTAGGATCTAGCATCATCTATTTGATTTTTGTGTGTGTGAATGTTTAATTTTTAATTTTAATACTTTTTAATTTTAATTTTCTTAATTTCAATTTTTCTACCTCATTAATTCCTTTTCTCCCTTCAAAATGACAAAACGAAGGAATTCACCCCAAAAGAAAGAGCATGAAGAAACAGCAGCCAAGGATTTAACCAACATAGACACAAGCAAGATGTCTGAACCAGAATTTAGAATCACAATAGTAAGAATACTAGGGGAGTCGAAAATAGATTAGAATCCCTTTCTGCAGAGATAAAAGAAGTAAAAAATAGCCAGAATGAAATTAAAAATGCTATAACTGAGCTGCAATCACGGATGGATGCAGTGGCGGCAAGGTTGGACGAGGCAGAACAGAGAATCAGATATATAGAGGACAAACTTATAGAGGATAATGAAGCAGGAAAAAAAGAGGGAGATTAAGGCAAAAGAGCACGATTTAAGAATTAGAGAAATCAGTGAGTCATTAAAAAGAAACAACATCAGAATCATAGGGGTCCCAGAGGAGGAAGAGAGAGAAATAGGGGTAGAGGGTTATGTGAGCAAATCATAGCAGAAAACTTTCCTAACCTGGGGAAAGACACAGACATCAAAATCTAGGAAGCACAGAGGACTCGCATTAGATTCAACAAAAACCGACCATCAACAAGTCAAATTCATAGTCAAAGTCATATCATAGTCAAATTCACAAAATACTCAGGCAAGGAGAGAATCATGAAAGCAGCAAGGGAAGAAAAGTCCCTAACCTACAAGGGAAGACAAATCAGGTTTGTAGCAGACCTATCCACAGAAACTTGGCAGGACAGAAAGGAGTGGTGGGATATATTCAGTGTGCTGAATCAGAAAAATATGCAGCCAAGAATTCTTTATCAACAAGGCTGTCATTCAAAATAGGAGAGATAAAAAGGTTCCCAGACAAAAATTAAAGGAGTTTGTTACCACTAAACCAGCCCTGCAAGAAATTTTAAGGGGGACTCTCTGAGGGGAGAAAAGATGAAAAAAAAAAGTATATATATATATTAAAAGCAACAAAAGATTAGAAAGGACCAGAGAACACCACCAGAAACTCCACCCTACAAGCATCATAATGGCAATAAATTCATATCTTTCAGTACTCACTCTAAATGTCAATGGACTCAATGCTCCAATCAAAAAACATAGGGTAACAGAATAGATAAGAAAACAAGACCCATCTGTATGCTGTTTATAAGAGACGCATTTTAGACCTAAAGACACCTACAGATTAAAAATAAGGGGATGGAGAACCATCTATCATACTAATGGTCAACAAAAGACAGCTGGAGTAGCCACACTGATATCAGACAATCTAGACTTTAAAATAAAGACTCTATCAAGAGATGCAGAAGGGCATTATATCATAATCAAGGGATCTATCCACGAAGAAGACCTAACAATTATAAACATTTATGCTCCAAATGTGCAAGCACCCAAATATATAAATCAATTAATCACAAACATAAAGAAATCCATCGATAGTAATACCATAATAGTAGGAGACTTCAACACCCCACTCACAACAATGGACAGATCATCTAATCAAAAAATCAACAAGGAAACAATAGCTTTGAATGACACATTGGACCAGATGGACTTAACAGATATATTCAGAACATTTCATCCTAAAGCAGAATATACATTCTTCTCCAATGCACATGTAACATTCTCCAGAATAGACCATATACTGGGACACAAATCAGCCCTAAGTAAGTACAAAAAGATCAAGATCATACCGTGCATATTTTCAGACCACAATGCTATGAAACTCAAAATCAACCACAAGAAAAAATTTGGAAAGGTAACAGATACTTGGAGACTGAAGAAAATCCTACTAAAGAATGAATGGGCTAACCAAGTAGTTAAGAAATTAAAAAGTATACGGAAGTCAATGAAAATGATAGCACCACAACCCAAAACCTCTGGGACATAGCAAAGGCGGTCATAAGAGGAAAGTAGATAGCAATACAGGCCTTCCTAAAAAAGGAATAAAGATCTCAGATACACAATCTAACCTTACACCTTAAGGAGCTGAAAAAGAACAGCAAATAAAACCCAAACCAGCAAAGACAGGAATAATAAAGATTAGAGCAGAAATTAATGCTATCGAAACCAAAAAAACAGTAGAATAGATCAATGAAACCAGAAGCTGTTTCTTTGAAAGAATTAATAAAATCGATAAACCACTAGCCAGTTTGATCAAGAAGAAAAAGGAAAGGACCCAAATAAGTAAAATCAAGAATGAAAGAGGAGAAATCACAACCAACACAACAGAAATAAAAACAATAATAAGAGAATATTATGAGCAATTATATGCCAATAAAATGGGCAATCTGGAAGAAATGGACAAATTCCTAGAAACATATACACTACCAAAACTTAAACAGGAAGAAATAGAAAATTTGACAGACCCATAACCAGTAAGGAAATCGAACTAGTAATAAAAAAATCTGCCAAAAAACAAGAGTCCAGGGCCAGATGGCTTTCCAGGGGAATTCTACCAAACATTTAGTGAAGAGTTAACACCTATTCTCTTGAAACTGTTCCAAAAAATAGAAATGGAAGGAAAACTTCCAAACTCTTTCTATGAAGCCAGCATTACCCTGATTCCAAAACCAGACAGAAACCCCACTAAAAAGGAGAACTATAGACCAATTTCCCTGATGAACATGGATGTAACAATCCTCAACAAGATATTAGCCAACCGGATCCAACAATACATTAAAAAAATTATTCACCACGACCAAGTGGGATTTATACCTGGGATGCAGGGCTGGTTCAATATCCACAAAACAATTAACATGATTCATCACATCAATAAAAGAAAGGGCAAGAACCATATGATCCTCTCGATAGATGCAGAGTAAAGCATTTGATAAAATACAGCATCCTTTCTTTTTTTTTTTTTTAGTTTTCTCTTTTTTTTTATTTTATTTATTTATTTTTTTATATATATGAAATTTATTGACAAATTGGTTTCCATACAACACCTAGTGCTCATCCCAAAAGGTGCCCTCCTCAATACCCATCACCCACCCTCCCCTCCCTCCCACCCCCCATCAACCCTCAGTTTGTTCTCAGTTTTTAACAGTCTCTTATGCTTTGGCTCTCTCCCACTCTAACGTCCTTTTTTTTTTTTTTTTTTCCTTCCCCTCCCCCATGGGTTCCTGTTAAGTTTCTCAGGATCCACATAAGAGTGAAACCATATGGTATCTGTCTTTCTCTGTATGGCTTATTTCACTTAGCATAACACTCTCCAGTTCCATCCATGTTGCTACAAAAGGCCATATTTCATTTTTTCTCATTGCCATGTAGTATTCCATTGTGTATATAAACCACAATTTCTTTATCCATTCATCAGTTGATGGACATTTAGGCTCTTTCCATAATTTGGCTATTGTTGAGAGTGCTGCTATGAACATTGGGGTACAAGTGCCCCTATGCATCAGTACTCCTGTATCCCTTGGGTAAATTCCTAGCAGTGCTATTGCTGGGTCATAGGGTAGGTCTATTTTTAATTTTCTGAGGAACCTCCACACTGCTTTCCAGAGCGGCTGCAGCAATTTGCATTCCCACCAACAGTGCAAGAGGGTTCCCGTTTCTCCACATCCTCTCCAGCATCTATAGTCTCCTGATTTGTTCATTTTGGCCACTCTGACTGGCGTGAGGTGATACCTGAGTGTGGTTTTGATTTGTATTTCCCTGATAAGGAGCGACGCTGAACATCTTTTCATGTGCCTGTTGGCCATCTGGATGTCTTCTTTAGGGAAGTGTCTATTCATGTTTTCTGCCCATTTCTTCACTGGGTTATTTGTTTTCCGGGTGTGGAGTTTGGTGAGCTCTTTATAGATTTTAGATACTAGCCCTTTGTCCGATAGGTCATTTGCAAATATCTTTTCCCATTCCGTTGGTTGCCTTTTAGTTTTGTTGGTTGTTTCCTTTGCTGTGCAGAAGCTTTTTATCTTCATAAGGTCCCAGTAATTCACTTTTGCTTTTAATTCCCTTGCCTTTGGGGATGTGTCGAGTAAGAGATTGCTACGGCTAAGGTCAGAGAGGTCTTTTCCTGCTTTCTCCTCTAAGGTTTTGATGGTTTCCTGTCTCACATTTAGGTCCTTTATCCATTTTGAGTTTATTTTTGTAAATGGTGTGAGAAAGTGGTCTAGTTTCAACCTTCTGCATGTTGCTGTCCAGTTCTCCCAGCACCATTTGTTAAAGAGGCTGTCCCTTTTTCCATTGGATGTTCTTTCCTGCTTGTCAAAGATGAGTATGGCCATACGTTTGTGGGTCTAGTTCTGGGGTTTCTATTCTATTCCATTGGTCTGTGTGTCTGTTTTTGTGCCAATACCATGCTGTCTTGATGATTACAGCTTTGTAGTAGAGGCTAAAGTCTGGGATTGTGATGCCTCCTGCTTTGGTCTTCTTCTTCAAAATTCCTTTGGCTATTCGGGGCCTTTTGTGATTCCATATGAATTTTAGGATTGCTTGTTCTAGTTTCGAGAAGAATGCTGGTGCAATTTTGATTGGGATTGCATTAAATGTGTAGATAGCTTTGGGTAGTATTGACATTTTGACAATATTTATTTTTCCAATCCATGAGCAGGGAATGTCTTTCCATTTCTTTAAATCTTCTTCAATTACCTTCATAAGCTTTCTATAGTTTTCAGCATACAGATCCTTTACATCTTTGGTTAGATTTATTCCTAGGTATGTTATGCTTCTTGGTGCAATTGTGAATGGGATCAGTTTCTTTATTTGTCTTTCTGTTGCTTCATTGTTAGTGTATAAGAATGCAACTGATTTCTGTACATTGATTTTGTATCCTGCAACTTTGCTGAATTCATGTATCAGTTCTAGCAGATACAGCATCCTTTCTTGATAAAAACCCTCAAGAAAGTAGGGATAGAAGGAGCATACCTTGAGATCATAAAGCCATATATAAACGACCCAATGCTAATATCATCCTCAGTGGGGAAAAACAGAGCTTTCCCCCTAAGGTCAGGAACAAGACAAGGATGTTCACTCTCGCCACTGTTACTCAACATAGTATTGGAAGTCTTAGCCTTTGCACTCAGACAACACAAAGAAATAAACGGCATCTAAATTGGCCAGGAAGAGGTCACACTTTCACTCTTTGCAGATGACATGATACTCTATATGGAAAACCCAAAAGATTCCACCAAAAACTGCTAGAACTGATTCATGAATTCAGCAAAGTTGCAGGATATAAAACCAATGCACAGAAATCGGTTGCATTCCTATTCACCAACAATGAAGGAACAGAAAGAGAAATCAAGCAATCGATCCCATTTACAGTTACACCAAAACCCATAAAATACCTATGAATAAATCTAACCAAAGAGGTGAAAAATCTATACGCTGAAAACCATAGAAAGCTTATGAAAGAAATTGAAGAAGACACAAAAAAATGGAAAAAGATTCCATGCTCCTGGATAGGAAGAACAAATATTGTTAAAATGTCGATACTACCCAAAGCAATTTACATATTTAATGCAATCCCTATCAAAGTAACACCAGCGTTCGTCACAGAGCTAGAACAAATAATCCTAAAATTTGTATGGAACCAGAAAAGACCCCGAATAGCCACAGCAATCTGGAAAAAGAAAACCAAAGCAGGAGGCATCACAATCCCAGACTTCAAGCTATACTACAAAGTTGTAATCATCAAGACAGTATGGTACTGTCACAAGAACAGACACTCAAATCAATGGAATAGAACAGAGAACCCAGAAATGGACCCACAAACATATGGGCAACTAATCTTTGACAAAGCAGGAAAGACTATCCGATGGAATAAAGACAGTCTCTTCAGCAAGTGGTGCTGGGAAAACTGGACAGTAATATGCAAAAGAATGGACCTGAGCCACTTTCTTACACCATACACAAAAATAAACTCAAAGTGAATGAAAGACCTCAATGTAAGACAGGAAGCCATCAAAATCCTCAAGGAGACAGCAGTCAAAAACCTCTTTGAGCTTGGCCTCAGCAACTCCTTACTCAACATGTCTCCAGAGGCAAGGGAAACAAAAGCAAAAATGAACTACTGGGACCTCATCAAAATAAAAAGCTTCTGCACAGCAAAGGAAACAATCAGAAAAACTAAAAGGCAACTGAAGAAATGGGAGAAGATATTTGCAAATGACAAAGCTTTATCTGAAATCTACGAAGAACTTATCAAACTCAACACCCAAAAAAAAAAAAAAATCCAGTGAAGAAATGGGCAAAAGACATGAATAGACACTTCTCCAAAGAACACATCAGATGGTCAACCGACACATGAAAAAATGCTCAATATCACTTATCATCAGGGAAATACAAATCAAAACCACAATGAGATACCACCTTACACCTGTCAGAATTTCTAACATTAACAACTCAGGCCACAACAGATGTTGGCAAGGATGCGGAGAAAGAGGATCTCTTTTGCATTGTTGGTGGGAATGCAAGCTGGTGCAGCCACTCTGGAAAACAGTATGGAAGTTTCTCAAAAAACTAAAAATAGAACTACCTTATAACCCAGCAATTGCACTACTAGGTATTTATCCAAGGGATACAGATGTGCTGTTTCGAAGGGACACATGCACCCTCATGTTTATAGCAGTACTATCAACAATAGCCAAAGTATGGAAAGAGCCCAAATGTCCATCGATGGATGAATGGATAAAGAAGATGTGGTATATATATACGATGGAGTATTACTTGGCAATCAAAAAGAAGGAAATCTTGCCATTTGCAACCACGTGGATGGAACTGGAGGGTATTATGCTAAGTGAAATTAGTCAGAGAAAGACAAATATCATATGACTTCACTCATATGAGGAATTTAAGAGACAAAACAGAGGAACATAAGGGAAGGGAAACAAAAATAATATAAAAACAGGGAGGGGGACAAAACAAAAGAGACTCATAAATATGGAGAACAAACTGAGGGTTGCTGGAGGGGTTGTGGGAGAGGGGATGGGCTAAATGGGTAAGGGGCATTAAGGAATCTACTCCTGAAATCATTGCTTCACTATATACTAACTAATTTGGATGTAAATTTTTAAAAATAAAAAAGTTAAATTATTAAAAAAAAAAGATCTCCTCAACTTGGAGGAGTATAAGAAGTCAGTGTGCTGCCCTTTCAGTTTTCCCAAGAGTCTCACAAAAGGTACCCATTTCTCCCCATCATTCATATTTGCAAAGCCCAGAACACACACACATGCTTTAATTTCATTCTTTTAAAAAAAATTTTTTTTAACTTTTATTTATTTTTGAGACAGAGAGAGACAGAGCATGAACGGGGGAGGGGCAGAGAGAGAGGGAGACAGAATCGGAAGCAGGCTCCAGGCTCTGAGCCATCAGCCCAGAGCCCGACGCGGGGCTTGAACTCACGGACCGCGAGATCGTGACCTGAGCTGAAGTCAGACGCTTAACCGACTGAGCCACCCAGGCGCCCCAATTTTATTCTTACCTATTAACATTTGCATTAAGATACAGCTTAAATGACATTTACTTTTAAGCAAATTTTATTAAGCTGTGCATTTTAGCAGTGTGAGATCAGAAGGAAAAAGCCAAATAGGTTAAAGCAAACACATTTTACTTTCTTATGATAAAAGGGATACAGGTTCATTTTAGCAACTTCAGAAAAATGCCAGTGTATGCAAAAAGAGGACATATCACTGACATACCACTGTTTACATTCCCAGGTATACTGCTCCAGGGTTATTCTATGATTAAATATACATAGAATTTGGATTCAAAAAATGACATTATATGTATATCCATGTCCAAAAACTGCCATTTTCCACCTAAGAAAGACCAAACGTCTTTATTTTTTTTCCTGCATTATTTTTTGATATTTTATTTGTTTTTGAAAGAGAAAGAAAGAGAGTCCATAAATGGGGGAGGAGCAGAGGGAAAGAGGGAAACCGATTATGGGAAGCAGGCTCCAGGCTCTGAGCTCTGGCTGCAGAGCTCAATGTGGAGTTCGAACTCACCAAAGGGGAGATCATGACCTGAGCCAAGGTCAGATGCTGAACTGACTAAGCCACCCAGGAGTCCCTATTGTATTGTATTGTATTGTATTTATTTTTATTTATTTATTTTGAGAGAGAGAGAGCACGCACGCAAGCGAGAGGGGGAGAGAGAAACAAACTCCAAGCAGGCTCTGCACTGTCAGCACTGAGCCCGATGCAGGGCTCAAACCCACAAAATGAGAACATGACATGAGCTGAAGTTGGACACTTAACCGACTGAGCCACCCAGGGGCCCCGCTGCATTATTTCAAGCAGTTGTATGTATTTCATTCTCTCAATGCATATATTTGACCAACAGTTATTGTACAACCCCCGCCCCCCCCCCCCGCCAACAAAGGTGAATTAAAGACATTTTCAGAAATATGAAAGCTGGGGCAATCTGTTGCTAGCAGATCTACACTACAAAAACTGTTAAAGGAAGTTCTGTGGCTGAAGGAAATCATTCCAGATCTGCACAAAGGAGTGAACAGCATCATATGGTAAATATGTGGGTAACCAGCTTTTCTGCTGTTTTTTCTTTATAAGTCTGCAAAAATAACTCATTGAAAGCCAAAAGGACTAACAATGGACTGTAGGTTTTGTAACAAATGTAAATTTCAAAGGCATGACAGTCATAGCACAAAAGATGGCAGGAGAAAATGGAAGCAAACTGTTGTCGGGCTCTAGTGTTATTCATGAAGCAGTGTAATGTGATTTGAAGGAAAATGTGATGAGATGTGCACTGTAAACCCTAGAACCATTACATTTTTTTTTAGTGTTTATCTCTGAGAGAGAGAGAGAGAGAGAGAGAGAGAGAGAGAGAGAGAGAGAATGTGAGCAGGGGAGGGGCAGAGAGAGAGGGAGACACAGAATCTAAAGCAGACTCCAGGCTCTGAGCTGTCTGCACAGAGCCCAGGGCGGGGCTCGAACTCATGGACTGTGACATTATGACCCAAGCTGAAGTCGGACGCTTAACCGAGACACCCAGGTGCCCCTGACCCACTAAATATTTAAAACAAAAAATATGATGGGGTGACTGGATGGCTCAGTTAGTTAAGTGTCTGACTCTTGATTTCAGCTCAGGTCATGATCTCACGGTTCACCAGTTCGAGCCCCACATTGGTCTCTGTGCTGACAGTACAGGGCCTGCTTGGGAATCTCTCTCTCTCCCTCTCTTTCTGCCCCTCCCCTGCTCTCTGTCTCTCTCTCTCCCTCAAAAAATAAACTAAAAACAATTTTTTAAACAAAAAATATGAAATGGCAGTAAATGCCCAATTCAAAGCCACAACTGGTATTTCAAGGAAGGAACGACCCATCCCTGAGAGGTTCAGGCAGACTCTTCCACTATTTCCAACTGCTGCTGTTCCAGAAATAAAAATATCATTTAACAACTTGACTCTTGTCTAATTCCTTAGTCCCACCTTTCAACTCAAAATATAGAGGCATCCAAATCCACCTGCTCAAACTGCTAAAGAAACCAGACATCGACAAATAGTCCACAGAGAGAAGTGAACTAGAGGAAATCCAAGTTTCCTCCTCATAAACCCAAGGCCTAACCAGAGAAGCTGGGATCCTGAAGCTTTGACATTAATCACCCGAGTTTCCATTTTACCATTATCACTATTGAAGAAATATTTTCAGTCACTTTTTAATACAGTTTGATGTATAATAACCACAGTGGAACTGCACTGGCATTTTCAGTACCAAGGGATCAGTTTTTCTAAGCTCAGTTCCTTTTTGCATCCGTGTGTCCACAGAGACAAAAACACAGTGACTTGGGCTTGAATGAGCCCTTTAGGGAACATCCAGCTGTTGATGCCAAGTACATATCAGGGCTCCAGTGACGGAAATCAAACAGACTTTCTGATTCATCCCATCCTGCTGCCTGGACACAGGCATAGCTCTGAGTGTCTCTGGCACATCCTTCTGCTCAGTGAGGTGCAGCCAGTTGCCACAGGCCTCTGGCAACTCGGATTTTTAAAAGTCTTTGAATCTCTAAATATACAGTTATTATCCTTAGACCCACCCCAGACTTCCTTTGTGACTGTGGGGAAGCCACCGGACCTAAAATCTTACATTAGTCACCGGGTAATTATTAATATCTAACAGTTAAGGCTTACAACATGCCCTCTATGGGCTCTAAGTGACTACATATAGCATACACTTACAAAATATAATAAACAGTATGTTACAAATAAATACATAATATATATTCACTTAACGGATTATGAAACTGGGACAGAGAGAATTTGAGTAACTTGCCCCCAAATTTTTAAACTAACAACTGAGGGGGACACCTGGGTGGCTCAGTTGGTTACGCGTCTGACTGTTGATTTTGGTTCAGGTCATGATCTCACGGTTCATGAGATTGAGCCCTGCATCGGCTCTGCACTGACAGCAGATTCTCTCCCTCTCTCTATGTCCCCCAACCTTCAAAATAAATAAATAAATTTTTAAAAGATAAAACTAACAACTGAGCATGCACAAGACTCAGCTCCAGCTCATCTCCATACCATACAACCTCAGGTAAAGGAATGGTGAGGGGTTGAGATCTCACAAAATTAACTTCCTTCCAGGAACAATATCAAGGTGACAATAGACAGACTCTGGAACAAAACGCAGTAACCTCACTTCATGCTCCTGTCTCTACCATCAACCTGCTGCCCCCACAAGCTCCCCTTGACTGCCCCAAAGTTTCATCTTACAAGATCTTCGAACCAAGGGTAGCTGGAAATAAGCAGCTAGCTCCCCTACAACCGCCCTGGAGAGGTCCATCTGTGGGCCCCTCCCCATGCTATGTGTGCTGGGTCCAGCCACGTCGACTCCCTTACCATTAAGGAACGCATTCACCTGTTCATTCAACAGGTATTTATCAAGCACCTATTTTGTGCCAGGCCAGGCACGGTGCCAGAGCCTGGGAGTACAGTGATGAACAAGAGGTACGGTCCTTCCCCTGCAGAACGCACAACCAAGTAAAGAGACAGTGAATTCATAATTATCAACTACCTGAAGAGAGAGGGGAAATTAGAGGAGATAGAACAGGAGCTCCCATTTGAACAGAACTTTGAAGAAGAAATGAGAGTTCGTCAGTCAGACAAGAGGAATAAAACGCCAGGCAGAGGGAGAATGTGTGCAAAGGCGGGAAGGAGGGAAACAGATCTGAGGCTTCCTTGACTATAGGGTTACAGGCGAATACAGCAGAACAGGAAATCTGGTTACAGGCATCAGGCAGGCTGCGCCTGCAAAAGGCCAGAGAAGCCAGCATAAATGCCTCCTCCTAGTCAGATGAGGAAGGAGCCCCAAAGGAAGAAACCATCAACAGCAGAGGTTGTTAGTGGATGTGCAAAAGAGCTCATGGAGGATGAAAGCAATGGAAAGGACGCTGACCCATGAAGTGGAACAGAGGAAGCCACACCGTGCACAGAGTAACGGCCACTAAGGACAGAGCCCTTGACCGCCGGCTAAGGTTGGAGTTTCCCAAAGCAGACCCTGAGACAAAGACTTGTGTGCAGGTAGTTTATTGGGGTGGGGGGGGGCATCCCAAAGAAGGCAGAATGATGGAGAGCGCAAAGTGAGAAGGGAAAGAAAGGGAGAAAAGGCTATCAAGTGCAGGTTAATATGAAGGTTCCTGCTATGGGCAGCCGGGGCTCAATCCCGTGCGGATGTAAAACAGACCTCACAGCTAAAATATTTATAGAAAAAATTTCATCCCCCCCCCCGGTGGAGGGTTGCCCCCATGGCACTGAGTCACCAGCCCTCTCATACTGCCCGGCACACTGAGCTAACCTCTCCGGGTGTAGGAGGAAGAATACAAATGGGGCACAAATCAACTGGAAATTAACTGAAATTCAGTTCACCAAGCAGACAGTCTCCCATGCATGGTAGACTCTGCAATCAGATGATTGCTGTTCTCGTGCTCTATTATCCATCCCAAACTGAAAGGTTATAAGGTAAAGGAGTAGAAACACCATGCTCAAATAGGTTCCCTCCAAAATCCCAAAGGCCTACCAGATATTGTGCCTCCTTTTATTGGCAGGCCATTAAAGATACAGCAACAAATTCTTCACATTTTAGGAGCTGCTTCAACTGGACCTCCTCCTCCCCCTGCAGAAACTTCACTAAGCAGACAGACCTTTAAATGTTCACAGGCTGCATCTCCCACCCTGTGGTCCACACAGGTCTCATTAAGGCATCTTAAGTCCTTGCTCCTTCCTGCTCATCAGCTCTAACATAGTCATCAAAAATAGGGATCCACGGTCATGTTGTATGGAGTATCAAAACGTCCAAGTCTTTTGTGGACTCACATTGTGGCAGAGAGCAGGACAGGTGGCATAGTCCTGAAGCAAGACTGAAATATACCATTGGTTGTGCTCAGTAAAAGCAAACTGCTTCCCGGTGATACTTGCAAATTGGTAAAGAGAAAATAGCATTTTGTGAGCCAGTATCTGCATACCAGTTACCAGGGTCTGCATTAATCTATTCCAGTATGTATATCATACCCGACAAAACAGATCAAATTGAAGTGAAGTTTCCAATCGTCTATGGTCATCCTCCAAGATTCTTCCGCCTCCTGCAAAGGCCAAACAGGCAAGTTCCAGGAGGATGCAGTAAGTATCAGCACCTCACATCTTGCATCCATTCAACCGTAACCCAGCAATTCCTCTACAGGGTTAGCGATTTCCTCCCATGGCACACTTTGTGCTGGTCTCCCCAGTTATGGGTCTACTGACAAGAAGAAGAGATTGGGGCAACTCAAGGACAACAGGCATCCTCTTGTAAGGCAGCTTCCCCAAGTAAGAGGATTAGTGTCCAAGCTAGAGAAGGCTAGTCTACCCAGATGCAGAAAAACAGCCATCTTCTACCAACAAAGCAAGTTCTGAGTAACTGGGGAAGTCACCACTGTCAGTTCCATCTCAGCCCATCGGATGGCCCCATTCTAAGACTTAAGGTCCTATTCCTTCTCAGTAAATGTCCTAAGTCTCCCAAGAGAGACATGGCAAGGCCACGAATTCAATGAAAGTTTGTGTTTCATTTTCAGCAAGATTGGCTGTGTAGCTGTAAGAAATAATTCACAGCCACTGTAGAGGCTCTCTGGTTCTCTTTAACTAGAGCTGAGAATTTAAACATCCAATCTCATCACTTTCCTTCTCTAAGTGATCTGAAAGACCCAGAAGAATCCATCCCAGGCTACTGTCCTTTTTAGTCATCACTGCTGCCACAACGGTCAAGTACAGCAGCTACTTGTTCCCTGAAGGTATCTGCTTCAGTGGATGCTTCCTCACAATTAACCACACACGAGATAGTTTACAGAGACTGGATTTACCACTAAATGGGTTTTGACACCAAACTTTCAAGAAAAAAGATATAAAAAGACTTCAGATTTCATAGCACTTAAAAATTTTAAACTGTAGATAAAAGATGATGAACCTGTGGGGAGGAAGGGTAGACAAACTATTCTGAAGGGATAAGGGGCTGTGTAAATGCGCTCAAATTCTGATTTCTTATAGCAAGAATTAAATAGACAACTTCTAAAGTTGAAAAGAAAAGAAATTGATAGGCGAGCATATCTTTTTGGGGGGATATCACCAAAAGAACAAAACAGAATTGGCTAGAAGTGCCTGTCTCTGTGGAATAAGGATGGATGACACATGTGGACTATGATAAGCCCCTTTGTTCTATTTCTTTTTCAACCGTTTCTAAATATTATTTGATTTTTTTTTTTATTTTAAAGAATTTAAGCCAGGCCCAGAACATTCAGAGATGCCAAGGAAAGACATTTAAATTTCAACCCTAAGTGACAGGGAGCCAACACAAGTACTTAAGAGCGTGGTACAATCAAAAAGTGTTTTTAGGGGCACCTGGGTGGCTCAGTTGCTTAAGCATCCGACTTGGGCTCAGGTCATGATCTCACCGAGCTCTGGCTTAAGCATCCGAATTTGGCTCAGGTCATGATCTCACCGGGCTCTGTGCTGACAGTCCAGAGCCTGGAGCCTGTGTCAGATCTCACTGGGCTCTGTGCTGACAGTCCGGAGCCTGGAGCCTGTGTCAGATCCTGTGTCTCCCTCTCTCTCTGCCTCTCCCTGGCTCACGCTCTCTCTCTGTCTCTCTCTCTCTCTCTCAAAAATAAATAAATATTTTTAAAAAGGGTTTTTTAGAAAAGGTCAGGGGGATTGGCTATCTCAGGAGTGCACAGCATGATCTCATATGTGGAATCTAAACAAGTTGAACGCATAGAAACAGTTGAACGCATAGAAACAGTTCCCAGGGGCTGAGGGGTAGGGGGGGAAATGGGGAGATGTTGGTCAAAGGGCACAGACTTAAGTTAGAAATGAATATATTCTAGAGACCTAATGTATAGCATTGTGACTATGGTTAATAATGATGTATTGTATTCTGGAAATTTGCTACAGAGTAAATCTTAAGTGCTCTCACTACATGCAAAAGAAAAGAAAAAGGAACGTGAGGTAATGAATGTTAATTAGCTCCATTGTGGTAATCATCTCCACAGTGTACACATTTATCAAAACATGTTGTGCACCTTAAATATATATAATTTCTTGTCAACCATACTGGAAAAAAATAAAGATATTTGCTTAAAGAGCGTATCAGAGGCCTACAGGAGGGGCAGGGCACAGGGTTGTACGGAGACTGGTCAGAGGGAAACTTTCCACACTCATGGTTCCCAGAGCTGAACAGTTCAGAATCTATTTCGACTGCAATTTCAAGGTCCAGCAGTGAGGATACATACGCTAAACCCTCCCTCACACAGGCAGCACACTAATACAGGCCTTTTCTTTTATTCATTATTCCATCAGTTATCTCCATCACCTTGGGATATAAAGACCTACATGTGGCCTCATACTACACTAAGACCCAATCTAGATGATTAGAGGAGAGGAACTTCCGCTAACAACCAAAGAGTCAGGGCAGACGCCTGGGATTTAAGAGCCAGGTAATAATGGTGTGGACAGAATGGGGATCTGAATGTCAAGTTCGCGTCTCCTCTGGCACCCTGCAGACACCTCCATGCCCCCACTTCCCTGCTGGCATGTGCACTTGACACTTGGAGGGGGTCATCAAAGTTGAACATACTCAGTCTTTGAAATGATCCTGAATTTACAAATTGTGTTTTAAAATATTCCCCGTTAAATTTTATCCCACGCGTTTATGTAGACTGTATGGATAAGAAGAAGAAGGAACAGCTTCAGAATGGTGGTTCTGTGGCTCAATGATGTGACCGAAGACCCGGACCCTTGCATCATGCTCTGGCACCCTCGATAACAGCTTCAGCCTCTCAGGGAATGCAGCAAAGCTCCACAGATCCAGAGTCACATCCCCATATGCCAAGGTCCAGAAGAAGAAAGAGATCAAATGTTCTGGCTTTTCTCTGGGACAAAGAAATATCTTCTAGAACCACCCACCCCTCCACAGATTTCCTCCCATACCAACCTCTGGGCTTGTCCCTGGAAAAGAGAACGAGAAACCCATTAAGCCAGTCAAGCCCACCAGGAGCTGAATAGGAAGCCGATAGGCTTCCCTGAAGCACATGGATGCACTTGTAAGTATGAATAACTAAAGAACAACAACAACAACAACAACAATCAGAGTTCTGTACGAGAGAAAAGAGGGGGACAGATGCTGGACAAACACCCAGTAGCATCCATTTTAACGTCTAAACCGAAAATTTTCCTGACTTATAGGATCAGGAAATCAAATTATATTCAATTAAAATTTTGGTCAAAAGATGTAGAGAAACTATTTAGCTCCCGACCTGGGGAGGTGAGGATAAGAAAAAAAAAAAATGCCAACAGAAAAGACATGAGACACACATAAGAAGTATTTCCAGTAATCTCACTGATATCTGGGGAGAACGCCTGTGCTCTGAGAGCTCATTGGATGCTCTACATTTGCAGAGCTCTCAGGAGGCCTCCAAAGATATAGGAGTTGTAGGAAGGGTGACAATGAATGGTTAGATGAATATGTTAATAAAAATAATCATGGAGAGCACCTATCAAGCACTTGATCTACATTAAGCACTTTATATACATTAATACATGAAGTGCTCATAAAAACCTGTGAGAGGTTATTAGAAAGGAAGAAAATGAGGTTCAGGTTGTTGCTTGCCCAGATTTATAATCCTATTAATGGGGAAAGCAAGACATAAACCCAAGTTTATGTGATTCTGAAGCTGATGCTCTTGATCGCTCATCTTTAATACCTAGTTTCTAGAGAAATGTAAGGGATAAATTAAAACATGTTCCACACCGTAAGTTCCGAAGGATTCCATGGTCGGGCTGATAACTTGCTTTCTCCATCTTCAACTGATTAATCTTTACTGAATACCCACTCGGACCTGAGAGATCATCTAGGTCATCTGGTCAACCGGTGCCAGCATCCCCTACAGCCTTCTGCCAAAGTGTAGTCCACAGACCAGAAGCACTGGCATCAGTGGAAGCCATTTGAAATGCAGAATCTCAGGCCCTACCCCAAACCTACTAGATTAGAATCTGCATTTTAATAATGCAGGTGATTCACATGCACATTAAAGTTTGAAGTGCTGCTGTACAGCATCCCTGACACGGGGCTCCTCTTTAATCTTTCCTGGGATGGCAGATCCATAAGCACATTGCTCTCAATATGAGTAAATTATTACTAAAACTTTTCTCATCATTCTACACCTTCCCCTCAGTTTGCCATTTCAATTTACAAATGACAACCCTTCAAAGCTTGCGAACACCTATTTCGTCTTCCCATAGTCCTCTCGAAGTTAAATACCCACTTCCTTCACTATTTCCTAAATCATGCTGCTCATGTCATCCACCTCAGTGGTGCCCAATCTACGATGTGCATGAGAATGGCTTGGAGATATCCAAGAATGGATCCCAGGAATCTGTACTTTTTACGTTGTCCTCAAGTACAGCCAAGGCCCAGATCTCAGGGCTCAGAACCAATGCCCTGCATGCCTTCTGGTTTGTTAATATTCTTCACAGAGTACAGCTTATAGAGCTGCAGACAAAGATCGGGCCAAATTATAAGCATTATTGTGACCAATGATCAGAACATACTATTTTAATTTGTGTAGCCTAAAATGCGGCTGGTTCTTATAAGTCTCATCACAGTTAACCTCTGTCAAGCCTACTGATAAACAAAATTCCAGGGTCTTTTTTTTTTTTATTCCCATAGGAGCTGCTTCAAAGCCAGGTTTCCTTAGTTCTATACATAAGCTATTTTCCTGAATTTAGATGTAAGAATGTACTTTGTCCCCTTAAATTTCCACTTGTTGTTTTGAACCCTTGATTTCACCCGCAAAAAGTTTTGAATCTTTATTCAATCCTTTATTGGAAGGCACTGAGTGGACTGGGAAAAGTTGGACTCTAGAAACAGACATGCTTGGGTAAAATCAGATTTACTGGAGAAAAACGGCCCAAATGGCTATGTCCAAGACTGTAACTTAAGAGGTCAGCTCAATGCCTGACAAGAAGTGTTCATGTAATTTAATACTTGTTGAATGAATGAATAAAATTATGACTGATGGCAGTGATAACCAGGGATACCAGCTAGGAGGCTCTAACACTTATCCCCAAGCAAGAACAGATGGAGGTCTGAGTTGAAGCCAGTTGCGTGATAAAAAAGGAGGATGTAGGGAGGTCTTTGAGAGGTATAAACAATAAAATTTAGGGGCACCTGGGTGGCTCAGTCGGTTGAGCATCTCACTTCGGCTCAGTTCATGATCTCATGGTTCGTGGGTTTGAGCCAGGCATTGGGCTCGCTGCTGTCAGCAAGGAGCCCGCTTCGGATCCTCAGTCCCCCTCTCTCTGCCCCTCCCCCACTCAAGCTCGCACTCTCTCTCAAAAAACAAACAACAAAATGTACTGGGCAATGGATTGTCGAGGTAAGGAAGAGGTAAGAGTGACAATGACACCCGAGTTTCCAGACTGAGCAACTAGGAGGTTGCCGTTGTTGAGAAAAGGACCAAATGCAAACCACTTCAGCTGAACCACATGAAAGTCTGAGGGCCCCAGGGAGATAGGAGCGTCCTCCAACACCTGCACGTCCAAGTAAAACAGGACTGACGCCTTTATGGACCTAACTCAATTGTGATGTGGATATAGCCCATCGAAAATAATCTCTGGATGAACCTTGAAGACGCTAAGTGAAATAAACCAGACACAAATGGGTAAATATTTTCTGATTCCACTTTATAGAAGATACCTAGAATAGACAAATTCATAGAGACAGAAAGGAGAATAGTGTTGCCAGGGACTGGGGAAAGAGAAGAATGGGGAGTTAGTGTTTAATGGGCACAAAGTTTCAGTTTGGGAGGATGAAAAAGTTCTAGAGCTGGTTGGTGGTGGTAACTGCACAGCACTGTACTTAATGCCACTGAACTGTACATAAAGAATGGTTAAAATGGAAGGGCACCTGGGTGGTTCAGTCGGTTAAGCGTCCGACTTCAGCTCAGGTCATGATCTCGCAGTTCGTGAGTTCGAGCCCCACATCTGTCTCTGCTGTCAGCACAGAGCCCGTGTCAGATCCTCTGTCCCCCACTCTCTCTGCCCCTCCCCTGCTCAGGCTCTCTCTCAAAAAAATAAATAAAATGTTGAAAAAAAAGAATGGTTAAAATGGAAATTTCTAGGTTATATATATTTTGCCATAATAACAAAAATGCCTTAAATGTAATCTCAAGTTATCAACCATCCATGTTGATAATTATTCTCCTTTTTATCTGGTTAAGCTTGGTTGAGAGTGAGGAACTGACAGAGGTCCTCAGAGACTTCAACGCTCTGTTTAATCCGCTGAGAAGTTACAACAGAGGCACCAAGGCATAAAGAGATGATTCAGAAAACAATTCTGTGGAAGCAAAATGTCAGCTGCTGTTAGCTCCATTATGTAAAAATACTTCTGCTTCTGCTTGTTTTGTTTTGGCTCTGATTTTCTTTCTTTCCATCACTTTTGATAAATCTCAGAAACTTCTATTTAAGCACTATCAGCACTTAGCCTAAAATGAGGTACAAGCAGAAGTCAAAATAAGGCACACCTTTATCTTGGCTGTGAACTGTACCTTAAAAAAATGTTTATGCAACCTAAAACTTAAGATTTTAAATGCATGCAAAGGTCTTGAAATGAATAGCTAGTTGCTCCATTTTGAAATCCTCTGAGGTAGCCTCACCCTATGAAGTGACTCTCAGCTTTAAATGCACGCTGGAATCATTTAAGGGAGCTTTAAAAATTATTGATGCCTGCATCCTAACCTGAAAGAGTCTTGGGGCACCTGGGTGGCTCAGTCAGTTGGGTGTCCGACTCTTGATTTTGGCTCAGGTCATGATCCGTGCTCAAAGCCTGAAGCCTGCTTGGGATCCTCTCCCTCTGCCCCTCCCCTACTTGTGCACTCTCTCTCACTCTCAAAAAATAATAAATATGCTTTAAAAAGATAACCTGAAAGAGTGTGACTTACTTATCTGGAGTCTGGTGAGGGTGTCAGGATTTTTTGTAAGCAAAGTTCCTCGGGTGATTCTAATGTTCAGCCTGGACCATGAATCAGGATTCAAGAAGTTAGAACAATTCATCCCACGCTGAAAATGAGGGAGAAAGAGAAATATACAATGACCTAACCAAAAATATACAAGAGTGATAGTATCACCAAAGCAGATCGATCTTAGAATCCTACCCAAGAACCCCTGATTTAAGCATTTTTAAAAATCTCTCCAGTTGATTCTAATGTGAAACTAATCAAGTCCCATCCTGTATTAAGAGACAAGGAAAGAGGCGCCTGGTTGGTTCAGTCGGTTAAGTACCTGACCTCAGCTCAGGTCATGATCTCACAGTTTGTGCATTCGAGCCCCGTGTCAGGCTCTGTGCTGACAGCTCAGATTTAAGAGACAAGGAAATTTAAGAGACAAGGAAAGACCAGTCCAAGATTAGACAAGTAGTTAGTACTACCCTCTGAAGAAGACCCCAAATCCCTTGATTCCAAGTTGAGCTCTATGTCCAGTAAGCAATTCTAGTTCTCTTACTGGGAATGCTGAATACATTCTACTATGGATTTAAATTATGACCCAGTTCGAACACTTTACAGTGCTCTGGTCTAGGAACTTGATCCTCTGGTTGTCTTTCCTAGATCCCTCATGGTGGATACAGAAGGTTGGAAGAAAGGCCACATCAAAATTAAGACAAAATGAAAATACCAATAGCTCCAAAATAAAAACAAGAACCTCATAAGTACTTGCCAACACCCACATAATAATAGCAACCTGTTAACACTTCAAAAGAGATTATAGACAATGTGTTTAGCATTCCTGTGAGAAAAAGGCTACCCAACAGGTACCTAAAAAGCCTCTCAGTTCTTCCTTCTGGCTCTTGGAATGGCTGTTTTTAAATGATCTCCAATGGAAGACGGTCAGATTTTTTAGATTTCAATTAAAAGTAACCTAAAATCTTGCTCAGTGACACATTTTAGTGATCACAAGGTTGCAATAAATTGAGTTTCCCTTGTAGCAATTTTAATGCTTGATCCATCCTCATTGCAGTGAGAAGGCACATCCTTCCTGTGGATGCACTGCTTACTTTCAACATCCCACTGGGTTCATTTCTGAAAAGTCTTCTTTATTTTTAAAAAAATTTTTTTCAATGTTTACAATTTTTTTAAATGTTTATTTTTGAGAGAGAGAGTGTGTGTGGCGGGGGCGGGGCGGGGGGGGGGGGGGTAATGCGCACGCACCAGTGAGGGAAGGGCAGAGACTGAGGGAGACACAGAATCCGAAGCAGGCTCCAGGCTCTGAGCTGTCAGCCCAGAGCCCAATGCAGGGCTCAAACTCATGAACCATGTGATCAATCATGACCTGAGCTGAAGTTAGTTGCTCAACTGACTGAGCCATCCAAAAAGCACCCCTGAAAAGTCTTCTTTAAAATGTAGGCAGTAAAGCTTTAATCAAAGATGAAAACAGGAACTTATTTTAACCTTTGTCTTGCAAATACTAACGTATTTGCTGCTACAGCACTGGAGCTGACTCTGACAAGTTTTTTTAAAAAGATTGCTGGGGGTGGGGGTGGCCTGGGGGCTCAGTCGGTTGAGCGTGGTGTCCAACTTTGGCTTAGGTTATGATCTTGCACTTCATGGGTTTGAGCCCCATGTTGGGCTCTGCACTGACAGCTCAGAGCCTTGAGCCTGCTTGGGATTCTGCATCTCTCTCTCTCTCTCTCTCTCTCTCTCTCTCTCTCTGCCCCTCCCCTGCTTGGGCGCACGTGCTCTCTCTCTCTCTCAAAAATAAACAAACATTACAAAAAAAAAATAAAGGAAATTGCTGCAAGAAAACAGGATACCAGGATACTTCACACCCAGAGTATTAGTAACCAGAGTGGTGCCAGTGATACAGAGCAAGAACGAACCAACAGCCTCTGTCTGACAGGCCACTGGAACAACTCAGGGCTGGTTGTCTTCCATGTTCCTCCCTCTGCTCAAGCATCCAATGGCTTAAGTCAGCTTGGCCAGGCCTCTGTGAAGTGTCCGGCTCTCGGCTAGAGAACAGGGCTCTTTGCTTGACACTTGCCAAGACAGCACAGGAGAGGGGTAGTTCCCAAAGGAATGTAACAGTGCAGTTACTAAAAGACAACGGAGGGGGACTGAGCAGGTGAAAATACCCTCCCAAGTCACTGACCTATGGCTACACAAGGAAGGGGCCATGCTGTACTTACTTGTGTATGTGTATGCACTTAGACACTTATTTCTGTTAACCGCTGTGTTTACTTTGTATTCTATCCCAAAGCCAGACACACAGCAAGCCTTCAGGGAATGTTTGTTCATTTGAATAAAATAAACTCTGACAAAGCTGAAGAATGCATCCTCCTGGCAGGTGATCTCCACCTCACTCTCACCAAGTCAGCTGGCGCACACTTAGTGCAGAATAATAGTAATTTAAAAAAAGTTCTTAGCACACCCCCTTTTTCTTTTCCTCCAGCTTACTTCTAACAAGTAGATCTGCTCGCGTTTTTTCTTTAAATTCTCTCTTAAATCCCCTCCTTCTAAGATCTTCCCCTGCCTCCAGTCCTCACCCCTCCCAGCCCACTTATCCCAATACTAGTAGAAGTAAAGGGGATCTAGGGAAGCAGAGAGAAAGCTTGAGCAACTGGAGAGAGAAGGAAAACAACTGCGGGATCAGAGAGACTGAGTTTGGTCCCCTCCCATCGTCCTCAAGTTCACATAATTCTTCTGTAGTGCGACTAGGACTCAAGTGGCCTTCTCCCATCTTTTCCCAGTCCTTCCACAACAATGACACCACCCGTGCATTTATGCTAAGTCTTCACAACTTGTTACTAATGTCACATCGTTACCTAGACACAACTTTTAAAAATTAATGAAAACACTAGTTTCCTAAACAATTAAATTCTACTGGAGGTTACTTCAGCATCTGAAAGCACCAGAGTCATTACCGTGCCCAGCAATCCTTGCACCATAAATACACGTTTATAGAACAGAATTCAGCAATAGGTCCACAGACACCTGGATTCAACAACTTCACTTAGAGAATTTTCACTTTCCTTACTGTCCCTAAGTTTTCTACAAAAAACGGTACTGGATTTTAAATTACAAATAATTTTAAAACAAATGTTATTTTCAATTATCCTACAACATAAGAGTACGATAGAGCTATCAAAAAATGTAAAATACGTTTCCTACAGAATCTTCTTGATATTAGCCCAACTATTCCAAAACTGTTACCTGTTCACTTAGTACAATCAACACTTGCTGAATTACACATTAAATTTCTACAGCTTACTTCTGACAAGTAGTTCTGATCGTTTTCTCTTCAGTCAGTTCTCTGTTAAATCACGAACTTCTAAGACACTGTTCTCCCTCAGACACTTCTCTTCCTTAACATAAGGAGTACCACAAACCTGTGATTTGGGTCACTTTTGTGAAAGAAAAACCCACCAGACACATTGAAATGCTGGGTGCTACAGAAAGCGAAACTGCCCCTGCCTTGTGGTCAACTCTCCTCTTGAGTCAATTAAATGCCTCTCTAGAATGCTAACACAGAGGTGTTTGATATCATACTGAAGTCTGTATTGAGGTTACAAAGCAGGGCACCTGGGTGGCTCAGTTGGTTAAACATCTGACTTCAGCTCAGGTCATGACCTCACGGTTTCTGAGTTCAAGTCCCACATTGGGCTCTGTGCTGACAGCTTGGAGACTGGAGCCTGCTTCAGATTCTGTGTCTCCCTCTCTCTCTCTCCCAAAGATAAGTGAACATTAAAAAAATAAAAATAAAAACGTTACAAAGCAGGAGTGCCTGGGTGGCTCAGTCAGTTAAGGGTCCAACTTTGGCTCAGGTCATGATCTCACAGTTAGTGAGTTTGAGCCCCATGTTGGACTCTGTGCTGGCAGCTCAGAGCGAGCCTGGAGACTGATTCGGATTCTGGGTCTCCCTCTCTATCTGCCCCTCCTCCACTCGCTGTCTCTCAAATATATAAACAATAGAAAAATTAAAGTTATTTTAAATACATAAATAAAAGTTTACAAAGCAGGCAGGCAGCCTTTAGAAGCTGAAAAAGGCAAGGAAACGGATTTTCCCCTCAAAGCCTGCAGAGTGAAATGCAGCCCTGTGTCCATCTGGATTTTAAGCCTTTTTTTTTTTTTAACGTTTATTTATTTTTGAGAGACAGAGAGAGCGGGGGAGGGGCAGAGGGAGAGGAAGACAGAATCTGAGTCAGGCTCCAGGTTCTGAGCTGTCAGCACAGAGGCCAACGCCGGGCTCAAACCCACAGCTCTGAGATCATGACTTGAGCCGAAGTCAGACACTAAACCGACTGAGTCACTCAGGCGCCCCCTAGATTTTAAACTTCTGACCCCTGCAACTCTAACAGAATGAACTTGTATGGTTTTCAGCCACCAAAAAGTTACACAGTGGGTATCTGGAACAGTGGCTTGTAAGAAGTACCAAACCTGACAGGTAGCATCAGTACTCATTCCATGATAATGAACTACAGAGAGAGCAACCACAGGTCCCCCATCTGCTCACACCTATATGTCAGTGTGATGATTAGTATCTGGGCCTGTTTCCTCTCAAGCGTCCCAGAGTGGATCATCAATTAGCTTGATTGCAAACATCACTTGGAATGTACATTTGCCTAAACAGGTCGAAAGTGGAGAGAATTTTCATTTAGCTCCAAAAGCAACTTGATCCTTAACATTCTGATTTCAGATGCAAGAGAATTTGAGGCACATTAAATATAAAAAAATTATTTTCAGTGCTTTGTGGTCGACTTTTTGTCAAAACAATAAAAACCATCATTATTAGTGATTGTATTTAATTTCTAACATTTATAGAGAACTGTTAGAAATACCCAGAGGCCATGATTATCATGTTCCTGCTGTTTTTCTAAATACTGAATTTCAGAACCAATAATTAAAGGATTTGTAAGAACTGGCTTTGGCCAGAACAGTAAACAATCATCCTTCCAGAACACCAACGGACACATTTCAGAATTAACAAGGACTATGTGACCTCTCCCCAAAAAGATACATTTTTTTCACTAGCACATTCAACAATGCCTTCTGGCAGTGTAAAAAAAAGTTTGACAAATTCTAATTTCAATTTTTCCTTGAAAACTGAAAAATACTTTTGTCTCTTTTATTCTTTAAGTACAAAGAGGGCTAATTTAGAGATTAGTTAGCTGTATATTTCTTAAAATTCTAAATTATTCATGTTATCCTAGCTGCTCTTATTTATAATAACTGAAATGTAGAAAGACATTCTCCCTACAAAAAAAGTTATGTGAGGCAAACATGTTAAGAAGTAATCATACTGTGGTAATCATTTCACAATTCACATGTATTAAATCATCATGTTGTACACCTTAAACTTACATGTTATATGTAAACTGCGTCTCCGTAAAGCTGGGAAGGGGCGGACAAAAACTGCTGCTTGTTTTGGTAAAACTGTTATTTTTACTGGATAAACTATGCAATATATTTTAATTATCTTAAGCAC
Source organism: Lynx canadensis (assembly GCF_007474595.2). Taxonomy (NCBI): domain Eukaryota; kingdom Metazoa; phylum Chordata; class Mammalia; order Carnivora; family Felidae; genus Lynx; species Lynx canadensis. The sequence goes on along the minus strand of NC_044303.2, from coordinate 136,704,383 downwards.
GGTGTGAGTGATGACTGTGATTTTTTTGAGAGGCAAAAACACTCCTAAAAAGACCATCAATCTTTGACTTGTTGATGGTTCCTAGCAAATAAACATTACCTATTCTCGATTAAGAAAAAATTTGTTTTTTTTTCTGACACGGACATAACTTTTAACTGAAAATATAATTCACTATTTTAAAATACTTACCGTGTTTCTTTCTTGGTTCGAAAACCAGCCCCAGAAGAGGGAGGTCGAGGGATGAGAGAAGTGGGCCAAGCCACGTTGGTAGGTGAGGGGATGTGCTCTGGGGGTGGTCGGCACCCGTCACAATACCAGGGCGTCTCCACACCAACGTGCGGAGATGTTGTAAAGAAGCCTTGTTTATAAAGTGGCCTTAATTGGGTTCAGATGCTCTCAACAACACCTGTCTCTCAAGGCTGTGTTCTTGAAAGGACGGCCACTACAGGAACAGTACGCAGGGACGAATGTTCCAAGGAAAGGGGAGGGGTTGTGGAGCCTCCCGCTGCCGGGTCTGGTTAGCAGGTGAACCAGCAGTCAGTCACATCCTCTCAGGGACCTCCTCCAACATCCTTCTGAAAATGCAACCTACTTCCTTTTTTATTCTTTTAATGTTTATTTGTTTTTGAGAGTGAGAAAGAGACAAAGCATGAGTGGGGGAGGAGCAGAGAGAGAGGGAGACACAGAATTGGAGGCAGGCTCTAGGCTCTGAGCTGTCAGCACAGAGCCTGATGTGGGGCTCGAACTCATGAACTAAGAGATCATGACCTGAGCAAAATCGGACACTCAACTGACTGAGTCACCCGGTGCCCCAAAAATGCAACCTACTTATCTTTACTTATTTGAAGTGCAAATTTATTTAAGTAAGTCCAACACTTATCTTTACACATTTATCTGTACACATCTCAAAAAATTGACTTCTGATACACAAATGCTGCCTAAAATGAACATCACGCACAATGTTTGAAATATTAACTTTATTAGGAAACCATTTGATAGTTGTATTATATCATTTAATCAGTCACTTAATTTTAATGTGGCCTGAGGACATCAACTAAAATTTGGATTTTTCAACCATTCAATAAACATGTGAGCATCTCCAAGTGCTAGGGAATGGAGATGCAGGCTAAACAGGAGATCCTTGCTCTCAGGGAGCTTACAGTCTAGCAGGAAGGCAATATTAAAGAAATATTTACGTTTCTCATAAATACCTAAGACAGAGAAAATGGTTGGTGCTTTTCAAGAGCAGATAGTGTCTAACCCAGCCCAGAGAAGTCACGGAGACAAAAGGTAAGTGCTTCAGAGAAAGTACAGGCAGAGGGAACATTAGGTGGTGGACCCTAAAGTGGGAAGGACTGTGTAGGTTCGAGGAGCTAGAAGTCTAGAACAGATGGAGCACCGTGTGTGGGAAAGAGTCAAGGAGATGAGACAGAAGAGGGGATGTGATGGTCACGATCATGGAGGGCATGAGGGGTCTAGTACTTCTACAGGGAACCTGTGAGACACTGAAGCAAGGGAGCAGCATGACCAGGTGTGCACTTAGAATGGTCATCCTACCTCACAGGGATGCAGACGCAAGACTAGCTAAGACTAGAAGCAGGTAGACCACTTCTAAGGCCTTTGGAAGTGAAAGACAAAGATAATGGGGAATTTAAGAGATAGTGAGGAGGCAAAATCAATTGACCCTGATGCCTGAATCTGAGGTTCCTAAAAGACCACCAGTGCAGACATCCAGTAGACCCCTAAGATACACAGGTCTAGAGCTCAGGGAGAACAATGTCGACACAGGAATCATCTGCATTTAGACGGCTTCTGAAGCCTTAAGAAGGGCTGATATGACCAAGAGAGAATAAACCTAACCATGAGTAACATACACATTTAAGAATGAGCAGGGGGGCCTGGGTGGCTCAGTTGGTTGAGCGTCCAACTTCGGCTCAGGTCATGATCTCACAGCTCGTGAGTTCGAGCCCCACTTCAGGCTCTGTGCTGACAGCTCAGAGTCTGGAGCCTGCTTCGGATTCTGTCTCCCTCTCTCTCTGCCCCTCCCCTACTCGAGCGCTTTCTCTCAAAAATAAATAAAAACATTAAAAAACTAAAAAACTAAAAAAAAAAAAAAAAAAAAAAAAAAAAGAATGAGCAGAGTGCCAGAGGAGGGGAGCAAGGGCATGGGGAGTTACTATTTAATAACAGAGTTCTGTTTGGAATGATGAAAAGTTCTGGAGATGGATGGTGGTGATGGTAGCACAACCATGTGAATGGACTTAAGGCCACAGAACTGTACACCTAAAAGTGGTTAAAATGATACATTTTATGTTCTGTGTATTTCACCACAATTTTTTAAAAAAGAACAAGGGGATACTTTCATGTTTTGCTAATGAAAAATCAGGACAAATAGTAAAGGGAGTAGGAGAGAAATCACTAGAGGAACAGGGCCAGGGCAAGGGAGACAGAACAAGAAGGGCCAAAGAGGTTGGCAGAAAACCTAAAGTTTCGATCTAGAAGCTAAGGCCAGCACTGCGGGGACGAAGTGTTCAAGTGCACTGAATGCTTCAGAGAATTCAGTCAGATAAAGTCAGAAAAGAACCCACTGGTTTCAGCAACATGGAGGTAAACCTTGGAGAGGGTACTGGCAGGGGAAGGCAATGAGGAGAAGGATGGAGAGAGAATGGGTAGAAAAGAGAGCCCCAAATGCAGACAACAAGTGTGACTATTAAGGGAAGGAGTACTGGCTAAAAAGACGAGTAATTGATGCTTTTAAAAATTGTGTGTGTTAAAATATCATCATGTGTAATCAGCAAAACAATCATTTCAGAGGAAAAATGACTTTCTGTTAATAATCTCAAACATACCTGCAGTGTATAGGTTAATGGACTTTCATGCTACTTGTGGGTTAGAAAGGATAACTTAAGTTATTCTCTTCAGTTTATGGGTGGTAAAGCTGAGCCACAGAAAAGTTTCTCAAAGAAAACAGACAAGGAATTGAAGTTTATCAAATAAATATCTTCACTGATTTCTGTTTAATGTAGAAAAGTACGATGCACTGTGTTAAGAAAACAATTTTACCATAATAGCCACATGTGGGAAACGTCTAAAATTTTAAGGCTACTGGTATGTCAATTTTGGTACATATCCAATGGAAGATGCTTCACACTCCAGTTACATCCTCAAGATGCTGAAGTCAGTCTTCTGGATTGGTGCATTGAGGGCTGCACTAATACTGAGACCCAGGACCAGTCTGGTGTCCATGGGATCAATAATCCCATCATCCCACAGCCTGATAAAAGAACAAAGCAAAAGTTATTAGGAATCTACCACCAAACTACCATTTATATAATTTATGCCCAGAAATGCTGAGGTTTTTCCTCAGATACCATGGGGATTTACCAATGAGTTTCTGGGTACTACATTCTCACAACTGAAACTACATTCTTCCCAAAGAAAAATGACAGGACTTTGATCCCAGGCCCTCAAAGAATGTCAGAGTGAGCTATGGTTTTGGGAACTGCTTCCAGAAACCACAAAATAATCCTTGATTTTCAAATACTTTTACTTATTTTAGGAAAATGTTTCCTGTTCTTCTGCCCACATAAATATACAAGTTGATGTGTTCCGGTTATTAATATGGAGAGACACATGAACCCAGCTAATGATCTCAAACCAAAGTCTCTACTGGAAAAGGTGTACTCCCCCAAATTCCTAAACTTTTAAGAAACTACAAAAACGACTGAATAGACTTCACTATTTTATTAAAGTATCTGCAATGTAAGTTCTTTGTCTTTTGCTACAATAGGAAAGTAAGTAATAGCTTTAAGCTGCTTTCAAAAGAAACTCTGAAGTACAAATCTGCTTTTCACTGACAACCTCAGTTTTACAAAAAAGATGAATGAGAAATACTGTTTTTTAAAGGTCATTAGTAGGTGGCTGTTTGGCTTTCTTTAAACAAACTGCTTTCAGTATCTAGACAATAGCATTAATTATTAAACCATACTTAGATCGACACACCATGAATCAAATCTTTGCTCATAAAACATTCATAATGGGGACCCTGAAGTAGCAACAGCCGGTAGGAAGAGGCCACTCCTGTCATGTGTAACCAGGTCAGTTGATTACACCCCCTTCTGACGCCAACAGCAGAATAACGCAGCAAGCACAGCGAAGCCAGGCCTGCTTCGTGATGGTCATTAACAAGAGTGCTCCAGGTAAAAGGCCCTAATCAAATGCCTGAAAAAGTTTTGATTATAAAAAGAACTGAGCAGAAGAAACTGGCATGCTGCACACGTAACAATGAAGGACTGAGAGAAACACAGAACGTCATTATCCGCGGTAGCAGATAATGAAAGAGGTCTCTGAAAAGGCAGAGCCAACCATGGTAGAGCCAAAACAGACCGCACAAGTTTACTGGTAGGCTGAGATTCATGAAATCCAAGGAAGGTGCCATGAACTGGCTTGAAAATCCTTTCATCTTGTAAAGAAAACTGCTGACTCCATGCCACCAAGTGTTTTAACAGAAAGGCCTAATCATCTATGAATTAACAACAACAACAAAAAAACACCTTAGTGTTTTTTGATATTTGTTTCCAAAGATAAATACATCTGGGCCATTTGCTCCCCTACCCTGAATACAGCCTATTAAAATAATAATACTAGTGTAAGTATGAAAACAATAAACGATTCAGTCTTTCTCAAGAGATGACTTAGCCAGGGCTGAAAAACAATTGAATGGCTCACACGAGATACGTTATTTTTCAAAGTTCAATATTTCAACTGTCCTTGTGCATTTCACTCAAAATTTGATGTAGAAACAAAAACAAACAAGAAACTGTATGTGAGCCAATTGCACCAAGAAGCATAAAATACCTAGGAATAAACCTAACCAAAGATGTAAAAGATCTGTATGCTGAAAACTATAGAAAGCTTATGAAGGAAATTGAAGAAGATACAAAGAAATGGAAAAACATTCTATGCTCATGGGTTGAAAGAATAAATATTGTCAAAATGTCAATACTACCCAAAGCTATCTATACATTCACTGCAATCCCAATCAAAATTGCACCAGCATTCTTCTCGAAACTAGAACAAGCAATCCTAAAATTCATATGGAATCACAAAAGGCCCCGAATAGCCAAAGTAATTTTGAAGAAGAAGACCAAAGCGGGAGGCATCACAATCCCAGACTTTAGCCCCTATTACAAAGCTGTAATCATCAAGACAGCATGGTATTGGCACAAAAACAGACACATAGACCAATGGAATAGAATAGAAACCCCAGAACTAGACCCACAAAAGTATGGCCAACTCATCTTTGACAAAGCAGGAAAGAACATCCAATGGAAAAAAGACAGTCTCTTTAACAAATGGTGCTGGGAGAACTGGACAGCAACATGCAGAAGGTTGAAACTAGACCACTTTCTCACACCATTCACAAAAATAAACTAAAAATGGATAAAGGACCTGAATGTGAGACAGAAAACCATCAAAACCCTAGAGGAGAAAACAGGAAAAGACCTCTTTCACCTCAGCCGTAGCAATTTCTTACTCGACACATCCCCAAAGGCAAGGGAATTAAAAGCAAAAATGAGCTATTGGGACCTCATGAAGATAAAAAGCTTCTGCACAGCAAAGGAAACAATCAACAAAACTAAAAGGCAACCAACAGAATGGGAAAAGATATTTGCAAATGACATATCGGACAAAGGGCTAGTATCCAAAATCTATAAAGAGCTCACCAAACTCCACACCCGAAAAACAAATAATCCAGTGAAGAAATGGGCAGAAAACATGAATAGACACTTCTCTCAAGAAGACATCCAGGTGGCCAGCAGGCACATGAAAAGATGCTCAACGTCGCTCCTCATCAGGGAAATACAAATCAAAACCACATTCAGATATCACCTCACGCCAGTCAGAGTGGCCAAAATGAACAAATCAGGAGACTATAGATGCTGGAGAGGATGTGGAGAAACGGGAACCCTCTTGCACTGTTGGTGGGAATGCAAATTGGTGCAGCCGCTCTGGAAAACAGTGTGGAGGTTCCTCCAAAAATTAAAAATAGACCTACCCTATGACCCAGCAGTAACACTGCTAGGAATTTACCCAAGGGATACAGGAGTGCTGATGCAGAGGGGCACTTGTACCCCAATGTTTATAGTAGCACTCTCAACAACAGCCAAATTATGGAAAGAGCCTAAATGTCCATCAACTGATGAATGGATAAAGAAATTGTGGTTTATATACACAATGGAGTACTACATGGCAATGAGAAAGAATGAAATATGGCCCTTTGTAGCAACATGGATGGAACTAGAGAGTGTTATGCTAAGTGAAATAAGCCATACAGAGAAAGAGAGATACCATATATTTTCACTCTCATGTGGATCCTGAGAAATTTAACAGGAACCCATGGGGGAGGAGAAGGAAAAAAAAAAAAAAAAGAGAGAGGTTAGAGTGGGAGAGAGCCAAAGCATAAGAGACTCTTAAAAACTGAGAACAAACTGAGGGCTGATGGGGGGTGGGAGGGAGGAGAGGGTGGGTGATGGGTATTGAGGAGGGCACCTGTTGGGATGAGCACTGGGTGTTGTATGGAAACCAATTTGACAATAAATTTCATATATTAAAAAAAAAAAAAAAACTGTATGTGAGCTTACCATTTACTCTTTTCTCTTAAACCTTTTTTTAGGGTATTCTATTTCCTCTATGCTTCTACTGGCTACTATCTAAGTCTGTTTAAGTGATGGTAACAAAAACATGTTTATGTCTCAAAGACTATAAAATTATTTTCATCTTAATTAAATGAATCAATGACCCACAACAAAATAGCCCTGCAAATCGGCTTACAAAAATACATATTAACAAGAAGAGAAATAGGCTTTTTAAAAATGCCAAATGGTACCATTTTCATTCTGAAAGTAATTATATGCTCTTGAAAATAAGTATGTTCAGCCTCTGTACCCAAAGTGCCAGGAGCAGTACCCGCCACGAAAGATGTGCTGATGACTGAAACGGATTCTAATTTTTTTCTTTTCTCCTTCCTCTCCAGTTTGCCTTCCCCAGTAAATGACACAAATCACACCATAACCTAATTTTAAAAGACACAAATAGTTATTTTCTTTATTCCATATGCCCAAGGGATAAAAGGAATATATGAAGCTTAGATTATTCTTCAGAATGAAGAACATTAAAGTTGCTGAAAACAGAGGTCTGAATGCACACACGGCAGCAAGTCTGCAGCCTGGGCAGGCCACGATGATTTATGACCTCATTAAAGGCTGTAAGAAACAAACAGAACCAAGAGTTGCAATGGTGTGTGAGGTGATTACTTGGTGCTGACACGCAGACCCTGGCTGTGAGTAATCTCCTCCTCAGTGCACAAGCATACTCGTTATCAAGTGCCAAAACGTGTTCAACAGTTCAACCAAAGTCATCTTTAAAATGGGAGTAAAGACAAAATAAAGACAGGGGCATGGCAGGAATCCACGTATTTAAGCAAAAACTATAAAAGAACGAATTCCTGAAAATGATACAGCCAGGATTATAACTCTTAACTTTTTAGCCCCTGCAGGCCCAGACACCTCATTTAGAAGTGGAAGAAGGAAGGGGGCGCCTGGGTGGCTCAGTCGGTTAAGTGCCGACTTTGGCTCAGGTCATGATCTTGCAGTTCACAGTGAGTTGAAGTCCTGTGTCAGGTCTGTGCTGACAGCTTAGAGCCTGGAGACTGTCTCCGATCCTGTGTCTCTCCTCTCTCTCTGCCCCTTCCCTTTTCATGTGTTCTCTATCTCTCTCTCAAAAATAAAATAAACACTAAAAAAAAGGCGTGGGGGGGGGGGGTTGCTGGTAGAAAGAATGGTGGAGAGTTGTGGAATCAGACCAGTGGTAATGGTCCATAGCCCAGCCTGGGAGAAGGGGTGGGATTTCCGCAGCAGGTACTCCCATTATAGAGACAATAATACAAAATTATGTGCGGCCAAAAGTTGTTTTCTGGTTCCTACAAAGGCCAGACCAACCCAACTGCCTGCATCTCTGTAAAGCTGCTGCCCTTACAGCCCAGGCGCTGATATTCAGGAGGTATCAGAAGGTAGTTTTTCCCTGGCTCCCACCTTGCACTGGAATAGTAAGGGTTTCCTTCCTCTTCAAACTTCTTAATGATTGGCTCTTTTAAAGCTGCTTCATCCGCACTGGAGAACTGAAAGAAAAGGGACCATGAATGAATCCACTGTACTAAAGCAACAGATCCACTCAAGAGAACCTCAAGAAAAAAGGGGTGAGCATTTCTTGAGTAATAATGTCACAACCACCATCTGCACAGTGACATATATAGATGACAAGTGATACTTTAGCACTTTAGTGATCTCACCTGAGACATGAGTGCCAAACTGGTCCACCATTACATCTCCCTTGTCAGAGACAGCTTCCTGAGGCAGTTTAGTGTAAGGTTCAAAACCAAGGGGATCGCAGGGCACCTGAGTGTCTCAGTTGAGCATCTAACTCTTGATTTTGGCTCAGGTTGTGATTTCACGGTTTGTGAGATCGAGCCCTGCAATGTGCTCCACGCTGACAGTGCGGATCCTGCTTGGGATTCTCTCTCTCTCTTTGTCCCTCCCCTGCCCTCCCCACCCCTCAAAATAAGTAAATAAACTTGAAAAACAAAAACAAACCCAAGGGGATAGAGTATTCTAGCAGGGCCTAACAAGGGATGTGAATTATACAAAATGTAACAAAAGGGCAATTTTACATTTAGCAGCTTCTGTTGGACGTGGACCAGCAGGAGGTTGTTGTGGGTTTTTTTGTTTTTGGTTTTTTTGAAACAGAGAGTGGTGGGTATGGGCAGAGAGAAGGGGAGAGGATCCCAAGGAAGCTCCACACTGTCGGCACAGAGCCCAGAGTGGGACTCCATCTCATGACCATGAGATCAGGACCTCAGCCGAAATCAAGACTCGTATGCTTAATCAACCGAGCCACCCAGGTGCCCCGTAGGGGATTTTCATTCAAAATAGCCAAATTTAAAACAATTTTAAAGTTTAAATGGGTGAAACATCAACCACCACTTGAATAAACCCAAATAGCTGAGAGATATTTTAAAAATTAATTAAAAATTTAGTGGCTTGCCCACCAGTATTGCCAGAAACAAGCAATAATTAATTCAGTTGCAAAAATCTTTATGCAGACCAATTCTGAAACCCTGGAAAGTGTTTTCAACTTAAAAAGTATTTCACACCAAAACAAATAACTTATTTCAAATAAATCCAACCTTCTTTTATGTACTTTCATAGTTTAGTATCATTTATATGTCAAGAATTTGGCGAGAGAACCACTAAAATCCTATACTTTCCTTTCATACATAAGAATAAATGAATTCATATATTTGTATATCAATCAAAGAACAACTATTTAATAAAAGACTACCATACTGGGCTAGGGTTAAAGATAGGTCTTTAAAATATCAGGTAGAATTTCACACCTCTGATGCCTAACACACAAACACACAACAAACACAAGAGTAAACCTCTCATTTCACTTTGATACTCATCAGTACGGAAATGAATAGGAAACTTCAGTTTAAGTCTGCAGAATTCCTGCTGCTTGGAAAAGACAACTAAGGATGTGAAGCATGAGTAGGATGCATTCAGGGAGGCAGGAGCCACCCCTCATGCTTATCTTATCCCCATTCCACAAGCTAGGCAGTTGACCAGATGATCCTAACTGGCAGGAATGAGAACCTTAGAAGGCAGGGCCTCCTCCATGTTATGCCCTGTTAGGATAAAACAGGTCACGTAAACAGTTCCAAGAACATGCATAAATCATTTTAAGGTTCGGGGCTTATGCAAAGTAGTAGTATAACTAATAAAAATTAAAGCACAACTTCAGAAGAATCTCTGAGACACAAACAAAAGAATCCATTTTCAAAACAACTGCTTGCAAAGAAGAATTTGCCTTAATAAATTATTCTGTTGTTCACTCAACCCTCAGATTATAAGCTGTCCGCCCCCAGACTGTCAGCTACTCAAGGGGCAAGAACCTCACATTTTCTCCAAGTCATGTAAACCTTCTAAGGTGCTTGAGCACTCTGTACCCTGTGGAGTACTCAGTCAGTACCTTTTGTGTGATGTTGCTGTCAAGGCCTAAAAAACAATCGCTTAAAAGTACCTACTATTAACATTTAGAAAACTAAAAGCAGCCACTTGCTGATTTGCCTTTCATCAAGCTTCCAGTGACCTTTCCATTTTTCATTTATATGTGCACAGTATAATAATGGTACTCAATTCTCAATTAAAGGACCGGGCCCTCCCACTCAAGGACAATCTAAGAGAGAAACCGGAAAAAACAAAATTCTGCTGCTTTAGGTCATAAAATCAAAGAAGTAAATCGCATTTATTTAAATCTCACTAACTGCAAATGACTAAGAACCTAAGATCCTTATGCCTCAGACCAGTGTCTGAGTTTCTCGAGTATTTTCTTGGAAATTCTGAAAAATTACAACAAGCAACCTCCAATAAAGTAGCTCTAACAAGAGAGATAGAGCATATGGAAGTCCAAATTGCTGACAGTCAGCATCTTCTAAGTGAAGCCAGGCCCTAATCCTCGAACACTGAGGAGTTCTGGGTGCGCTGCTCCCGGGCTCAGCCAAACCCAGAGACACAGAAAAAACAGCATTTACTTGTTTCCCTTCACGTGCTCTTTGGTCCTTTGCTACTGTGGCCAACACATTGGCTGCCTGCTCTCCTCCCATCACTGAGACACGAGCGTTTGGCCACAGGTAGAGGAATCTTGGGCTGTAGGGGGGGAAGAAAAATGATCAAATTAATCCACTGTACAACACAGAGGTTTTCACAGGCCTGTGATTACCTCCTAAATTAGTGGTTCTTCATTCCAGCTGTGTATTCCAAGGGCATTTTTTTTTTTAAAAATCACGTTTGGAACCTACCCCAGATGAATCTCCAGAGGTGTGTGCTGAGTGTAGTTGGGTTTTTAAGTTCTCCACATGATTCTGATGTCTGTTTTGATAAATTTTATTTGTCCATTTCATGTCAACTTATTGGGCATAAAAATATTCAAAATATCCCCTTATTACCCGTGCTTATGTCCTGTTTTCCATTCCCGATCTAAAGTCTTTTTGCTTTATTTTTTAGTTTTACTAGGAGACGATCAAATTTGTTAACCTTTTTAAACAAATAAGTCTGGGCTTTCCTGATTCTTTTATCTTTACGATGTTCGCTCTTTATTGTGTCCTGTTTTCTATTTTCTTGTGTTTAATAAGCTGTTCTTCTTCACACTTCTTAAGCTGGCAGCCTGGCTCAGTGATTTTCAGCCTGACTTTCTTTTCCAGTCTATGTATATTTACGTCTAGTACACACCTTCCTCAAAGCAAGACCTTAGCTGCATCACATAAATTATGACATTATGAGCCATCGCAAAATATTTCCTGATTCCCATTGTGGATTTCTTCCAAGTAGCACGTTTAGTCTTAAATTTCATTTCACTCCTCCAGATGATACAAATTACGGTATAACTGATCAAAATTTGTGAATGTCATTCTATGTTTCAAATAAACCTGTAACAAACTGACCATTTATAAATATACTTGAAGTGTGATTCTTCCGTCAGAGAAAACCCTGACAATCACCTACCTATATGCTCTGCCACACATCCCATAGTTTCCGGCCCCATAAGATCCCCCAATGATGACAGTTATCTTAGGCACATTGGCACAGGCTACAGCAGCCACCATCTTGGCACCATCCTTGGCAATTCCTTCCGCCTCATAGTCTCTACCAACCATAAATCCTAAGGAAAAGAACAGAAAAAGAGCCTCTGGACGTAATGGAATTTATGTGCAGAAGCCAAATCCAAAATCTTGTCAAACTGTATTTTACTACAAAGCCTCTCACTGTAACAAAATATTTACATGTGAAATGTACACCCCCAAAAAGTTTGCTTAAAAAGATAAAATAAGGGGCACCTGGGTGGCTCAGTCGGGTAAGTGTCCAACTTTGGCTCAGGTCATGATCTCGTGGTTCGGGGATTTGAGCCTCACGTCAGGCTCTGTGCTGACAGCTCAGAGCCTGGAGCCTGCTTCAGATTCTGTGTCTCCCCCTCTCTTTGCCCCTCCCTCACTCACACTCTCTCTCTCCCTCAAAAATAAATAAACATTAAAAAATTTTTTTTTAAAAGATAAAATAAAACTGCTCTAATCACTTCTAAAATTTTCCTTAAAATGGTTCATCTCGATGCACACACAGCTCTCAAACAAGATCAGGATGCCAGGAGTTTACCGTCAAAAATTCTCCGCAAACAGCAGTCGGTGATGAAGGACTGTGACACAGCAAGCTCAGGACGAAATGCTGTAGCAAGCCGAACTACAAGGGCTTCCATATTTCCTGACCTGGTTTAATATATAAACTGTTCCTTCTGAAACACTGCTTTAAAATTTGGATGAAATAAAAAGATAGATGTTTCAAAGATGGTAAGAGCCCCCCGCCAGTGACTCAGTAGCATGGTGGAAGAAGTTTTCATGACAACTATAGCATTCCTGTGCTTCCTCAAGCTCCTGGCCATGGGAGACGGCTCTGCAGCTGCACTGGGCCCTCCAGGCCTTGGACTCCTTCCTGCTCACCTCACAAAACCCAAGCCAGGCTTCATGCGTCTCCCTCCCCAACCGTCCACTCACTTGCCTAACTGGCTGTCACTGTCTTTGTTTTGCAAGTCCCCGGCAATCAAGTCATCCGATTCCATTCAGTTTTTATGGGACAGCTGTCCAAGCTGCAGACACAGCGGTACTGACAGGACAGCCCTCATCCTTGCCAGGCACACTGTGCTTCCCTGGGACCCCTGTGAACAGGGCCCTCTCAATAGCTCAGAGCACCTCTTCCTGCCTTGTCTTGATTTCCTGAAATATTCCACAGTAGCTAGCTCAAATATCAGCTACCTTCAAGCTCTCATCCCTCACCCAGCACCCTACCGCTTCTGTATTCCCTGGAGATGATTTTGCCTTCAAAAATAGGATTCCACAGGGTGCATGGGTGGCTCAGTCAGTTAAGTGTTTGACCCTTGGTTTTGGCTCAGGTAACGATCTCACAGTTCATGAGTTTGAGCCCCACATCAGGCTCTTAGGTGATAGCACAGAGCCTGCCTGGGATTCTCTGTCTCCCTTTCTCTCTGCCCCTCCCCTGTTCACTATCTTTCTCTCTCTCAAAATAAATACCATAAACATTAAAAAAAAAAAAAAAAAAAAAAAAAAAAAAAAAAAGATTGTGCCACCTCAATTGTCTTTCTCCTAATCCATCCCAGCATAAAAAACAACATAATCATGCTCCCTTCCTTCTTCTCCTCTCATCTCTTTGGAAAAAATCAAAGTTCTGTCCTCAAAGACTGTCCCTGAGCCCTCTTGTCTTCTTTCGGGGGTGTTCTCATCTCTTCCCACAGTCTTAAATAACATCTACATATTCTGAGGATGCCTACATTTTTACATGCAGCCAACACACATCCTCTGTGTTCAAGATTTTTTGAACTGCTAAGACACCTGAGTGGCTCAGTCGGTTAAGCATCAGACTTCAGCTCAGGTCATGATCTCGTGGTCCACGGGTTTGGAAACCATACCGCGCTCTGTGCTGACAGCTCAGAGCCTGGAGCTTGCTTCAGATTCTGTGTCTCCCTCTTTCTCTGCCCCTCCCCACTTACACTCTGTCTCTCAAAAATAAATAAATGTTAAAAAAATATTTAATAATAATGAAAATAGATTTATTCAACTGCCTTTTGTATGTGTATCTCCATGGATGTCACACAGGACTGTCAAATGCAAGATTGCAAAATCAAACACAACCTCTGCACTCTGCGCCCAACCCAACCAAAAACCCAAAGAACAGAAATGTAGGTGTAACTTCCAAGAACAAGGTTTAACTTACTGGTGGTTAACAAACCATCAAATTATTAGAAACAAGGTCCCCTGAAGCTTCAGAATTCTTTTTCTCTGCCCTTCCACAAGGTTTGCCACAAAGTGCTCTCTCAGGCTGCTGTTAGGACATAACGCCTCTCAAAATCCATCTAATCAACTATCATAAACTTAAGGGAAGCACCAGATCAAGATATTTTTGCACCAGGACTGTTTAATGCCCTGCTGACTAGCAGGAGCCAAACTCCTTTTTCTTGGAAAGGCTCGCCTGATTCTAATGACTAAGAGCCCTCCTTCCTTTGAGCTTGAGATAACCAGGGATCATTTTGAAGACAGGAGGAGGGGGGGCTTTCAGCTAACCACCATATCTAAGTGCCCCCTATAGGTTAGGCACTGTTCCACAAACAAGATAAATAACACAGAATTGTAGCAAAAAGAACTCTACAACCACAGAAGACTTTAAAAATCATTTCATCCACCCTATTAAGATCATCTATGAAACATGAAATCCAGAGAGGGGATACTGATCTTACTATTCTTCGGAGTCCAAGCTCAAATCCTCAGACTATTGTTCAGGATGTACATATACCTTTTCTAGTATGTCACTTCAAGTAGAATTAACCACACAATAAAAGATGAGGAAAAGGAAGGAGCATATAGCATGTGCTTGAAATCCTTTATGGAAAACAAAGTGCTAGGAAAGAGATGATGGGTCAGACAACACTCTCTGGTAGTGAGATCAGTATTTCTGGGAGAGAATAGAGCCCTGCCGGGGAGGGGGAGGAAGGGGCGTAGGTATGCACGTATAGGAGTAAAGGGAAGCCCTCTGACTGTGATACATGTAACTGAGAAACTGCTTTATCCAAATAGGGATAAACATCTCATTTTAGATTCATGAAGTGTTAACCCTTGAAGAGACTCTACAAAAGAGCATCCAGTTGAACTTCTTGCTATAATGGAAGTGCTCTATGTCTACACTGCCCAATATCTGAGTCCTACTGGACAGTTAATCTCTGGAATAATGCAACAAAACTGATTAAGCTATTTTCTTACCGGTAATGTTTTGAAGGAACAGCAGAGGAATATTCCTTTGGCAGCATAACTGGATGAAGTGAGCCCCCTATAAGCAAATGAAGTAATCTTTTTAAAGGGGGGTGAACAAATCTGTAGCCATCATGCATCCTACAAACACCATACCTGGGTCAGCGATAGGAAAGTGTACCCTGTGCTTGGCTAGTTTGACCTTACAGTAACAGTAACAATAATACTCCCGTGTGAACCCACGGCCAATGGGACGTCGACTATGGTTTGTACTACATTTGTTTGCAGTCATGTGTGTGATCACTGGCTCACAGCTGTAGGGATGAAGTCAATCACTAACATTCTGAACAGCAAGTGAAACACAAAAAACTAGAAGTGCTTGTCAGTGGGAATTCCTGAGCCTCACTATAATTCCTTAGTTTTCCACTTTAAAAGAAAACAGAGGGGCGCCTGGGTGACTCAGTCAGTTAACTGCCCAACTCTTGATTTCAGCTCAGGTCATGATCTCATGGTTTGTGAGATGGGGCCCCAGGATGGGCTCTGTGCTGGGAGTGAAGGGCCTGCTTGGGAATCTCTCTCTCTCTCTCTCTCTCTCTCTCTCTCTCTGCCACTCCCCCGCTTGAGCTTTTTCTCTCTCTCTCAAAATGAATAAACATTAAGAAAAAAACTTTTAGTAAAAATTAAAACAATATAAGCACTTTTAAAACAAGTATTCCTACAGCCTGAGGATACATACATGTCATCCACAGCACTTAACAGTTCAAGCGACGTATCAAAACTTCCCTGAAACATTTCATTGTTTAAATAATGCTCTAGATAAAACATGTTAATGTAAACCCCCATATAAACGGTTTCAAACACTAACATACACACACACACACGCTCACATGCACATATAGTGTTCTGCCTACTAAGGCATCTGGTTAAATATTTTAAAGTTTTCATGCAATAAACTTTCATTCATTACTTGACCTTCAAAGTTTAAATTAAAACAGAAAATCCTGAAACATGTTTAACAGTACTTGCCTTTTTTGCAGATTCAGAAAAGAGAACTCCGTTATTCCCAATGATACCTACAGGGTATCCAAATATTCTAGCAAATCCTCAAAAGAAAATTGAAAAAAGATTTATGTATTCCACAGGATTTTTAATTCACAGCTAACAGACATAGTTACACATTCTTTAATTTCAAATCAAAGTTTAAAACGTGGGGATTCTGTCTAGGGTACAGAACAGCTCATGTCACAATTTCTTCTTTCTAAAGTACTGGAGAATCTGGGTTCTTTGCTTCCTTGAAAGGAGTGTGTTACCTCTAAAGTTATCACTTTGTCTGACTGGTTGGTTTGGTTCGATGATGGGGTAGGGTGTTGCCCATTCATTTGTGTAACACATGTCCGAGTGCCTACTAAGTACCAGACAGAGAACATTCTGAAATGGAACAAATCACAGGCGGAGAGCCCTTTAAAGGCCCATGTTCAGAGCTATCTGTCATTCTCAGGTGACTGGCTTGCCTGAAAGTGCCTGTGGCAATGACAGGCCCTTGAGGTAAAGGGTATAAACTCAGCAAAGGCCAACTTTCTTTCTTTCTTTCTTTTTTAATATAATTTATTGTTAAATTGGCTTACATGTAACACCCAGGCCAACTTGCTTTCAAAAGCGGGAGCACAGTCAAGGCCGGTGGTCACACAATCAACCACTGCACTTTCATTTTCTCTAAAAGCTTCCTTTATTC
Source organism: Lynx canadensis (assembly GCF_007474595.2). Lineage (NCBI taxonomy): Eukaryota > Metazoa > Chordata > Mammalia > Carnivora > Felidae > Lynx > Lynx canadensis. The sequence continues at coordinate 136,687,728 of NC_044303.2, read as the reverse complement.
CTCACCACCAGTCCCACTACCGCTGCAAACACCCACTCTCCATACACACAGACACAAAGGGAGAAGAAAAAGGGGGAAAACGATTAGTATGTGAGGGAGACACCTGAGGGGATTTCAGGAGGCTTTGTAAACCTGAAAACTACAGAGATCTTCCCAAGAGTGAATTGCAATAAGCCTAACGAGCACTCTAAATAGGTATCAAACTCTTGGAACCCAAGAGTCAACAAACAGTGCTTGTTGACAAAGCACTCTCCCAAAGCGCCTGGGGACCCCACTCTGTCTTTAAGCTCAAGATACACCGGCTGCCAGCTGAGATGCTCAGCGTGTGGTGTGCGACACAAAATGGTGTGTGACACAAAGCAGGTGCTCAAAAAATTGTTGAAGGAAAATTAATGGATAAGAGAGAGTGTCAACCTGCTGATATGCCAGAACACTGAATTTTTAAAAACTTGTTTTTGTTCTTTACTCTGGCGTTGTCTCGGTTTTCTTAATCTTTCAGTCCTAAAATCCCAGCCAAAAGGCTATGCTGCATTTCTTAAATGGCAATGCCACTTACAGAGACAGTGCAAAGGGGTGACCTTCTCCAAAGGTCTAGCAATCCGCTTCCACTTTTGTGCCCCACCCCCACAAAACCAGCTGGGAACCTGCACATCTCTTGGCAGTGTGGTGCTGCTCCTAAGATATACTGCCCTGTGTAAGCTATTTAGACTTTCAACCCATCCTGAGCCTGGCTTGGGATCTCCAAGCCCATGGGCACATGCCCCACTATATCAGGGACACGGAGGAAGTGCCTTCACCAGCTTCCTTCGGGCCAAACAGGAAAGCAAAATGTCCAAGAAACTACTAGGGCATACCTAGGCAGGTGCAGAGGCAGGAAGAAACTCTTAAGAGCTGCCAGGGATACCTGATCCTCAGAAAAATCTGTTCTTCCTCCCCCCAATACTTCCTCCTGTCACCAACCTCCATTCATTCCCCTCTTCTCCTTCTCACTTCTCACTTCTCCTTCCCTTTCTCCAATCTTATCTGAATTCAAGACAGAGGAATTACATATATCCTCAGAATTCTAGGGGACAAAGGTACCACAGGTCTTTGAGCAAGTAAGGGGCAAACTGGTAAAGCCCATCCATCTTTGGAAAAGAAGAAGAAACAGCTCTGACTTGTTTCAAACCGCTGCACAGTGAGCGTTACATCCGGAACTATTTGGCCACAAATCCTGTCTATACATCAGACAAAAGTCTCTTAATCACTTAAACACCTCAATACAAAAACATAAATTCCACTCCCAGTGTGAACGCTTTTATTGCTCATAAATCACACCAGGAGAAAGTGTTGTGATTTATCCTTAAGCCTCCACATAGATTTGCAATTTGGATTTTTTAGAGTTATTTTTTTTTCACTCTGATATGTTGCCTTCAGATTACTTACTACATTTTCTAGCTTTCATAAGACCAAATAAAATTCAGAGAATTCGTTTTGCCATTCGTCCAAGATAGATTATTATGGGTCTAGCATCTATGTTTAAAACACTTTTCTTCCAGAGCCTGCAAACTTAACACTTTAGATGAATGAATGAACTTTTATAAATAGACTTATTTGTTTTTTCAGACGTGGTTTTCTGTCCTGTATTCTTGGTCTAGTGTTTACATGATTCGACATTAGACCCACACAGAGGCTATGAGAAGGTCCTTCTAGGAAGGATATTATATAAAACCTCCCAGTTGAATTAGAGACTAAAGAACCAAGGAAACAGTGCTGAAATTTTCAAAATAATTACAAATTATCCAAACAAGGGAAACCTGGGTGGCTCAGTTGGTTAAGTGTCCGAGTTCAGCTCAGGTCATGATCTTGCGGTCTGTGAGTTCGAGCCCCACATCAGGCTCTGTGCAGACAGTTCAGAGCCTGGAGCCTGCTTCGGATTCTGTGTCTCCCACTCTCTCTGCCCCTCCCCGACTCACACTCTGTCTCTCTCACTCTCAAAAATGAATAAATGTTAAAAAAATTTTTAATTAAAAAAAAACCCAAATTATCCAAACAAAAAGAACTATAAATGCTCCCACTAATTTTACTGCAGTAACGGGTCTTTACACGGTGAATTCCACCAAGTCACAGACAAGGTCCTGCACCACAGCATCCAGCCATCATCATACTAAACCCTCTGGATCTACGAAGCTGTTCAGCTCCAAGTCATCTTCACAAAATAACTCCTTTTGAATACAGACCCACATACTTGTCCTGCTCTAAATAACAAAGCTCACACCAAGTGCATCAATACCTGGAGATAAAACATCACTTATTTTCAAAGTAATAGAAAAAGTTCAGGGGCACCTGGCTGACTCAGTACAGCATGTGACTCTTGATCTCGGGCTAGTGAGTTCAAGCCCCATGATGGGTGTAGAGAGTGCTTAAAAATAAAATCTTTAAGGGGACGCCTGGGTGGCTCAGTCAGTTTAGCATCTGACTTTGGCTCAGGTCATGATCTCATAGTTCGGTTCGGGAGTTCGAGCCCAATACTGGGCTATGAGCTGACAGCTCAGAGCCTGGAGCTGCTTCAGATTCTATGTCTCCCTCTCTCTCTGCACCTCCCCCACTCACTACTCTGTCTATTTCTCTCAAAAAAAAAATAAACATTAAAAAAATTTTAATAAAATCTTTAAAAAAAAGAAAAAAGAAAATGTTCATATTTTCAATTCTTTGACTTTATACCTGTAACTAATGTGTCTCCATATAAGGCTTTGAACTCATTGAATCTGCTTCCATCCACGATTCTAGCAATGACCTAAGAAGAAAAATAACAGTGTCCCTGAGATATTATACTACAAAAGAATTTTTTGCATTAACGTTAGTCATAAGGAAAACAAATTCATGCTTAAGTTGTTACTTTCACAGAATTTCACCCTACACAGCAAATCTTCTCACTAGAATTTCACTTTAGATGCATGGTTGATACCCTGAAGTCATTCTGGGCCCTGGTTTTACACTGCGTGGTCAGAGCAACAGCACCATGTTACAAAGCAGAGAAGCAGAGAGACTATAAGGGCTGCACGCTGGACTGAGAGCTCCAGGAGCTGCTCAAAAGTATCAGCTGAGGGTCAGGGATTCAACCACAAAGCATGGGATAGGCTCAGAGTCGGGAGACTTAGCCTCCAACCTAAGGGATCAATAGGACTTGCATGTCCTGGAGGGAGTCTCAGTTCTTGCCTCTGCAAAGGTGGGACAAGGTTGTGAGGATGTGATGAACCTAAGAAAATAGTGCTGAGAGGAAGACCCAGCCCTGATTCCTGGCTCTACAGCTGAGAAACCAGAGTCACAGCCTGGCTACCTCAAGTCCTCTGAGCCTCACTTTTCTCATCCGGTTTAAAGAAAAACAAAAAGATAAGGGGAGCCCTCTTACACCACTGGTGGGAATGCAAACTGGTGCAGGCACTCTGGAGAACAGCATGGAGGTTCCTCAAAAAAATTAAAAGTAAAATCACCCTATAACCAAGCAATTGTACTACTAGGTATTTATCCAAAGGATACAAAAATACTGATTTGAGGGGCACAGGCACCCCGATGTTGACAGCAATATTATCAACAATAGATAAGATACAGAGAGAGCCCAAATGTTCATCAACTGCTAAATGGATATAGTCAAGGGGAAAACTAAGGCACAGAATCTGATAGTAAGATAATTTCCTAATTTGAAAAAAAAGATAATTCCCTAATTTAAAAAATATTCTGTCAGATAGCAAACAAAATAAAAGACTACATGCTATACGCAAGCACTAAAAATTGTCAATCTAGACCAAAGAAGACCATGTCAACAATCTGTAACCATAGCAACAGCTTCAACTGTAATCAAAAGTCTAATCTCTGCTAATGTCATATTGATTTAAAACGGTACGTTTTTTTCCTTTCAACAACTTACTGACATTGCATCCACTTCCCAAAATCAGAACACTAAAAAGAAACAGCTGAAAATTATGAAGTTACCTACATCATTCCTAAGTTCCACAGGAATAATGAGTCCTATTTTTGAACAAAGCAAGTTTCATCATTGTGCAATGAAAACTTCCCAACCATTAAGAGGATTTTAATCCCCCTCTCTCTTCTAGTAAGAGATCTTTCCCTTATATGTCACTCCCTACTGAGATCTACAGTAGGCTCTAAGGCACCAACCTATCTAAACAGATTGCAGCCTTACAAATGGATATAATGAGATTGACAGCATGGTTTATAGCTCACAGTTCCACTCCACACACCTCTCGGATATCAAAGTTCCTCTTAAGGTTAGTGCCAACTATTCCATACAATTCATCAGCAGGAAACAAAGGATCTTCAGAAGGCTCAATGGAAACCTGCAGAAATATAAAACAACCACATCAACCTGTTAAAAGACATTATTCAGGGTAACATAAGTCAAAATGCTTTTCAATAAAATAAAAAACAGAAGAACATAACCAACTCACATCCAATTTCTTCTGATAATTTAGATTCCTCACAATCTTCCTAGTTATGTGAAGGGCATGAGTATCATCCAAAGCATAGTAGTCGGATACTCCAGACTTTCTACAGAGTAAAGCACACTAAAATAATCAGAACAGGGAAAAGGAAAAGAAGTATCTTAAACCCCAAATATCTTCTCTCACTTAAGGATAGCATCATTTCACTTCCAAAATACTTCAATACATGTCATCTAATTTGATTCTCACAATGGCCGTGGCAGAACGGTATTATCCTTATTTCACAAACAGGAAAAACTGAGGTATACTTAAATTAAGTACCTTGCCCTAGGACCAGCAGTAGCTGTATAAGAATCCACACCTTCTATTTCTTAATCTTGACCTTCTTCTACTAGACCAGAGAGCCTTGCTGATGAGGACTTCTATTTAATGCTCGTCCCATGCACCTCGAACAAAGCTGTATATGATTAAAGTTCAACAACCACAGATGGCATAATGTAGTCCATAACAACAAAGTGTTTGTCACTAACTAACTAAGCTCCTAACAAAGATGCCAACTATGGTCTCTCATTTCAGAGAGACAGCTAAGGAGCACCTTACAAAGTTACACCCTAAGAGTAAGCTGCTATAGGTAACATACAAAGGCTTGAAGACCCTGTCCCTTGGATCAATGGTAAAACTGGGTATTGATAATAGAAGTGTGATAAGGGCCACTGAAGTTCCCATTCAATTTCAAGTTCGGTGTGAATGATGCATGGGCTTGCTCTATTAGTTTTATTCTGATTAGATGGCTTGTTATCTCACAGGTAGATATACTATGACTCTGTAATATAATATTAAAAATAACTGCAGGGGCACCTAGCTGGCTCAGTCAGTGGAGCATGTGACTCTTGATCTGGGGGTATTAAGTTCAAGCCTCACGTTGAATGGAGAGATTACTTAAAAATAAAATCTTTTAAAAAATAAATAAATAAGGGGTGCCTGGGTAGCTCAGTCGGTTAAGTGTCCAACTTTTGATTTTGGCTCAGGTCACAACCTCACCTCTACCCTACTCTACCCTGGCAGTGCAGAGCCTGCTTGGTATTCTCTCTCCCTCTCTCTGTGCCCCTCCCCTGCTCTCTTTCAAAATAAATACATAAACTTAAAAAAAAAATTTTAAACTAACTAAAATGATGATAAACACAGACAAAAATATGTACCTGAAAAAAATAAAATTTTTCTTCATTTTATGAGTAAGGACTAATCTGCTGCAACTAAACTGTGATGATTGTGATGTCCTATCTAGGGAAAAATGCCAAACCCTTGATAGATATTTCTTAGAAATGGGTTCTCACGGTGGTTTCAGGGCACTCTCTACCTCTGGACTGGGTGTTTATAAATGAGCATAGAGACCGTGTTTAGTCCTACAGCCCCACACACGCTGCAAATACTAGACCCTTCAGTTTTTTTAACTTAATATGACATTTTACAACTAACCATATCTTTTAAATGCTTCATACATAATGCCAGCTATAATTGCTGACTTCTAGCTGCACTGTAATAATTCAGTAAGCAAACAGCAGCAGAAGGAACTACTTCCAAATCAGTAAATATTTAAAATAAAATGCTTTCTTTTCAAAACTGCCTAGTATTCATGAAAACAGCAGGAAAGGGAAACCTTTGATGAGACACTATATTATGAAAGTCTTTATGTCAAATTAACTCCTCAGGATGACTAATCAAAGAGGTTTAAATATGGATTTACAAAGAGGCACCTGGGTGGCTCAGTCGGTTAAGCATCTGACTTTGGCTCAGGTCATGATCTCGTGGTTTGTGGGTTCGAGCCCTGCGTCGGGCTCTGTGCTGACAGCTCAGAGCCTGGAGCCTGCTTCGGATTCTGTGTCTCCTCTCTATCTGCCCCCCCCCCCCCACTTGTGCTCTGTTTCTCTCTCAAAAACAAATAAACATTAGAAATTTTTTTAAATATATGTATTTACAAAGACAGAGAAAACCCAAAGCGATCTATTACACCGTTAAAAAAACAAAAACCAAGCCATCACCGCTTAATCATTATCCCATGATTTTAAACAGTTTATTATTAGTAATAATAGCTAGTAGCAATAGGGTGCTTAGCAGGCTTCAGGCACTGCTAGGAGGTGGGAACTATTATTATCTTCATTTACACATGAAGACATGAGGCTCAGGGAAGTACGTAGTTGGTCCAGTCACAACAGCAGTAAGTAAGGCAAACAGAAGATGAATTCTGGAACCTACAGCCCAACTTGGCATACTGCCTACAGTGTTTATGGGCACCAGATAACTTTTTTTAAATCAAAAAAATTTTTACACTACTGCTCGTCCAATGATATCTTCATTTCCTTCTCCCGTTAAGCAACCACAAACAGTGGCAGTCCACCTTATATTCCACCCACCTGTTCCACTGGCGTGCTCCTCCCTCCCGGCTGCCTGCCACGGCCTCCCTCCCTCCTCCTCCCACACCAACGTCTGCCTGCAACGGCCCATGCTATCGATCAGAGAGGACCACAGCAAGTCCGCTTACACGCATGTGCTCACTGTAAAGAAACGAGTGCCCTGTTCCACGCATGCAGAACACACAACTTAGGTGTCCTAAGCACAACACCGCTCCCTTAACCACTCCTCCTATTGCCTCTAGTTGGAAAGCTGGAAGCAAGCTAGCATATTCATTTTGTAATTGCTTTTTAGCTCTTTGGTTTCTCTTATCTACGTTATGAAATTATTAATCCTGAGGGGAGAGACCAGGCCTGAAATTTTTCTGTATTACTCACAACACTGAGTGCCATCAATCTAACCACAGTAAGCTCTCAGTGAGAAGGGAATGAAGGAAAAACTGAGGCAAATGTAGCTCCTTTCCCCAACTTTTCTTAAGGCGCAGTGGTGCTATTGACAGGAAAGTAGAAATGCTGTACCTGTCTTGTTTCTCCTACCTACTAGACTGCTCCCGTAGCCTCCTGCCTCTCTGGATTTGAGGTCTGGCAGCACAAAGAGGGGTTCATGCACCTGCCAAGCCAGGGAGCTTGATGACGAAGTCTACCTGCAATTTATACCTGGCTTCTTTAGGGTATGGTCCTGGGCCCTCTTCTTTATCTACCCCCATCTTGGGGTGAGCTAGCTCAACTAGTCCCATGGGTTTAAATTCTACTTCTATGTTGACAACTCCCAATTAAAGATCTCCAGCGCTGATCTGCGGAGCAGACTCTTATCAATTAACTGCCTGCTCAGCCAGCATCCCTACTTGGATGTCTCAAGCGCCTCTAACTTACCCAGTCCAAGAGGAATACCCGATCCCCCTGCCCCATCCTCAGATCTCCTCCTCCTCCTCCCATCTTCCCTGTCTCAGGAATGAAACCATGTCAAGTTATCACCTATGTTACCCCACTTTCCTACACCCCTTATATGACGTCCATCAGCAAGTCCCTCAGTTCTGTCTCAAGGAAGCTTGAACCCGGTCACTTCCCCTACGTGCATGACCACCATAGCCACCAGCATCTCTCACCTATACTGCTGATAAAACCCCCCGAATTGGTCCCTCAGGTAGACTCATGCCAAATCCCTACATGTTCTCTGTTTTACAGCCAGGGGGAGTTTTTCTGATGAAATATTTCATAATAGCATATCTCTCCTTAAAGTTCTCCTTAAAGAACTCCTTAAAGTTCTCTTTAAAAAAAAGTCCAAATTCTTTAATGACAGGTTATGATATACAACAACAAAAATAGTGGCAGTTAACATTTATAGGTACTTACTTCAGGTACTATTTCAAGCAATTTATATGTATCATCTCAATCCTCACAAAACTCTAGGAGGTAGACAGTCTTCTTAGCCCTGAACTGTAACCCGAAATGACTAGACCAGTGACATGATGGAGCCAGCTCACGACTGACTCACAAGAGCCAAATGTGTGCACCTCTTCCTGATTCCACACTCAGTGGTGTCCTCTCAGGACCTTGCAATCAGCCTCAGTGGAATAATTTACACCAGGGGCATTGGCAGGTGCCACAAAGTAGGGCTTTTGCCCCCCCACCCCCCACCCAGAGAACCAGCTGTTATGCACTTACTGCTGTTGAGAGTTTAGCTAAGCTACCTCATGGTAGATGGCTGCCTCAGCATCTACTTCGTTTGACTGAGTGGCCTGCAGGAACCTTAAACTCACTCCAGCACGCTCATGCGAGCACATGCTCTGGACAGCAGCCACAGAGCACAAGCACGTGTAAGTCCTGATATGACTCCCCCAGCGACCCTCGTGATCAACAGTCTCCCTGCCTCCCAGCTCCTTCCTGCATGCCTTATGTGCTCCTTAAAGAAGACTCATATGGAACTGAACGAAACTCCCATCTTTGGGTTTGAATGGACTAAACTAGCCCTAGACTGGGAACCCCAAAGTGCTCCAACATGGACCCTAAGAAAAACATGTGCCCAGGTTCTGCCTCTGTCTGCGCTATGCCAACAGCTCCCAGCGTGGTCCCTCGAGGCATGCCGTGTACTTCTTCCAGGTTCTGTGAGTAATACACTTGTCCATTTCAATTTCTCTCGTGGTCTGTTGTTGAATCACAGCTCACCATCCAGCACATTGTGCTCCACTTAACAAATATTAATTTCACAAAGTCTTAATGCCTGCACGGCACTGGGTTAGATCCACCTCCTATATGCCCTTCCTATACTTCTTTGTGGACCTTATCACATGTACACATTTATATCATTTTTTGGCAATTACTTATCACCCACCTCCCTAAGATGTTAATAAGCTCTCTGAGGTCAAAGACAATGTCTACCTTATTATCTTGAATACCTGTAACAGTGTCTGGCACATAACCAGTGCTTGATGGATGTTTGTTAAAGAAATGAGAAACCTGTCTCTCCAGTCTTTCTAGGCTACAACGGAAAAGCTGATGTTCTAGCTTAGAAATGCAGCTCTACAGTTCAAAGAACTGAACCTTAAAACAGCAGCTCAAGAACCAATGGACTGTGGTCAGATCTGGCAAGTTTAACTCTTAGAAAAAATAATTAAACTTTCTCTTAAACAGACAAACAGGCAACAGTGAATCCTGGAAAGAAACAACGGCCTCTGTTTCACCTGCAGTGCAGATCGGCACCTCCAAGATCCTCAGCTGAGACCTCTTCTCCAGTCGCGGCTTTAACCTACAGCAGCGATAAAAGACAGGGGTGAGTTTTGCCCATTGGAGAAATACGAATGCTTACCTACCATGCAAGTCTTCTAACCTGACTATGGCTAACACTCTTTCTTCCACAGAGCTAATATTCTGTTTTCTTATTCTACCCACCTAGCAAACCTGCATAAAATGGTCTCTAGTCTACAGATGAAAAATCTGAACCCAGAGTCACCAGAAAATTTCCTCACAGCCCCTGAGCAAGTGACAGAACCTGAGTTGAATCGAGGTATTTCTGGCCTGAGAAAGCCCACTCTCCTTCTCCTTCTCCTATGCATGTCAAAGCATTTGTGTCTGTGCATATGCTGTTCCCATTACCTGAGCTCCCTGCTCTCTGTCACGTACCTGAGGAATCCCCCTTCATTCTTTAGACCCCAGCTGCTCTATGTGGATTCTCCTGACCTGTCCAGGCCTCTTCATCATTAAGGAGTCTCCACAGCAATTAAAAGAACAATGCTTGTTCATCTGTGGTCCAAGAATACTCCACATACACCTCCAACAGGGCACCTATCAGATCGTATGTCAATAATCTGCACATGTCTCTATTGTCTTCTCTATACTGTGAGTTCCTTGATAACAGGAACTGTGATGTATTTGTCTTTGAATGCTCAATAAATTTAATGAATTAATGCCATTTTTGGCTATCCTGAAAAATTCCAGTAACTATCACAAACTCTTCAAGGTACAATACCTTTAAGATGGCAAAAAAAAAGTCTAAGATTAACCATATCTAAGATTCAGCAGAATATGACCAAAAAGAAAGAAGCTCAAGTAATAAATTACGAATGACTTAATTACAGCCTGAGAAATTCTAACAGAAAAAAAAAAAAAAAGAAAAATTATTTAGTGCTAAACGCCAACCTGATCCCTTAGGAATTGCTTATTGATTCCTACCTGTTTGGGTTGACTGATTTCTTTTTCTTCAAATAGAAACATGTTTTTATTAGAATAATGAATATTTATCTAAACTGCAACGTAGCAAGGACTTACTCCCTACCTCAGAAGCTCTGTCTTGGCTTAGTCAGTTAAGCATCCGACTCTTGGTATTGGCTCAGGTCATGATCTCACAGTTTGTGGGATCGGGCCCTGTGTCAGGATCTTCAATGATAGCATGGGATTCTCTCTCTTCCTCTCCCTCTGCCTCACCCTGCTCATGCTCCCACACTATCTCTCTCTCAAAATAAATAAATAAACATTAAAAAAAAAAGGCTCTGTCTTAAATAAAATATTATTGCACAGGGAAAAGTAACTAAAATTTTCACCTCCAATTATTCCACCCACAGGACTAAATTCTTGGTTCTCTTCTTCCCAAAATATTCATTGTAAAATAGCATTCAGCCCAGACAATAACTAATTATAAGAGGTGTCTGGATATTTAAAGTTGCAAAAAAGGAATAAACAACCATTATGCTCTATTTACTTATTTCCAGGGTTCTGACTAATATCAACTGATAAAATAAGGATTCGTCATTGGTTAATATTTACTGAACACCCACCCACAACATGTCGGATACTGTGACAGGTGCAAAGATGATAAAAATCAAAAACAGCTCAATCTACTAAACATGAAGTTCAGAAGACCGAAGAACAAAAAGATCCTTCAAAAATTGGTCTTATTATTATGCATTTTTCCAGCCACTTTAAGTGACTAAAAGCTATAGCAACGCGACCCCACATTATGCACAAAATCTTTTTCAATTTTCAGAAAAACAAGTGTCAAAATTTAGAACCCTGAAGCGGATGAGGCTGCTGCTTTTTTTTTTTTTTTTAAACCTGTAACCATGTCTTTCAGTGGGAGACTACAGATCAGAGTCGAGTTGTCTAAGAGAACTGCTGACTTTGGCTGCCTCATTGCTCCTGGCTGAGGCACAGGGTAAATCTGAACCCACCGACTGAAGGACACTGCAACTGCACATTAGACAAAGCTTTCTCTTAAAAACAGCTAGTGTTCTTCCAGTATTCTCATGCTGCCTAAAGTCCCAAAAAGGTGTCAGTCCCATCTTTACTCATTCTTTAAGGAAAAACACATACGAACTACTGAAAGTGTATACCCTTCACTAGACAAAGGTAAATTTTGAATGAATTCTCTCCTCTCATTACCCAACAATAGGTATCATATATAACTAGAAAAATATTAAAGAATAATTGATATCAGAAGCCTTTTGAATAATGACTTCAGGCTTTTATTACATATAAAATGGAAGCTCTTCAGGCTTACCGGATCCTCAATAAAATTTATTAAAAATGAACACAACCATTTGGAAAATACACGTTTTTCACATCAAAGCAAGCATAAGCTGTTTTCAACATACTTTTTAAAATAAATTTGTGTTACTATTCCAAAACCAAAGATGATTTTTTTTACCGAATTTTAAAGCAATAAACTTACTCTCTGAGATAGAATTCACATACCACAAAATTCACACCTGAAGAATAAAATTCAGTGTTTTTTAGTGTATTCACAAGAACGTGGAACCATCAACACCACCTAATTCTAGAAGTTTCATCACTCCCTAATGAAAGCCCATAGTCATTACAGACACTCCCCATTCTACCCTCCTCTTGGTCTCTGGCAACGACTAATCTATTTTCTGTCTCTACATATTTGCTTATTCTAAATATTTCATAGAAGCAGAATTACACAATGCTTTTCCTTTTGTGTCTGACATAATGCTTTCATGGTTTATGTTGTAGCATATGTCAGAACTTACTCCTTCTTATGGCTGAATAATATTCTATTATATGGATATCACAGTTCTAGAATATCCTTGACATTCTTCCTCTTACCTAATAACATTATTAGAATTCATTTAAATAATGGGACATTTTTCTAAGATGTAGTAATCACCTGTGTCTTCACCTACCCTCCCTTTATCCCTCTGAAGTCTGGGACCAGACTGTGACACAAGCACAGCAGAGTGAAGACAGCATTACTGAACAACACTGGAATGGAGCTGATCAAAGAGGGAATGGGGAAGAGTCTAGGATTACGTAATCCACTCCTCAGTCCTGCATCACAGGCAAGTGACCGGTAATGGTGTGCAGGAGCCCCCTCGCCGAAGGGCCCTGTGCTTTAGGGCTTAATGCTCAGTAGTTACCTATTGGAATTCTAATTTTATTTATTTATTTTTGAGAGAGAGAGAGAGAGAGAGAGAGAGACAGAGAGAGAGAGAGAGAATATGCACATGAGCAGGAGAGGGAAGAGAAGAGAGAATCTTTCAACGTTTTTTTTTTTTTTTTTGGGGGGACAGAGAGAGACAGTGCATGAACGGGGGAGGGGTAGAGAGAGAGGGAGACACAGAATCGGAAACAGGCTCCAGGCTCTGAGCCATCAGCCCAGAGCCCGACGCGGGGCTCGAACTCGCGGACCGCGAGATCGTGACCTGGCTGAAGTCGGACGCTTAACCGACTGCGCCACCCAGGCGCCCCCAGAGAAGAGAGAATCTTAAGTAGGTCCCACGACCGTGAGATCATGACATCACCTGAAATCAAGATTCAGACGCTTAACCAACTGAGCCACCCAGGTGCCCCAGATTTTCTAATTTTATCTTTGAATTTGTGTTCTGTAAATGAACAGTGATGGGGCTTATGTGCTGAGGTTCAGAACTCTTGCCTGGTCTGCCTCCCCCCACCTCGGTGGAAAGGGTTCTTGGCTCCCTGCTTCCCTGCCAACTGATACCTGGGCACTGGGCTCTGCCCTATCTGCTCTTCCCTGCCCCCGCATGGCAACTGTTACACCTGCCCCCAGTGGGGGCCTGGTATGGGCACAGGGAGGATCAGGGGTCAGGCATGCACCCCCTGGCATCTCAGGGTGGAGCACAGCAGCACCGGCACGATCCTGGGCTGGCAGTGCTGAGGTGTATTCTCTAGCAGATGACTCAGTGGAGGTGGGAGCTAGGGGACAGCCTTTTGCCTCTGCCCATTTGGATACCAAACACATCCTAGAGCAGAGGCTGTATACCCTTGGAGGTCATATGTCCATCAGGAGTTGAATGGTGGGCCCACTGGAAGCACGAGTGCCAGGGAAAGGGTGTATTCCATGTTGGAGAGAACATGTCCTTAAATAGCAAATAAAAAACACCGTGACAGGTAAAGGTACGACAGAAGGAAAATGTTTTATATTTTAGTACCTTTAACAGTATTTTTTCTTCCTTTTTGAACAAGGGGTCCTGTATCTTCATTTTGCACTGAGGTCTGCAAATTATATAGCTGGCCCTACAAGTGATTCATAAAGATTGCTAGTATTAGAAATTTAGAGCACCTCTCATAGCTATTCTACATTGTTCCTTTTTATAAAAACTTAACCTTTTTGAAAAGTAATATTTTCACAAGGCTCAGAGAGCTAAAGATCTCAAAATGTTTATGTGCAGGAAAAAAAAAGTCAAAAGTGTCTCTCCCACCCCGTTCCATCTCCTCTGCATTTAAACTATGTTTACTGTATCTTTTCTAGAGTTTCTATATGCATACACATTATATGCATATACATGCATTATATATATGCATAAATGTATAACTTCCCCATTTTACAAAAAGTGGACATATGTGCAAGCACCTTGCTATTTTTTTTCACCTAACAATTTATCGGCTTGTTACTGACCCTGAGTCAAACAGCACTGCAACTTATGTAAAAGAAAAAATAAGTAAGGCACCGGGTGGCTTGGTCACTTATATCTCTGACTCCTGATTTGGGCTCAGGTCATGATATCACGGTTTGTGAGTTTGAGCCGCTTGTCAGGCTCCACGCTGACAATATGGAGCCTGTATGGGATTCTCTCTCTCTCCCTAGATCTCTCTGCCCCTTCCCCACTCTCTCTCTCTCTAAAAAAGGTGTGCTCAAGAAATTCATGTTGACTGAATTGACTCAAAAAAAAAAAAAAAGAAAAAAGAAGTAAAAGTTTATTTCATCAGCTATTCAACAAATGATCCTGTGCCAATTGTGTATGTACATACAAAACAATGTCAGACTCCTTCCTTAAATCCTACCCACATGAACTCAAAATGGATTACAAACCTAAAACAGCTAACACTATAAAACTGAGAAGAAACTGATGTATTAAATCTCCATGATCTTGCAATATAGGCAAAGCCATCACATATATGACACCGAGAGCACAAGCAAAAAGAGAAAAGCAATACATAAAGTGGACTTGATCAAAATTAAAACTGTGCATGCTTCAAAGGAAGATACCATTAAGAAAGTGAAGACAATCCATAGAGAGAAAATATGTGCAAATCACATATCTGAAAAGAGACTTGTATACCGAACGTATAAAGAATTCTTACAACTCAATAAAGACAACCCAATTTTACAAATGGGCAAAGGATCTTGGGGCGCCTGGGTGGCTCAGCTGGTTAAGCGTCCAAATGTTGGTTTCAGCTCAGGTCATGATCTCACGGTTCATGAGTTCAAGCCCCACTTTGGACTCTGCGCTGACAGGGCAGAGCCTGCTTGGATTCTCTCTCTGCCCCTCCCCCATGTGCATGTTCTCTCTCTCAAAATAAACTTAAAAAAAAATAATAAAAGAATGGGCAAAGGATCTGAATAGACATTTCTCCAAAGAAGATACACAAATGACCAGCAAGTACATGAATGATGTTCAATATCATTAACCATTAGAGAAATGCAAATCAAAACCTCAATGAGGTACCATCCACTAGGATGGCTATCATCAAACACATACACAATAACAACTGTTGGCAAGGAAATGTAAAAATCAGAACCCTCACACACTGCTGCCAGGCATATAAAATATGCTCTGGACAGGTTGGTATTTCCTCAAAATGTTAACCTCAGAGTTACCATGTGACCTAGCAACTGTACTCAAAGGTATATAACCACTATAAAGGGAAACATAACCATACAAAAGCCTGGATGTGGGGGCGCCCGTGTGGCTCAGTCAGTTAAGCGTCAGCTCAGGTCATAATCTCACAGTTCGTGGGCTGGAGCCCTGTGTCGGGCTCCATGCTCACAGCACACAGCCTGCTCAGGATTCTCTCTGTCCCTCTCTGCCCCTCCCCTGCTCATATGTGTGTATGTGCTCGCGCTCGCTCTCTCTCTCTCTCAAAATAATAAACTTAAAAGAACCTGGATGTGAATGTGCATGGTAGCATTATTCATAATACGCAAAAACTGGAAACAACCCACATGACTATCAGCTGATAAATGGATAAACAAAATGCAGCCTATCCATACAATGAAATATTATTCAGCAATAAAAAGAAATGATTTCTCAAAAAATTAAACACAAAATTATCACATGCTCCGGCAATTCCACTTCTGAGCATATACCCAAAAGAAATGAAAGCATGAAACTCAAATATATTTGTATACTCATGTTCACAGTAGCATTATTCACAACACCCTCAAGTGGAAGCAACCCAAAAGTCCACTGATGGATGACTGAATAAACAAAATGGTATATACATGCAATGGACTATTACTCAGCCTTAAAAAGGAAGTTCTGACATATGCAACAACATAGTGAATCTTTACTTACTTATCCTAAGTAAAATATGCCAGTCACAAAAGGATACATACTGTATGACTGTACTCGTACAAGGTATCTACAGCAGTCAAACTCATAGAAAAAGTAGAACTGGAGTAGCCAGGGACAGTGGAGGTTGGGGAGAATAGGGAGTTAGTGTTTAATGGGTACAGATTTTCAGTTAGAGCAGATGAGATACTGCTGGAGGTGGATGGGGGTGATGGTTGCACAACAAAGTGAATACACTTAACACCACAAAACTGTGTCTTTAAAAATGGTTAGAATGGTAAAATTCATATTATGTATATTTTACTTCAATCAATCAATCAATCAATCAATCAATCAATCAATCAAAACTATGTTCTTACCAACGGGGGTCCTCCCAAGAAAATGGTGCCCTGCTTGCGTACAATGATGTTTTCATCAGCCATTGCAGGCACATAAGCACCACCTGCCGTACAGGAGCCCATGACCACCGCTATCTGCAATCCAAGCAGACAAGAAACCCCTGAGGTAAGGCTCAAACAGTTAATTATAGTCTCTGGATCTACAGTTCCATAAACGTTGCAGTACCAGGAGATATTACTAGCTGGTCCCTATAGTTCTTTTTAAAAATGGTCCTCCAGGGGCACCTGGGTGGCTCAGTCTAGGTTAAGCCTCCGACTTCAGCTCAGGTCACGATCTCACGGTCCGTGAGTTCGAGCCCCGCGTCGGGCTCTGGGCTGATGGCTCAGAGCCTGGAGCCTGCTTCTGATTTTGTGTCTCCCTCTCTCTCTGCCCCTCCCCCGTTCATGCTCTCTCTCTGTCTCAAAAATAAATAAACGTTAAAAAAAAAAAAAATGGTCCTCCGAAAGTTTGGAATAGTTTCTTAACTACTTCTATCAAAGCATTTTGAAGGGCTTAGATCACATTTTTTACAAAATTTATGGACAGTCTCCCTGTGAGAGAGAAGACTGGCCATTTAGACCATTAGCCTGATCGACTTAATTGAGAGGAGAAACTCCACAAGCCACCCAAAGATTAGCAAAACTGTGTTGAAACTAATAATAAGTCTTCTCAACAACTACCACTTACCTCACTGGAATACTGAAATAATTCTCCAAGTGAGTGTTAATATTTTGTGTAACAATGAATATGGTACGTTCTAACATTTATTTATTTTTTTTTTTGGGGACAGAGAGAGAGAGACAGAGCATGAACGGGGGAGGGGCAGAGAGAGGGAGACACAGAATCGGAAACAGGCTCCAGGCTCCGAGCCATCAGCCCAGAGCCCGACGCGGGGCTCGAACTCACGGACCGCGAGATCGTGACCTGGCTGAAGTCGGACGCTTAACCGACTGCGCCACCCAGGCGCCCCGAATATGGTACGTTCTAAATATAAAACTAATGTTAGCATCAAAGTTGAAAATCTTGCTCAAAAGAAAGTCAATTGTGTAGAACCTGGGTGATGTGTACCTGAGTATTCGCAATATTATTTTCTCTACTTTTATGCGTATTTAAAATTTTCAATAATAAAGCTTTAAAAACAACTCTTACTTACAGATTAATAAGACACAAAGAATAATAAATATGGGTTTGGCTGACTATGTCTAAGTAGGCATAAATAATATCAGAGAAAATTTTTAAAAGTATGTAATGGCTATTTTCTTAAATTACCACATGAAAGCAGTTTTTGCTACTAATTCCAATATCCATTCTATCAGTTTTCTTACAGTCATACAAATACCCACTTTGAAATGAAAATGCTACACTAGTATCAATCCAAAGATGCAAGACAGCACGAGTTAACATTTTTCCATCTAAATGGCAGTCACAAAAAGTATTTTTCCCTATTTCATGTATGTTATTAAAAATGGCTGCAAAGGGGCGCCTGGGTGGCTCAGTCGGTTAAGCGGCCGACTTCGGCTCAGGTCATGATCTCGCGGTCCGTGAGCTCGAGCCCCGCGTCAGGCTCTGTGCTGACCGCTCAGAGCCTGGAGCCTGTTTCGGATTCTGTGTCTCCCTCTCTCTGACCCTCCCCCGTTCATGCTCTCTCTCTGTCTCAAAAATAAATAAACGTTAAAAAAAATATTAAAAAAAAAAAAAAATGGCTGCAAAATTGCACTGCCAACATATTACAAGTATTTATCACGCACTGTGTTTGCTTATCAATCAGAAATTTATTTTCCAAGTATATATGGCTAGAAAAGTTCTTGAACAAGGAAAGAAGCACCGGAAACATTCACTGTGACAGTGTTCATGAAAACGAAGATAGCAAATAACCAACACATCCATCAACACAGCATTTTGAACCAATACACCAACTGTTAATAAGTTCTTTAAAAATCTGAGGGAAAAAAACAAATGATCTTAACACTTCATAAATCCATATGGAGGGTACATGAGTGTTCCATTCTGTTACTGTAATATTCTCTGTTCTTTCTGCATTTTTGAAATATTTTATGGGCTTTTTTTTAAGGTTCTATCAGGAGTAAAGGACACAATTTCACCTTATCAGCCTGTTCTCTGTACACGAACAGCAGATACAGTTCAAACTATTTCAGTACCAAAAAAATAAAAGTCAGGGAAGTAGAGAAGAGTCACAGTGAAGTAAAAATCTAAAAAGGGACAAATTTCAAAGCCCTGAAGAACTAAACAGGCATAGCAGGGTTCCATAAAAACAAACTGAAAGCAAAAGAAAGCAATAGCAACTGTCAGCAAATATTCAGAGACCAATGATGGGAGGCAGGGTGGCTGGTAAACAAGGAAAGAAGAATCTGTTTGTCAAAAGGTAGTAAGATAAAAGTGAGGGAAATGAAGCTGAATGCCATCATGCCATCTCAGGGGGAGAAAAGACCTACCAGTTTGGTAGAAAAGTTTCACAAGTGAATCGCTAACAAATTATTAGTGCATCTATGCTAGGGAATTCTGCCATATTCCTAAGGGCACTTCAGATGCGGTTTTTTCCAAAGCATTTCCAAAGCCAAGGAAACCAACAATCCACTTCTCTTGCACGAACTGATAATGGCCTCCACCGATCCCTGACTCTTGGTATCCACGTCCTATAAAATCTGGTAACATGCTTCTAATACATAGATTATAGCAAGTGTCACTCCTGTGATCAAGTTATGAGAGACTCTGTCTTCCACCTTGCTGGCTCCCTCTCTTGCCCACCTGCCTGTTCACCCTAATGCATCTAGCTGACATGTGGTAACTTACTCTATACGGATGCCCACTTGGGAAGGAACCTAGACATGCTTCTGGCCAACAACTTACAAGAAAATGAGTGAGACCTGCAGAGAACTGAATCATGCCAACAACCACGTGAGCAAGCCGGGGCAGACCCTTACTAATGGAGACTAAAGAGGACTGCAGCCACATGAGACCCAGAGCTAGGGGATCCGGCTCAGCTGTGCTCAGAGTTGTGCCCCAGAGCAACTGTGAGGTAAAAAATGGTGCTTTCAACTACCAAGTTTTGGGGTACTCTGTTCTGCAGCAATGGATAACTATCACAGAGATCAAAAAGCATCTAAAGTAACTACAACTGAAGCACATCTGAAGCCTTGGGATGGTCTTTGCTTAGAAGTACTTTGCTGTTGGTGCACCTGGGTGGCTCAGTCGGTTGAGTGTCTGACTTGAGCTCAGGTCATGATCTCACAGTTCATGAGTTCGAGCCCCACATAGGACTCTATGCTGACAGGTCAGAACCTGGAGCCTGCTTCAGACCCTGTGTCTCCCTCTCTCTCTGCCCCCCCCCCCACTTGTGCTCTGTCTCTGCCTCTCAAACATGAATAAACTTCAGCTCAGGTCATGAGTTCGAGCCCCCCATCAGGCTCTGGGCTGACCAGTCAGAGCCTGGAGTCTGCTTCAGATTCTGTCTCCCTCTCTCTCTGCCCCTCCCCCACCCACATTCTGTCTCTGCCTCTCAAACATGAATAAACATCAAAAACAAAACAAAAAAACCAAAATACTTAAAAAAAAAAAGTTATTTGTTGTTGCTGCCCTTCAGTAAACCATTCCCCTATTGCAGAAATGGGAGACAGTCCATAAACAGAATGCTGTACCATCCCAGAGAGTAATGAAAAACCAAAAGACATGGGTAAACATTGAAACCATTTTGCTAAATGAAAGAATCCATTTATTATATGATCCCTCTCAAATGAAATGAATAATAGGCAAATCATAGAGTCAGATGAGTGCTTGCGAGGGGCTGGAGAGACTGGATTGAAATAAGCAGTGACTGTTAATGGATATGGCATTTCCTCCTGGAGTGATGAAAATGTACTAGAATTGCCTCAACTCGGGGAATATCCTAAAAACCACTGAACTGTACATATTAAATGGGTGAACTGTATGGTATGTGAATTAGATCTTAATAAAGCTATTATAAAGTTTTTAAAAAAAGAGCTGGAATTATTAAGTATATAAGAATCAAAATTCTCAAATTTTATCAATAAGAAACAGGCTAGGGGTGCCTGGGTAGGTCAGTCGGTTAAGTGTCCCACTCTTGGTTTCAGCTCAGGTCATGATCTCATGGTTTGTGGGTTGGAGCCCCATGTTGGGCTCAGTGCCAACAGTGTGGAGCCTTCTTGTGATTTTCTCTCTCTCTCTCCCTCTCTGCTCCTCCCCTGCTCACATGCTCTCTTTCTCTCTCAAAATAAATAAATGTAAAAAAAAAAAAAAAAAAAGAAAAAGAAACAGGCCACGCTAGTCACAAGTATCTCATAGACATTAAACTTAGCATCTCTAAAGCAAATTCTGATAAAAGAAAAATTAAATAAAAGAACCTAGATTAGAGAAGTCACCACCGTCGCAGAATCTCCTCTTCTCATCATTTAATTCTAAACCATTCGCTTACTTGCAGAACAGGGTGAATGTCCATCAAAAAGAGCCCTGCCACTGCGTCTGCTCCTTCTTCTCACAAAGCACAGGAACCCCAGGGCCAAACAGCTCTAACGGCTTTCCCTGTCCCAAAGCATTTGTCTGTGGTACAACAACGATCTCACGCTGCCCATGCTGGACAAATGATGTAGACCCCAAGGAAGAAAATTCTGCTGTTTTCTCTATTAAGAGGACATTAAAAGGGCATAAGTAAGATGTGTGAACATAACGTATACTGAGCACACTCAGGGTATAGGCTTGTGTTGGGGGCACAACACATGCACCAAATCAGGGGAGACATTAGAGTGACTCTCATGTGCATCAGAACACAGAACAACTCCCAAGAACTCCACTGAGAGGCTACAGTCCACCCAGTCACCCATGAGGTGGGCTTCCTGCAATGTGGACAAGCCAAGAGGTCTCTCCCACAGGGTGAGGAGGTCCATGGTGACTGAAGACTTAAATCAAGACCAAGAAAGCAGCAAGAAGGCTAAGAAGGATATGTAACTGACTATAACATTGCCTGCCATCACTACCAGAGAAGGCACAAGCAGAAATTTTGAGTAACAGGAAATGAGATGCAGGGCGCCTGGGTGGCTTAGTCAGTTGAGTACCTGACTCTTGATCTCAGCCCAGGTCTTGATCTCAGGATTGTGAGTTCAAGCCTCATGTTGGGCTCTGTGCTGGGCATAAAGCCTACTTAAAAAATAAAAAATAGGGCGCTGGGTGGCTCAGCTGGTCAAGCATCCAACTCTTGATTTTGGCTCAGGTCACGGTTCATGAATTCAAGCCCCACAATGGAGTCAGCGCTGGTGGCAAGAGCCTGCTTGGGCTTCTCTCTCTCTCCCTCTTTCTCTGCCCCTCCCCCACTTGTGTTCTGTCTCTCTCTCTCTCTCTCTCCTCCCCTCTCTCAAAATAAACTTAAAAAAGTAGAAATAAAATAAATAAAATAAAAAATTAAAAACTCTTTTAAAAAAGGAAATGAGATTCTACAAAACAGAAGTAAGAGTCTGCAAAAACTTCAGACAAAATTTCATTACCCTCCAGGTCTTGCCTAAACAAAGAGAGACTGGTTCTCATTGCACCAAAACCAAATTACATATTGTAGGTCAGCAGGCTGCCCTACAGAAAGGGTCTCTGAGAGAGAGTCAAGAGGTTTTATACCTAATTCTGAAAAGCTGTGTGAACTCTAGATCTCTATCCTTCCACTGAGAAATTGCAGAAGACTATCCAGTTCAAAGGTACACGGTGATAAATGTAATATAACTTACAGGGGGAAACGTTTCAGTTGCTTGATGGAAAAGCCATTAAAAGTATAATATGTTTTAAAATCTCTCTTCTTTTTCAATTTCAAGTTAATGTGGAAAGCAAATGCTGCCTATATCACATTGTTTTCTTCCTCTACCTACAGAGCCTCCATTTAAAAAATAAAAGTCACATGATACTCTATATGGAAATACCCAAAAGATTCCACCAAAAAACTGCTAGAACTGATTCATAAATTCAGCAAAGTTGCAGAATATAAAATCAATGCACAGAAATCGGTTGCATTCCTGTACACCAACAATGAAGCAACAGAAAAATAAATCAAGCAATCGATCCCATTTACAGTTGCACCAAAAACCATAAAATACCTAGGAATAAATCTAACCAAAGAGGTGAAAAATCTATACACTGAAAACTATAGAAAGCTTATGAAAGAAATTGAAGAAGACACAAGAAAATGGAAAAGATTCCATTCTCCTGGATAGGAAGAACAAATATTGTTAAAATGTCAATACAACCCAAAGCAATCTACATATTCAATGCAATCCCTATCAAAATAACACCAGGATTCTTCACAGAGCTAGAACAAATAACCCTAAAATTTGTATGGAACCAGAAAAGACCCCAAATAGCTAAAACAATCTTGAAAAAGAAAACCAAAGCAGGAGGCATCACAATCCCAGACTTCAAGCTATACTACAAAGCTGTAATCATCAAGACAGTATGGTACTGTCACAAGAACAGACACTCAAATCAATGGAATAGAACAGAGAACCCAGAAATGGACCCACAAACATATGGGCAACTAATCTTTGACAAAGCAGGAAAGACTATCCGATGGAATAAAGACAGTCTCTTCAGCAAGTGGTGCGGGGAAAACTGGACAGTGACATGCAGAAGAATGGACCTGGGCCACTTTCTTACACCATACACAAAAATAAACTCAAAATGGATGAAAAACCTCAATGTAAGACAGGAAGTCAAAAAATCCTTGAGGAGAAAGCAGACAAAAACCTCTTTGATCTTGGCCACAGCAACTTCTTACTCAATACGTCTCTGGAGGCAACAGAAACAAAAGCAAAAATGAACTATTGGGACCTCATCAAAATAAAAAGCTTCTGCACAGTGAAGGAAACAATCAGCAAAACTAAAAGGCAACTGATAGAATGAAAGAAGATATTTGCAAATCATATATCAGATAACAGGTTAGTATCCAAAATCTACAAAGAACTTATCAAACTCAACACCCAAAAAGCAAATAATCCAGTGAAGAAATGGGCAAAAGACATGAATAGACACTTCTCCAAGGAAGACATCCAGATGGCCAACCGACACATGAAGAAATGCTCAACATCACTCATCATCAGGGAAATACAAATCGAAACCACAATGAGATAGCACCTTACACCTGTCAGAATGGCTAGCATTAACAATTCAGGCAACAACAGATGTTGGCGAGGGTGCAGAGAAAGAGGATCTCTTTTGCACTGCTGGTGGGAATGCAAACTGGTGCAGCCACTCTGGAAAACAGTATGGAGGTTCCTCAAAAAACTAAAAATAGAACTACCCTACGATCCAGCAATTGCACTACTAGGTATTTATCCAGGGATACAGGTGTGCTGTTTCGAAGGGACACATGCACCCCCATGTTTATAGCAGCACTATCAACAATCGCCAAAGTATGGAAAGAGCCCAAATGTCCATTGATGGATGAATGGATAAAGAAGATATGATATATATACACCTACATATACACAATGGAGTATTACACGGCAATCAAAAAGAATGAAATCTTTAAAATTAAAAAAGATACAACAAAAACAACAACAAAAAAGAATGAAATCTTGCCATTTGCAACTACGTGGATGGAATTGGACGGTATCATGCTAAGTGAAATTAGTCAGAGAAAGACAAATATCATATGACTTCACTCATATGAGGACTTTAAGAGATAAAACAGATGAGCATAAAGGAAGGGAAACAAAAATAATATAAAAACAGGGAGGGGGACAAAACACAAGAGACTCTTAAATATGGAGCACAAACAGACGGTTCCTGGGGGGTTATGGGAGGGGGGATGGGCTAAATGGGTAAGGGGCATTAAGGAATCTTCTCCTGAAATCATTGTTGCACTATATGCTAACTAATTTGGATGTAAATTAAAAAAAAGAAAAAAATTTTAAAAAGTCACAAAATTCACATATCAGTTCATTAGCTCTCCAAAATTTAAATCACAATCAATTATACTGACCGATCATACCACTGATTCTAGAGTACTCATGCTTATCTGTGCTAAATAGATAGGATAAAATGTGCACAGAAAACATAAAGTCCACCTTATCCAGAATATCCTGTTTCTTCCTTTTTATCAGCCTCAAAGCAATCAGTGATTTTGTTCCCTAGGCCCTATTTGACAACATGGACAAGCTGAAATGCATTTTTGAAATAATGGGCAGCCCTTGGGGCACCTGGGTGGCTCAGTGGGTTATGAATCTAACTTTGGCTCAGGTCATGATCTCAAGATTTGTGGATTCAAGTCCCACATCAGGCTCTGCACTGACAGTTCACAGCCTAGAGGCTGCTTCAGGTTCTGTGTCTCCCTCTCTCATGCCCCTACCCCACTCACGCTCTCTTTTTCTCTCTCAAAAATAAACATGAAAAAATAAAAATAAAAAAAATAAAATAATGGGCAGCTCTTTCTGCCCATGGGTCTTATCCGTGTGCTTTAATAAAACCGCTTTTCGGGTACCTGGGTGGTTCAGTTGGTTAAGCGTCCAACTATGGCTTAGGTCATGATCTCATAATTCATGGGTTCGAGCCTCACATTGGGCTCTGTGCTGACAGCTCGGAGCCTGGAGCCTGCTTCAGATTCTGTGTCTCCTCTCTCTCTGCCCCTCCCCCGCTCATGCTCTGTCTCTCTCTGTCTCTCAAAAATCAATAAACGTTAAAAAAAATTTTTTTAATAAATAAATATTTAAAAAATAATAAAACCAACTTTTCTGAACGGGAAAAAAAAATGATATACGGTGCCTGTCTTAACTAAGTCCCTCAAAACAATTACCATGATCTAAAGCAAAGAAAATAAATTTCAAAAATAATGAGCTAAGTCAAGAGGGTGGAAGTGGGGACAGGGAAGGAGGGAAGGAAGCAGGGATTCCTGAAATAATTTTAAGTACATCTCCAAAAGAACAAACAGGCAGACACACGAAGGAAAAACAGGAGCTGCACCTCCACATGGCTAGATGAATAACGACTATTTCAGAAGAAATATACTGTTAGTCACAGTGGAAACGTTTTGTTCCTGGTGCACTAAAGGATTACAGTCAAATAGGATGATGCAGCAGGGCAAAGATCCAGCTAGACCAGACCACCACTAAGTTTTAAATTATTTTAAATTATTATTATTTTTTTTGACAGAGAGACACGTGAGCAGGGGACAGAGGCAGAGGGAGAGAGAATGTTAAGCAGGCTGTATGCTTACCATGGAGCCCAAGGCAGGGCTTGATCCCACGTTCATGACCTGAGCCAATATCAAGAGTAGGACGCTCAACCCACGAAGCCACCCAGGCACCCCGTCCACTAATTTTAAAAATTAATGCTAATGTGAGACCTAAGAAAACAAAGATCCCACCTCTGAAGAGAATTCTATGCCTCACACTTCAAAAGCCAGCAATGTGGAGCCACAATACAGAAAATAACAGAAGCAATGTTTCCAAGATCATCAAGACATCAGGCATGGGTTTAGAGAAAGCCCAGGTGAGGTATCCTCAGGACACGAGACTCCAAGTAAGACCACCAGACACCTGTATGCCAAGTCTTTAAACTTCAAAAACAAAAAAACAAGTTCTAAAATACACCAGAAAGGAGGGAAAGATGACAAGAGAATACAGATGTAGGTAGGTGTCTTATGTAACTGCCTTTTCTCCTTGAGAGCAAAAACAAAAATTTTAAACCTTCCAGGTTGGTAAAAATCTGTCCACATTTTTACCACTGCAAAGATACAGGAAATAACACAGATATGATTGTCAAGAGACATGTATCTCAGAAATAAGTGGATAAGTGGACCTATAATGGGCAAGGTTAATAACATTAAATAAAAACCAACATTGGGGAGGAAAGAAGGAACTGAACAAATAAAGATGCTAGAGTTCCCTATCAAAATGCACATGTAACATAACTGGAGTTAAACAAGTGATTGCTTCATGTAATAAAGTATATGGATAAAAATTTTAAAAAAATAAAGTATAAGAACTTGTTTTTATCCATCCAAGCCAAGGCTTCAGTAAATAATAAAACATACATTAAAATGTAAGATATACTCAGTACATCAGATATCACTTGAATAGTCATAAAGAGTTTCACTCTTCTTTTTTTTTTTTTAACGTTTATTTATTTTTTAGACAGATAGAGGCAGAGCACAAGCAGGGGAGGGACAGGGACAGAGGGAGACACAGAATCCGAAGATGGCACCAGGCTCTGAGCTGTCAGCACAGAGCACAATGCAGGGCTCAAACTCATGAGCCATGAGATCATGACCTTAGCTGACTTCGGGACGCTTAACCACTGAGCCACTCAGGCACCCCAAGAGTTTCACTTTTTAAATAAATACTGACTAAGTACCTTCTCAGGGAAATGTGTGAAGATATAAAGATTTATCTGATGGTGTCTCTTATCTCAAGAGGCTTAGAGTCTAGTGAGGGAAATTAGGATATATCTAGATAAAAGGAATAAACGTCATTATTAAGGTATAGCTCAAAGAGAAGCCTTCCTGCAAGAGATGGCATCTGAGATGCATTTGGAAAATGGACTGGAGACTTAGACTGCAAGGAATGGGGAAGAGAGGGCCCAGCATGGACCTGAGCAGTCATGAAAGGCCATGGTACATATGAAGACTAGTGAGTGGTTCAGACTGACAGTGGGCAGTAAGGCCAGAACATAAGATCGGAACTAGACCACAAGGGGTCTTACGTACCAGGCTAATAAGTCTGAAGTCTGTTTTATATAAATTATGGTTTTGAGCCAGGAACCAGATAAAGAGTAATGCTACAGTAACATGTAAGTGGACAGAAAAGGAAAGACTAGGTAGTCAGGAACACAAGACAGGTGAAGCTAGTGCCACACTCTAAGTAGTAATGTAGGCCCGAACTACCCATGGTGATGGCAGTAGGAATGGAGCTGAGAGGGCCAATCCAAAGGTAAAAATCGACAGGTCTTTGTCAAAGGTTTATTATGTATTGATTATCTGTCCAGCACCAGAGGAGCTCCTGGGGATACAAAGATGAGAAATATATAGACAGACAGATTTATATATCTATATATAGATACACACACACACACACACACACACACACACACACACACACACACACACATTTTTTTTTTTTTTTTTTTACCAAAATGATCAGGTAGGGGCAGGTAGGGGAAAAAGCAGGCAAGAGTCAAGGATGACACCAAGGTTTCAATCCTAGGGAAAAGCTCAAGAAGGAAGTACCATCAAGAGCAAACAGGGACAAGGGTGAAAGAACCATCAGTAGAGAAGTGAATGTGCTCAATGTCTAGTTGGAGACCCTAAGTACCAAAGGGAAATCCACAAAGACAGCAGAACCTCCCAAGGTGCCGAGAGAGGTCAGGAAATATCATGGATATGAAAGGGATGTCATGAGAGTTTATGAAACCATTAAGGACAGGTTCCTGGGTGGAGAGGATTAAACGGAGAGCCTGGGGGAATACGGAAAGCCAGTGGCACAAAGCCTAAGGAAGATTTCAGGAAAGGGAACAAAAGAGGTCATGTGGAGTAAGAATCTGGTCTCTAGGGGCGCCTGGGTGGCTCAGTCAGTTGAGGGTCCGACTTCAGCTCAGGTCATGATCTCACGGTCTGTGAGTACGAGCCCTGCGTCTGGCTCTGTGCTGACAGCTCAGAGCCTGGAGCCTGTTTCGGATTCTGTGTCTCCCTCTCTCTCTGCCCCTCCCCCGTTCATGCTCTCTCTCTGACTCAAAAATAAATAAACATTAAAAAAAAAAAATTAAAAAAAAAAAAAAAGAATCTCGTCTCTAGGAGGCTAGTAGGACCTCCAAGGGCAGTAGGTTTTATAGAGTGAGCAGTCAGGAACAAAGGTCCTAGGTCAGTTTTTAAGGAGTCTGCTGATCCAGGGAAGGAGGGAAGTTTCAGGGAACAGAAGAAGCTAGCAAAGGTCCTTTTCTTTTGTCACGGCTTTTGGTGCCTTTTCTTTTTCCTTTAAAAACAGAGGAAGTTGGGGCATATGGGGTGGCTCAGTCAGTTAAGCATCGGACCCTTGATTTCAGCTCAGGTGGTGATCTCACAGTTGGTGGGTTCAATCCCCTCTGCACTGACAGTGCAGAGCCTGGTTGGGATTCTCTGTCTCCCTCTCTCTCTGCCCCTCCCCACTTACAATCTCAATCTCTCTCTCTCTCTCTCTCAAAAGAAATAAATAAAACAAAAAAATGCAGAAGAAGTCAACACAGTTATTGACTGTGAGAAAAAAAAAGTGGATGAGAAAATATTAGAGTAAGAGAGACAAGAGGAATAAATGATGAGGCACAAAGGAGAGGTTGGCATTAGGATTATAAATGAAAAGCTTAGCCCTGGAGAGGAAGAGGGACAACTGTTTCTAGGATAAAAGAAGGCAAAGTCACAATGTTTTTAGTACAAGAGTGCTCACACACAGCCTGACTTCTTCAGTTAAGTATGAAGCAACAGCTACAGTGCAGACATCGGGTTTAGGGCTCATTTACTGGGGAAAAGATCAGAATAGGCACTATGGAAACTAGTACACAAGAGAAATTGGAAATTTTCCTCAAATTCCAAGAGGTTTCTAAGAATAGAGGTAAATCTTTACCCTGAACTTCCTACTGGAGTAAAACAGAGAAAAGAAATGCTAAGAGAGGTGGCTCAAAGAAATACTGATGTTAGCATTTTTAAGAAACTAAAATAGGAAAAAGGAAAGCATTCAAATGCCCTTTAGACACTTCAGATTTTTTAATCATAGGCAGGTACTACTTACTCAAAAATATATGGACACTTTTAATTTTAAAAAGACAATTTTTTAAGGTTTATTTATTTATTTTGAGACAGAGAGCGAGCAGGGAAGGGGCAGAGACAGAGGGGAGACAGAAAATCCCAAGTAGGCTCCACAATGTCAAAATGGAGCCCGAAGCAGGGTTCAAACTCACAAACCATGAGATCACGACCTAAGCTGAAATCAAGAGCTTAAGCGCCTGAGCCACCCAGGCACCCCTAAAAAGACCTGTTTTTTAAAGCACTTCAAGCTTTAGGTTCCACAGGAGAAGAGATCATACCTGGTTTTATTCACCAACAGAGCCTGGTTACAGTAGGTCCACCATAAATATTTGTTACATGTTGATTATTTACAAGCTACACGAACGGAAAGACAGGGCAAAGAATAAGCATGCCAGCTGACACGTCTATAGTGGGTTGACTGATGCCCCCACCTCCTCCAAATATGTCCACACCTGAATCTCTAGAACCTTTGATTATGACCTTATTTGGAAAAAGTCTTTGCAGACATAATTAAGGTAAGGAACTTGAGATGAGATCATTGTGGATGACATGGGTGGGCCCTAAATCCAATGACAAGTGTCCTTATAAGAGAGAGAAAACACAGACACACAGGGGAGAAGGCAAACAAGCCAGAGATCAGAGTCATACAGTCACAAGCCCAAGAAACACCTGGAGCCACTAGAAGCTGGCAGAGGCAAGGGACAGGATCTTCTAAGAGAGCCCAGTGAAGTTGCCCCCTTCATTTCAGACCTCTAGCCTCTAGAACTTGAGAGAACAAATTTTTGTTATTTTTCAGCCACCCAGTATGTGGTAATTTGTTATGGCAGCCCTAGGAAACTAATGTAAGATTAAGGTTGGTACAACTATACAAGTTATAATATCAGATTAGATGGGCCAATGTCCCCTACAAAACAAAACGCCATGGTAAGAATTACATATTATGTAATGCAAGGACCCTCTGTGCACAAGTGAGCAAAGCTAAAGTTTCTATTTAGATATATAAAGCACAAAGTCACTGCATAACATAAAATATATAATAAGTGCCAACAATGCACTGTATCAATAGAAAATAAAGATGAGATACCATAACTGTGAGAAAAGGCTAATTCATTAGAATATTACTAAAAACACTACAAACTTAAGAAATCCAGGAACAAAACATAAACAAAGCACAAGCATCGGTGTTATGAAGTATTTCAGATTAGGGATTACAGAATAATAAATACTTTAACCTAATATCCAGTCTTAACAAATCTTGACATTTGGCCAAATTTACTTCAGATTTGTGTTAAGGAAATAAAATATTTCAGAAATAGTTGAAACCTCCTGCCTGCCCCCCTTTCTCCTCCCTCCCGCCTCAAAGGTATCCATTGTCCTAAAGCTCCGTGTATGATTCCCATGTACATTTTAAGACAAAGTAATAGATTTTTTTGATGGTTTTAACATTTACATACAAAGCAAATGACTATGCATTTATTCTATTATTTTTACAGACTATTTATGTTGATGCGTGCAACTCTAGTTCAACTCTAGTTCATTCATTTTAACAGCTACAAATGGTATTATTCATCTCCCAATAATGGTCATCTAGGTCGTTTGTTAACTTTTGCTAGGACAATGCTACAACAATCTTTTTTGCTCATGTCTCCTCATTCAGACACCAGAATGTCTCAAAGTGTAGTCCTAAAAAAGCAACTACTGGGGCATCTGGGTGGCTCAGTCGGTTAAGCCTTGAACTTCAGCTCCAGTCATGATCTCACAGTTTGTGGGTTTGAGCCCCGCATCAGGCTCTGTGCTAGCAGCTCAGAGCCTAGAGCCTGCTTCGGATTCTGTGTCTCCCTCCCTCTCTCTCTGTCCCTCCCCTGCTCATGCTCTGTCTCTCAAAAATAAAAAAATGTAAAAAAATTTAAAAATTAAAAAAAACCAATTACACAGTGTCCTTTCTTTTGACAAACTCTTTTCCTTTAGTGAACAGCCTTTATTAAAACATAAAAGCATGCCCATAATTAAGAGAATAATCTGACCTTAAGGCACTTTCTGTGGGGGGAAAAAAAATCTACATTCTGTGTTAAATTCTGTTTTAAATCCTCTCAGGCTATCTAGCTGGCAAAGGCATTTGGAGCAAAAAAACAATACCTTTCATTAATGAGAAGTTACCTGTGCAATATTTTGAGAAGACATAATTGCCTGATTATAGAATATACGGCCAAAGTGATCTCGATCTGGAAATATTTCTGCTTGCCAAGGTAAGTTTGCGCCTCCTGAATCAACTGAAGACAAGGGAAATAACAGAAATAAGTACGTCTGAATGAACGAAACATGCTGTACACAGGAAGACGTGTACCACTGACAGCAACAGTTCTTCATCACATTCACACAAAACTTGCCCTATCACCGTTCTAAACTATTCAACAGCATCTTTCTCCAGTCCCCCAACGCAGCCAAAAAATTCACTGTTTTCATCAAATCCATTAGGCTCTCCTCCCTGTGCAAAATTCCACTTGAAATATTTAGGACATTCCCTCCTTTGAGGACCAGCTAAAGCCCCAGAAACACCGCAAATTTTTAACCAGTTCAGCTAAAAAAAAAAAAAAAAGTATCTTTCTTTGTTTTAAACCAATGCAAAGCCACATGCAGAATTCATGTGACAGTTTGTCACATAGTGTCTCTGGGACTGTTTATACTGCAGGGCTGAGTGGGGGATAAGAAGGTCAGCTGAATTTGGAAGAGAGCTTGGTTACTTCATATCTGTGTGATTACCGGCA
Source organism: Lynx canadensis (assembly GCF_007474595.2). Taxonomy (NCBI): domain Eukaryota; kingdom Metazoa; phylum Chordata; class Mammalia; order Carnivora; family Felidae; genus Lynx; species Lynx canadensis. The sequence goes on along the minus strand of NC_044303.2, from coordinate 136,655,688 downwards.
TGTCCTAGCCATTCTATGCTTCCTGTTCCTCACCTGTGAAATCAAAGTAACAACGGTAGCTCTCCCAGGAAGCTATTCCTGGGGTGACATGAAATAATGTATATAAAGCACTTACTTAGTTCAGCACAGAGTGAATGCAAATAGCAATGCTGTGAAAAGTTAGCTAGTCCTATGCCCACCACTCTTGCCTACAATCATCATGTCTTTTGTTGTTATTTAGTACATGACATCCTGTCTCTGGTGCATTTAAGCTTGCCCAAGATGGGGACAACATAATACTCTTTACTCCATTACCTACAGTGTTTGGCACAGCACCTGTAAACAGTAGGGCCTCATTTGCTGTTTTCTGTATGTGCAAAACAAAGTTCACACTGAGAGTCACCCAGGTAAATGCACTTTTGCAGGGAAAAAAATCTCTAAGTCAGTACCTGTTCAAACACTTGCAAAAGTGAACAATATATATATGCTGGTATTTCACCAAACTAAACCATTATCCAGGCAGTGCCAATTTTAAACTGCCCTGCTTTTATGTTCCTTTTGAAATACCCTTAGATTTAAGTGTATTTTGATTTCAAATATAAATTTACTTTCATTAAAAATTAAATTTCTTAAATTGCATTTGCTGAAAATTATATACATACTCAAGCATTTAAATTAGTACCTAGCACTCAAGAGATCCATAAATATTAACTATTATTTTCTCACAGTTTGAACTCATTAAGGTTAAGACAAAAAGAAAATATACAGAAGAAAAAAAATCTACACCTATGTAGAGAAAAAACTGGCATACATGAAAATACTGTCACAGGTTATTCCTCAGTGATGTTGTTATGGGTAGTTCTTGTTCACATTTTCTTCCTGAGTTTTCAGCAAAGAGCATGCATTTCTTTTGTAATTATGGAAGAAACCAACAGTTTTTAAAAGTACCCAATGATGGGGGGGTGTGGGTGACTTCGTCAGTTAAGCCCGCCTTCGGCTCAGGTCATGATCTCCTGGCTTGGGGTTCAAGCCCCACATGGGACTCTGCTGTCAGTACAGAGACCGCTTCAAATCCTCTGTCCCACTCTCTCTCTGTCCCTCCCCCACACTCTGTCAAAAAAAAAAAAAATGATGACATCATATATAACCTTGTAAACACTCTTGCATTTTACCACCTAAAAATAATTCATTTTACGACTCTTGTGACTTGCCCAAGTAGATGCAGGGGAGCCTGTTTTGCATTGCAATTTCTTGTGCCCGCAAATGCTTCTTCACAGTCACAGGATAGTAGGTCCCTCCTTTGATGGTGGCATCATTGGCAACAATTATACATTCTACTCTGAAAGACAGAAATTTCATCACAAAGAGAATAAGAGAGACTTCTTCAAAGTTAAAAGGCCAAGTACATTCCATTGTAAGACACTCCAATGTAACCTTCAACTTCTAGTACATATCACCAATGACAGTCATTAGCAGATGATCTCATGATATGAAAGCAAGCTTTAATCAAAGTCCACATACTCATTTATATCATCACTTTTAACAAGTTTACAAACTCATACTTGACTTTGAAAGAGTCATCGGTCCTCTATTAGCAGTGAAAAACTAACAACCTCAGCCACATTTCATAATGGTTCTTTCAATGAAATGATCCTAGCAAAACAATAATAAAATATACACACACAAAAAATCCAAATCTCAAGGGTGAGAAATCTCTCATAATAAACCACCAAGTTTCCTTTTAGGATGGTAATTTGCAAAAATGAAAACTGATCCATCAAGAGAATTTATTTTTCTTATTTTCAAAAGTTCTTAAATATTACTACCACATGCTTTTCAAAAAACTAAAACAAGTTTAAAACACAATATCTATCTTGCTTAAAGTAACAATAGATGCAAACTATCAAATGTCATATTGAGAGCACCTGGGTGGCTCAGTTAGCTGAGTGTCTGACTTTTGATTTCTGCTCAGGTCATGATCTCAGAGTTCGTGAATTGGAGCCCCACACCAGGCTCTGCACTGACAGTGTGAAGCCTGCTTGGGAGTCTCTCTCTCCCTCCCTCTCTCAAAATAAAATTTAAAAACCACACTTGAAAAAAGTAAAAAATAAGATAAAATAGTGTATTGAAAACATATTAAAGTGCATCATCGGTGGTGCCCTTTCTCACCAGAACCACTTAGCCGAGTGCCACGCCCATAAGGAGGACACGAAGAGCAGAGTGGTGAGTGCAGACCACCTGTAAGGGAAACTGCTCAACCCTACCGGGAAACCGGAAGGAAACCTGAGTGAACAACAGTGGGTTCTTTAAAAAAAAATGTAATCTTGGGGCACCTGGGTGGCTCGGTCGGTTGAGTGTCCGACTTCGGCTCAGGTCTTGATCTCACAGTTCGTGAGTTCGAGCCCTGTGTCGGGCTCTGTGCTGACAGCTCAGAGCCTGGAGGCTGCTTCGGGTTCTGTGTCTCCCTCTCTCTCTGCCCCTCCCCCATTCATGCTCTGTCTCTCTCTGTCTCAAAAATAAATAAACATTTAAAGAAATTAAAAAATAAAAATAAAAAATGTAATCTTGTTTATATTTCTGATTTTTTTTTAAAGATTTTATTTTTAAGTAATCTCTACACCCAACATGGGCTTGAACTTACAACCCCAAATACAAGAGCTGTACACTCCACCAATTGAGCCAGCCAGGCACTCCTATTTATGATATGTTTTAAAACCTCACTTTATATTCTCTAGAATTCTAAAAAGTGAGTCACTGAATCCCTGTTGAAAATAAAGTAGAGAACAGCAACTGAACAGCGGCCTCAGGTAGCAACGGACTGCTCACATTAGGGTACGTGGTCAGCAGTGCTCCCCACAAGATAAAAGGGTTCCTCTCCTTAGAGCATCTATTTTATTGATATAAAGCTTCTTTCCACATTACAGTTAGCATTTTAGAGTGGACTGCCAATTTTTCATGACTTTAGTAAACAAATTAGATTTCAAAGGAAATTTATGCTCTGGCAGGTGGCTGAGGCTATCATCTCACACCTCCAGGGTGCACTGTTCTGCCCCACCCTGGGGGTGGTGCCCTACAAAAGCTTAAGAAGCTGTGATTCAGGAAAGGGGCCAGACTATGGAGTCAGACAAGCTATGGTGAAATGTTGGCTCTGCCACTTGCTGAACATGTGACCCTGAACAAGAGACAGAGCCACTCTCACTTGTTTATTGAAAGGTCACATGGGCACCTGGGTGGCTAAGTCACGTTGAGCATCCAACTCTGGATTTCGGCTCAGGTCATGATCTCAGCAACATGGAACCGAGCCCCACGTCATGCTCTGCACTGAACATGGAGCCTGCTTGGGATTCTCTCCCTCCCTCTGTCCCCCACCAGCTCACGTGTGTATGCTGTGCATGCTCTTTCTCTTTCACAAACCAACAAAAAAGGTCACAGACATGTTACGGAATAAAAAATAAAATTAGTCCACAAAAAGACTGCATTGTACATCTACTGGTTTTGTATACCCACCATCTATTATTTTGGCAACAGAACTAAACTTTCTTTCAGACATTGCCTCTTACCTAATCCATGTGGTTCAAGTGAGACTGGCCCCCAAAGCCTATCTTCAAAGGTATAGAAAAGAACCAGCTCCTTCTACCCCAAGTCCACAGTGTGGCTCAGCAAGGGGCGTGGGCCCCCATTTACTTTTACTCCTGAGTGACCTCAAGAAAGCTGATTTTCATATACCTCAGTTTTCTCACTTGTACGTGATAAAAAAAATTTTAAATAGGGATAACAGTAGTATCTATTTTATAAGGATAATACTCATACTTATTTCAGTGATTTAACATTCATTTAATACTTGGGGCACCTGGGTGGCTTTAAGTGTCTGACTTTGGCTCAGGTCATGATCTCACAGTTAGTGAGTTCAAGCCCCGAATTGGGCGCTGTGCTGACAGCTCAGAGCCTGGAGCCTGCTTCAGATTCTGTGTCTCCCTCTCTCTCTGACCCTCTCCTGCTCGTGCTCTCTTTCTCACTCAAGAATAAACATTAAAAAAATTTTTTTAGGGGCGCCTGGGTGGCTCAGTCGGTTGAGTGTCCGACTTCGGCTCAGGTCATGATCTCACGGTCCGTGAGTTTGAGCCCCGCGTCGGGCTCTGTGCTGACAGCTCAGAGCCTGGAGCCTGTTTCAGATTCTGTGTCTCCCTCTCTCTCTGCCCCTCCCCTGTTCATACTCTGTCTCTGTCTCAAAAATAAATAAACGTTAAAAAAAATTTTTTTTAAATAAAAAAATATTCATTTAATACTTAAAATATTCCCTGGCACATAGTGGACACTGGATAAATGTTAGCTATTGTTATTCTGGATTATCTAATTTAAGGAATTTAAGTGGGATTCTAAGAAGAGAGCTGGGTGACTGGACCCCTAACTCGAACCACAAGACAATAAGATAAACATTAAGTTCAAAAAAGTTTTCTTAAATAAATATCAGAAAAAAGGATCATTTGAACTTGAACATAAAACATAAGTACTTAAAAAAAAAGGGGGGGAGTGCGTGGACCCCAAGCCTAACCCCTTTGGGGCTCTCCTACCTCAGCTACTGACCTTACAGAACAGAAACTGGGATGTGTCTGGCTAGCCCTGCCTCTGGGTTTAGAAAGCTTGCCTGGGAATAAAACCAAAACACACCTGTGACCTGATAACACTGTCTGAGCTCCGACATCCAGCTATGTTCACACTTATCAGCTAAGAGTCAATAAATTCTTTTTTTCTTAAACCAGTTTGGGCATCTAGCATCGGCCAGAGAAAGAGTGGTGACAATATATACAACCACACTATTTACGTAAGAAAGGTGCGTGTAAATCACAATGAACTGCTACTTTACACCTAGTAAATGAGTGAACCTTTTCAGTCATAATATCTAACACTGGCACAGCTCTAGGGAAAAGGTAAGTCTTTCCTTGGCCAGCATGGTAAGTCTAGGGAAAAGGTAAGTCTTTCCTTGGCCAGACTTCCATGGAGAGGAGTCTCGTGGGGCAAAATGCATACGCTCAGTATGAAACCCTGTTGTTGATGTGCACAGAGAACGACTTGAAAGTTGGTGTCTGGGAGGATACTTCTGATTACATGGTTTAAAATGTGCAGTGGAATTAAACCAAGCTGTCTTCTGCTCCCTGTCTTTACCTACTTGAAATCACTGTAGAGTAAGGGGGATTCCACACCAAGCCCCCAAATAAAGAAAACAAAAACAGAGCATCATACTGTAAGTGTGATACAACTTCATTATCTCATTCTGGAAATAACCACAAGAGATATAACTTGGCCTATAAAATAACCCCTGACATCCATTCATTTATTCAACAAATATTTTTTAAGTGTGTTCTATATGCCTTGTCCTTTTCTAGAAACTAAGGACATGGAGTGAACAAGAAGGGCAAAATTCCTGATGTCACAGAGCTCCCATTGTAGTGGAAAGGATCAGTTAGGGGAAGCAAAAACACACAACAAATCCGTTAGGTAATTTCTGATTATATGTGCTATGACACTGTAATAAAACAAGGTAATTCTACACACACCAATTCTTTCTGGGTTTCCAGTCCCAATGTGCGGGGGAGGGTTCACCCACATTCAACATCAAACAATTCTCGGACACTCTGCGGGGGTATTGCTGGTGTCTGAGAATTCAACTCAATTCTGACATGATCTGCTCGGAAACAGCATCATATTCCACAGGCTAAGGGTTACTCCTACAGGACTGCTCTCCACCCCCCACTTCAGATGGCAATCATAAGCTTAGGCTGTGACCTGTGCTTCGTGACCAACCAGCTACAGACTATAGGTTCCAACAACCTCCACCTTAGGTTCTTTTAACTTGCTAGAATGCTTAACACTTAAACACTTAAGTTCACCGTTTTATCAAAGACATGATAAAAGACACAAATTAACACTCAGTGAAGAGATGCACAGGGCAAGGTATGGGGAAAGGACGGGGAGCTTCCATGTCCTCTCTTAGGTGCACCACTCTGCCCTCATCTCCACATGCTCACTGACCAGGAAGCTCCCAGTCCTCTTGGGTTTTATGTAGGCTTTACTGCCTAGTCACGACTAATTCAGTGGCCATTAGCTGATTCGATCTCCAGCCCCTCTCCCTTCCCCAAAGGTGGGGATTGGGGGAATAAGTACGGCAGAGAAGTTCCAACCCTCTAATCACACAGTTGGCTCTCTGAACAACTAGGCCCTGCCCTGGGGTGGGGTCCAAAAGCCACCTTCACTGATAGAACAAAGTTCACCATGACCACTCTCAGTACTTCCAAGGGTTTGGGGAGCTATGAGCCAGGAACTGTGGACAAAGACCAAATATAAATGAGAAGCAAATTTTGGTCATCTGAATGCCTAAATACATCTATCTACAAATCACACTATTATAGTAATACAATATTTATTATTATTAGTTACTATAGAACATATAATAAAACAAGGTAAAATATATAATAAAACAAAGTAATTGAGATGGGGCTATGTTACGGTATAATGGTGAAGGAATGGTAAAAGTAACAGTAACAGCCCATACTGACGTGTCACTTATGATGTACGAGGTGCTCTTTCAAGGCTTTAGGTATGTGAGATATCCCACTTACAGATGAGGACACAGGTACAAAAAAGTTAAGCAACTGGCCCAATGTTACCAACCAACAAGTTAAAACCAGCATTTGAGTCTAGGCAGTCTGATTCTAGAATGCACGCTCCTAAGCACTGCTCCAGGGGAAATATGAATGGAGAGCAAAAGCCAGTCAAAGAATCAGGTGAAGAACACTTGATTCAGAGAAAACGGCTTGAGTATAGGCCACATATATATATGTACATATATATATATATATATGTACATATATATATATATATATATATATATATATATATATATGTTTAGCGTGTTCATGAAACAGCAAGAGCAGGATGGCCACAGTGATAGAGGTACAAAGGTAAGGTGAGGAAAGCAGGCAGGGACTGTTTCTTACAGGACCTAATAAGCCATGTAAAATATGTGAATTTGCCAGCTCAATTATTCATCAGCCAGTTACTATTTCAGGCAAGGAATCCTTGATTCTAAGCTGGTTTATAAATAAAATTCCATACAACAAGTCTCCTCATTAAATTTCTTGGGGTCTACTTCAGAAGGTATCACGGAGCCTAGATCAACAGACGCTGCACTACTCAAAAATATATAAGAAAGCAATAAAGGTATAAAAGTTTTTAATGACCGTATGAATGGATTTGGCTCTGAAAAGTTCCAGGCTGAAGCTACCAATGACCTTGCTGCAGGGAACAGAGCTTCTACTCTCATCTACACGAGTCTGTCTACTCTCAGGGGCAAAAGTACACTTGTATTATGCATCTCTTAAGGAATAGAGGTGTTTCTCTTCCCTTTCTTGTTTCTTTCTCTTGTTCCATGACAACCATCTACAGTAGATGGTATGATTATTCCATTTTATAATGAATCATATTATCTTGGGGCGCCTGGGTGGCTCAGTTGATTGAGTATCCGACTTCTGCTCAGGTCATAATCTCGCGGTTCATGAGTTCAAGCCCCGTGTCGGGCTCCGTGTTGACAGCTCGGAGCCTGGAGCCCGCTTCAGATTCTGTGTCTCGCTCTCTCTCTATCCCTTCCCCACTGACGTTCTCACTGTGTCTCAAAAATAAATAAACATTAAAAAAAATTTATAATGAATCTTATTTTCCAGATGTGAAAACTAAGGCACTGAGTGGTCAAGCAATTTGCTAAAGGTCAAACAGCTACAAAATGCTAAAGCCAGGATTCTAATGGAGGCTGACAACTCCTGAACCCATACAACTTTTAAGTGTAATTCAATTTCCTTCCAAGCTGAAAACTTGATAAAGTGAGAACAAGGCACAAAGAAAGAAAACGAAAATGAAAAATATAAAAGCACAAATAAGATATTAATATATGCACAGGAAAGGTGAAAGAGCATGCTCCAACCTGCTGTCATTATGACTGGAGACATAATTAACTATCCTGCTTAATTACGTATTTCATGATTATGAATTTAGTTTAACTCTGCATGAAGTTTATCCTTTTATGAAAGGTTTATTTTTAAGCATCCCCTAAGACTACAAAAAGAAAGTGTCTCCACACTGGGTAAATATTAAGCAGACCATAACTGGCAAAGAGTGCAAGAGTTGTGGGGGTACAGGAAGGTGAAGCAACAATGGTGAATGGCTATGGCCGTACCTCCCCGGAAGGCATGAATTAAGAAGGTGGGAGAACACACACACGATAAACCAGCATCGGAGTCAAATGCAACTGTATCAGGCTCAGAGTCCATCCACCTGAGGTCAAAGCTGGGCTTTGCCAGGGTCTTGATCTTGGGCCAGTTATGATCTTACCAAGCAGGCTTCTGTGCCTGCAGAACAGGGATGATGACAGTAATACCCATTCTCACATAGCTGTGGTGATCATTAGAACAACTGGGGCACGTGGGTGGCTCAGCCAGTTAAGTGTCCAACTCTTGATTTGGGCTCAGGTCATGATCTCACACTTATAGAGCAGAGATAGAGCCCCGCGCTGGGCTCCATGCTGGGTGTGGAGCCTGGTTAGGATTCTCCCTCTCCCTCTGCAACTTCCCCACACGCATGTGGGCTCTAGCTCTCCTCCTACCCCCAAAAATACATAAGTAAAATAAAACAACCAATCAGTGGGAAGTGTTTACTACAATGCCTGGCATGCTAACTTGAGATGGTAAATGTGAGACCATACATAAATATATGCAAGTAAATTTAAGTTCTAGCAATCTAGATTCCCCAAGTCTAGAGTGGTTCTCAAATATTAGCATTCCAGAATCTTGGAGGGCTTGTTAAAAAACAGATTGCCAGGCCCCACCCTCAAAATTTAATACTTCTTACGAAGACCTAGTAATCTACACTTCTGTCAAGTTCTCAGGTGATGCTGATGCTACCTGAAGAGCACAATTAGAGAATGACTTCTCTAAGACAGTGGTTTTCACCAGAGATGTCCAAGAGATCACCTACAGAGCCTTGGAAAACGATATGAGCAAAGCCCACGCCTGCAGATTCTGATTATGTAGGAAGATTTGGATTTGAGCCCCAGAATTTGTGCTGGTTTTTTTTTTTTTCCCCTTCAATCTTTGTCTCTAAATCTCCACAGATAAATCTAATACATGTCTGGGCAGGAAGCCTCAACCCTACATAATATAAATAGCACAAAACTTGCAAGTTCATATGCAAAGCAGTGAGAGCTGGAAGGCTGTGCCCGTCAATCTTTTCCTGGCCCACATTATGGAGTGTAAGTAGAACACTCACCCTGATACTCTCCCAATGCCTGTAATAATGCCACCGGCAGGCACCTCCTCATTAGCATATAACTGGTAACCTGCAAACTGGGAAAATTCCAGAAATGGAGACCTGCAGGGAAGAAAGGATATTGCCTGAATTGAAGTTATTTTTTAAAAATGCATATTTAAAGTTATACGTGGAAAAGATTAACAAGCCAATGTTTCAAGCATGCATGTTGAACATATATAAAATCCACAAAAAAGAAAAATATTTAAGCAAAATCTAGTGTGGGTAGTTCGAGGATTTACACAGTATAGCCATGAAATAGAACACTAAGTAGCTATTTTAAAGGATGTTGTACCAATGTGTTTATTAGTACAGGAAGAGAATAGCATGTAACACTTATATAAGCCCCTACCCTTTGCCCAGCTCTTTTTCAGGACCTTCAGAAACCTAACTCACTTGTACCTCAGAACTACTTCCTGAGGTGGATCCTATTATGATCCCCACTGACAGAGGAGGAAACTAAAAAAAAGAAATTGAATCACTTGTCTGAAGTCACACAACTAGGAAGTGGCAGAGCTGGGTTTTTGATAAGCAATCTAACCCCAGGGACCAGGCTCCACACCACTGTAGCTATTACTCCACCTTTCACTTACTTAAATGTTCAAGATCTAGTTAAGTAGGGGAAAAAAGGGTGTTATAAAACACCACATTTAGTATGATTCCATTTTTCTTATAAAAAAAAGTGTCTATTACACATACACCTAAGAACAGTCTAGAAGGATGCACACTTGGTGTTAACAGTGTTTTTGCCTCCAGGTTGGGAATATGGGTGTATGTCATAAAAAAATACTTTCAGGGGCGCCTGGGTGGCCCAGTCGGTTAAGCGTCCGACTCTTGGTTTCAGCTCAGGTCATGATCTCATGCTTCGTGAGTTGGAGCCCCACATTGGGCTCCATACTGACAGTGTGGAACCTGCCTGGGATTCTCTCCCTCTCTCACCACCCCTCCCCTGCTTGCTCTCTCTGTCTCTCAAAAATAAATAAGTAAATAAACTTTAAAGATTAAAAAAAAAAAAAAGGAGGACTGAGTTTTTCAGTCAGTCAGGTGTCTGACTTCTACTCAGGTCATAATCTCACAGTTCGTGGGTTTGAGCCCCACGTCAGGCTCTGCACTGACAGTGTGGAGCCCGCCTGGGATTCTCTCTCCCTCTCTGTCCCTCTCCCTCTGTGCTCCTCTTTCAAAATAAATACAAATAAAACTTAAAAAAAAAAAAAACTTTTGGAGTCCTCATTCCTTTCTCTCCACCTGCATTCCCTCCACTCCAATCCTTCAGGAAATCCCACTGGGTTAGCTCTTGACAGGCCTAGAACGTGACATTCTCATCACCTCCAGTACTACTATCCTAAGTTCAAGTCACATCATGTCTCCTTTGAATCACTGCCACAGATGTCTAACTCATCTTGGTGCTTCCAGCCTTGCTGCCCACTTTCTACTCCCCAAACAGCAGCTAGAATGACTCTTTTCAGATGTAAGTCATGTAGATCGTAATAGTTTCATATTCAAAATCCCAAGAGCCTCCTCATTCCTCTCTGGATAAAAGCCAAAACTCTTGGGGTGCCTGAGTGAGTGGCTCAGTCGGTTAAACCTCCGACTTTTGATTTTGGTTCAGGCCGTGATCTCATGGTTCATGAGTTCAAGCCCCACATCATGCTATGCGCTGACAGTGCAGAGCCTGCTTGGGATTCTCTCCCCACGCACCCCACCCCTTACTCTCTCAAAATAAAAATAAACTTAAAAAAAAAAAAGCCAAAACTTTTACACTATCCTCCAAGGTTTTATGGAATGGAACCCTACCTCCTACCACTCTCCCCTTCATGCCTTCTACCCCAAACACACTGGCATCCTCGTTTCTTGAGCATATCAGCATATCCTGCACATTCCTACCTCAGGGCCTTTGCAATGGCTATTCCTTCTGTCTATTAACACTCTTTCACTGTATTTCGGGGCTCTCTCTCTTCACTCCTTCAAATCTTTGCTCAGATGTCACTTTCTCAATGAGGCCTACCCTAACCACCTTATTTAAAACTACAACTTGACCCTCCTCCCTTATTCCAGTCTTTCTTTTTCCCATGACATTTATCACCTTCTAACATACTGCAGAACTTAAAATTTGTCATTTACTTTCTACTTCCTCCTGCTACAATGTAAACTCCAGTTGGACAAGGACCTGTGTCAGTTTTGTTCACTCATGTATCACTAGCACCTGTAACAGTGCCTGACACTTAGCCTCTCAATAAACATTTGTTGTTGAATCTTAGAGTAAGAATCAGAATTTTAAATCACTTATTTATAAAACTGTTTAAGAAAGTACCACAGATTAGAGAACACTGAGTTAGCACTTGGGCTGTACCAACCCTGGGTCTATAAGGCTGTCCACTCTTTCTCTGGCTAAAAGTTTTCCTCTTGATACGTGGCGTTCTCGGGCTTTCTCACTGCCTCCTGCGATAAAAACATGATTAGATTAGATTGATAACATATAAGGTCTCCCAGTAATTTAAGGCCAGAAAAACATAAAACAGCCCAAAATACAGCACTTTTAAAAGTTCAACGTATCTTTTCAGAAACAGCTAATTTTCAGATCTTCCATTCAACTCACAAGCTTTATTTTCTGAAGTAAATAAACTTGCATTTAAAAAAAAAAAATCAGTCGATCTCTGATTTCACAGCGTACCATACATTTTCTGAATTCACTGGTAATTGCTTAAAGAAATAACATAGAATCTTCTCTGCAACTCATGCAATTGCCAATACTGCCTCACCTCCACCACATCTGTTCAATACCTATGATTACCTAGCGTTCTGCTACGTACTATGTGAAATTTGAAAAAGTCCTAGCTTCATTTGTCCCAGGCGAAAAGCACTGTTTTAGAAATGACCTCCATGATGAGTGCAGCAAGACTTACCTAAAGGTAGGTGACCCATAACTTTTTACACTGTCTCCAAATGGGAGAGAGCTGCACACCTAACATGCCAACTAAGAAGTCCACTTCTGTTAGTATCTTCACTCAGAGACTGGCTTCTGTGTTTCCTCAAGTTGCTCCGGTCCAAGAAAACTACAGTAGTCAAAGAGCCCACGGAGGTAACCGGGTGAGGCTGCCTGAAGTGAACAGCACACCAACCCTCCCCGAGACTGACAGCTGCTGGGCTCGGTATCTCCTGAATATTGATAACTCACTCTCAGCAACCCAAGGCATCAGACCAGAAAGGGAAGGATCATACAGTACCTTAATAGGTTTATTTTCACTGGTGCCCACGACTTTCATCTTAATCCGCTCTGGGGCTCATGAAGTGTTCAGCTATCTAAAAAAGCTATTTCTTTGGGGGCTTTTTAGGGGAGAAAACAAGCTCTTACCTACTTCATACAAGCTTCCAAGTATTACCTTGTTTTTCAAACCAGGCCTCTTTCCTCTATCCAAGGGAATTTTTTTTTTCCTGAAGAGGCAGATGGCATATTCTTAAGATTAAATCTGCCTTAAAGTTACCAAGAAAATTGTATTACACGTTTAACCTTTTAAAATGAAAATAAGTCGGGGCGCCTGGGTGGCGCAGTCGGTTAAGCGTCCGACTTCAGCCAGGTCACGATCTCGCGGTCCGTGAGTTCGAGCCCGGCGTCGGGCTCTGTGCTGACTGCTCAGAGCCTGGAGCCTGTTTCCGATTCTGTGTCTCCCTCTCTCTCTGCCCCTCCCCCGTTCATGCTCTGTCTCTCTCTGTCCCAAAAATAAATAAATGTTGAAAAAAAAAAATTAAAAAAAAATAAAAATAAAAATAAAATGAAAATAATTCTAGGAGGCAAAGATTTAGTTCCAAAAAAGTGTAATGAAGTCAAACCACTCTTCTCTTTCTCCCAACCACTCAGAGGACCTGACTTCCCCTACTAAGGTGGGTCTGGGTGTAGGAGAGCGCAGGAGAGAGGGGTTATCAAGGGGCACAGGAAATTTCTGGGAGAGGCACGTTTATGATCTTGGTTGTAGTGCCGGTTTCACAAGGAATATACCTATGTCAAAACTCAAATAGTACATTTTATTTTTTTTATTTTTATTTTTTTAAAGATGTATCGTCAGAAATTCTTTCTTTTTTTTTTTTTAATTTTTTTTTTAACGTTTATTTATTTTTGAGACAGAGAGAGACAGAGCATGAACGGGGGAGGGTCAGAGAGAGGGAGACACAGAATCCGAAACAGGCTCCAGGCTCTGAGCTGTCAGCACAGAGCCTGACGCGGGGCTCGAACTCACGGACCGTGAGATCATGACCTGAGCCGAAGTCAGCCGCTCAAACGACTGAGCCACCCAGGCGCCCCTCAAATTGTACATTTTAAATAATGCAGTTTATTGTATGTCAGTTATACCTTAATAATATTGTTTAAAAATAAATATTACAAGAAAAATGCACCTGAGGCAATGAAAGGAAAGCCAGGTCTTGTGGTGAGAGTCTTTGGAGAGTCAGGTGACCTAAATACTCACTAAAGGACTAGCAGGGGAGAGGTGGCCAGAGAAGGTAGAATGACAAAGAAGTGATAAGAAACACACACATTTGTTTTCCAAGTACTTAAGATAAAACCATTCTTTGTTAATTCCGCCTAGAGTATGAATTGGCAATTTGGAACAGCTGGTGACTTCCAGTTTTACTAGGAAAAATCAGAAAGAGGGCTATCCTTGAAGCAGATTTTCAGATTACAGAGCTCTGCTCCTCTGGCATTTAAACTGACTTGGGATATGTGGATAGCCATAAAAACAACATGACACAGCATCTTCGTTTTCCAAGGATTATTCTCAAAGATTCTGCACTATCACCATTTCCACAGACTAGGAGACTGAAAAGCCCTTCTCCTAGCTCGTTTACCATATTGCATTCATTCTAATACATACATTTTGTTCACACTTTTAACATCCCTGAAATTAGGAAGTATTCTACAGTTTACAGGATGTGGCTTTTTTTTTTTAATGTTTCTTTATTTTGAAACAGAGAGAGAGAGAGCACATGCACGTGCAAGTGAGGGAGGGGCAGAGAGAGAAGGAGAGACAGAATTCCAAGCAGGCTCCACACTCGGCTTGATTCTACAACCGAGATCATGACCTGAGGCACAATCAAGAGTTGGGCCAACCAGGCACCCCTATAGCATCTTTTTTATTTTTTAAGTTTATTTAATTTGAGAGAGAGAGAGGCAGAGAGCATGAGCACCAGCAGGGGAGGGGCAGATAGAGAGGAAGAGAGAATTCCAAACAGGTTTCATGCTGTCAGCACAGAGCCCAATGCGGGGCTCAAACTCACAAACCATGAGTTTGTGACCTGAGCTGAAATCAAGAGTCATATGCTTAAGTGACTGAGCCACCCAGGCGCCCCAAGCATCTTTTAATCAACACATCTGTCTGCCTCTGCCTGCACAGCACAAATGTCACTTCAACTGTGACATGCATTGTTAGAACTGTATGCATGGAGTTAACTTCCATTTTAAAAGTCTTCAAAAACCATCTTTAGGTCATTACAAGTCCCCTGTTTTAACCACCAAAATTATTTGTGCTTTTCCATATTGGTAAAGTAATTATCACGCAGCATTATAAAGCTAAGCACTTCAGAATCTATCAAAATACTTACAGTGGCACCTGGGGGCTCAGTACGTTAAGCATCCAGCTCTTGATTTCTGCTCAGGTCATGATCTCATGGTTTGTGAGTTCAAGCCCCACGTCTGTGCTATGAGCCCAGAGTCTCTTGAGAGCGCCTCTCTCTCTCTCTCTCTCTCTCTCTCTCTCTCTCTCTCTCTCTCTCTCTCTCTGCCCTATCCTGCTCGCATGTGCAAGCAGGCACACACACTCTCTCTCAAAATAAATGAATAAGCTTTAAAAAAAAAAACAAACTTATTTTGGAAATAGCTTTTAGTTTCAACTCACAAAGCCTTCTAAGGTAAATTTTTGCATTGACCAATCAATAATGGCACAGCAGAATTTGCTGCAACTGTTTATACATTAATAGTTTACATTCCCCCCCATGATGCAATTTCTTCCAAGCAAAAGGATGTCTGTTATGTCCACAATTTGAAAATAGAAAATAATAACAATTTGCCACGTTCTTAGGAAATATCATTTATTTAATCAGCAATAAACCCACAGAGACATTATTTCCAAGTTACATAACAAAGCAGAAAATTCATAATTATGCAAAATTAGTATATAGGATGAATATAACTAATGAACAGAAAAGGTTTCGGTTGCTTCAGGTAAAACAAAAATTTTAATGGATGCTGTGGCTGAAATAAACCTTTAAGCAGAAATACTTTGAAAATTAGTGAATCTGAGGGGCACCTGGGTGGCTCAGTCGTTTGAGCCTCTGACTTCGGCTCAGGTCATAATCTCCTGGTTTGTGGGTTCAAGCCCTGCATCTGGTTTGTGCTGACAGCTCAAGCCCAGAGCCTGCTTCAGATTCTGTGTCTCCCTCTCTCTCTGCCCATTCCCTGCTCATGCTTTGTCTCTCTCAAAAATAAATAAACATAAAAAAACTTTTTAAATTGATGAATCTGAAATTTTACTTTTTCCCACATAATGGCAATGCTGTAAGAGCAAAAAAACTGACAACAGGAAAAAATGAAATGTCAGCACACCAACAAACAGTCTTGAAGAGTCAAAGCTTACTGCTACTGGTTCTTCCTAAAACCAATAACTATCAAGGAACATTTTCATTAAAAGCATAAAAGGAAGAATAAATGAGTGTTTACCTAATCTTATTTTCTGTGCTCGTTCATGGAGCTGATTTACAAGTACTTTCATCTGTTCATAGTTTTCCTAAAACAGAAGCAAAGAAAGAAAGGGAGAGTAATATTAGAAAGCAATTATCTTTTTTTTTTAACCAAAGTAAGGGCTAATGTGAACATCATGTGTCACTGCATGTGGCCTCACACCTACCCATGTGGCCTCCATGTGGTCACTCCATCGGATGGAAAGGATGACTCCTGCCTCTCCATTTCTGCCCAAGCTCCCCTTCACTACCACCCTCCCTCTCCAGTCCATCAATCCTAATATTACCCCTCTTTAGAGATCAATTCATGTTCCCTCTCATCTGTAACACCTCTCATTTCTGGTCACTCCTACTCATTTACCATCTTTCTCCCTTCAGCATTAACCAAACTTAATTCATTTCTGTTTGTTTTCCTATTTTAAGGAATATAAGCCCTTTGAGAATTAAAATGCCATCTTCCTTTTTCTGTCCCATCAATCACTGCCCTAAGAAGTTTCCAACCAATGCAGAAATACTTGGGGGTACCTGGGTGGTTCAGTAGGTTGAGCATCTGACTCTTGATATCAGCTCAAGGCATGATCTCACAGTTCATGGGTTCAAGCCCCACATCACCCTCTTCACTAACTTTGCAAAAGCTGCTTGGGATTTTTGGTCTTCCTCTCTCTCTCTCTCTCTCTCTCTCTCTCTGCCCCTTCCCTGCTCAAATGCTCACTCTCTCTCAAAATAAATAAATAAATAAGGGGCCCCTGGGTGGCTCAGTCGGTTAAGCGTCCAACTTCGGCTCAGGTCATGATCTCACAGTTTGTGAGTTCAAGCCCCGTGTCAGGCTCTGTGCTGACAGCTCAGAGCCTGGAGCCTGCTTCAGATTCTGTGTCTCCTTCTTGTTCTGCCCCTCTCCTACTCTTTCTCTCTGTCTCTCAAAAATAATAAAACATTGGGGCGCCTGGGTGGCGCAGTCGGTTAAGCGTCCGACTTCAGCCAGGTCACGATCTCGCGGTCCGTGAGTTCGAGCCCCGCGTCAGGCTCTGGGCTGATGGCTCGGAGCCTGGAGCCTGTTTCCGATTCTGTGTCTCCCTCTCTCTCTGCCCCACTCCCGTTCATGCTCTCTCTCTGTCCCAAAAATAAATAAAAACGTGGAAAAAAAAATTTAAAAAAAAAATAATAAAACATTAAAAAAAAATTTTTAAATAAGTAAACATTAAAATAAAACACTTGCTAACTGACAAATTACACTTAAAAACAGAGCCCAGGAAACACAACAGATCCTATTTTATATTTAAAAAGGAACAAGAGCCACCTGGGTGGCTCAGTCAATTAAGCGTCTGACTTCAGCTCAGGTCATGATCTCATGGGTTCTGAGTTCAAGTGCCGTGTTGGGCTCTGGGCTGACAGCTCAGAGCCTGGAGCCTGCTTCAGATTCTGTCTCCCTCTCTCTCTGCCCCTCCCCCCCCCAAAGGTAAACACTAAAAAAAAATTTTATAAATAAATAAAAAGGAACAAAACTCTATGTTTGCACGTCTTTAGAAATTTTCTAGAGTAACATACAAGAAAATATAAACTGTGAGAGGTGGAAAAAGGGTACAGGGCCTAATTTTTCACCTTCTGTAAATTTTGTTTGATCAGTATATTACTTTAGACCAAGAATTAAGTAGCTAGTTTTTGTGAAAATTCAGAGTTTAACCCACTAATACATTTTGCTCCCCACGATGTCTTTAACATCTCTGATGATCTAATTCCTTTTACATGATGCAATACTAAGCAGCTTGCCAGCTGTTCAAAATTAGAAGAATTTACCGTGTTTACAACAGAGCTCTATTTATTTTCTACAGCTCTAAGAGCTCCCAAGGTCAAGGTTTCTGCTACATTCTCTTGCTCTGCAAAATGCAGAAAATAAAAAAGGGAGAAGCAGCAGATTGTTAGGGAAAGAACCTCTGCCCTGGATCAGGGAGGTCCCAACCTCAGAACCATCTCTGCCTGCTAGCCCTGTGATGACTTCCCTGCTAGGTCTCCCGAGCCCTGTCCTACGGCAGACAACCTGTGGGAACAGAACTCTGTAACTCGCCTAGAACGTTGTTTCCCAACCTTGACAGACATTGGAATCACTAGGAAGCTTTGAAAAATAAAAACAGGGGCACCTGGGTGGCGCAGTCGGTTAAGCGTCCGACTTCAGCCAGGTCACGATCTCCCGGTCCGGGAGTTCGAGCCCCGCGTCGGGCTCTGGGCTGATGGCTCAGAGCCTGGAGCCTGTTTCCGATTCTGTGTCTCCCTCTCTCTCTGCCCCTCCCCCGTTCATGCTCTGTCTCTCTGTCCCAAAAATAAAATAAACGTTGAAAAAATAAATAAATAAATAAAAATAAAAACAAACCCTCAGAGATTCTGATGTCATTGGTTACAAATGTGGCCTGGGCATTAAGCACCATAAAGGTTCCCCAAGCGATTTAAATATCCAACCAAAAACAGAGGAACACTGGCCCATAGTCTCCATTTCTGAGTTACCCTCAAGGCAAATTGGAAACCTACCAAAAGGGGCGTTTGGTAATAGGCAAAGGGTTCTTTTATCACCAGAATTTTTTCAGATTACCATAGTATTTGCTGATATTAAGAGCATGAGGCAGTGGAAGCTGAGAACTTCGCTCTACTACAAAGCCTAGGTTAGAGATCCTTCTTATTCTCAGTTAGCAAAGTCAGAAACTCCCAACTTCATGAATTGCCTCAGACAGAAACAAAGCTCTGCACTGGAGCGTGTCTGTTCAGCCCATCACCAAGAGATGGCATTAGAGCAACGTGTGTAATGCCACCTGACGTGTATGAGGAGACTGAGCAGCCTTTCAAAACGTAACATCCAACCTCGGTACTGACAGCCTCCTAGGCTGAGAACTACTGCTAGTAAGCAGGAGCTGCGTCCTGAACTCCTTTGTCATCTGCAAGAGACGCAGCAGAGGGAATTTGTAAGGGGAAGACCTCCTTGTATGAACAAAACAGAGTGGTAAGGAAGCTCCAGGGGACGGAGTTGGTGGCCAACTCCTATCTGTAGCTAAAGGGCATCTTCTCTATGGACTCTCACCCGACCCTGCGCCGCAGCTCTGTGGCTCAGGACTGGGTGCTACTCTGGTCTCAGGCCCTGGGCACCCGCTCTGTGCTGCTGAACACACAAGGTGAGGAAAAGATCTGATTACTGTGTTGCTAAGTGGAAAGGAAAGCAGATTATTTTACTGCAACAAGTATTTTTTGCTGGTTTTGTGCTTAAAGTCTAACTTGTCACTTCTACCTTTATTCTAAGGTTAAAAATCCACCTCATAAATGTCTAAGATACCTTTTTTTTTTTTAAAGTAAGCTCTATGCCCAACATAGGGCCAGAACTCATGACCCCGAGATCAACAGTCACATGCTGTACTGACTGAGCCAGCCAGCAGCCACTTAGAAACCTTGATCTCAAGAATCCCCATGGATGGTGAAGCGCCTTCATGAGGATAGGCAGCCTTCTCAAATGCTCCACTGTTTGGAATTTCACTTTCTCTCTCTGCCACTCTCAGCATGTGATTCTATGGTTATTCAACAAAAGATGTGCTCACTGTTGGGTTTAAGGAATTTCTGAAAAAGAACCTCATCCAAACTGTTAACCCTGTGTCTCTTCACTTTCTAGTAGTCAGGTTAAAAGATAATCTGAAAAATACACTGTAGGAAAGAAAAGAGAAGCCACATATATTGTTCAACATGTGACTCCAAGTTCAATAAAAGGAATTTGGTGCTAATGGAAAAAAAAAAATCTGAATACCTACTGTCTCAGCAAGGTATGTGAAAAGCTAACACATTTACCTTGGAGTAAGCTTATATTGTTAGTTTAAAATTGATAGGATGAAGAAAAAAAAGTTTTTCCAGTGACATTATTTGCAGCTAATTCTCAAACAAGTCCATCCAGTCATTATGACATACTATCTTCTGCTCAGTCCTAACTTATTTAGCTCAACAGCACTAGAAAATGAATAGACAGGTTACAGTATAGCAAAGTGAAGGGGCAGGGATTTCTCTAACATGTTCAGCTCCTCTTTAATGGGGTTTGTCATTGTTGTTAATAAAAGAAATTTAGGGGCACCTGGGTGGCTCAGTCAGTGAAGTGTCCAACTTCAGCTTAGGTCATGATCTCATGGTTCGTGAGTTTGAGCCCCATGTCAGGCTCTGTGCTGACAGCTGGGAGCCTGGAGCCTGTTTCAGATTCTGTGTCTCCCTCTCTCTCTGCCCCTCCCCCACTCATGCTCTGTCTCTCTCTCTCTCTCTCTCTCTCTCTCTCTCTCTCTCAAAAATAAATCAACATAAAAATTAAAAATAGAAGAAACTTAACTTTGTTTCATGGAAATTTTCAAACATATACAAAAGCAAAAAAGATTAGTATAATAAATGTAGCCAATGTCCTTCAACAATTATCCACAATGGCCCAAGCTTTTTTATTTTTGCCCCCACCCTGAATTATTTTGAAGAAAATACTAGACATAACACTTCCTCTGTAAGTATTTCCAAATCTCCAAAAGATGAGGACCATTACTGCATACCAATACTGTTAATAAAATCAAATATCCAGTTAGTGAAGACACTTCCTCAGCTGTCAGAGGAAGTTTACAGTTTACAGTTTTTTACAGTTTATTTGAATAGGATTCTATGGAAGGTCTATATAGCCACAAGCGACTGATATTTCTTAAGTCTTTTCTGAAATTCTGAAATTTTCTGAAACTAAGTCTTTTCTAAGTTCGCCCATCTTTTTTTTTGCCTTGACATGTTCTCTTTGTCCCCTAGATTTTTCCCACAATGTTAAATGCGTCCTCCCAGTATCCTTCAACAAGTTCTTCTTCCCTTGCAGATCTAGAGGCTGATGGGATTTTGTTGTGCCGTAGTTTCTTATTTTTCCCCCAGCTCATCAAGAATTAGCTGACCTCGGGGAGCCTGGGTGGTTCACCCGGTTGAGCATCCGACTCTCAGTTTGGGCTCAGGTCACGATCCCAGGGTTGTAGGATCAAGCCCCGAGTGGGGCTCCACTTGCCACTTAAGATTCTCCTTCTGCAGGGCATCTGGGTGGCTCAGCTGGTTGAGCATCCGTCAGACTTTGGCTCAGGTCAGGATCTCACAGTTCATGAGTTTGAGCTCTGTATTGGGTTCTGTGAGGACAGTTTAGAGCCTGGAGTCTGCTTTGGACTCTGTGTTTCCCTTTCTCTCTGTCCCTCCCCAACTTGCATTCTCCCTCTCTCTCTCAAAAATAAATATTTTTTAAAAAGAAAGAAAAAGATTCTCCCTCTGTCCCTCTTTCTCTAAATTTTTTTAAAGTGAAAAAATAATAATAATAATTAGCTGATGCCCCTCCACCTGCATTCTACCTCCCAGTCTTCTGTCAACTTTGCAAACCACAGGCACCAAAGTTCAGAATTGATGAGTAGTTCCATACACACAGAGAAAACAAGTAATTCTCTACTAAAGTGGGCTGAAACCCAAGGTACAATTGCTATAGCCTATGACACTGACCAATTTAGAACAAAGTCAATCAAACCTAAAGCTACTTATACAAGGGATCTTTATCCTAGCTAAGCCAGTCTTCCAATTAAGAAATAAAGGAAATTGTCACCAATTGCCAAGGCTTTCTGAAGCATATGGCCATGAGAAGTGACAGCAGGCAGTTTGGATTCCTAGTCACTAGGAAAACTGGGCAGAGAGAAACCAGACTGTGGCCAGGGCTCCTAGGTGCCATCTCCCACCCAAGGCATGGCTTTATTTTTTGTTCCCCTCTTGTGGGTTTTTGTTTGCCTTAAAGTTTACTACTTGTAGCTGGTGGCCCCAGAAGACAAAGATACACCTAAGTGAAATCTTTTAACATGCAACATAAGAACACATCCACTCTCTCTCTACTGTTTATCTGTGGCAGACACGTAGAGCTGCTTATCCATATCCATTCTTCCCATCCTTCTTAATGATGAAATCCCAATTTTATTCAAGGTAACAACATGCCTGGCTGGAAAAGTAAAACATCGTAGCCTCCTTTTGTAGACAGGTGTGGCCATGTGACTAAATTCTAACCAATGAAATAGAGGCAGAAGTTGTTAGGCATGACTTCTAGAAAGGCTTCTTAAAAAGAAAACAAACAGGTGAGGGTGTCCTTTCGCCTACTCTCCCTTCCTCCTCTTTGTCCCTGAACTCAAGACATAATAGGTGGAGCTTATGTGGCAACCTCTACAGCATGAGACAGAATGTACTACTTATTCAAAATTCTTCTGTCCCTCTCATCTTTGCCAAGGTTCAGTGTGAGATTATCCTTCCCCACCCACAGTCTATGAGTCTGTCCCTTTTACTTGCTTTGACCAGTGGAATGTGGGCAAGGGTGACAGTGTACCAACTGCAAGCAAAGGCTCTAAAAGGGACAGTGTTTCCATACTCCTGTCTTGAGCCCCAGCCTTCCATTATGAGAGAAGCATCCCTCGGCAGCCACTGCCCCTTCGGTCTGAGTTCGGGAATAAAAAACAAATACAGCAGACCTGAATCTGGTGCACTGCCCAGAGAAGAACCACCACAACCAACCCTGATCCCAGAGCAAAAAATAATATCTGTTCTTTTGGACACAAAGATCTTGGGATTGTTTGCTTTACAGCATTACTGAAGTGAAAAGCTGGCTAAACAGATCCTGAGATGACATCACGGAGGGAAGGAAAAGTTGCAAGAGCTAATACTTCTTGAGGGCTTATTATGTCCCAGGCAATGTTACAGGCAGCCACTAATTGTCCTGATGGTTCTATAAGATATGCACAGTTATTAATGCCATTATACAATTGAGGTAACTGAGGTACAGAGAGGTTAAGTAACTAGTCCAAAATCACTCAGCCAACAAGTAGTAGAGCCAGGATTTAAGCCAAGGCTCACTAGTTCCAGAACCTTGCTCTTAAACCATTATGCCACACTGTCTTTGCCCACTCACAGGGCCACTGTTAACACTTTAGCTTATTTCCCTCCTGTTTTGTTTTGTTTTTTTTTCTCTCCATGGAAATATGTTATTTTTAGTTTTTAACATACATGAAATACTAGACTAAGGCCTTTCCCATCATACCACAACTACTTCCGTATTCTAATTACTAGTGCACAGACCGGATCAGAACATTAAACATTTTACACAGAGAAAGAAGTTATATGCTCAGGCCTATAGCCCCAAACCCCCAGCTAACAGCCACCATCAAAAACATAGGCCTCGGGGCGCCTGGGTGGCTCAGTCAGTTAAGCCTCCAACTTCGGCTCAGGTCATGATCATGCAGTTCGTGAGTTCGGGCTCTGTGCTGTCAGCTGAGCCTGGAGCATGCTTCAGATTCTGTCTCCCTCTCTCTCTGCCCCTTCCCCATGCACACTCTGTCTCTGTCTCCTTCAAAAATGAATAAACATTAAAAAAGCAGAACAAAACAAAACACAGGCCTGGACCTAAAGCCAAAAAGATGGCAGACCAGGAAGCTCCAGGCCCTCATTCTCCCACAGAGACAGGCCCAAACAACCAAAAACTGGCTAAAATAACCTTACAGAAACTCTGGAAAATGTCAAAAGCCTACAGCAACCAGAAGAACACCCAGCCAAGAAGTCATATTCAAAACAGAAACAAGCCTCTCCTCCATACTGCCACCACACTAATGATTCGATCACATCCCATAGGATTTTGCCACTTCCCTACTTAAATATCTTAGCAGACAGCCTGCAAAATAAAATCCGAAGGTGGCTTCAGCATGCAAGACGCTCCACTATTTAATCTCATCTACTCCATGAATTCATCAACTCCATCAATTCCATTCCTTAGTCATTACTTCTAAGTCCTCATACCCTCTATATGCTTCCAGAACTTGGTTATCTATGTTCTCATAACTTCCGTAGTTTGTACAGACTTGCCTCTCCTTCTCCACCCTGAACCTGGCCAGCTGTGACCCAACAACAATCAAGATCCAACTCACTCATTACTTTGTATCTGTGGCTTTCTGTAACCACCTTTTTCAAGTTTTAGATACCACTTACCACAATGCACTGTAAGTACATGCTTTCTTGTTCACCTTCCCACAAAATTATGACCTATACCAAGTACCTAACATACTGCCTAAACCAAAGAAACCACTTAATATTTCTGAATTAAACAGTTCTCTCCTGACCCCAGAAAATCTAGACTTTTGGAACCCTCTCACTGGATACTGTTTGCTTCAGCCTGCTTATTTTCTTTTGATGTAAGGAAACTGTTTAAAATGTCTTTTCTGGGGGCGCCTGGGTGGCTCAGTCCGTTGAGCTGCCAACTTTGGCTCAGGTCATGATCTCACGGTCCGTGAGTTCGAGCCCTGCGACGGGCTCTGTGCTGACAGCTCTGAGCCTGGAGCCTGTTTCAGATTCCGTGTCTCCCTCTCTCTGACCCTCCCCCGTTCATGTTCTGTCTCTCTCTGTCTCAAAAATAAATAAACGTTAAAAATAAATAAATAAATAAATAAGTAAATAAATAAAAATGTCTTTTCTGAAAGTTACTTGTACAACTTAAATGTTATCTGTATAACCTCAGAAACCATGGGATAGGGTGGAATTTCCCGGCTTTGAAATTTCACAAGCTGTTTCTGTGATGCTGTTTTACCTCCCAATTCCAAGAAAGGGTTATTCAAAGACAGCGTGCGATAAGTATGTTCTATTAACATAACCAACTATTTAACTAAAGTCTGGTAAGCACAACCCTATCTGTACCAGGCAAGTGGTTCCCAAAGCTGGACTTCGCCAAGCCCTCAGGACTTCACTAACAACGCAAACACCAGGATCCCACCCCAGAGACCCCAAAGATCCAGGCCGGGGCTTAACGCAGCCGTATATTCAACAAGTTCCTCGGCTGACAATGCTAAGTCAGGTTTTGAGAACCACTGATTTCAAAGATACAAAATACAGTGCCAGTGCTAAAAGTGAACTAAGATATATTTTATTTGGAACTATCTTCCTCTGCAAACTTCACGACCCCTACTGTGTCCCAGAATCATGACTGGGGGCTCCAGAGAAAAGAACAGAGCTGTTAAAGTGTGTCCACAATTCACCGGCTTCCTTGTCCGGCCAGTGTTTAGTCCTGTCCGGCCCACACTGGCGGACACAGGAAGAGGAGTCACAGGCTCAGTCAGGCCCGGGCCGCCGGAGCGCTCGCGCAGCCTACCTGGTAGATGGCAGAACCCGAGTCCGGCTGGGTACCCAGTGTGGCCACCGAGTCCCCGTGATAAGCGCGCGGCCCGGGGACAAGGGCGCGGGCGCACGGCCGCAGGGCTAACCTCAGGGAAGCCCACATGACAGCCGGCCCGGAGCGAAGAACTAGCGCAACAGAGCGGCCTGCGCAGGTTCAGAGTTGGTTGTTTCCCAGCCGGCTTCCCTGATTCGGGGTACAGCTCAGCTCGAGTCCTTACAGCCCAATCCGCCAGAAACACCCCAAAGTCTCAGGCCAGCCACAGCACGTGCGTGGGCTCGCCAGCCGTAAAAGGTCGACGCTGCGCACCACGCCCCCCGAACTCAGCCAATAAGCGACAGAGGCGCAGCACCGCGAGGTCCTGTACCCTCGCGAGCGCGGGAGTTCCGCGGTCCGGAGGCGGAGCCACCTTCCCCTTGCCGCCCCTCCTGTCTGCTCGCTGTGCTGGCTAGGTGAGGTTCAGTATCTTGGGAATCGTCTCTGTTGGTTTTCCTCGTGCTGTTTTCTTCTTCCCCTCTTAATAGAAAGGGGCTTGTGGGGGAGGGGAAGGAAAAGAAAAAAAAAGTTAGAGAGGGAGAGAGCCAATCCATAAGAGACTCTTAAAAACTGAGAATAAGCACTGGGTTGAGCACTAGGTGTTGTATGGAAACCAATTCGACAATAAATTTCATATTTAAAAAAAAAAGGGGGGCTGGCACTTGAAAAATCTTATCCCTATAGGAGAGCTGGAAACCGAACAGGCAATTAAGCTGTCCTGAGAAACAAAACTCTTTAAAGGAGATACATATTTATTCATTCATTGAGCAAATATTTCTTCAGTGTCTCCTGTGTCCATTGCTCTTCTGGCGCTGGATCTAATAATTTCATGAGTCTTCCAGCTTTGTCTTCTCTTTCGGGTGTTTTGTTTTTGTTTTTGGCTATTTGGGTGGGCTTCTTGAGATTCCGTATTAATTTTAGTATGGGTTTTTCTGTTTCTGAAAAAAAAAATGTCATTGGGGTTTTGATAGGGATTGCATTGAATCGGTTCACACTGGATAATATTGACATCTTAATGGGGCGCCTGGTTGGCTCAGGTCATGACCTCAAAGTTTGTTGAGTTTGAGCCCTGCATCGGGCTCTGTGCTGACAGCTCAGAGGCTGGAGCCTGCTTCAGATTCTGTGTCTCCCTCGCTCTCTGCCCCTCCCCCACACATGCTAGCGCGCTCTCTCTGTCTCTCTCAGAAATAAACATTAAAAAATTTTTTTTAAATATATTGACAACAGTATTAAGTTTTGCAGTCCATGGACATGGAATGTGTTACCAGGTATTTGTGTCTTTAATTTCTTTCAGCAATGTTTTGTAGTTTTCATTGGACAAGTTTTACACCTCCTTGGTTAATTCTTATTTTATGCTTTTGGTATTTTATTATTTTTGATATTATTGTAAATGGAAATTGTCTCTGTAATTTCCTTTTCAACTTGTTCATTATTAGTGTATAAAAATCCAATTGGTCTTTGTGTGTTGACTTTGTATCCTACTACTTTGCTGAATTCATTTATTCTAACAGGGTTTTTTTGGCGGGGGTGGATCTTTAGGGATATTCTACATACTTCTCATCTGCAAAGAGATCATTTTACCTCTTCCCTTCCAATTTGAATGCCTTTTATTTCTCATTTTTGCCTAATTGCTCTGGCTAGGACTTCCAGCATTATGTGAATAGCAGTGGCAAAAGTGGACCTTCTTGCCTTGTTCCTGATCTTCAGAGAAAACACTTTCAGTCTTTCATCACTGAGTATGATGTTTGCTGTGCATTTTTCATATGCAGCCTTTATGATGTTAAGGTAGTTTTCTTGTATCCTTAGTTGATTGTTTTTATTATGAAAGAGTGTTGAATTTTGTGAAATGTTTTTCTGCATCATTTGAAATGATCATGTGTGTCTTTTTTTCTTCTTTATTCTGTTAATGTGGTATATATTTCATTGATCAGTTTTGGTATGTTGAACCATCATCTTTGCATTCCAGGAATAAGCCCCACTTGGTCATGGTGTATAATCCTTTTTATTATGGTGCTGAATTCAGTTTACCAGTATTGTATTGAGGATTTTGCATCAACATACATAAGGGTATTGGTCTGTAAGGTTCTTGTGTCATTGTCTGGGTTTGGAATCAGGATAATGGCCTCAGAAAGCATCAGGAAGTGTTCTCATCAATTTTTTGTAGAAGTCTGAGAATGATTGGTATTAGTTCTTCTTTAAATGTTTGGTAGAATTACTGAAGCCACAAAGTCCTTTTTGTCTGGAGTTTGTTTTTGATTACTGATTCAATCTTTTTACTGTATATCTATTCAAATTTTGTCTGGAGTTTGTTGTTGTTGTTTGTTTTAGAGAGAGAGAGACACCACGAGCAGAGGACAGGGGCAGAAGGAGAGAAAATCTTAAGCAGGCTTCACACTCAGTGCGGATCCCATCACGGGGCTTGATCCAATGACCCTGGGATCATGACCTGAGCTAAAATCAAGAGCCAGACTCTCAACTGACAGAGCCACCCAGGCACTTCTCAAGTTTTCGATTTCCTTGCAATGTAGTCTTGGTAGGTTTTGTTTCTAGGGATTTGTCCCATTTCATCTAGGTTATCCAGTTTGTTGGTGTGGAGTTGTTCATAGTGTTGTTTACTTTTTTACTTTAGGGAATACGATATTTCAGCTTTCATAATGGAAATAAAGATGTTTTTACCTCTTTTTCTCATAAATGATCCCAAAGCAACAAAGGAGCACAAAAAAGAATTCATATCCCACCTTCAGTTAAACTAGGACACATGTGAAGACAGTAAGCAAAAATAGGAATGATAAATTTAGCAGAAAAAAGGAAGCTGAAATCTAAGCGCTTGCAGTGGAAGATAAAAACAAGTAACAAGTCAGTTTGCCTCCCAGAAATCCCTGCAAGGCTCAGAAACTGGTGGTACCAGCAACAGAGAAAGGTGTGGATGGATGTGGGGAGAAGCGGTGGAGACCAAGAAACAGTGGAACTACTTGGAAATCTGTATAAGAAGTAATTAGAACCCTGGGTTTCCATTCCCACTTTGCCCAGGAGAAATTTTCTGGAGAAATTGCCATCTCAGAAATTTCAAATATAGGGACATTAGACAAGAGTGAAGTGCCAGACTGAAATCAAAAAGATTAAAAGTTTGGAGGCCAAATCAAGAAAACCCTGTTCCCCACCTTCTTTTTTCCTCCAAGGTCTCAAATGCTGGCTACCAGCATTTATCTACAAGTCCATATAGAAGTTTATATAGAAGTCTAGAGAAACCTTAACACTTAACAGAAAAGATCAACAGTGACATTTGAAGTTCCCCAATGGAAAAATTCCTTAGAAAATAATGCATCTACAGTGTACCTCCAAATTGGCATGTCCTATCTATCTATAATCCATTAAGCTTGTAAAAGCTCCCAATCAACATTTTAGAAACTTTCTCTAACATATACATGGATAGCCAAGGATCAACAGGCATTTGAGGAAAGTTTTCAGCATGAAAAAAAGATACCCACCTCAACCAAGAAAACCTCAGAAGAAACCAGTAGTAAAAGGAACAGAATAAACTGCAACATCCTTAGAGAAATGAAAATATATGGCATTCATGAAACAAGAACAGGATTATGAAAAAATTTTTAAAAGCTTCTGGAAATAAATATATGAAATCAAGAATTTTAATCTGTAGAAGGGAAGGAAACATGGAAATAAAAATTTTTTTTAATGTTCATTTTGAGAGACAGAGTGAGCGAACAAGTCAGCATGAGCAAGGGAGGGGCAGAGGAAGAGCATCCCAAGCAGGCTCCCAGCTACAGCGCAAAGTCTGATGTGAGGCTTGACCTCATGACTGGCTCAATCTCATGACTGTGACATCATGACCTGAGCCAAAATCAAGAGTCAGACGCTTAACTGACTGAGCCAGCCAGGCACCCCTGGAAATAAAATTTTAAGCCTCATTTCCAATTTAAAATTTGGTAGAAATGTAATCAAAGCTAGAGATTACAAGCTTTAATTAGTCACTTAATGAGAAATTTTTAAGATGGGAAAACATGTCATAAGGAAACAAGATACTCTGCTAGATAAATTTATTAGATAAATGAGAGGTTAGCAATTATTTCCTGATTGGCATTTAACTTCAGTTTATTCTTAATGTTATACTTATCTAAAGTTTTAGTGGTTTATACTTGTGTATCTTACTGTAATTGAGTTTTTAACTCTGTTTGCTAAAGGCAAATAGCATTGCTATAATATTGAAAGGCTTCCTTTAATAGACCCAAGGGTTGCTTTTAAACCTTAAGACTATGGGGGCGCCTGGGTGGTTCAGTCGGTTGGGCGTCCGACTTCAGCTCAGGTCATGATCTCACAGTCCATGAGTTCAAGCCCCACATGAGGCTCTGTGCTGACAGCTCAGAGCCTGGAGCCTGCTTCAGATTCTGTGTCTCCCTCTCTCTCTGCCCCTCCCCTGCTCATGCTCTGTCTCTCCCAGTCTCAAAAATAAATATTTTTAAAAAATTAAAAAAAATAAACCTTAAGACTATGAATGGGTGCTATAGAAAACTGTTGTTAAAATCTTTATTATAATACAAAAATCGTGTTTTAATATTTTAGCAATAAACAATTAGAAAATAAACACCATTTATAACACCATTTATAAATGGTTTTAAAAACATTTATAATGTCATCAAAGAGCATCAAGTCTTGGGGCTCCTGGCGGGCTTACTTGGTACGGCATAAGACTTTTGATCTTGGGGCTGTGGGTTTGAGCCCCACGATGGGTATAGAGATTACATTAAAAAATCTTTTGGGGCGCCTGGGTGGCGCAGTCGGTTAAGCGTCCGACTTCAGCCAGGTCACGATCTCGCGGTCCGTGAGTTCGAGCCCCGCGTCGGGCTCTGGGCTGATGGCTCAGAGCCTGGAGCCTGTTTCCGATTCTGTGTCTCCCTCTCTCTCTGCCCCTCCCCCATTCATGCTCTGTCTCTCTCTGTCCCAAAAATAAATAAACGTTGAAAAAAAAAATTTTTTTTTAAAAAATAAATAAATTAAAAAAATCTTTTAAAAAAAAGAACATCAAGTACTTAGAAATGTAACAAATAAGGTGACACTAGTATGGATTTACACAAGAGAAATAAAAACATGTCTACAAAAAGATTTGCATAAGAATATATAAACAGTCCCCTAGGAAAATGAACAGGAAATTATGGTGTATTCGTATAATGTGGTATACTCATAAAATAGAATAAAACTCAGCAGCAAAAGCGAACTGCTAACAGGGATGAATCCCAAAAACATTGAGCGGAAGTAACCAGATAGAAAAAAACAGGCAGTGTGATTCCACAAAGTTTAAGTCCAAGCAAAACTAATCTCTAGGTGACAGAGGGGAAAGAGCTTAAGGGAACTTCCTGGCATGATGGAAATGTTTGTTTTGCAGGGTAATTACAAAGGTGTATGCATTGTCCTTGCTCAAAGTGAATACTTCAGATCTGTGTATCTTATTAAATGTAAACTATGCCTTAAAACTGTTAACTGCAGGGGTGTCTGGGTGGCTCAGTCGGTTAAGCATCTGACTCTTGATCTTGGCTCACGTTATGATCTCATGGTTCTTCAGATCAAGACCCACGTCAGCTCTGTGCAGACAGTGCAGAGCTTCCTTGGGATTCTCTCTCCCTCTCTCTCCGCCCCTCCCATGCGTGTACTCCCACCCTCCCTCTCTCTCTCTCTCTCAAAACAAATAAATACATGAAAATATTTTTAATTAAAAAAAAGATTAATAGAAACTGCAGATATGAGAACCGTGAAAATGAAAAGGACAAAATTATCAAAACAAGAAGAACATTTCCCAGAAGGGAGGTAAATGAAGATTCCATATTAAAAAGATCCATTAAGTTTCCAGCAGCATGAATTTAGGGGCGGGAAAGGAAGGCAAGCTTACACCAAAGTTCATTATTGTGAACAATACCAGGTCATAAAACTGTAAACAGGCAAGCCACTTTCAAAGGATAGATAGGGAATCAGAATGGAAACTGCAAACTGGAAGACAATGGAGCATGCCTTTAAAATGACATGAAAAGCATTTTCAAATTATTCAGGATTTTTATTCATAGCCTGAGAGTAGAATAAAGAAATTTCAGACACAAAATGTCTTAAATAATATTATCACCCATGTATCCTCTTGCCGTAAACAGTGGAGGATATACCCACCAAAAAAATCAAGAAAGACAATGGCATGGGCACTACAGAGAATCTAAACCAGGAAAGAAGGGTAGGAAGTTCATAGAGAAATGGCGAAGGGCAGTACCACAATGACAGCTGTACTGCACATAAAGACCTATGAAGCCATTAGACCAGTTACAGTAGGAAGAAAGACGTCCATAAAGTTTTCCAGGAAAAAAAGCAAACTGTTTATCTGACAGTTTGGCCACGTGGAAAATTATATGGAGAGGCATTTTGAAGCAACTATTAACTCCAAGAAAAACAAAAGGTTGCACCATAAATGTGACTTTAGTACATAATGTGGTACAGCACTGAATAATTACAATACAATAAAATATTGAATATGGATTAAGCCATAATTGTAACATATTAAGAGGGAAGGCATGGAAGGGAGAGTTTAAGAAAGCTAATACTCCTTTTTTTTATTTTTGAGAGAGAGAGCGTGCACACATGCGAGTCAGAAGGGGAGGGGCAGAGAGAGAGGGAGAGAGAAAGACATACAATCCAAAACAGGCTCCATGCTGTCAGTGCAAAGCCTTATTGTGGGGCTCAAACCCATGAATCATGAGATCACAACCTGAGATGAAGTCAGGCGCTCAACCAACTGAGCCACCCAGGTCCCAAGAAAGCTAAGTCAATTCACAATGCCTAATATTCATAAATAAGAGATTAACAGAATAACCATATTTAGAAATATGTAATAACAGAAGAAATAGCTAGTTTGAAATCTAGCACTACTTTACTTTTTAAGCCATGTACAATAATTTTTTAAATATGAAATAATGCATATTAAAAGGTTAGTACTGTGCCTAGCATAATAAATGGTAACCTATTGTTTTAAAAAAGTGAGTTTTTAAAAATCCAGGCAGGGGGAAATGAGAGTAAAAAGTCAGAATTTTAGCCACAAATTTAGCTTTGCATTGATAAAGAAAACAACATAAGGATACACACAGCCCACATAAAATATCAGACCAGTTGAACAGAAGCCCAATTATTCCTGGCACTGAAGTCAAATGTCTCCTACAGATTCTAAGTAGGATATTGGGTAATAAAACTTTTTTTTTTTTAATTTTTTTTCAACGTTTTTTTATTTATTTTTGGGACAGAGAGAGACAGAGCATGAACAGGGGAGGGGCAGAGAGAGAGGGAGACACAGAATCGGAAACAGGCTCCAGGCTCCGAGCCATCAGCCCAGAGCCTGACGCGGGGCTCGAACTCACAGACCGCGAGATCGTGACCTGGCTGAAGTCGGACGCTTAACCGACTGCGCCACCCAGGCGCCCCAATAAAACTTTTTAAAAGTCCGTAACATCATTATAGTAAAAATAACAATTTCTTTAGGCTTTTGCACTATTTGACATAATATCCCTAACCTCAAGCAGACAAAACAATGTAGGCGGCCCATATACATAGCTCTTTGATGATGTGACCAAATTCAATATAAAAATTCTATCTGGAGAAATGACTAGACTACCCTTTAGGAAAATTTCTACAAATATTTCTCTCAGCCAAAATTTTTGACCAGCTAAGATTTTGCCAATATCCACTTCAGAAGTCCAGGATTATATTATGTTCAGGACTAAAGTTTCCCATTTGTCTTTCTCTACAGAGAAAACAAAATGGGAAGAGAAAAAAGAGTGAAAGAGATTGAGAGTTCTTGTACCTAAAAATTCATTATATAAGCAAAAAAGCAACTCTCCACGTGTCCTAAGTGGGAATGAGGGGAAAGGATATTCTTTATTCTTACAAGATCAAAAAAATATCCTTCACAGCAAGCGTATCAGATAAAAGATTAATTCTTCCAGGTATACCATATTTTTATGGAAGGAAGAAAGCTGTAGGTGAAAAACTGACAAGTTTTGGTTAATTAAACATTAATATCTTTAAGTTATTAATAAAAACACAACCAAAATAGTATAAAATAACTTTTATTTACATAATTTATACCTATAGAACATAACTGCTTTCTTTAGAACAAGAAAATTTACAAGTGACAGATATTGCTTTTTGTCAAAAACTCCTTCAAGCAAGAGAGTATACACATGGTCACTTCTATTTCAAATGATATGGTCAACAGTGGATATTCATAATTTTATCTGTGCCTCAATCATTTACCAACAATTAGGCTTTTAAACCATCATGTTGATTGCTTGCTAAGACCTAAGTTTTCAGGAGGAAAAGTCAAGAAAACAAAACCATTATTCATACCTCTTTTAAGATTTATACAATTCTTCACAACATCATCTTTACATGAATCAGATTAAATATAGGTGTGACTAATTCTTTCCACCTTGTAAGGTAAAGACACTGATTACATTTTCTCATTTTCCCAGATTAGTTTTAAGGATATAATAGGACAATTTAGCTGGCTGACTTGATTCTCTAACACAATGAATGCCCAAAGATAAAATTATTTCTTATACAGTAAGAAATTATATCTTCCATAAAACCAATTCATTATAGATGTACAAGACAGATGTTAGCAAAGTTAAAAAATAAATATTACACAAGGGATAAAATAATAGTTTAACTGTGGCAACTTAACACTGAAACTAACATTAACTGAATGAAAGAAACTTTCAGAATATGAGACTTTAAAAAATTTTATAAAAACAGGGCATTAAAATGGCAATGTGATTTAATACCATGATTTTTTTGTGACATCTTAATCACACAAAATAAATTAATGCATACCTATTGAGAATTTCCACTCAGATTTACAGATCCTCCTTTATGACAAAAAAGTTAAATTGTAAATTTCACTGTAAAGCAATGAATAAGCTGTTATTGTTGAGCCATATCCGATTTTACTAATGAACTCAAAACTTGGCCACAATTTTTTTCAATATACAGTTATCTAGACATTAAAATGTTTTCCCAGCTGAAATACTGATCATTTTGTAATGCAATCAATCAACACAGTTTTAACTGTGATGCACAACTCATAACTTCAATGATGAATATTTCATAGATAAGATAAAGATGTCAGCACCTTAAGGTATGAAAATTGCTGTCTAACGTAGGGGTCAAACTAAAAGCCCAATCCAGCCATGTCAATCACTTAAGTGTCCCCTGGCTATTTGCACACTGAAATAGCAGAGTTTAGTAGTTGCCACAGATTCCTTCTGGCCCACAAGTTCAAAAATATTTTCTGGAAAATATTTTGACTCCTGCTCTGAGGCTTTTCAAATAGAAGATTTCAAATAGAAGTTTGATGTGAACCACCACCAAATATTTGCTTGGGTGGATAATGGAATTACATATGTAAATAACAAAATTTCAAAATTAAAAACAACCCTTAAATTAATACTGATGATAATCACTGAACAAAATCTTATTATCTTATTTTCTGCTTTAACATCACAATTATGTTCGATGCTTAAAGGTCTGAGTGTTCCTTAAGCAAAATTTATTGGGGGAAAAAAAAACTATCAAGAAAACAGTTTTTTAAAAAAGGAATGTGAATAAGCGTATGTGTGTGTAAAGGGGATTGAGTTTTGTATGTAAATCTCCCTCATAAATTAAGGGTTTTTCCCCCAATCAAATCCTGAGATTATCCAAGAAATAACAAAAACCAAAAATTCACAGTACAAATTCAATATACTAAACTATGAGAAAAAATGTATTCAAAACATATACTATCCAAATACTTTAGTGATATAACTTTAAATATCTTTAAAATTAAAGAGGGAAAAGGGACAAACATAAATTTGTCAATGCCTTCTTTACCCATAATCTGAGTGGTGAAAATAATTAAAACTGAATATTCTTTTAAATAAACAATTTAAAAATAAATAAACTTTTTGATGTTTCGTCTTTATAAATAAGTTTAAATACTACTTGTTCAATTAGGACTAATGTTACATCAACATCAATTAGAAAAATACATATTTTCCAGTCAAATAGATGAAAATAGAAAAGTTTTTAACATTTACCATACTAAAGTGGAGTTTCACAATATGCTTTCATATACCGAGAGGCAACTGAAAAGGCCTTCAGCAAAACCAACAAAGAACAACAACAACAACAAAAAAAACCTCCCACCCCCAAAAAAAGACCCCAGAAAAAAACCTTTACAAAAGAAGTTCACTAAGTGTTAAATACAATCCACCTCCGAATACTTGGGCACTGTGATTTATACATAAACATTTATCCAAAACACTCCAGAATGTCCATGTATGTTCAGCACAGGAAGAGTAAAAATGTAAACAAGAGAAGCTTTTTCTGTCTCAGAAGCAGTCTTAATTGCTTTGTATTTCCAAAATGCTGAATCAATCAGAATGAAAGGAACCTCAGCAATGTTTTCCAATGATTATAAAAGCTTCAAATCAAGCTCATTAAATATTTAAAGTCAATCTAAAGAAAAACAGCCAGTGATGCTTTTTTCTAAATACTGCTTAGGTGATATAATTGACTCTGGAAATCCTAGACTTTGAAAAAAAAAAAAAAAAAACACAACAAAAAAGACTTTTATCATGTTTCATCCACTTCAATAAATATATCACTAAAAAAATATTCAGAGACTGTGGTTGGCCCCTCCTCAGGTGCCCGGGTTTGGCCAGTTTTACATTCCTCTTTTGGTAAGGGACGATCATAAGAAACCTAAAAAGATTAAAAAAAATAATAAGCATGCAATATAACATTTATATATTGGTAGTAGTAGTCTAAATTGATACTGCTTTTCCCTATCAGTTTAAACTACCACAAAGCAATACAGTGAGAGTTTTAAGTATGTTCATGCTTATTGACCAAATAATTTCATTTCTATGCTGTTATATTAGGGAAACAATACAAAACATAGTAAGAGTTTTATGAATAAGGTAACCTTTCAAGCATTAGTTTTAATAAAACTGGACTCAACATAAAACAGCAGGCATGATTAGATTAATTACAGTATACACAAGGTCCATTATTTTACCCTAATTTCCACAAAAAAATTTTAATATAGAAAAAACTAACATTATCAAATCTGCAATGAAAAGTTTTAATAATCTGCATAAGAAGAGACAGACCCATGGAGCGCCTGGGTGGCTCAGTTGATTAAGCAGCCAGCTTCGGCTCAGGTCATGGTCTCACAGCTTGTGAGTTTGAGGCCTGCGTTGGACTCTGTGCTGACAGTTCAGAGCCTGGAACCTGCTTCAGATTCTGTGTCTCCCTCTCTGTCCCTCCCCAACTCGTGCTCTGTCTCTCTCAAAAAATAAATAAACATTAAAAAAAAATTTTTTTTTAAATAGAAAAGAATAGACCCACAAAACAGAACAGTATTCAAGGAAACATTACAAATTAAAGCAATCCTATCAAAAATTAGCATACTTAGAAATCTATGACAAATTAAGACATAGGAACAGATATATGTATCAATGAAAAAGACTAGAAATATCCCCAACACATACAGGTGGAAATTTAGTATCTGAGAAAAGTGACATTTCAAAAAAAAAAAAAAAGGAAAACTGTATTATTTTTAAAATTATGTTGGACAACTGTATAACCATCTCAGGGGGAAAAAAAAGTCAAACCTATATCCTCAACAAAATAAATTCTAGATTAATTAAAAGATGTAAATGTAGGGGCTCCTGGGTGGCTCAGTCAGTTAAGTGTCTGACTTCAAGTCAGATCATGATCCTGAGTTCGAGCCCTGTGTCAGGGTCTGTGCTGACAGCTCAGAGCCTTGAGCCTACTTTGGATTCTGTGTGTCTCTCTCTGCCCCTTCCCTGCTTGCACTCTGTCTCTCTCTCAAAAATAAAACATTGAGGGGCGCCTGGGTGGCGCAGTCGGTTAAGCGTCCGACTTCAGC
The DNA here is from genome assembly GCF_007474595.2 of Lynx canadensis. Lineage (NCBI taxonomy): Eukaryota > Metazoa > Chordata > Mammalia > Carnivora > Felidae > Lynx > Lynx canadensis. Next base: position 136,618,423 of record NC_044303.2, on the reverse strand, counting down.
CAGGTCACGATCTCGCGGTCTGTGAGTTCGAGCCCCGCGTCAGGCTCTGGGCTGATGGCTCAGAGCCTGGAGCCTGTTTCCGATTCTGTGTCTCCCTCTCTCTCTGCCCCTCCCCCGTTCATGCTCTGTCTCTCTCTGTCCCAAAAATAAACGTTGGAAAAAAAAAAAAATTTAAAAAAATAAAATAAAATAAAATAAAATAAAATAAAATAAAATAAAACATTGAAAAAAATAATCCACTCTAAAATATCATGGGAAAACACTTTCATAATCCTGGACTAAGGGAGAAGGAGTGTCTTTTTAAATGACCAGAAAGGAATAAGCTATAAAAGGAAAGAGTGATAAATTCATCTATGTAAAAATAAAAAAACATCTGCATGGCAAAAACTACATACACAAAATCAAAAGATAAAGGACATACAGGTTAAAAAAAAAAAAAAAACAACAAAACAAAACCATGTACAACCTTTGTCACAAAAGGTTTTCTTTAAGAGCTTCTACAAATCAATATGAAAAAGACTAATAAACCAAACATACGAACAGATGGTTCAGAGAAAACAAGTGATTCAAATACATGAAGAGGTACTCAACTTCACTCATATATACTCATTAAATCTATGAAGAATGCCATACGTGAAAAAAATTGATTATGTGCTAGCGTGAGGAAAAAGGCCCTCTCATATACTACTGATAAAAATACAAACGGATATATTCGCTATGGAAGACAATCAAGTAATATCTGTCAAAAGAATGATCATTCCTTTTGATCAGCAATTCTATTTCTAGGAAGGAATTCAACCTATGGATAAAAGTGTAAAATCACTCATTTCTAAGTTAGACATTACCACATTATGTGAACTACCAAATCATTAGGAATAACCTAAATGGTTACCAGTGTGAGACCAATATTGCTCTATGGTACACGCAAACAATGGAGTATGATATAGTCATTAAAAATAATGAGGGCATTCTTGGGCACTTATTCCTGAAAAATGAACTTACATCCACACAAGAACTTGCATATGAATGTTCACAGCAGCTTTATCCATAATAGGCAAAAATTGAAAATAACCCAGATGTCCTTCAACTGGTGAAAGGATAAACGTGAGAATTCTATTCAGCATTAAAAAGGAACAAATACATAAAACCATCTGGATGACTCTCTAGGGAACTATGCTGAGTGGGGAAAAAAGCTAATTCCAAAGGTATGATTCCATTTACACAACTGTATACAACATTCCACTTACATAACATTCTTTGAATGACAAATTTAATGGTGTAGAACAGGTTGCCAGAAGTTAAGGAGAGTAGAGGGAGTGCAATGGAAGTGTGTCTATAAACGGCAACACAAAGAATCTCTGCGGTGACAGAACTCTTTTGTAGCTTGACTGTGGCATTGTTGTTATCCTGGTTGTGATACCGTACCATACTTTTGCAAGACGTTAACATTGGGGAAAAATGGATAAAAGGTGTATGGGATCTCTGTATTGTCTTTTAAAACTGCATGTGAGTCTACAATTATCCCAAAATAAAAAGTTTAATTTAGATTAAAAAAAAAAAAAAAAAAAAAAGATGGGGTGCCTGGGTGGGTCAGTTGGTTGAGTGTCCAACCCTTGATTTCAGCCCAGGTCATGATCTCAGTTGGTGGGATGGAGTTCTGCGATGGGCTATGCGCTGATAGTGGAGAGTGCTTGGGATTCTCTTTCTCTCTCCCTGTCTCTCTGCCTCTCCCCTACCCACGCTCTCTCTCAAAATAAACATTTTAAAAAAGAGAGAGAGACTGAGACAGAGAAGGAGTAAGCTCTTTATATACTGTTTTGCAAAGATCTTTAAGACGGACTGTTATGGTGAAAACAGCAAGGAAGAACAGTATGCTGCTATTTATGAAACAAAAAGAAGAAAAATGTTTATATTTGTGTACACATAAAACATCTCTGGAAAAGTAAACCAACAGCTGATTAACAGCATACACTTATAAAAAGTGGAAACAAGGAAGCTAAAGGACAGATGTCAGAAACTTTGTAAACTTTTTTTGTAGATTATGAATTTGAAAACCTGTAGAATATAGTACTTACTCACAAAAAATAATAAAATAGCAATTTGAGAATTAGTCTTGCCTCACTGTATACCAAAGTCAATAACCATGAACAGAGTTCATTTTAAAACTGATTACTGAACATTTTATACCTTGGGGAAAAATTCACACCCCCACTCACACTCTGTATCTCTCAAAAATAAATAAACGTAAAAAAAAAAAATAAAAAATAAAACATGCATATTAAAAAACCTCCAAAATTTTATTTATTTTTATGGTAGAAATTTAAAGTTTTATTGACAATATATTTTACTAAAAATGAAAATTGTATTTTAAAACAGGAAGTAGGGGTGCCTGGTTGACTCACTCGGCCAAGTGTCTGATTCTTGGTTTTGGCTCAGGTCATGATCTCGTGAGTTTGAGCCCCACGTCGGGCTCCACGCCGACAGGGCTGAGCCTTGCGATTCTCTCTCTGCCTCTCTCCCGCTCTCTCTCTCAAAAATAAAGTAAAAAAAAAAAACCCATGAAGTAAATGAGAGTAATGATGATACTAATAGGGGATAAACCATATAACCTGGAGGCAGCTTGGTGCTGTTGAAGTAGTTAAAAAGTCTTTCAGTAAATTCTCAACCTAATTCATGGAAGCCGTGGAACTTGGGCCCTTCTGTCACTTAACCTTCTGGGCCTGTGGGAGTAATACCATCAATATCGATCTTACAAGGATGTTTGTGTAAAAAAGAAGGTATTTGACAAGAATCTTGAGTATAGTAAGTGCTCAGTGAGTCATTACATTTTTACACATTGCTGGGTAACATGGTAGGAACCATGAACGTGGTGTCCAAGTGCCTGGAGTTTAGTAAATGCTGCATCTGATGAAAGTCAGCCTTTCTGTCTGCTCCCAATGTCTTCTCTCTCCATCTGTCACGGCAGTTATTGAATGTGTGAATGTGTGTTTGCTTCCCCAGTATTTGACGTCATGTCCAGACTCTGAAGGCAGTGGCTTCCAGATAATTGGCACAGAAACCAACGAACATTCTTCCCATTAATCTGTCTAATGTTGCCGACCTTGCTGCCTTAGTAGAAAGTTACAGAAATGCAAAATGTGATTCCTCTTTATGTAAAATGTATTTAGAATTCATCATAAAAAACCTCCAAAATTTTAAAAAATAAATGAATCTGAAAAAATTACTTGAAGCAAAGAGCTAAAGGTACGTGGCTTTGTTACCTAAGGATCTGACATAAACTGGTAAGCAAACCACTAAGATCCCAAAAGCTATAAATAAGCAAAAGATAGGAACAAAACAGGAAGAAAAAATAAAAAAGAGCAAGAGAGAGAGAGAGAAAATGTAGTAAATGTATGGGAAACAACCAAGCCACTAATAACTAAAGAAATGCAAATTAAACAAATGAAATGTCATTTCCACCTCTACCGTTACATAAATTAAGAAAAAATTTACTTTGAAGAGTAAGATCTAATGCTGGCAAGAATGTAATTTAACTAGCATAGCTACATTGCTGGTAATTATAATAACTGTTCTCCAAAGAAACTTGGCAATAATAAAGACTCATAAAATATTAGTCTCAGAAAATAATTCTAGGAAATATAAAACATTTAAAAATTTTTTAAAGATGGTTTTTATAAAAGTACTCCTTTTGAGGTTCATGCTATCCAATAACTTTCCTGTGTTGAGTTCATAAGTAACCAACCCCAATATTCTTCCAAAGTTTTTGATACAAGTTCATGTATTTTTCCATCCCAGTAGTTGCCATATGAACAGCTTCAGAATATAGAGAAATGAAACATACAAATTCTAATCTTACCACTTCTTGAATTTTTTAAATTTTTTTTAATGTTTATTTATTTTTGAGAGAAATAGAGTGCAGGGGAGGGACAGAGAAAGAGGGGAACAGAGGATCCAAAGCAGGCTCTGTGCTGACAGCAGCAAGCCTGAAGGGGGCTCAAACACATGAACGGTGGGATCATGACCTGAGCCAAAGTCAGATGTTCAACTGACTGAGCCACCCAGCCACCGCACCATTGCTTGAATTCTTATGGGTGCCAGGACATTTCCCCAAAAGCAAACAGAATGAAACTACTGCTTTGTTTTGCTTCCACAGTTTAAAAAACTTCTTTGCATTAAAGGAATATCAGTTAAGTGTCCATTCATGACTAGCTTAATAGATCTGTACTAAAGGAGCTGTAACTTAATTCAACACCTACCTTCTTTCCCTTATAATGAGGTATGACGGGGAGGAGATGGACAAGCGATGCTCTGACATAATTTCTGACATCCAAAAGAAAATAACAATTGCCATGTTCTTCCTAGTTGAGTCTGATATCTAACCCATTCTATACAAATAATAAAATATGACAGTTATCACATACCTGAGCTGGTGAACTGCCAATATTCTCAGATTCGGTATTAACAACAACACTTGGGGATGGAAGCAGATCAGAGGACTCTTGGGTTTTTTTCTGGCTTTCATTGAGTGGATTTGATCTTTTCAAATTCTGTCTTAGTGTAGGTATAAAAGGCTTTAGGCGTTTCTTATTATAAACATGAGTAGGTTCATCAGACTCCAAACTATTCTTTGAACATATTAAAGACAAAAATCCCAGGGGTCTTCTGCCAGGTCTAGAAATGCAAATGTAAGCATATTCAAAGATATCCAGGAAGACACATTCTTAATACCAACTTCTTTCCTTTAATGCTAAAATGGCACATGTGATATACCACCTTAGTGGCATCAGCACGTCTACTAAGTGTCATTATTATTTTGATCATTATTTATTCCATCATACCAGTAGCTACCTATGCAGATTTTCTACCTAAAAGTTAGTATCAGCATCTAAAGGTAAGCTCTTGTTATAAAGAATGTTGTATTTGTCTGGAGTCTTGCAAAAATGTTGACATTACTGAATTTTCTTTGACAAAACTCCTCCCCTTTACATTACTGACAGAGGAATATGTTTATAAAACATCATCCTTAGTACTAGACTTAGTCTTTATGTTATATTTGTTGTGTAGAGGTTACATTTGTCCTTTGAGAGACAGAAATGGAAAGGAGCATTTGTTAAAGAGCTTCTCATGGTACCTGGATAATGGGGTTTTTGAAGCTGCTGTGATGCTACCCATTTGTTCAGACTTTGAAGCAGCACCAGTTCCCTCTTCCTTATCAGAGACAATCATCTCATTCTGAGGTAACTGAGGTGTACTCGTTTCTGCATGCGTGTCTATTGTTTCATCAAGAGACTGAGATCCTATACACTGCAAAGTTGGTTCAAGTTGCTCTTTCTGAGGTTCTGGAGTTGTATCTGTGCTTCCTGAGGTAGGGAAGGTATCCTGTCCCTTGTAAGACTCCCCTTCAAAAAACAAAGACAAATGGTAAGCATCCATCTTGAAATTTATATATCCAGTTGAACTGCAATATTTGAAGGAAAAAAATCAGGACATTCTATCATAAACCTACCCTAATAAGAGTAAGCTAAATTATAAGTTAATATATAAGTTATCGGGACTGTTAAGAATTGTAACTGGTACAAAGCTACGGTAACAGTTTCTGTATTCAGATACAAAATAGTCATATCAACCTATTTTTACCTAGAAAAGCTTTCTCTGTGTGTATGTATATATGTGTGTGTGTGTGTGTGTGTGTGTGTGTGTGTGTGTGTGTGTGTATATATATATGTCTTTTCTAATCTCTGGGTAAACCTAAGGAACCATAAAAACTCCTTTATGCTCAGCTTTCTAATTCCTGAAATATAGTTGTTAAGCTTTTACAGGAAATTCTGTAGCCATATGGTTTTCTGTTATTACAGTATGAAAGGAGCTTATGTCTACGAAAGTGCCAAATCCAAGATCTCAGCTAAGAAGAAAAACTTCTAATAATAAAAGCAAAATACTTAGAGAAAGTAAGCAAGACTCTTCTTCAATTCCAAATTTGAATAGATGCATCAAAAATATCCAAAAATAACAAAATGTAATCACATTAAAATTTATTTCACTCACCTGTTTCCTCAACACTTATTTCCTCTGAACACCCCTGTTTTAAAAAAAAATTACAAAAAAAATTGAATCCATGTATCAAGTCAATCTATTTTTTTCTTTAATGTTTATTTTGAGACAGTGTGCATAAATGGCAGAGAGGCGGAGAGAGAAGGAGAGAGAGAATCCCAAGCAGGCTCTGCACTGTCAGCACAACGCCCACCATGGGCATTCAATCTCACCAACCATGAGATCGTGACCTGAGTCAAAATTAAGAGTCAGATACTGAACCCCTGAGGTGCCTCCCACCCTCTTTTCTAACTAAAGAAAGCAGGTATCTCCCAGAAAGCTCGAGGGTAAAAGATGGCTTATGGAAACTCTACCAAACACTTATAAAAAAGACACTGCTCCTATTCTTTCAACTATTTTAGAGCACAGTGAAAGAGGGAAAGTTTCCAAATGCTTTTTATAAATCAAGGCTAATATTGATTCAAATTAACCAGTACAAAAATATCAGATGAAATAGTATAAACATAATTCAGCAACACATCAAGAGACTAACATAATAATCAAGCAGAGTTTATTTCAGGAATGCAAAGATGATTCAATATATGAAATCTAATATAATTCAACAGAACTGAGGAGAAAAATACTATCATCATCTCTCTGTTTGTAGCGAAAGTGTCCAATAATATTCATACTTGGAAAAAACTTTACATTGAATAAAAAGACACTTTCTTAACACCATAAACTATAATTACTACAATTCAAAAACCAGCATCTCACTTCATAAACACTGGAAATATTCCCATTTAAGTCAGGAGTAAGAAAAATGTATCTACTATCAAGACTATTTTATGACTTTTTTTTTAAATTATACTAGCCAATATAGTTAGAAAAGAGAAGGAAACTAAAGGTATATAAAGTAGATGAGAAGAATTAAAATTTTATTTGCAGATAATATGACTTTACTTAGAAAACCCAACAGAAAAAAAGAAAAATTACTGTATACGATGAGGGGAATTTAGTAAGCTCTCCGGATAGAAAAGAATTCAACGATAATAGCAACAAAAGATAAAATTCTTAGGTATAACCTAATAAGAAATGGAGAGTTTAAATGAAGAGGAGATGAAAATACCACTAAAAGACATAAAAGAATAATTAAACAAATGAAAAGACATACCATGTTTTTGGATAAAGAAAAAAAATTCAACATCACAATTACGACATCAATTTTCCCTATCTTAAGTGGTCATGTTAATATGATCCTAAAACAAGCATCAATAGGATTTTTTAAAGCTCTGAACAAGCTAATTATAAAATTAATATAGACTTTAAATCATCAAGATTCTAAACGAAAACACAGGCAGCAACCTCTTTGACATTAGCCGTAGCAACTTCTTACTAGACACAATGCTATGGGCAAGGGAACAAAAACAAAAATGAACTATTGGGACCTCATCAAGATAAAAAGCTTCTGCATGAAGGAAACAATCAACAAAACTAAAAGGCAGCCTATGGAATGGGAAAAGATAATTTCAAGTAACATATCTGATAAAGTTAAAAGGTAATATGCCAGAATCTATGAAGAATATATCAAACTCAGCACCCAAAAAATGAACAATCCAGTTAAGAAATGGGCAGAAGACATGAATAGAAATTTGTCCAAAGAAGACACCCAGATACCTAACAGACACATGAAATGATGCTCAATATAACTCATCATCATGGAATTACAAATCAAAACCATGACGAGATACCACGTCACACCTACCAGTAGGGCTATAATTAACAACGCCGTAAACAACAGATGTTGATGAGGTTGCAGAGAAAGGGGAACCCTCTTACACTGCTGGTGGGAATGCAAACTAGGGCAGCCACTCTGGAAAACAGTGTGGAGGTTCCTCAAAAATTTAAAACTAGAACTACTGCACAACTTAGCAAGTGTACTACTAGGTATTTACACAAAGGATACATACAGATTCAAAGGGGTACATGCGCCCCAATATTTACAGCACCATTATCAACAATAGCCAAACTATGCAAAGAGCCCAGATGTCCATCGCCTGAAGAAGTGTATTATGCTAAGTCAGAGGAAGAAAAATACTGTACAATTTCACTCATATGTAGAATTTAAAAAACAAAACAGATGAACATATGGGAAGGTAAAAACAGAGAGAGGGAAGCAAACCATAAGAGACTCTTTATGAAGAAGAACAAACAGAGGGTTGACGGAGGGAGGTTGGGGGAGGGGGGGATTGGCTAAATGGGAGATGGGTATTAAGGAGGGCACTTTTTGAGATGAGCACTGAGTGTTTTATTTAAGTGATGAACCACTAAATTCTACTCCCAAAACCAGTATTACACTATACGTTAACTAAAATTTAAGTAAAATTTTGAAAAAAACCCAAACTTTAGAATATATACACACTTGAAAAGAAATATATACAAACTTGAATATAGAATATATAGAATATAGAATATATACAAACTTGAAAAGAAAAAATAAGAAAGTAGGGGCACCTGAGTGACTCAGTCTGTTAAACCCCCGACTTTGGCTCAGGTCATAATCTCACTGCTCTTAAGTTCAAGCCCGGTGTCGGGCTCTGGGGCTCTGTGCTGACAGCTCAGAGCCCGGGGCCTGCTTGAGATTCTGTGTCTCCCTCTCTTTCTGTGTCTGTCTCTCTCTCTCTCTCTTCCTCTCTCTGCCCCGCCCCTGCTCGTGTGCTATCTCTCTCAAAAATAAATAAACTTAAAAAAAAAAAAAAAAAGGAAAGAAAAGAAAAAAAGCGATGTGGGAGGAGAGGGAAACCTTCCATTTAAGACAGTAAAGCATTTAAAAACTAGAGTTTTTATATAAACAGAGTTTTATATATAAAACAGTGGGATACTGGCCCAAGAATAAATAGGTGAATCTAAAAGTAGAAGAAAAGAAAGTTTAGGAATATACACAAATACATATGGGATTTAATATGTGATAAGAATGGAATTTTAAATCAGTGGAGAAAAGATAAATCATTCAAAAAACGGTGCTGAGACAACTAGGCAGGCACCTGGGGAAAATGAAGTTGGTTTCACTCTCCCTAACACCAAAATAAATTCTAAACAAATCAGTAATATTAACTCTAAGAATTTCTACTAAGTCTCAAAGTGGACTTTCAATATCTATCTAACACAGTCCCTAGAAGCCATACATAAAAATACTGATAAATATGATTACAGAAAAATTAAAATTGTTTGCATGTCTATCTGAATGCAGTAGGTGTATTCCAGAATTTACAATTATGACATTTTACAAGCAATTTTTCATTGTTAAAAAGCTGAAAACAAAGGTCAAAAAACAAAAATCATGAAAAAAAAGAAAAATCACAAATAAGTCCGAGACATCATACTGTTCTTATACAGTTACATCAACGTACATCTATCATTTTTAAATGGCATAATATAAACTGGTGGCCTGGCTTTGCACATAGCAATGTACTATGATCCTTTCCCCAAGTCATTAAATATACTTTTGAACAAAACAATGTCTGTAAGAAATGATGATAAATTGATGAAACTGGGTGACTGGTACATGGGGAGGCATTATACTACCCTGTCTACCTTTTTAAATGCTTAAAAATTTTCATATTGAAAAGTCAGGGGCACCTGGTTGGTTCAATCAGTAGAGCATGTGAATCTTGATCTCAGGGTTGTTAAGTCTGAGCCCCATGTTGGGTGTAAGGATGACTAGAAAATAAAATCTTAAAAAAAAAAAGAAAAATTCAACCAAAAAATGTCTGCAAGGGAAGAAAACTCAAAAAGTAGAGTCAAAAGACACACTGGGAAAAAATATTTGCAACTCATTCATGGACATACATTACACAGAGTTCCTCCAAATCTGTAGGAAAAAGATCAACAATGCAATTAAAAAATGGCTAAAGAATATAGAATCATTTCACAGAGAAAAGAATACAAATGGCTCTAGGCATATGAAACATGTTCAACCTTACCTGTAATAAGAGAAATGAAAAACATTCTGGGATACCATCTTCCACCTATCAGATATAAAAGAATACATTGCCTCTGTTGTCTGCTATCTAAGGATGATTGGTCTTCAACTGTCCCATTGAGAAACAAAAACAAGAGGGTGCCAAGAAACCTTTAACATAGTGGCTGGTGATCAAATGTGCATAGTGTCTTCAGGCTTCCCTGAGGTAGTGATGATGGAGGCTAAAGAAGTGTGTATGTCTGGCAAGGCAATGTTTCATACAGAGGAGATAATAAAACAAATGCCCTGGGATATGAAGAAGTATGATGCATTCAAGAACCTGAAAGACGGCCAATATAGTCAGAGAGTAAGGGAGAGACAAACACAAGGTGAGGCCAGAGACAGAAATGGACCAGACAAATAGAGGGCCTTCGAGGTCCTGGGTCTTCTTCCTAAGAGCAGTAGATAGCTTTAAGCATTATGATCCTGGTAGTGATGATATTACTCTAATAATTTTACACAATAGGAAACTCATTCACAGAGATGACCTATTTTGACTCAGGTCCCACAGCTGTTAAATGGTAGAGGCAGGATCCAGATCTACAGGAGGCTTTTGGCCTTATTTTTAGCCAATGACACATAACTGGGAATGGGTTTCCTGATGAATGTCCATCAATTTTCACCTAGAACTGGTTAAAAGTGATTATCTAAAACCAGTTTTAGCTGGGTTATTTATGGTGAAAACTATTAGAACTATCTTTATTTAAAGAGTTTAAAGGAAACAAATGGATCTGTTGTAATATGGCCATCTTATGTGCTTGATAATTCTATCTTACCTCAGAGGTATAATTTTGACAATCATCTCTTGAAGTGAGTGAACTTTTTTTGGCAGGAGGAACATGGTCACTTTCATCAAGCGTACAATGAAATCTCTTCCTAGTTATAAGATCCAAATTAGCAGGAAGCTTTTCAGAATCCTCTCTTCCAGAATCAGATATACACATGGCATCCTGACCAACTGAAGTTACTGGAAAACTCATACTGCATAGGAAATGCATACATGTTAAATCAGCAAATTAGAAGTTACTTAATGAGGTTAAAGGCTCAGCTATCCTGATGACAGCTGCCAAAAAACTTTCAAGTAACTAATATTTACATGGCCAAGCTCACAAAAATGTTAGTTTTGACGTCTATTCGTATTTAAAAACTCACAACTCTATAAAACTCACAAATTCTCTAACACTGAATTAAATCTAAGGTACAAAAATAGTGTTTTCTTTGTCTGTAAAGTTAAAATTTCAATCTAAAATCCTTCTTCCTTTTTTTAAGTAGGAGCCAGCGTGGAGCCAAATGCAGGGCTTCAACTCACAACCCTGAGATCAAGACCTGAGCTGAGATCAAAAGTCGGATGCTTAACTGACTGAGCCACCCAGGCACCCCTAAAATCCCTCTTCCAAATATGAAAGGCTTCAACATCTAATGCTACTTGACCATTAAGTGCCTTAACCAATGACCGTTAAAATACAACAATTCTATAGAAAAGAATTAACAGTATTAAAAACATACAAAAATGTCATCTCTCTGTACTATTTTTGCAACTTCTATGAACGTATTTATTTCAGAATTTAAAATATATATGCTTACAAAGTAACCACACCTTTAACAGATGGCATTTTACAACCCAAACTGCTAAATTTTTTTTAGCTTTCAAAATACTTAAGATACGAAACAAGTTTCATACAAAAGTATTACACACTTAAATGGCAGCTTTATCAGATATAAAATCAATGATATCTTCTCTAACTTATCACATAATTACTAAATAAGGACAAATACAAATAATGTTGGTGAATGGCTTATTCAGTCAATACTATCTGAGTAATAAAGCACCTTTCCTCCTAGCAAAAATAGTTTAGCTTCTGGGTGCTATATGGAAGTGCTGAATCACCATACACCTGAAACTATACTGTATGTTAAATAACGGGAATTTAAACAAAAACTTAAAAGAAAACAGTTGAGGTCATTCATTACCTCATGTCACTCCTTTCTTCTGTATTCACGGACTTGATCAATATGGGCGCTGGCAGTAAAGGGTTTGGCATTAACTGGGCAGTGGTATCAGTATATTCTTCTATGGCATTGGTTGGGATTTCCACCAGAGTTAAAATGAATGCTTGTTCATCTTCACCACCTTGATGTACGTTAGCAACTAGATTCACTATCAAAGTTTAAAAGTTAGTAATGAAAAGCTGAACCATGAAACAATGGAAAATCATTAATTTATTACATTTCTAAAGTCTCAAGACAACTTATACACAAGAATAAAAAGTAAATTACACCCACAAAAATAAAAAGGAATTTCATAAAGGATAAAGATGGTTCACTATAGAGGAGATGTATAATTCTGAATAAAAAAAACTTACACCTGAAATACTTCAAGTGTTTGGGACACATGGATGGCTCAGTTAAGCATCTGACTTCAGCTCTGGACATGATCTCACAGTTCGTGAGTTCAAGCCCCACATCAGACTAGCTACTGTCAGCACAGAGCCCACTTCGGATCCTCTGTGTTCCTCTCTCTCTGCCCCTCCCCCAATCATGCTCGCTCTCTCTCTCGCTCTCTCTCTCTCAAAAATAAACCATTAAAAAAATACTTCATAATTTAAGGCCATTGCAGACTTAAAAACTGTTTTAGTTTTTTTCATAATCAAATGGGATATGGAAGGAAAAGCCATACTATTCAGTTTGATGATGCTTTATCAAAGCAGATTATCATACCTGTTAAATCTTGAGAACTGATTACATTCTCCTGTTGAACTTCTGGCATACTACTTGGTGTACACTAAAAAAAATTTAATTAAAATTCAAGAATGAGATCAACCAAATTTTAGTTTTAAAAAGCTTTCCAGACAATTGGATACAGGAAGAGTGACTGCTTCAAAATTCAACAACTATTTAACCATATATAATTTTCCAAATGTTTTGAAACCAGTAGTACCAGTAACTTTTGATTCCTTTAAATAAACATACATATACACAAAGAAATTCCCAGTAAATTGTTAAATATGAGAATTTCATCAAATTATTTTTGAAGCAACAGGAAAGAGAGATTCAAATCCTTCAACCTTCTCTCTTTCCCCATTATAATAGCAGCCATTGTGCTATTAGATGACATCTGAATGGAAGCAAAATGTTTCCTTGCCTCCAACACAGCTCCTTCCAATCTGTTTTCCACAAAACTGCCAACAACGTAATCTCTAAAATACAATTCTTACTATAATTCTCTACTGCTTAAAATCTTAAAACTTAAACGTTTTGTAACCAACAATGTCAATAATTGATTCAGGTAAGCATCAATTGATACTAAAACTACTAGGTAGAAGTCTGTTGGGTGTCATATGAAAAATTACTAACGCCATGTGGAAAAGATGCTGTTATATGGAGAAATCTAGCAGGCACCATTCTAGCCAAGTAATTAGTCAACATCATCAATAATGGGACAAACTGACATTACATGTCTAATAAAGGTATACAAAAGGAAGAACACGTTACCTAGGTAATAATCATGCCAAAAAATATTTAACCTGAATCTAGTAACAGGGAACAACAAAAACCCCGATTGTGAATTAGCCTGGAATGTCAAATTCACAAAAGAGGAAAAAGGGCAGGAGGGCTACTCTAGATTAAAAGAGAGTAAGGAGGGGTGCCTGGGTGGCTCAGTCAGTTAAGCATCTGACTCTTGATTTCAGCTCAAGTCATGATCTCACGGTTATGAGATCCAGTCCCACATCAGGCTCTGCGCTGACAGCATGGAGCCTGCTTGGGATTCTTTTTCTTCCTCTCCCCTGTCCCTCCTGCACATGTGCGCACAGGTGCACATGCTCTCTCTCTCAAAAAAAAAAAAAAAAGGATAAGGAGAGGGGTGCCTGGGAGGCTTAGTCAGTTAAGCGTCCTCCAACTCTCGATTTCAGCTCAGATCATGATCTCATAGTTCATGGGATCGAACCCCATGTTTGGCTCTGTCTGCACTGACATCAAGGAGCCTACTTGGAATTCTCTGTCTTCGTCTCTCTCTGCCCGTCCCCTGCTCTATCAAAATAAATAAATAAACACTGAAAGACGGTGAGAGAATAAGGAGAATCACAACTAAATGCAATGTGAGAGCGTTGACTGGAACTATGTATTACATATTGTTATTAAATCAATATTAGATAGTATGGTAATACTGAGTATGACAAGCGTATCACTTCTCTATAAGAAACATCCTCGTTCATATCAGATATAAGCTGCAGTATTTATGGGTGAAGTCTCACATCTGCAACTTTCAAATGGTTCAGTTTTTTAAAAGTATGTATCTATAGAGATGGAGAACAAGACAGAGAAAAGGCAAATGAAGCAAAATGTTTATAACTAATGAATCTAAGTAAAGATTCTATGTAAGAATTCTATGTAAGATCTTTGAAACTTTTCAACAAGCTTGAAATTATTTCAAAATATGAAGTAAAAACAAACATGTTGGGGGGGTAGGGAAAATCCCTTAACTTTGGATATAATCCAAACTCCTTAACAAGCCATAAAAATTTCTTTTTATAATCTGTTCCCAGGCTGCCAACCTCACTCTAACTACTTCTTCATTTATATTCCACTCATAACTAATTATAGTCCCTGAATATGACATGCTGTTTCACACCTGTTCTTTACACATGTTCCTCTCCCTTTAACTGGCTAATTCATACCCGTTCTTCTAGATCCAGGATTTTTTTTTCTTGTAAGTTTATTTATTTATTTTGAGACCAGGGGCCAGGGGGAGGGAGTGGGAGATAATCCCAAGCAGGCTCGGCACTATCAGCATGGAGCAGAATGTGGGGCTTGAACTCACAAACCACAAGATCATGACCTGAGCTGAAATCAAGAGTCAGACACTTACCAACTAAGCCACCCACGTGGATTCTTTCAGTCCCAGCTACACATTAGAATAACTAAAGAACCTTTAACAGCAACAAAAAAACAAAATCCTGCAAATGCCTACACCTTATTTCCAGATACTGATTTTACTGGATTGGATTGAGGACCACTCCTTTGACAGTCTTGTGCAACTTGCTTTCATAGCACCCATCAGAGCCTAAGCATTCACTCATATGAGTCCCATAACTTTGTCTGTCCAATATCTCACACAGCAATGAACATATAATAATATCTCAAGGAAACACCTGCAATGTATTTCTCAGACTCAGAGGCCAGCAAGCAAGAGGTAAATAGTCTGTATACAAAACACTTCCTTTTTCCAAATTTTTATGGCAAAGCTATGTATTGGCTATTTTATCTATGCTCCAAAGACTAAAAATACACTTAATAAAAAAATATATCACAATACATTCTTGCAAAGACAAAACTATAGGGAAAGAAAACAGATCAGTGATCACCAAGTAGTGGGGTGGTAAAAGGGGGTGACTAAAAAAGGGCCCTGGGAAATGTGGGGAATGATGGAACCGTTCATGTGTTTACACAACTATATATGTTTGCCAAAACTTGCAGAAGTGCACATAAAAGGGTGAAGGTTATTCTATGTAAATTACACCTTAATTTTTTTTAAGTGGGGAACACACCCAGCCCCCCCATGATATATTTTACATTCTTTTACCTCTGACACATTAAGTGTAAGCACAGTGTCTCCATTAGAGTCCTCTCTCTCGGACTCTTTGATACAACTCTCACTGAGACCCATATCTGAACCAAGCGTATGGGGCTTTGTTTCAGAGCAAACAATTGGATCAACTGAAAATAACTGAACCTTTTGAGATTCCTCTTCTTGATCATCATTTCTGAAAGAGAAATTAGTATATATTAGAGCTTCAGAGTATGTATTACAGTTTTGAATGTGAAACCAAGTGGACAACCACAGAGTAATGTTTAGAGCTAAATGAGTCAAAGATTATTTAATGGTGTCCAAATTTTTAAAATACATTTAATGCAACAGAACCCCCCCTTTTGCCAATCAAATTCCTAAAGCTATAGCTAATTACTGTAGCTGAAAGAGAATATAAACAAAATTCCGGAATCTCCTCCCTCTTACCTTTCAGTTAGGTTTGCTTCTTGAGAAATAGTCATCTCTTCAATACCATGTTCACATGCCAAGATGTTCTGCTCCTTATTCAGTGCTGTTGTAAGTGATTCAAATTTTTTATCTTGTAATTCCTCCATTGCTTCAGAACCATTTTTCTCAGTTTCTTAAACAAAAAACAAACTTAAGATACAGTCCAAAACAGTACAGCTAAAACCTCCACATTAGAAATATGTTCTCTCCTCAAAGACAGATCAGTATATAGCAACTCTTCCAAATTTCTCTTAATCCAAAAATTAAGCTTATTCACATGGCAAAAGAGTGATCCTGGCCAGTGAGATTTTTGAAACCGAGGATTAATGAATGCTACACTACACATTTTTCACTCGTGGTTGTCACAGCAATTTTAGGTCCACCCTATGATGACAGCAATATAATCACAAACCCACATACAAAAGAAGTTTAGAGGTGGGTACATATGAGGTCTAGCTTCACCTTGGGGGAAATGTTGGGGAGGGAGCTGCTCCACAAAGAAGAATAAAATGACTTCTATATAAAAGAGTTACGTTCAAATCCCTATCAAAATACCAACAGCATTTTTCACAAAACTAGACCAAATAATACTAAAATTTCTATGGAATCACACGACTGAATAGTCAAAGCAATCTTGAGAAAGAAAGACAAAGGTAGAGGTATCATATTCCCACATCTCAAGATATACTACAAAGCTGTAATTATCAAAACAGTATGGTCTGGCCCACACACAAAAAAGTAGATGAATGGAAGACAACAGAGAGTCTAGAAATAAATCCACATTTATATGGTCCATTTATGACAAAGGCAGCAAGAATATACAATGGGGAAAAGACAGTCTCTTCAATAAATGTTATTGAGAAAACTGGACAGCTGCATACAAAAGAATGAAACTGGACCACTTTCTACTATACACAAAAATAAACTCAGGATGTAGAGAAAAAGGAATCTTTGTGTACTAGTGGTGGGAATGTAAACTGATACAGGCATGATGGAAAACAGTATGGATATTGCTCTAAAAATTAAATTTAGAATTACCATATCATTCAATAAATTCCATTAGTAGGTATTCAAAGAAAATGAAAACACTAATTCAAAGGATATATGCAGCAACTCTATGTTTACTGCAGCACTGTTTACAAAAGCCAAGATACCGAAGTAACCTAAGTGTCCATCAATACATGAACAGATAAGATGTGGCATGCACACACAACAGAATGTTACACAGCCATTAAAGGACGACACGGGGGGGGGGGGGGGCCCTGGGTGGCTCAGTCGGTTAAGTGGCCGACATCGGCTCAGGTCATGATCTCACAGTCCGTGAGTTCGAGCCCCACATCAGGCTCTGTGCTGACAGCTCAGAGCCTGGAGCCTGCTTCACATTCTGTGTCTCCCTCTCTCTCTGACCCGCCCCCCGTTCATGCTCTGTCTCTCTCTGTCTCAAAAATAAATAAACATTAAAAAAAAAATAAAAAAAAGGACGACACCAGGCCATCTGCGACAACGTGGACAGATCTAGAGGATATTATGCTAAGTGAAATAAGTCAGACTGAGAGAGACAAACAACAAATGATTTCACTCATCTATGGAATCTTTAAAAAGCCAATGAATAAACAAAGAGCATAATCAGACCTATAAATACCAAGTAAAAATTGATGCCAGAGGGAAGTAGGTGGATGGGCAAAGTGGATGAAGGGAAGTGGGAGATACAGGCTTCCAATTATGGAATGAATAAATCATGGGAATAAAAGGTACAGCATAAGGAATATAATCAATGGTACTGTAATTGTACTGTATGGTGAGAGATGGTAGGTATGTTTCTGGAGAGCAGAACACGATGTACAAACTTGTTGAATCACTACGTACTATGGCTGGAACTAATGTATGTGTGTCAACCACAGTCAAAAAATTTTTAGGGGCACCTGGGTGGCTCAGTCAGTTAAGCATCCGACTTAGACTTAGGTCATGATCTCACGGTTCATGAGTTCAAGCCCCATGTCAGGCTTTGTGCTGACAGGACAGAACCTGCTTGAGATTCTGTCTCCTTCTCTCTCTGCCCCTCCCCTGCTCACGTTCTCTCTCAAAAATAAACAAACATTTAAAAAAAATTTTTTTAGGGGCCCCTGGGTGGCTCAGTCAGTTAACTGTCTGACTTCAGCTCAGGTCATGATCTCACAGTTCATGGGTTTGAGTGCCGCTTCAGGCTCTGTACTGACAGCTCAGAGACCGGATCCTGCTTCGGATTCTGTGTCTGTTTCTCTCCCTCTCTCTGTCTCTCTCTGTCTCTCTCTCTGCTCCTCCCCCACTTGCACTCTCTCAAAAATAAACATTAAAAAAAAATTTAATAAAACATTAAACATTTTTAAATAAAAATAAAATAAATAAATAAATAAGTAAGGTAACCTCACCCTGCATACTGAAACAGCTTCTGGGTATTCCTGAACCCAGAGTAAGTAAAGAATTAACTAACTGAACCATAGGCACTGCTGGTTGAAAGGAAATACCAAAAACCAGGAACCTGCAAACAGGGAAAAGATGTTGCTAACCATCCAGATCTTCTTCTACCTATAGGATTTTATACAATCTAGACAGCTTACTGCATGCAGTTTTTCCTGCTCTCACTAGCACCTAAAGGGGTTGGGCCTTTGGTAGGGAGGGGAGGTGGAAAAAGAAGTGGCAGTAGGATTCAACATGTACATCACAAAATAGTAAGGCCATTAAAAAAATAAAAGAGCCCTATGTGACCCTATAGACAGATTTTTTTCAATACACTAATCTTTAAAAAGAATGCTACCATATAAAGAACTCTTAATATTAAAAAGAGAAAAATCCCATGGGGCACCTGGGTGGCTTAGTTGGTTAAGCATCTGATTTCGGCTCAGGTCATGATCTCAGTTTGAGAGTTCGAGACCCATATCCGGCTCTCCACTCTCAGAGCACAGCCTACTTCAGATCCTCTCTCTATGTGCCCCTCCCCTGCTCACATTCTCTCTCAAAAAATAAACATTAAAAAAAAAAAAGATTTTAAAAAGACAAATATCCCAATTTAAAAATGAGCACAGATCTGAATAGACATGTCTCTAAAAAAAAGATACATAAATAAGCACATGAAAAGATACTCAATATCATTGGTCATCAGGTAAACACAAATCAAAACTACAATGAGATACTACTTCACGATAACTAGAATATCTAATAACAAGGGTCTGAGAGAATAGAAACTGAAACCCTCACAGAATGTTGGTGAAAATACAAAATGTTGGGGTGTGTGGCTGGCTCAGTCAGTAGAGCATGTAAGTCTTGATCTTGGGGGTTACAAGTTCAAGCCCCATGTTGGGGGTAGAGATTACTTAAAAATAAAACATAATATCTAAAATAAGCAAAAAAATTAAAAAATGCTGCTACCACTTTTGAAACAGTTTGGCTGTTTCTCAAAAGGTTAAACATAGAACTACCATATTATCCAGCAATTCTACTTGTAGATGTAAATCCAAGTGAAATGAAAACATATGTCCACACAAAAACTTATACATGAATGTTCTTAGCAGCATTACTTACAAGAGCCAAAAAACAGAAAACAACCCAAAAGCCCAACAACAGATAAATGAATAAACAAAATGTAATATAGCTATACAATGGAATACTTGACAAGAAAAAGAAATGAAGTATTTGATGTATACTACAACATAGATGAACTGTGAAAACATGCTAAGTAAAAGACATCGACACAAAAGACCACTTATGTGATTCCACTCATACAAAACATCAAAAATAAGCAAATCTACAGAGACAGAAAAAGATTAGTGATTGCCTAGAACTTGGGGAAATGGGAGTGCCTGCTAACAGTGATGGTTACATAACTTGGTGACTATATGAAAACCACTGAATTGTACCCTTCAAAGGGTTTAACTGTATTACATAGAATTATCTGAGTAAAATTGTTTTTTTCCTAAGGGCTGAACACTATATATGATATAGTATGCTTATGTTTTTATTCTTTCTGAAAGGAATATACATGTGTTTATATACATATATGTGTATACATATGTGGAGGCACGTATGTACACACACACAGCCTCACATTTAGATGCTTGTGTGTATAATACACTCCTGGAAGTCTACAAACTTAATGGCAGTTTACCACTACAAGTGAGATTAGGGGACTGGGAACCAAGGAAGAAGTTTTTTAGATTTTGTACCTTATAGACACGGTCTTATTTTTTTGCCACATTCATGTATATCTGCCTTTAAAAATGTTTATTTGAATATTCCATGTGCACACATACAAAAAATGTCTGATCAAATACATACAGTTGACCCTTGAATAACATGGGGGGATCGGGGTATAAACCTCCCATGCAGTCAAAAATCCGCATATTAACTACTGACTTCCAAAAAACCTAACTACTAATAGTCTACTGTTGACCAGATGCATTATCAGTAACATAAATGGTCAATTAACATATTTTGTATATGTATTATATACCAAATTCTTACAATAAAACTAGAATAAAATATTAAGAAAATCCTAAGGAAGAGAAAATATATTTATAGTACTATACTGTTTATCAAAAAAAATCCATGTATAGTAGACCTATGCAATTCAAACCTGTGTTAGTAAGGGTCATCTATAGAGCAAATGGTAATAATTACTGAAGCCAGTTGATGGGTTTATTGGTATTTATTTTATAAGTCATTCTACTTTTTGAAACTTTTTAATAGTAAATTAAAATAATTTTAACAACCAAATATTCTACTTGAAATGTTAATGCAAATTCTCCTATAAAAGTAATTTTGTAGCTGTTTAAGGGAAACCCATTTACCTCTTTGACTTTCTACTACTTCTCCTTGGCTTGCAAACAAATTGGGAACTTCCTGATGAACGCCAAACCTGCTGGTCCTTAAAGTCTTAAGATTTGGCTTAGGCTTGGCAAATCTACTTCTCATTCTCAAATTACTGGTCACATCAGAGGTTGTATTCCTAGAAAAAGAAAGATGGGAAGAGAGAGAAATTCATCAACTGTGTCAGAATTAGCTCTCTCACCTTCTTCACTACTCTTATATAGTTACGTGCCACCTTCTCAGGTGCCACAATCTCTGTTAAGTGTTCATTTTTTAATGTTAAAGTTACTTTACTGAAAGTCTGGAGAAGGAAAGAGAATCGGGACCATGTCTGTAAAACAGAGACTATAGTTACATAAAACTATCTCATTAAAGCTTCAAAGATGCACATATTGCATTAACTTTAATATGCAAACCATTAAGGGTCCCTGGCTGGCTCAGTCAGTAGAGCATGCAGCTCTTGATCTCAGGTCCATGAGTTCAAGCCCCACATTGGGTGTGGAGCCTACTTAAAATACATAAATAAATAGAAATATTCAAACCATTAAAGTCAAACCAGCCAATCCTCACTTTAAAGGCTGAAAAATTAGCAGTGAAATTTACACTTACACAAGTATTACTCAAAAGCTATTATAAATTAATCGATAGTTGACTTAAATATATTTATTATAATAAATTTCTTTGTAATTTTTTAAAATGCTTATTTATTTTTGAGAGAGAGTGCAAGCAGGGGAGAGGCAGAGAGGGGAGACAGAGGATCCAAAGTGGGCTCTGTGCTGACAGCAGAGAGCCCGATGCAGGGCTTGAACTCACAAACCATGAGATCATGACCTGAGCTAAAGTCAGATGCTTAATCAACTGAGCCACCCCGGCACTCTTATTTTCTAGTAAAACTCAAGAGCTTAATAAAGCAAAATAGGGGCATCTGGGCTGGGTGGCTCAGTCAGTTAAGTATCCAACTCTTGATCTCAGCTCAGGTCTTGATCTCAGGGACATAAGTTCAAGCCTTGCACTGGGCTACACACTGGGCATGAAGCCTACTTAAAAAAAAAAAAAGAAAAAAAGAAAAGAAAAAAAAAGGAAAAAAAATAAAGCAAATTAAACCTGGTTGATATAGCATTTTCCTTTACTTCCTCCACTAAACCAATTTCTTCTTTAGTACTTTGCTCTTCCAATACAATCTTGTTTTCTTCTAATGGTGAAGGAGATGTACTACTGATAGGTGAAGAAAGCTCCTGACATTCACGAACAATTTTGTGATTTACATTATCTGGGCTAAAAGGAACACAGCTTTTATCCTTTGAATGAACATCAAGAAGTACACATACTCCTATTACAGAAAAGAACAGAAAATTAAAATTGACCCAATACAAGTAGATATCCAAAGAAAGTAAATCCTTCAACATTAAACAACTATAGGCTTAATAATTCTCACACACTAAAATTTTTGTGCTATGATAAGTAAAAATGAATCTTTTTGCCTTCAGTAACTACATAGCCTCAAATAAGTTTCAAGATATTATCACCTTCATTTACAATTTTTAAAAACCTGTATTTTAGGTTCTAGAGATTTGTGACAGGCTCCAAAGCAATGCTCTATCACTGAGAAAGGAGCCATATAGGGGTGCCCGGCTGGCTCAGTCAGTAGAGCATGTGACTCTTGATCTCAGGTCGTGATTTTGAGCCCCATGATGGGTGTACAGTTTACTTTAAAAAAAAAAAAAAAAAAAGAGACAGAGAGAGAGAATGAGCCATGTAAGAAACACAGACCAGAGAATTCGTTGATAAATATATAGTTATAGGCCCTGAATAATATATACTAAAAATGGCAACCCACTCATGTCCAGGCACAATAATTAACAGGAAAATAATTAATGTAACTATCCATTTAATGTACTTAAAATAGAAGGTGCTTAGAGAGTAAAGACCATAGCTTCTCCATTAAGGCCAGCCTAAAATATTAAAAATCTGGGTGGACATATATTTTGGCTCAGTTCAAACTAACGAAACAGTCCAAACTAAATTATGTCATTGACTGTTATTGTCCCTTGATACTGTATTCCACTGTCAGGTAATTGTGAAGACTATCCAAAGCAGGAGCTCCTTTGGCTAAAGAAACCTGTATAAAGTGATGAGTGATCTCAATTAACCAATGTTTATGATGAGAAAGGTGGAGGACTCACTGGATTATTCCAGAAATACAACCTTTTTTCAATAAACCAAGTGTACTATCTTGAAATGGTGGCCGCTACATCTAAATGGGCTGAGGTGGGTGCATCAATGCACACATATTACTTACTTCTGGAAAAACAACAAAATTATACCAACTTCAAATGTAAAAGTACTGACTTATTACTCAACTGTGGGTATAATTTCTTAGAAGTTGGATTTTAAAAGGTTTTTTTCAGTAGGCCTTATCTTTCATTCTTACCATCACTCTGTTCTGTACCAATCTCTGACTGCAACACTAGATCTCCCATTGTAAGTAAAGTTATAGCAGCTTCAGTGCTTCCATCATTGGTACCTTGTGAGAAAATGTAACAACATTAAAACAGAAGGATGAATCTGGAAATTTACGATTGTTTGCTTAGAAAACATTTTTAATTCAGGTGTTTATCCTCTAGCAACAAGTTTCAATATCTTCCATACCACTAATTCCTTACTAGGGTAGTATTTTATTACTACAAAAAAAAGAAATCATGCATTATTAGCTTTTATTCATTGAAAATGCCTCCCTCCCATTAAATAACTTAAGTTACCTTCGAAGAAAGTAAACCTGTGCAGATCAGAGGAAATAATACTTCTTTATTAAACATTTAACTCTTAACTCACTTCATAAAGTAATTATTCCAAGAATCCAAGTTTCTCCTGGAGATAAAACATTCAACAGTGGAAACTTTTTGTTCAACTCCCAGCAAGGACTCATTTACTAATACCAATACTAGGGGTGCCTGGGCAGCTCAGTCAGTTAAGTAGCTTCCAACTCTTGATTTGGGCTCAGGTCATGATCTCACAGTTCGTAAGATCGAGTCCCATGTCAGGCTCTGTACTGACAGCGTGGAGTCTGCTTGGAATTCTCTCTCTCCCTCTTTCGCTGCCCCTTCCTCACTCACACTCTCAAAATAAATAAATCACCATTTAAAAACAAAACAAAAAAAGATTCTCTCTTCCTCTCTCTCTCTCTCATCCACTTGCACATGCACACTCGTATGCTCTCTCCCTCTAAAAAAAATTAAGTTAAAATTTAAAAGAAAAATTTTAAATCACCCTGCTAGTGTTAACCAGGTAGTTTTGGCAGTTTCCTTATTAACAGTTACCTGTTTCATCTTGGGTATGTTCACCTGTGGTCATTTCCTAGAAGAGGAAAAGATAAGCAATGCCTTATGTATTTTCCCAAATATATGTTCTATGTCTCAAAAAGCACTATGCTTTTACAGTTTTTCTATGCTTCTGATTACAAAGGAGAGGAAACTGTGCTTTCCCTTTATAATTATTCAGAATATTTCATCAACAGAAATAATTTAAAAGCCAAATTCTTTTGTCTCTTGCTACTTATTTTACTTTTTCTTTTTAACTTTAATCATATTCCATCTACCATGTGCATTTACTAGGCTTACTTCACTTCTTCACTTTCATAATCTTTCAACTTCAGTCATATTTGTCACTGGTTTTAATCCAATGGAAACCAAAGTCTGACGAATCTCACCATTTTTTTTTAACTAGGTGGCTTAAAACTTAAATGAATTTTAATAAATTAAAAAGTTACAAGATCTGGGCACCTGAGTGGCTCAGTTAAGCATCTGACTCTTGATTTCAGCTCAGGTCATGTTTTCACACTTCATGAGTTCAAGCCCCTTGTTGGGCTCGACACTGTCATGTGGAGCTTCCTTGTGATTCTGTCTCCATTTCTCTCTGCCTCTCCCCCACTTTCTCTTTCCCTTTCAAAATAAATAAACTTAAAAAAAAATAAAAAGGTTACAAGATCTATGTCCAGCATGACATCATAAGGCTCTGCTGACCCTCTCCCCAGTGAAACTGGTAAAATTTAATAAAACCAAACATTTAAAGCCTCTGGAAATGGTCATAAAGGCAACAGAAACCTCTTTTTGAACAACTGATGAAAATAAGGTAACAAAGTAAGAGCCTGTGGTATCTTAACTAAGACTCTCTCCCCGCTCCTTCTTCCCAGCTCAATGAACCAGAGACTCCACCTCAGACATTTGCAGCCAAGAAACTAAGGCCCCTTTCTCCTTGCAAGTCCCAGCAGAAGGCCTTTCTTTCTAAGAGGATCAGGACTTTAGCTCCTGACCCAAGAATCTGGGGTCAGATTCATAGTAGAAAACAGAAGAATTATCTATTATGAATTTGCACATAAAAATCCTTAATAAAATACCAGCAAGCCAAATCCAGCAACATAAAATTGCATGCCATGACCAAGTAGGATGCAATTTTTGATTTGACATCCTGTTATAATGAATGTAATACATCATATCAGTACCAAAAAAAAGCAAAAATCACATGATCATCTCCAAAGATGCATAAAAAGCATATGACAACTGCCAACATCCTTTCCTAAGAATCCTCTCACACAAACCAAGGATAGACTGAAACTTCAATTTGATAAAAAAAAAAAAAACCCTATGAAAAATCCAGAGCTAACATCAAATTTGATGGTGAAAGACTGGATGCTTTCCCTTAAGACCAGGAATGAGACAAAAGTATGCGTTCTTGCCACTTTTTTGTTCAATATGTATTGGAGGTTCTAGCAAGGGAAACTAGGCAAGCAATAGAAATAAAAGATATCCAGACGGAGAAGTGTTAAGTCAAATTCTGTTTCTGAGAAAGATATGTTGAAGTCCTAAGCTGAGTACCATGAATGTAACGTTATGTGGAAACAGGGCTTTTTCAGATGTTATCAGGCTAACATGAGGTCATATTGCATTAGGGCTGGCCCTATCCAATACAACAGGTGTCTTTATTTTTCTTTTTTTTTAATTTTTTTTTTCAACGTTTATTTATTTTTGGGACAGAGAGAGACAGAGCATGAACAGGAGAGGGGCAGAGAGAGAGGGAGACACAGAATCGGAAACAGGCTCCAGGCTCTAAGCCATCAGCCCAGAGCCCGACGCGGGGCTCGAACTCACGGACCGCAAGATCGTGACGCTTAACCAACTGCGCCACCCAGGCGCCCCACAACAGGTGTCTTTAGAAGAAAACTCAGGACACACATACAGAAAGAACACCATGTGGCAATGGAGGCACAAGTTGGAAATGTGCTGCCATAAAGCCAAGCAATGACAAGGATCTCTGGCAATTGTCAGAGGGT
Organism: Lynx canadensis; assembly: GCF_007474595.2. NCBI lineage: Eukaryota > Metazoa > Chordata > Mammalia > Carnivora > Felidae > Lynx > Lynx canadensis. Next base: position 136,592,170 of record NC_044303.2, on the reverse strand, counting down.
AGGAGAAAGGCCTGAATAGTTTTTCCCTCAGAGTCTTCAGAAGGGGGATGGTGATTCTGGAATTCTAGCCTCCAAAACTGAGAAAATAACTTTCTGTAGTTTTGAACCACCTAGTTGATAGCATTTTGTTATAGAAGCACTGAGAAACTAATACAGAATGGCAGAAGTAGAACTATCTCTATTCACATGTCATGATCTTGTAAATAGAAAATCCTAAGGAATCCACTAAAAATCTATTAGAACTAATTAGTTCAGCTAAGTTGCAAAATACAAGACCAACATACAAAAATCAATTGTATTTCTATATACACTTGCAATGAAAAACCTGAAAGTGAAATTGAGAAGACCAATCCATTCACAAGAGCCTCAGATACAACATACTTGAAAATAAATTTAACAAAGGAAGTGCAAAGTTTATACCCTGCAAACTACAAAATGCTATTGAAAGAAATCAAAGAAGATCTAAGTAAATGGGCAAATATCCATGTTCATGCATTAGCAAACTGTTAATATGGGACTAGCCCCCCCAAAGTGATCCCCAGATTCAATGCAATCCCAATCACAATCTTAGATTATGTCGAGTAGAAAATAACAAGATCATTTTAAAATTCATATGGAATTACAAGAGACCCACAATAGCTAAAACAATCCTAAAAAAAGAATAAAGTAGGATGGCTTATACTTCCTAATTCCAAAACTTACCACAAAGCAACAGTAATCAATCGAGCATCACTGGTACAAGAAGAGACAGGAAATGGAATAGAACCGAGAATCCAGAAAAAAAATCCATACATCTACAGCCAATTGATTTTTGACAAGAATGCAAGAGAATTCAATAAAGAAAGAATGGTCTTTTCAAAGAAATAGTGTGACAACTGTATTGTCATGTGCAAAGAATGAAGAACTCTAACCGCATACCATATAAAAAATTAACTCAAAATGGATTAAAGCCTTAATTGTAAAACTACAGTAAAATCTGTAAACCTATTAGAAGAAAAAGTGGACTAAGTCTTCAAGATCTTGGCTTTCACAAAGATATCTTAAATATTACAACAAAAGCCTGAGCAACAAAAGAAAAAAGACATAAAACGATCTTTATCACATTTAAAAACGTTTGCACTTAAAGGGAACCATCAAGAAAATGAAAAGACAGGGGCATCTGGGTGGCTCAGTCAGTTGAGCAACCAACACTGGATTTTGGCTCAGGTCACGATCCTAGGGTTGTGGGATCAAACACTGCACTCCACACTGAGCATGGAGCCTGCTTGGAATTCTCTCTCTCTCCCTCTGCCCTTCTCCACTATTCATGCTCTAATTAAAAAAAAATTGAAAAGATAACTCACGGAACAGGAGAAAATATTTGGAAATCGTGTATCTGATAAGGAACTTATATCCTTACTATTTAAAAATTTCTTACAACTCAACAAAAAGACACACAGACCAGTAATTTAAAAAAATGTGAAAAGGTGAGGGTATTTGGGTGGCTCAGTTGGTTAAGTGTCCGACTCTTGATTTCAGCTCAGGTCGTGATCTCAAGGTTTGTGAGACTGAGCCCAGCATCGGGCTCTGCACTAACATTGTGGAGCCTGCTTGGGATTCACTCTCTGCCTCTCTGTCTGTCCCTCCCCTGCTAGCACATTCTCTCTCTCAAAATAAATAAACTGTAAAAAAAATTTTTTAATAAATAATTCCCAGACTTGATTTGCAAAAACAAGGAAGAGTATCAAACAAAAAGGAACTAAATATATTTTAAATAATTTATATTGAATACAGATTTAATGCAACAGAACTTTAACTTAAGTTTATGAGGATATTAAGAGAGACTCACACAAACATACACAAATCAATGCTTTGTGAGTGAAATATAAAATCTTTGGATTATTTACCAGTTTCTACTATTCATACTTATAGCTCCCTGCATGAGAGAAATTAGTAAGAATGGCTTATAAACTTAAAACTTTCTTTTTTTTTTTTTTTTTTAATTTTTTTTTTCAATGTTTTATTTATTTATTTTTGGGACAGAGAGAGACAGAGCATGAACGGGGGAGGGGCAGAGAGAGAGGGAGACACAGAATCAGAAGCAGGCTCCAGGCTCTGAGCCATCAGCCCAGAGCCCGACGCGGGGCTCGAACTCACGGACCCTGAGATCGTGACCTGAGCTGAAGTCGGACGCTTAACCGACTGCGCCACCCAGGCGCCCCTAAACTTAAAACTTTCAAAATAAACTTCTATTTTTTTTTTAAAGTTAACAGAGTTAAAGACAAAACATATTAGAATGGATGCTTACCATAGATAATGCCTTCAAATTTTCTTCTTGTTTCATTTGCTGAGTAGTCACATCTGTGCTGGAGACTGGATGCTCAACAACAGCAATACATCCTACATCAGGTGCATTCACAGTTATTTCAAGCTATCAAAATGAAATTTCATTATTTCATTTTGGCATACTATACTCAGCAAAACAAACAACTAAAATAAAGTGTGTTAAACTGAAGAAATAATCCACGTTCATACACAATTAAAAAATACAGCAATTCTCAAAATGACATCAACTTGGCAAAAGTAAAACATTTAAGATTTTTGAGATGTCTGGGGCGCATGCGGCTCAGTCGGTTAAGCATCTGATGTACAATTTAGCATGTCATTCAGTGATTCCACTTCTAGGTATATCCCCCCAAAAAATGGAGAACAGGGATTAGAAGACGTATTTGTACACCCATGTTCCTAGCAGCATTCTTTGCAATAGCCAAAAGGTAGAAGTAACCCAACTGTCCACTGACAGATGAAAAGATAAAAGATATGTGGTATAGATATGTAATGAAATATCACTCAGCCTTAAAAAAAGAACATTCTGGAGGCCCCTGGGTGGCTCAGTCGGTTGAGCATCTGACTTCAGCTCAAGTAGTAATCTCATGGCTTTTTGAATTCAAGCCCCACATCGGGCTCTACGCTGACAGGGCGGAGCCTGCTTGGGATTCTCTGTCTCCCTCTCTCTCTGTCCCTCCCCTGCTCTCTCAAAAATTTAAAAAAAAAAAAAAAAGAAAGAAAGAAAAAAGAAAAAAAATTGTTTTAATCTTTAAAAAAAAAAGGCATTCTGATACATGTACACTATATCAATCTGAATGACCACTAAAAACTTTATACTACATGAAATAAGCCAATCACAATGAAAACAGATACTGTTATGATTCCAGTTATGTGAAGTACCTAGAGTCAAGTCACAGAGACAAAAGTAGAATGGTGCTTGCCATAAATGAGAGGAGAGGAGGTAATGGGGAATTATTGTTTAATGAGTACAGGTTTAGTTTCGCAAGACGAAAAAAGCTCTGTGGATGGATGGTGGTGATGGTGTAGCACGACAATATGAATACACTTAATACCAATGAACTATATACACTTTAAAATGGCTAGGATATATTTTAGGGTATGTGTATTTTACAATTTTTTCATCATTTTATTTTTTTATTTTGAGAGAGAGCAGGAATAAGTACAAGGCGGAGAGGGACAAAGGGAGGGAGAAAGTGAATCTCAAGCAGGCTCCATGCCTAGCAAAGAGGCTGATGTGGGGCTCAATCTCACGACTGTGAGATCACAACATAAGCCAAAACCAAGAGTCTCACACCCAACCAATTAAGCCACTCAGGGGTCCTTTACCACATTTAAAAGAAAAGGAAAAGAAAAAAAAGGTGTCCCTTCTACCTTCTCTACCAACCAGAGCTTAGCCTGGGCCTACCAGAGAGTTAAAACATCTGCCAAAATGAAAAGGAAAAATTAATCAGAAAGTAGATTTAGTAGCCTCCACATTCAAGTGAAATCAGATTTCTATCATTATTACACTGGCCACCTCATGGCAGGCCTAGATTATAGAGGTTCAGTAATACAGGAGCCTCCTTCTATTGATTCCTTCACATATCTACCAGGGCTTAAACAAATTACATACGGCAGGGTTTATTTAGCAAATGAACTGTTCAAATCCTAATAATCACTAAGAAGAAATAATGATTCACTACAAGAAAAAAACAAGTAAGACAAAGTTCCAAGATTCAAAAAACAAAATACCTCTTCCATCGTTTCCTCAATTTGAGCAGTAACAGGTTCGGGAGATCTGAGACCAATGGGAACAAACACTGGAGCTTTGTTTACTTCTTCTGGAGCAAGATGGTAACTGTCTTCTTCATAATCAGGCTCAAAATCTTCAGCATCATCTTCATCTTCTTCCTGAGAAGCCCGAAGAGTCACCAGCGTGGACTTGGAAGCACGAGGTTCCTTCCGAGAGGTCTTACTTCGCATTCGTTTTGATCCACGGCCCCTAGTGACATTTGGTTTGATCTTTCGATGCATTCTCCTTCCACCATGATCCACCTCGTTCTCAGAAGCAGAAGAGATCGTTGTTCTTCGATCCAGAGCAATTTTAGAGTAACTTGATTCTTTCAATAGTTGTGGAGGGCTGGATGTATAATCAAAATAACAATGAAGTCATTACATGCACAAGGATAAAGATAATTTTAATGGAAACCAAATTTTAGAATGAAATCCGAATTCAAGGCATTAAAATGAAAACTCCCACAACCCATTACGTCAAAAACTTATGCCGTGAAATAAAGAAATTTACTATTACTACTAGTTCCTTATTCAGAGTTTGTTCTTCGTTTATCTACCTACACATTTTTCATGGTAAGTTTTTAATTCTGGACCATTTTTTCCTTGCTATTTAAGTGATAATTTCTAGAAATTATTAGAAAAAAATGAGAAAAAGAAAATGGTCCAATAAAACAGAATATAGGATCAAAAAGTGATACTGGTATACAGTACTGGGTAAACAGACTAGGTAAAAAGAAAAAAGAGAAGGCAGAGAACCCATGGAACGATGTTGTTTTTTAGAACTTAAGTTCCTTTCCACTTTCCCTGTAAACTGTAGAACATGAGTACCCTTCACTTTAGTTTGCGACCCCATTCAAACCAGCACCTTAATTATTTAGGTAATACACACTATTCTTTTATCAGACTTCTGCTCATGTCTAATATACTCAACACTCAGAAATTTTAAACATAGGAAAGAAAAGTCTTCCTAAGAACATCAAAAAAAGATAAACTTTAGTAAATAAAAATCATAGGTAGGGACACCTGGGTGGCTCAGTCGGGTGAGCATTCAACTCTTGATTTTGGCTGTGGTCATGGGATCGAGGCCCACATCAGGATCTGTGCTGAGTGTGGAGCCTGCTTAAGATTCTCTCTATATCCTTCTGCCCCTATACCTTGCTTACATGTGTGCACTCTCTCTCTTATTTTAAAAGTTTAAAAAAAAAACTTGAGTGGTTAAGAAACAGATCTGTCAATAAAAAATTATCTACACTTCTGTTAACAAGCCATCTTTTTTCACTCTACCATCAAGGTAGGACAGCCATAAAGAGTAAGTTATTTTTATTTCCTATTCTGAAGATATTTGTTAAATAAAACTTTACCTTGTTAGTTTACTGACACACTGCTCTTCAACAACTGAAGACATCGAATTATCCACTATAGTTTTTTCTCCAACACTTCCTGATGGTCCAACTTCTGAATGGGTATCTTTTTTGGCCAAAATAGCCTCTTTGGAATCTATACAATCTTTTCTTGCTGAAACCTCCAATGATGTCAGAAACTCAGCCTTTTCCTTAAATTTAAGAACAGCTAATGTTACCATGCAAACAATCTCTATCGTAATTTGATTTGGGGGTTGGACCTAAAGCTCTAAGCTTACACACACACACACACACACACACACACACACACACACACACACACGATGGCTAGCTTCTAAATTTTTTAATATTGGAAAGTAGCTCAATTTTTATAAAATTGGTTACAGTACAAAAGACAAAACTGTATTTTTCTATAAATTCTCTCCGTCACGATCTTGACAAAACAGAGCAAATGATAAAAAGGTTTTTTTCAAACTTACTTTTTGAAGGAGCTGGGTATCATCTCCTGGCTGCAGCAAATTATCTTCTGGCTTCCTTGCCTCACTCTGATCTGTTCTGTCTTTTTCTATACCTAGTTCCTCCTTCTTACCATGTGCTCTTCCCAAATTTGGCTTAGCCTTTTGGAATTGCCTTCTTGTCAACTGTGCTGGACTAGGAACATACCTTTTAGGTTCAGGTCTAGAACAAAGTACAAATCATGTTGAAAAACCAAAATCACAATTCCTTGTTGATTTAACAGCTGCTATGTCAAACACTTTTGAACACAAGCCAATTCTATGTTCGAAGGACTATATATAAATTGGCTCTAAAACCAAGCACACATGATGATATAAAGAACATAAAAGCTTTTACAATTTGCAGTTTCTGTATAATCTGGAAAATACTTTTAAAATAACAATCTTTTCTTACTTTCATTCATTGATTCTGATGTGTAGTGTCATGGTACTTTAAGTAATTTTCAGAGAAATAACCAAATACAAAAAAAAAAAAAAAAAAAAAAGCCAGTACTTGCATGGACAAATGTACAATGGTTACATCCTTGGTCCTTCTGGCCAAGACCAGGCTTGAAAGCCAGAGTCCATTCTCCTATCAGAAACCTATCAGCTAATGGAAAAGGATTTACTAAGAGTCAGATTCATATGATCTCAATATAACCCATGTGTATCTGCCAAATCAGACAAAGACAAGGTTTTAACATTCAATAGAGTACGAATAGTTCCCAAGACAATCCCTAAACACCTATCCTAGGTTTTCCTGGAAAATATTTTAATAACTAGCAAGGATCTGAATTCTGAACTGGGAAGTTTAAAATTAACATAAACCTAGATATTATAAAGAAAATTAAGTATCAGGAGTTCTCTGAAAGATCTGTATTAAAGACTAATTTTGAGAAATACTTCTACTGAATTATCTAGAAGAGAAAGTAGTTAACTACATTTCTAAATGTTCCAACCCTGCTAAGCTCTTTGGTCAGTCAAACACCTAGGAAGTTCACAAGAAATTCTAACAGGGTTATGATGTGGCTAAATACATTCCAATGTAGGCTAACGTATTTAGGAAAACATTGTATTTAACTTAAGCTATTGACAGTCAAGTGTGATTTTACAAATCCAAGTAAGGATAAAATGCTACTGAAGTCAAAAGAGATAATACTGGACTTCGGAATAACCTAACTTTAAAACTATTAAGATTACATACCCTAAAGAAATTACCATTCATGATAAAGTAAACAGCTGGAATAAATTTCACAAATAGAAAAAGGTTTTTCAAAAACAGGGGGCTGTGGGCTGGAGTATGGGTTTCCAAAAAGGAAAATTAAAAGTTTGATTTCTCTCTGGGGCGCCTGGGTGGCTTAGTCAGTTAAGCATCCAACTTCAGCTCAGGTCATGATCTCACGGTTCGTGGGTTCGAGCCCCACATCGGGCTCTGTGCTGAAAGCTTAGAGCCTAGAGCCTGCTTTGGATTCTGTGTCTCCCTCTCTCTGCCCATCCCCTGTTTCACTCTGTCTCTCAAAAAATAAATAAACGTTAAAAAATTAAAAAAAAAAAAAAAAAAAGGCAGGGGGGAAGCACTGGGTGGCTCAGTCGGTTAAGCATCCAACTTGAGCTCAAGTAAGATCTCATGGTCCATGAGCTCAAGCCCCACACCAGGCACTGTGCTGACAGAGCCTGGAGCCTGCTTCAGATGGGTTCTGTGTCTCCCTCTCTCTGCCCCTGCCCTGCTCATGCTCTGGCTCTCTCAAAAATAAATAAACATTTAAAAAAAAAAAAAAAAAAAGAACAGCCAATGCCTGATCTATAAAAAAAATTTAAAAAAAAGGTTTGATTTCTCTCATTAAAAAACACAAAGGCTCCACATAATATCTCTTGAAACATGTAAAACTTCTTTCTTTATACAGAAAGGTCTGCCTATATAACTATGTCAATTTGCTAGTCTGAAAGTCATAAATCCAGAAAATTTAACTTTAAAAACTAATTTGGCAATGTTACTTTCAACAAGCCATTTAAATCCTCTAGGTCAACCTACTCAATTATAAATGAGAGCATTAGGAAACACTGATCTTGAAGGTCACTAGTGTTTAAAGGTTCACTTAGAGTAAAAATCAAATTCCTTACAACAGTCCTATATAATCTGCCATTGCCCTCGGCTGGGCTCTATCTTTCTTACATCTACTGCTCTCTCTCTCTTTACCCATTTCAAACTTGCTCCCCTTGCTGTTCCTCAAACAAGTCAGGCATGCTCTTGCCTGCAGTATTTTCAAGTTGTTGTTCTCTCTCCCCCTATACATCATCTGGACCTGCTCCTTCACTTCTTTTGGGTCTTCTCTCCAGCAGCACCCGCACAATGAAACATTCTCTGATCATCACTAATTAAAAAGTAGTATCAGTGGGGCGCCTGGGTGGCTCAGTCGGTTAAGTGTCCAACTTCAGCTCAGGTCATGATCTCACAGTCCATGAGTTCGAGCCCCGCGTCAGGCTCTGTGCTGACAGCTCAGAGCCTGGAGCCTGCTTCCAATTCTGTGTCTCCCTCTCTCTGCCCCTCCCCTGCTCATGCTGTCTCAAAAATAAATTTAAAAAAAACATTAAAAAAAAATTTAAAAAGTAGTATCAATAATAATAAGGCAGGGGCGCCTGGGTGGCGCAGTCGGTTAAGCGTCCGACTTCAGCCAGGTCACGATCTCGCGGTCCGTGAGTTCGAGCCCCGCGTCAGGCTCTGGGCTGATGGCTCAGAGCCTGGAGCCTGTTTCCCATTCTGTGTCTCCCTCTCTCTCTGCCCCTCCCCTGTTCATGCTCTGTCTCTCTCTGTCCCAAAAATAAATAAACGTTGAAAAAAAAAATTAAAAAAAAAAAAAATAATAATAATAAGGCAGACTGCAAGTAATAAATAAAAGTGGTGGTACTAAAATATCTCCACTTTTCTAGCGTTAACTCTTTTAAAGGATATTCTCACCATTTGGCTTAGAACACAGGTCTAAATACAACATATATACTTCACTGAACTTCCTATTTATGAATTTCAATAAGATATAAACTGTAAACATACAAAGAACTTAAGAATTTCTGTTTACTAACAAATTGAATTTTAAAGTAAAAAATAATGAGGTTCACCAAGCTTTGTGCAGAAATTATAAATTACGAGAATATCAATCATGCAATTCTTATACTATCTGAAGAAGCATACTTAAAATATTCTGTTTCATAATTAACTATTTATCCTTTAACAAAATATTCTCGATGTGAAGTTATCCGATCTTCATCTTTAGAAAGTTTTATGGTTTTCTGATTAAAAGCAAACTCACCTCATCTTTTCATCTAAAACATTTACTTTGTTGACATGAAGAGGGTCTACAAGAACCATGTGACTCTGGTTTTCATGTAGTCTACCTTCAGAAACTTTGGAGGATACAACTTCAATTTCAGTTCCAACTGGAGAATTTGGCTAAAATGACAAAACAAGATGATTTTTTTTAACAAGTGAACATACTTCCTAAAATTGTTCAATCATTAAGAAAGGTATTGAGTTTTTCAAAATGAAGAGTCAAACTAGGTATGCAATGTTCATGTTTGCTGCCCCAAACCAAAGTCCTAATTCAGAGAGAAAGTTTCATTTATTGCAGTTATTACATTTACAAAATGCTTTAAAAACTACAATAGTTATCTGCTGTGAACAACCTCACCAAAAATGATTAATTTTTTTTTTTAAAGCACAGTCTTTTGGGGTGCAGGGGGGGGTTCAAACAAGGATTACAATCACTTTAAATCTAGATTTTTCCCTTGGTAGACAAATAAAAAGGACAAAAAAAAAAAAGCACAAGATCTGTTGAAAAGGGCATTATTCTACTTAGATTCGTATCACAAGATGCATCAGTAAGAGATTGGTTAAATTTTCATTCAAACAGCAGGATGTCACGCAGTAGTGAAAAATGATGTGTCTCCATATTTCTTGATGCAAAAAGTCAACATATTAAGTAAAAACTAAGTGATAAAACTAACACACAGTAATTTTATAATTTAAAAAAATTATTTTATTTTTAAGTAATCTCTACAGCCACTGTGGGGCTAGAACTTACATCCCCTGATTAAGAGTCACATGCTCTACCAAATGAGCCAACCAGGCACCCTGACGAATTTATTATTTAAATTTACATAAGTGCACACACATGCATGGATGGAGATATACCCAGGAAGATATGTCAGAAGGTTTTCAGTAGTTACCCAAGTGTAATAAGACTGGGAGAGTCATTATGTTGTTTTATACTGACTGAACATTTATGAAATGACTGAACCCATTTCATAATGAATGAGTTCATTAAAAAGGAAAAAATATATATCCATTTTCACTTAAAAAAAAATCCAGAATAGGAAATCTGGAACAGAATTAGGTTATGTTACATATTCATTGATTAGAGTGTCAGATGCCTATACTCTAAGCCAAGTCTGAACTGTCATTTCATATTTTAACATGCATTAAAAGGCTCAATTTAATTATATAACAATAACTCACCACAGTCAATAGTTCTTTAGTTTCATCTTTCTGTACTACTGTTTTTTCTTCCTCAACTATGCCTTTGGCTTCACCTTTTTCTATATGCCTCTGTCCAGTCTTTCTTATGTTTGGTCTGGGTCTTTGAAGTCGGCCCCTTACTGTTCGAATGGTTGGGACAACACTTTCCTTGGATTCTTGCTGGGAACTGTTTATATTATGAGCCCTAGAAAAGAAGACCAGGACAAAGAGAGGGAATTGAAATGTAAAAAGATGAAAACTACCATAAAAATACAAAATTTGAATCTCCTCTAATAAACTATAAAACTTTTTGTAACATTAGAGAAAAATCTATTTTCTGATGATACATAAATCTTCTTTTATTAAAAAAAAAAAGGTTATTTTAATTTTCACAAGGTAATGAACTTATATAAGGTACCTAGAAGACTGAAACTCACAGACAGAGAGAAAGCACAATGGTAGTTGCCAGGGAATGGAAGAGGGAGGTTAGGGAGGTCTTGTTAATGGGTACAGAGTTTCAGCTTGCGAACATGAAAAAGTTCTAGAGAGAAATGTGACAAAGATTGTAAAACAATGAGAATGTCCTCAATGCCACTAGACGATAAAAAAAAAAATATTAAACTGGTAAATTTTATGTCTTTTACCACAATTTTTAAGAAGACAATTAATATAAATCTTATACACACGTGTTTTTTAATGCAATGCTTTGTATAAAACCTTAAGCAGCTAATAGTGCATCTAATAAGCAGTCAAGCATTAAAAGGTGTAGAACGCAATGTGATTTTCTATTTTAGGCAGTCTGTCATATGAATAAAAATAAACAAAGTATTTTTGGTATTCACTTTTAAAATACATTAACACATCTCAAAAACACTGGAGAAATATTTGAAGGAATTCTATTTTAGATTTTCTTTTTCTTTTTAATATTTTAGATTTTCAAAGAACTATCACTGTTTACCCCATAGAAACAACTAATTCCTTTTCCTGGGCTTGCACAGGCTGAGACTCCTCTTGACCACAAGAACTTGAAGGTGAAAGGTCCTTTTCAGTCTGTATACATGGTAATATCACAACCTCTTCCTGACTGTGACCTGATTTGTCTTTTTCTCCTGCTGCCATTAGGGAAGCAACATCCTAGAAGGCAGACAAAAAAATTTCATCAAGGGTATGGTTAAAGTATAGGGAAATAGGAACTTTCATACACTACTAAGCAAAATAAATTGGTCAAGTCTCTGCAGAGAAAACAACAGTATCTACCAAAAATTTTAATTCCCAGAAATTCTACTTCTAGAAACTTATCTTATAAAAATACTCAAGTAAGTATGTAGAAAATTACATACAAGGACATTTGCTATAGCAATTTAATAGCCCCCCCCAGAAAAGCAAGAAAACAAAAAATTAGAAATAAGACAAACCTATCAGTAGGGTATTGAATAAATAAATTATAATTTGTTTATAATGGAACGGTGCAAAGCCATTTAGAAGATAAATTTCTATATAATGATCCAAAAATGTGTTCACAATACTGTGTTAAGTGAAAAAATGAGAAGGCAAGTTAGGGTGCCATTTTTGCAAAATAATAAAAATACCCACAACATTTTATTATTTATATAAAAAAGTATCTATACAGAAAAGGCTATGTGGATACATTCAAAATAGCTATGGGATTAACTTGGGAGGGAGAAATGGAATATTATAAAGGACTCTCACTTTTTAGATTACATATTTTTTCAATCTGAAATTTTTATAATCAGATAAAATAACCAACAAAAAAAGATACACCTTTAAAAATATAAGATCAGGAAGAAAAAGTACAAATTTTTTTAAACTTTTTTTTTTTTAACGTTTATTTATTTTTGAGACAGAGAGAGACAGAGCATGAACAGGGGAGGGCCAGAGACAGGGAGACACAGAATCTGAAACAGGCTCCACGCTCTGAGCTGTCAGCACAGAGCCCGATGCAGGGCTCGAACTCACGGACCGCTTGATCATCACCTGAGCCGAAGTTGGCCACTTGACTGAGCCACCCAGGCACCCCAAAAGTACAAATTTTTAAGCACAGTAAAAACTAAGCTATTTTGAAAACATAAAAGACGAATTATATTTCAAAAAAGCACTTTTTGTCATTTTATTTATTTTTAATTTTTTTCAAAGTTTATTTTTGAGAGAGAAAGAGAGAGAGAGAGAGAGAGAGAGAGAGAGAGAGAAAGAGAGAATAAGAAGAAGAGGAGCAGAGAGAGAGGGAGACACAGAATCCAAAGTAGGCTCCAGGCTCTGAGATGTCAGCACATGGCTGTCAGCCACTTAACTGACTGAGCCACCCAGGCGCCGGTCATTTTTTTATTAGTTTTATATTAATTACTGAAGTATAGGTGGCGTACAATGTTACTAGTCTTAGACATACAACACAGTGATTCAGCAGCTCCATACACTGCTTGATAATCACCCCGACAGGTGTAGTCACTACAATAACTGTATTCCCTATGGTGTACTTTTTTATCTCCCTGAGTTACTTATGACTGAAAGTTTGTACCTCTTCAAGATTTTAAGTAATCTCCACACCCACCGGGGGCTCAAACTTACAACCTCAAGAGTTGCATGGTCTACCGATGGAGCCAGCCAGGTGGCTCAGAAAGTTTGTACCTCTTAATCCCCTTTTCCTATTTTGTCGATCTCCCTTACCCCTTCTCTTCTGGCAACCACCAGTTTGTTTTCTGTCTTTATGACTGTTTCTGTTTTTTATTTTCTAGAACCTACATATAAGTGAAATTATATGCTATTTGTCTTTCTCTGTCTTAGTTTTCTCAGCATATTTCACTTGGCAAAATAGACTTGTAGGTCCATCCATGTTATTTTAAATGGCAAGCAATATTCCATTGTGGATTTATATATATATACATATAACACATCTTCTTTATCCATTCATCTGTTGAAGGACACTTTGGTTGCTTTCATATCTTGTCTATTGTAAATAATGCTATGACAAACATAGGGGTGCCTATATCATTGGAATTAGAGCTTTCATTTTCTTTGGGTAAATAACCCATACTAGAATTAGTGAATCACATGGTAATTCTATTTTTACTTTTTGAGGAAGCTCCATACGGTTTTCCACAATGGCTGCACCAATTTACATTCCCACCAACAGTGTACAAGGATTCCTTTCCCTCCACATCCTTGCCACCGCTTGTTATTTCTGGTCTTTTTTGATACTAGTTATTCTGACTAGTGTGAGGTGATACCTCATTGTGGTTTTGATTTGCATTTTCTTGATGATTAATGATGCTGATGATCTTTTCATATACCTGTTGCCATCTATATGGCCAAAAAACTACTTTTATGTTTAGAACAGTCAACTAATGAGTGTTAACACTTCATTTCAAAGTTTCTGATGTTATATCACACAATCTTAATTTGTTATGGACCAAGTTAACAAAGTAAACTAAACTTACTTTTAACTTACTTCTAACTCCTATCAAGATTTTAACTTTGTATTTCACCCTTCACAACAGAATGAAACAAAAAATGACCATCAATCTCATTTTTCCTATGAAGAAATGAGCTGCCACCATTTGGCTCGGGTCACATAATGAATGCAGGTCAGAACTTGGCATCCCAACCCCCTTAAATGTCTTTCCATGACACACTTGCCCACCATGAAAGATTCAAGATTCTCACAAAAAACCCCATGGAATAATGAGGCACATTAAGTACAGCAACACTAATGTCACATGCAACAGAAACTGCAGGAGAAAATATTTGTGAAACGTTAATCCCAGTTGCTTTAGTTCAGTAACCGTAACAGCTAAAATAAAAACCCTCCACCTTCCACAGCACTCACATGTTGAGAAGGGACAGTGTTCATCTGTTCACTGCTCTGCTGTAACACAACAGTCTCAGCTTTATCCGTTTCCAATTTCTTCCCAGGTACATATTTTCCTGCTTCCGTAGTCTCTCTCTTTAAAGTTGCTCTTGCTAAGTTTGGTTTTGGTCTTTTGAATCGACTTCTCACAAAAGGTGCTGGTTTAACTTCAAATGGCTTCTGTTCTTGAGGAAGAGACTTGCTTTTGGAATAAGGATTATCAAATTTTAGAATGAGATGAAGGGGCAAATGAGACCAGAGACTTAGGACAACTTTAGAAACTGGCAGTAAACATGAATTCCAATTCTTAACAGGAAAAAAAATTGAACAATATGGTAGATCCAAAAAAACAGGAGGTGTACAATCTAGGTATAAGCCTATGAATATCACCTTTGCACAGAGGAAATACACGTTGTCACACCCATACTGACTTAGGAATATTTGTTACATACAATTCTGATGTTAGTAATTCTCTCAATAGATTATCACAATTACCTCAAAACTCACCTCCAGTCATCCCAAAACTAGCTTGAAATCTGCAACATTACACTATAGACGATACGTTTTAAAACCTTTGTTTCACAGAATCTGAAAATATAACTTTAGATACTTTTTCTTTAAAAGCACACAGACCAACATATTTGTACCTTGAATTATTATCTGAAAACTGCTGTGGAGCATCTGGAGATTGCATCCCCTGGTCTTCGGTTTTACCAAGTTCCAAAGTCTGCAAGGAAGTCTTCAAACTACTCAAGTGACCTGATAGTTCCTTTTCAGAATTTCTTTTTTCTGCCTCAGGTGTAAGTACCATGGATAGTACTTCACTGCTAATGTTCTGGAGGAATAATCAAAGGAAATCATCCACAGTAAATCAGCACAAATGGAAAATGTCACAAAAGCATGAACCTCGAGTAACAGAAAACTTATTTTTAAATGTTTAAGTAACCTCTACACCCACAATCTGGGGCTCAAACTCACAACCCCAAGATCAAGAGTCACACGCTCAACCTACGGAGCAAGCTGGGTACCCGAACTGCAAACTTTTAATAAAAGGAAATAACTGAGAAAGATGTGGCCAAAAGAAATAATTCCAATGTATGTTCATTCTAGAGTTAGCACAAACTCCCTATATTCCAGTTCCCTATATTCCTTTTATGTAAAAGAATAACTTCGGGGGTGCATGGTGGCTCAGTCAGTTATGCGTTCAACTTTGACTCAGGTCATGATCTCATTGCTCCTGAGTTCAAGCCCTGTTGGGTTCTGAGCTGAAAGCTCAGAGCCTGCAGCCTCCTTCAGATTCTCTCTCCATCTCTCTGGCCCTCCCCTGGCTCCTGCTCTGTCTCTTTCAAATAGAAAATAAAAAACAAAAAAAACAAAAACAAAAACAAAATTTTTTTAAATAAAAGATTAACTTCAGGGGCACCTGGGTGGCTCAGCTGGTTGGGCATCTGACTCTTGACTGCGGCCCAGGTGATGATCTCGAGGTTCGTGGGATAGAGCCTGAGTCAAGCTCTGTGCTAACGGCTCAAAGCCTGCTTGGGATTCTCTCTCTGCCCCTCCCTCACTCATGCGTGTGGACACACATGGGCGCTTTCTCTCAAAATAAATTACCTTAAAAACACTTTTTTATAAAAAATAAATAAAAGTAACTTCGAATTGACATTAAGAATGGTAACTTCTCCACAATTAAATCTTTTTGAATTATTTTTTTAAAAAGATATATAGTTTCTTTAAGGTCTTAAAACACAGAATTTAGGGCTAGGGAAGACTTTAAGCTTTCAGAGATTTTAAATTTTGAGGGATTTAAGAGCAATAATCACGGTTTTTATTTCGATAATTTTTCTCTAAAAAGTACTCAAAAATAGTTTTTCCCAAAAACAGAAAAATACATACTTTGGTATCTAGTGAAGGCACAGTGCTGCAGCCACCACTACTGCTCTGCATTAAGTCTGTCTCCATTTGTCTTGAGGTCCTGGTCTCCTCTGCTTCATATTTCCTTAGGGAAATGTCCATTTCTCTAGGTTTTCCGAAATCTGCAACCATTTCCTCAGTAACACTAATCTCTGAGCTGGGATTCCTCGAGGAAATTGCTCGTCCACTTTGTTTCACATCTGCCTCTGTTTCTTCAATAGCAGTTGTCTTTCCTAATACGTTCTCCATCAGGGAAAGCTCTCTTTCTCCAGTTTCTTCCAAATCAATCTCGCTCTCCCCTAAGGCACTGATCTCCACAGGTACCTTTGCCCTCAGGGAAGTTTCTTTTCCAATTTCTTTCCAATCTGTCTCCATTTCATCTACAGTCTTGACCTGTACGGCCTTTCCCTGTGTGTCTATTTCTCTTCTTTCAGTTTCTTCCACAGATGTCTCTCTCTCCTCAGTGACATCAATTACCTCTGGTATATTCTCCCTTACAGAAATCTCTCTTCCAGTTTCTTCCAAACCTGTTTCTACTTCATCTGTAGTGCTGACCTCCTCTGGGGCATCTTCCTGTAAGGATATTTCTCTTCTTCCAGTTTCTTCCAAATCTGTCATTCTTTCCTCAGTGACATCAGATATCTCTGATATAATGTCCCTTATGGAAACTTCTCTTCCAGTTTCTTCCAAATCTGTCACTCTTTCGTCAGTGACATCAGACATCTCTGATATAGTGTCTCTTGGGGAAACCACTCTTCCAGTTTCTTTCAAATCTGTCACTCTTTTCTCAGTGACATCAGACACCTCTGATATATTCTCCCTTGGAGAAACCTCTCTTCCAGTTTCTTCCAAGTCTGTGACTCTTTCCTCAGTGACATCAGACATCGCTGATATAGTGTCTCTTGGGGAAACCTCTCTTCCAGTTTCTTCCAAGTCTGTCACTCTTTCCTCAGTGACATCAGACATCTCTGATACATTCTCCCTTGGGGAAACTGCTCTTTCAGTTTCTTTCAAATCTGTCACTCTTTCCTCAGTGACATCAGACATCTCTGATACATTCTCCCTTGGGGAAACTGCTCTTTCAGTTTCTTTCAAATCTATCACTCTTTCCTCAATGACATCAGACACCTCTGATATATTCTCCCTTGAGGAAATCTCTCTTCCAGTTTCTTTCAAATCTATCACTCTTTCCTCAATGATATCAGACACCTCTGATATATTCTCCCTTGAGGAAACCTCTCCTCTAGTTTCTTTCAAATCTGTCTCCATTTCCACAGTGTTGTCAATCGTTTCTGCTATCTGCTCTATGGGAGAGACATCTCTTCTCCTAGTTTTTTTAAAACGTGACTCCATTTCCTTAGTACTATTAGCCTCCAGTGGTATCTTCTCCCTTGGTAAGGTTTCTTCCACTCTCTTAATTTCTCCCAAAGATGCTGTCAATTGTCCCGAAGCAACTATCTCCTCTTCCTTTGAGAAAACTTCTCGTCTTCTAGCTCCTCTTCCTATATTTGGCTTTGGTTTCTGTAACCGAGTTTTCAGAACTGGAACTTTATTATCCTCTTGAATACTTAAAAAAAAAAAAAAAAAAAGAGGACACACAATCAAATTTTAAACCATACTGCCAACTGAAGAGAGGATGGTTGAGAAACTACTACTGAAACACCAGGAATTCTCAAATAAAAAAGTAAAATATGAAGGAAGCCTCAAGAATCTCTGGGTAAAACTTAAAAAATTAAAGGAGAGGGGGGAAAAACCCATGTTTTGAAATTGTAAACTTTCAAAATAAATGTATCTACTCACATAGAGACATGTATAAAGAGAAATCTATCGATAAGGTCAGTTAGATTAGCAGCCAACTGGCTCTGAACAGTCTCCTTGTAATTGTCATCTACATCATCCAGAAAAAGTCTCCAGTTCCCTACATTGGAGCTAGGCCAATTGGTGTCTGCTACTCCCACCTCTTTGCCCCTACTACCCTTTATACAGACATATGCCTTGCCATAAGAGTTAAGCAGCACATTTCTATGGCCAGATTTGACCAGCATCTCAAAAAGCCACATGCAAGTATCATGTGAACAAGAAAGTATTAGGAAAAGCCAAACTTTAAACATACAGATTGATAAAATGCTAGTAATAGTTGAAACCAGACAGTAGGTACACAGGAGTCCATTATTCTGTTCTTGCTACTTTTGTGTACACTGAATATTTCCAAAGGGAAAACAATTTCTAAAGTATGCTAGCAATTCCATCGATTTTGCTGGGTATGTTCCAGAGGGGAAAGAAAAAATATAAGAGAGCAGTGGCTAGAAGTACAGGTTTCTACATATGGGTTTCACATAAAATTTACGTGAATCTTAAAGGCCATATGTGGATCTAATTCCAAAGAAACAAATATAAGAAAATAAGTTGCATTTCATATTTGGACATAGATATTTAATCTAATATGCATGTTAAGTGATACTGCCAATCATGTTAACTCAAGGTCTAATTTATGAGTAAGCAACTCATCAAATCACCAATAACTGAGAAACTGACATGAAACCTATGACATGAATTGCCCTGAAAAGTGAGGTTATATTTGTAAATATTAAGCAATTTGATACACAGATTACAAATCAGTCTCATTTGCTTTTGTTTTAAAAAACTGATTAAACATTTCTAAAACTTAACAAAAAAATTCAAACATTACATAACCAATAAGAGGATACTTACCTTAGACACTCACTAACATTCATTTGAAAAAAATTATCTTCTTTCTCAGATTGTGACGTGATGTCTTCAAACTCAAAATTTTTACATGACTGATCTTCTACCTGTTCAGGACTCTTAATAACAAAACATTTTTAAGGGTTCACAATGAAACACCCATCTATAAAAAACTGCACTGAAAATTTTGCCTGATTTGAGACCAAGGAAAATGGTAAACATTTCAAAATTATAAAATGATATTCAAGGGACATTTTTTAATGTTTTCTCTTTAGAGACCTTAAAAAATTTCATAAGCTATACCTTCTAGCTCATCTCACAGCCCCCATTCTTTTCCTCCTAATTAGAAAGCAAGTTACAGCACTTCAGTCTCATCTGTTAGAATTACTCCCTGGGATCTGTGTTCTGATTACTATTATTACAGTATAGACCTTGAGATTTATAACAAAACAAATTCAAACCTCAGACGAGGATCTTAACTCTTACTCTTAACACAAAGACTAGTTATTGTATAAATAACTCAAAAATT
Organism: Lynx canadensis; assembly: GCF_007474595.2. Classification (NCBI taxonomy): domain Eukaryota; kingdom Metazoa; phylum Chordata; class Mammalia; order Carnivora; family Felidae; genus Lynx; species Lynx canadensis. Next base: position 136,572,696 of record NC_044303.2, on the reverse strand, counting down.
AATAATCTTTAGTTGTTGGAATTATATTTTAGTAGGAAGCTTTTACCATTTTACTCTGTTTAAGTCAGAGTTAAAAGTCACATACCTAGTCATATTTTCAAAAAGGAAGTGTAATATGTGAGTGATGGGGTGCAAGTTAAACATGCTCCATTATGTAAGTGCACAAAATATGGATTGCAGAGAGTTCAATGGCATCACAGGTGACAAAGCTACTAGCTCTGAGATTTTGGCTTTAAATTTATAAACAATGTACAGAACTGTACAGTCTTACAGTTTAAGGGAAGGGGGGTAAAAGGGGACTTAAATACTTGTTTAACAAAAAAACTGCACAGAATCAGAGTACTTACATCTCTAGCAATACAGGATTCACTTTCATTCTTTTTTACATTGGCCCCAATTTTTTCCTGTGATGTAAGAGTTTCTTTTCTTTCAGCAGCTTTACCTATATTTGGCTTTGGCCTTTGCAGTCGGCCCCTCATTAGTCGTGCTGGTCTTAAAGCCTTTGTTTGATCGTCGTCCTGAACACCAATTTTTTCACTCAAACTAAAACAACTACAAAAGAATAAAATTATGGTCATCCTGAAGTCACATATATGTTTGCAGTATTCCCCTCTCCCATGTATGAATAAGTAAAACTGTTTGGAATATAAAATTACAAGTATCCTTTAGAACAGACATAATTTTGGAAGCCTGACTATAAAAAACATACCCTCACAAAACTGGAAAAATCTGTCCCTAACAGACATGTAATACCATTCCCCACTAAGAATACTAATTTGTAGGGGCACCTGGGTGGCTCAGTCGGTTTGTGTTTGACTCTTGATTTCAGCTCAGGTCTTGGATCTCAAAGTTTGTAGGATCGAGCCCCACAACAGCTCTGCACTAACAGTGCGAAGACTGCTTGGGCTTCTCTCCCTCTCACTGGCCCTTGTCAGTTTGCACACACACATATGTGCACTTTCTCTCAAAAATTAAATAAATAAAAATAAAAATACTAGTTTGTATGTAATGTACACTTCCAGGGCACTGGACATAGATTATGGAATAAATGTACAGTCCAGACTATAATACTTCAGATGCATATTAGAGCAGGGGCTACTCTGAATCTGCATTCCAAGTTAAATATTCCCTTTTGAAACCTCCTGCTATAAATAAAATTATCCAGAAACATGTATCTTTTAACCATTAATTCATCTAACAAGACTTTGTTAAAATCTTGTTAATAAGTTGAGGAAGAAATTTAAGTCGTAACTCAATGGATCCTTATCATAATTTATTTCTCCAGTAGCATAAGGAACATGATGAAAATGTTTCAACACACCTATAGTTAAAAAAAGACTTAAGTATTCTGAATGAAAACAAAATTCAGACATCATCCAGTACAGATGTTATTACAGTCATTCCTAAAAGCTACTACTTTTATTCTACTTTCTAAATACTTACTTAGACACAGTCTCAGTTTCTGGGTTCACTTTCTCTGTATATTCCATTCCAGCAATGTCAGATGTATTCACTTTATCCTTTTCCATTTGATTCTATGAATTCAATTTTTTTACATTTTATTGACAACATAGAAAAAGTCCAAACATTGTAATAAATGGAAATTAAAACAGTGAAATATCATTTTTTGTTCTAACTATAAGAGTTTTAAAAATGATAGATACAGCTATATTATAAAACATATTTCCATATATTACTGGCAGAAACAAAAATTGGTACATCCTTTCTGGAAAGCCCTTCCCCAATATGAAATCAAAAGCCTTAAAAATATTCATGGTCTTTGACTCAGTAATACCATTTCTAAGACTCAATAAAGAAAATATTTAGACAAACTCCAAGAATTTTCACAAAAGCATTATATAAAATGCTAAATAACGTGAACAGACAAAAAATCTAATGATGAGTAAATGGTTAAATAAATTCAGGTGTACCCATTGACAGAAAATTACAAAGTCACTAAAGACTGTATCTTCAAAACATAATAATATGAAAAAACATTTATGAAATGTTAGGTACCAAAGGATAAAAAAACAATGAATACTAATACACGGGATGCCTGAGTGGCTCAGTCTTTTAAGCATCCAACTCGATTTCACTTCAGGTCATGATCTCATAGTCTGTGGGACCGAACCTTGTGTTAGGCTCTGCACTGACAGCATGGAGCCTGCTTGGGATTCTCTTTCTCCCTCTCTCTCTGACCCTCCCCTGTCATACATGTGCATGCGCACACATGCTCTTGGAGGAAAGGAAAGAGGGAAGGAAGGAAAAAAAGCTGGAAAGATGTATGCTAAAAGGTTAGTTCCATCCAGATAATGAAATCGCAAGTAATTTGTTTTAATTTTTACATCAATCTGTTTTTCCCACTTTTCTCAAATTTTTTAAGATAATAATATAACTGTATTATAAAAAGTATAATAAGATTTCACATGACAGGGAAAAAAGCTGACATTTTAAAATGTATTTTAGCAAAAATAAAAAATTTATGACAATATAACGCTGGCAGGGATATAGGAAAAAAGGAACATGCATTTAATGCTTGGAGCAATGTAAACAGTTTTTTTTTTTTTTTTTTTTTTTTTACTGTCATCTGACAAAAGCCAATAAATATTTAAAATAGTTTGACCCACGAATCCCACCTCCTCTAGAAAACTATCCTCTATTTCCTTAAAAGAGTCCTATTTATGGGTCACCTGGGTGGCTCAGTTGGTTGGCATCTGACTCTTAATTTCAGCTCAGGTCATGATCTCAGTTTCTTGAGTTCAAGCACTGCAACAGGCTCTGCGCTGACAGTGCACAGCCTGTTTGATAAGGATTCTCCCTCTCTCTCTGCCCCTCCCCCACTCACAATGTCTCCATCTCCCTCAAAATACACAAACCAAACTTTAAAAAAAAACTTAAAAAAATAAACTACAGAAATGTTTATATATATAAAAGAGACAAAGTATGTGAAAGACAGGAATATGTCTGTGGAGAAAGGGTTGTGGATATAATTTTATATAGAACTGTTTAAAAAATATTTTGAATAAAAATCTTATGTAAACAAAAAACAGATTTGTCACTACTGAGGATGTTTGAAAATGATATGCCCTAGCTTCTAAAGAAAATGCATCAATAGGAGACTAGGAAGACACATTGAATATTAATGTGTAAGTCTTTGTAACTTCATTCTAGTATCAGTCACATTACTGTGTCATTATAAACCAAAACAAATTTTTTCCCAGTCTGGGAAAATTTTCATAATTTTAATTTCCATGAAGTCTCTTATTCCATACCTTTTCCACTGAAGTTTCGGCATGTAAACTCTTGCTCTCTGCATCTGTTTTACCTTGTGAAAGTACAGATTTCTTCCCAACTGCCCTTGACAAATTGGGTTTAGGTCTCTGCAGTTGTCTTCTTGCCATCAGTTTAACACTTCCTGATTGATCAGTTTCCCTAAAAAATGTAGTTTTTATGTTTAAAAAAAATGAACATTATTTAAATTATACCAACATGCAGGCCCAGTCAAATAAAATTCTGAAAAATTCTTTAAAAATCCACTCAGAGCCAAAAAAGAAGACCTTTAAACTAACTTACAATAAGAGTAGCAAAGAAGACTGAAAAAGAACAATGAGGAGGTAACTAACATATTCTACCAGATGTTAAAAACAAACTCTATAGCATCAATAATTAAAACACTGGTACTGACATGTAAATAAACAGATAAATGAAACACAAAAGAAAATTGAGAAGTGACTCCAAAACACTTGATAGAATGTAATAAAGGTAGCTTTTCAAAATAGTGAAGATGAAATACAGAATAACATGTTGTCAGAAATAATATCAAAGTGGGGGGGCGCCTGGGTGGCGCAGTCGGTTGAGCGTCCGACTTCAGCCAGGTCACGATCTCGCACTCCGTGAGTTCGAGCCCCGCGTCGGGCTCTGGGCTGATGGCTCGGAGCCTGGAGCCTGTTTCCGATTCTGTGTCTCCCTCTCTCTCTGCCCCTCCCCTGTTCATGCTCTGTCTCTCTCTGTCCCAAAAATAAATAAAAAACGTTGAAAAAAAAAAAAAATTTAAAAAAAAAAAAAAAAAGTGGGGCACCTGGGTGTCTCGGTCAGATAAGCCTCTCACTTGGGTTCAAGTCATGATCTCACAATTTGTGAGTTCAACCCCACATCGGGTGAGCCTCGCTTCTCTCTCCCTCTCTCTCTGCCCCTCATGGGATTCTCTCTCTCACTCCCTCTCTCTCTGACCCTCACTCACTTGAGCCTAGTCTCAAAAAAAAACAAAAAGAAGAAGAAGAAATAATATCAAAGTAATGGTGATGGCAAAACTAACACTGGGGACTAAAATAAAATTAGCTCCACTCCTTGCACTGTACTCATAATATATTCCAAATGGATCAGAATTAAATAAAGTCATAAAGAAAACACGGATGAATTCTTTATAACCTTGAGGTGGGGTAAGCCTTTATAAAATTTAACTAAAAATTCAGGAGCTACAAAAGAAAAAAAATTTTGAGAAATTTGACAACATAAAAATCAAAAAATTTCTACATAGCCAAAACATGGCTAAGTCAAAAGTCAAACTACCAACCGAGAAAGCATGTTTTACAAATCATACAATAAGACTAGTCTCCCTAAAATATAACGAACTCCCACAAAACAGTATCATCAATAACTTCTTAAAAAACGGACAGGGACACCTGAGTGGCTTAGTAGGCTGAGGTCTGACTTCAGCTCAAGCCACGATCTCACAGTTCACGAGTTTCAGCCCCACATAGGGCTCGTTGGTCAGCGCAGAGCCCTCTTTGGATCCTCTGTGATACTCCCACTGCCCCTCCTCCACTTGTGCTCCCCCCAAAATAAATATTTAAAAAATAAAAAATTAAAATTAAAAAATGGACAAACTATATAAAGTTTTAAAAAAGAAAAAATAAGTTTGAAGAAAACTACAAATTAAAGGTGAGGGAAGGTAGAGTGCATGCATGTGCAAGCAAGCACAAATTAACATTAAGAATCAGAGAATCTAAGGGGAATTATACATAGACGTTCATTGTTTACTTCTTTTGACTTTTCCTTAGGTTAGGAAACTTTAAAATAAAAAACTCAATAAAAACAATGAAATCAAATTACATACCCCTGCCAAAAAAAGGAAGAGTGGGGGGGAGATACTATACTAATATATTTTATAATATCAAGACCATCAAAAACCCAAGTTTAACACCATTTTCTGAAAAAGGAGACATTTCTTACAATGTTGGTGGGAATATAAACTAGTCTAACTCCTACAGAGAATATTTTGGAAGTATCTCTCAAAATCCTAAGTGTGTACATGTATATACACAGACACATACACATTAGAATAAGCGAATCCATTTTGAGCAATTTACCCTACGAATACATACCACTGACCTTTCAACACAAGTTTAAGCTGTACAAGTCCACATATACACAGATTTTACTCAATAAATATAGTACAGTACAATAAATGTATTTTCTCATCCTTATGATTTGAAAAAAAAAATTTTTTTTTTGGTGTTTATTTTTGAGTGAGGGAGAGACAGAGCGCAAGCAGGGGAGGGGCAGAGAGAGGGGGAGACACAGAATCTGAGCTGTCAGTGTGGAGCCCGACTCAGGGTCCGAACTCATCAACAGCGAGATCTTGACCTGAGCTGAAGTCAGACGCCCAACCAACTGACTCACCCAGGCACCACGTTAAAGTTTATTTATTTTATTGAGAGAGTAGGAGCACAAGCAGAAGAGGGGCAGAGAGAAGGAGAGAGAGAGAATCCCAAGCAGGCTCCACACTGTAAGCATGGAATCCAACAGGGGGTTCAAACTCACGAATGGTGAGATCATGACCTGAGCTGAAATCAAGGGGTGCTCCTCGTCCTTATGATTTTCTTAAAGCATTTTGTTTCTCTAGCTTACCTTAAATTGTAAGAATACAGTATATGATACATATAATGCACAAAATATGTGTGGTCAACCGTTTATGTTATCATGCTTCCAGGCAACGGTAGACTATTAGTAGTTAAGTTTTGGGGAGTCAAAGTTATACATGGATTTTCAACTGCCCAGGGGTCAGTGCCCCTAACCATTGTGGTGTTATTTGAAAAAACAACCCATATAGCCATGAGCTGGGCTCTGATAATATAAACTATAATTCATCTATACACCAAAACACTACACAGCCATTCAAAACTAATGAAGAGGGGACCTGGGTGGCTCAGTGAGTTAAGGATCTGATTCTTGATTTTGACTCAGGTCATGATCTCATGGTTTGTGGGATGGAGTCCCACATCAGGTTCTGCGCTGAGCGGGGAGCCTGCTTAGGATTCTCTCTCTCCTCTCTCTCTGCTCCTCCCCTGCAAGCACTCTCTTCTCTCTCAAAATAAATAAAAAAACAAACATAGAGGGGCGCCTGGGTGGCGCAGTCGGTTAAGCGTCCGACTTCAGCCAGGTCACAATCTCGCGGTCCGTGAGTTCGAGCCCCGCGTCGGGCTCTGGGCTGATGGCTCGGAGCCTGGAGCCTGTTTCCGATTCTGTGTCTCCCTCTCTCTCTGCCCCTCGCCCGTTCATGCTCTGTCTCTCTCTGTCCCAAAAATAAATAAACGTTGAAAAAAAAAAAAATTAAAAAAAAAAATAAATAAAAAATAAAAAAAAAAAACAAACATAGAAAGAATAGTTTGCCTATTTCAAAGACTAAATTTTTATTTAAAAAAAGTTTAATTCTCAGTGTGACTGTGCTTTACCAAAAATAAGAATTCATAAACTAAATAGCTTTTAAGCCTATGTGAAGGGTTAGAAGAACACAAAAAGGAAGTCTGAATTTTTGAGATACCTCTCTTCAAAAGGAGATTCTTTTGGTGCTTTTATTCCGTTTTTAGTGAAGACATTAGTCACTATTTTCATACAAGGAAATATAATATCCTTAAAGGCATCAATATCAAAAATCTACTGCTTTGAAAAATGACTCAAACCAAGTAAAAGTAGTATATCACAGCAAATGTTTAGCCTTTCAAATTATTTTAGAATTTCATCATAAGTCACCACTTTGCATAAAGCTCCTATCTTAACTATACATCAGATATGAAAGACAATCTTTCTGGGGTGCCTGGCTGGCTTAGTAGGTTAAGCACCCGACTCCTGATTCCATTCGGATAGTGATCTCACAGTCATGAGATTGAGGTCATTGACAGGCTCTGTGCTCTCTCTCTCTCTGTCCAAAGTAAATAAGCCTTAAAACAAAACAAAACAAAACAAAACAAAGAGGGGTGCCTGGGTTGCTCAGTCATTTAAGTGTCCAACTCTTGATTTCAGCTGGGGTCATGATCTCAGAGTTCATGAAATCGAGCCCTACATCAAGTTCTGTGCTAACAGAGCAGAGCCTGGCTGGGATTCTCTCTCTGCCCCTCACACGTTCATGCTCTCTTTCTCTAATTAAATAAATAAACCAAACAGTAGGGTTCCAAGTTAAGTTTAATTGGCTCAGTCATTTAAGTGTGTCCAACTTCTGCTCAGGTCATGATCTCAGTTTGTGAGTTTGAGCCCCACCTTGGGCTCACTGCTATAAGCACAAAGCCAGGTTAGAATCCTCTATCTCCTTCTCTCTGCCCCTTCCTCACTCACTCACTCTCTCTCAGAAATAAAAAACATCCAAAATAAAAAATAAATTAAAAAAAAAAAAGAGAATCTTTCTGTAATGAAACATAAAGTGATAAGCCTTGACGTCACACTTAGACCATGGTACAATTATATATTAAATGGTCTACAGTCCCTTTCTAATCCTTAAAGAAAACAACACTATAATTTCTTAAATAAGAACGCATGAAATTTTGAAACTAAATTTTAAAATCTTACCACATAAAATACTTACAATGATTTATTTTTTAGGTCAACATTGCTTTCTTCTGTACAACTACTTTCAGCATTATTAACCTCACTTGGTGTGCTAATTTCAACTTCTGATAAAGGCAAATCTGAAGGGCTTGATTCTGAAGTCTCAGCTGCTAATGGCGTGGCATCTTGTTGACCACTAAGCAAATGAAAACACATCAGGGGAAAAGAAATTTTTAGTAATACATGTCTTATAATAGCTACTTAAAAGATTTTTTTTAAATACATAAATCCACTTTAGAAAATGATACTTCATAGTTTGGAACTATCAATATAAATATTTCGGCTTTTCTATGATCCTTCTTGTACCGTGTTGTTAAAAACTCTACCTTCAGAGAAAGTAGTAACCGCAAATTAACAAGCCTGGGAAACCACTTGAGAAGTCACAAAATTAAAAAGTTTTAATTACATACATGGGGTTGACAAATCAAATCTATATGTAAAGTCATAGTAAAATTGAGGAATTTTCTCTCATTAAAATTTTATACACTTAGGCTCTGCTTCGCATGGTATCCTGCTAACCAAAAGTTTTATAATCCGAGGACATAGCTCCAACACGCATAAGTTGCAGTTAACACTGCATTATGCAAAGAGAGGACTACCGTATTATGAAATATTTCAACTAACAACAACATAAATGATAGCCATGTACTAACCAGTTTCAACACATAAAGCATTTAGCCAGATATTTTTTCCCTCATTTTTTCTACTGGGTGTTTGTCTTTTCCCAACTGATCAGCAAAACCTCTTTACATATTCCTTTCTGGTTAGACATACATAAAACCTCCCCAACAGCAACTTGCCTTTCACTTTCTTTATGAAACCTTTGTCAAAAAAAGTTAAGTTTACTGCAGTCAAATTTATCAATTTTATCTTTTAAAGTTTTGCTTTTTATATCTTAAGAAATCCTTGATATCACAAAGATATTTTCCGACACCTTCTTCTAAAAGTTTTAAAGATTTGTTTTATATATGTAGCCTTTAATCTATCAGAAAGTTAGCAAAGGTGAAATAAGGATATTATCTTTTTTACACCCAAGCACCATCTAATGAATATAATTCATTCACTCTTCACCCACTAATTTCTTTTTTCCACCCACTTATTTCTAATGTTACCACTTCCATGTACCAGATTACTAAATCTTTTTTCCCAAGCGCTACTACATTCAGTTCTGCTGAGTACATTTGTTCCTGTGCCAGTAACACACTGTTTTAATTATTCTAGCTTTATTATTTAATATAATTTATTGTCAAGTTGGCTAACATACAGTGTATACAATGTGCTCTTGGTTTTGGGGATAGATTCCCGTGATTCATCAATTACATACAACACCCAGTGCTCAACCCAACAAGTGCCCTCCTCAATGCCCATTACCCATTTGCCTCTCTCCCTCACCTCTCCCCCACCCACCCTCAGTTTGTTCTGTGTATTTAAGAGTCTCTAATGGTTTGCCTCCCTCCCCCTCTGTTTGTAACTATTTTTTCCCCTTCCCTTCGCCCATGGTCTTCTCTTAAGTTTCTCAAGTTCCACACGTGAGGGAAAACACAGTATCTGTCTTTTCTCTGACTGGCTTATTTCACTTAGCATAATACCCTCCAGTTCCAGCCATAATGCTGCAAATGGCAGGATTTCATTCTTTTTCATTGCCAAGTAGTATTCCATTGTATATATAAACTACATCTTCTTTATCCATTCATTAGGTGATGGACATTTGGCCTCTTTGCATAATTTGGCTATCGTTGAGCGTGCTCCGATAAACATTAGGGTATACAGGTGTCCCTATGGATCAGCACTCCTATATCCTTTGGATAAATTCATAGTAGTACTATTGCTGGGTTGTAGGGTAGTTCTATTTTTAATTTTTTGAGCAACCTCCACACTGTTTTCCAGAAAGGCTGCATCAGTTTGCATTCTCACCAACAGTGCGAGAGGGTTCCCGTTTCTCCACATCCTCGCCAACATCTAGTGTTTCCTGAGTTGTTAATTTTAGCCACTCTGACTGTTGTGAGGTGGTATCTCAATGTGGTTTTGATTTGTATTTCCCTAATGATGAGTGATGTTGACAGTCTTTTCATCAATCAGGAAGAAGTATCCAAATGTAAAACGACACCCTCTTTAGCAAATGGTGCTGGGAGAACTGGACAGAAACATGCAGAAGAATGAAACTAGACCACTTTCTTAAACCATACAAAAAATAAACTCAAAATGGATGAAAGACCTAAATGTGAGACAGAAAACCATCAAAACCCTACAGGAGAAAACGGGCAACAAAATCTTTGACCTCAGATGCAGCCATTTCTTGCTCGACATGTCTCCAAAGGCAAGGGAAATAAAGCAAAAATGAACTATTGGGACCTCATCAAGATAAAAAGTTTCTGCACTGCAAAGGAAACAATCAACAAAACCAAAAGGCAACCAACAGAATGGGAGAAGATATGTACAAATGACCTATCAGATAAAGAGTTAGTATCCAAAATGTATAAAGAATTTAACAAACTTATCCGAAAAACAACCCAGTGAAGAAATGTATGGAAGACATGAATAGATACTTTTCCAAAGAAGACATCCAGGTGGCCAACAGACACATGAAAAGATGCTCAACATCACTCATCATCAGGATAATTATTCTAGCTTTAAAGTATTAATATATTTCCTCTCCAGAACTGTTGTTTTTCAAATTGTCTTTACCACTCATGACCATTCAATCTTGTGTATATAATAATTTTAGAATCAGCTCACTGTTTTACAAAACCAGTTAGGATCTTAACAGTCATTACAGGGTTGTTTGTCCTCTAAAAGGCATCACTATTTTTTGTGTGTAGTTTATGAAATTAAGTTGTGTCTCAGAAACCATAATTTAGATGTCTGTCACCTAGAAAATTAAGGACCCAAGAGCCATGACTCAGCTTCAAAGAAAGTATTAACCTTCCGAATTGTATGAACAAACTACCACAGACAGACAAGTGGAACAACATGAAACTAAAAACCTTCAGCACAACAAAGGAAATCATCAACTAAGTCAAAAGACAACCTGTGGAATGGGAGAAAATATTTGCAAACCATTTATCTGTTAATTTAATACCCAAAATATAAAAGGAATGCCTAGGAGTGAGTGGGTGGCTCAGTCAGTTGAGCATTTGACTCTTGATTTCCACTTGGGTCACGATCTCACCATCATGAGATATAGCCCCACGTCAGGCTCCACACTGACAGCGTGGAGACTGCTTGGGATTCTCCCTCTTTCTCTCTCTGTTCCTCTCCAGCTTATGAGCGCACAAGAACACACACTCTCTCTCTCAAAATAAACAACATTAAAAAAAAATTAAATCCCTATAATTCAAAGAAAATAACCTAATTAAAAAATATGAAAAAGGGCTGAATAGAATTTTTTCAAAGCCATACAAAAGGCCAACAGGTATATGTAAATATCTTCAACATCACTAATCATGGAAATGCAAATCAAACCCACAATGAGGTATCACCTCAAATGTCTGAATAACCATTATCAAACACAAATAAAGAAAACACAAAATAACAAGTGTTGGTAATGAAAACCAGTTTACAGAAAACTGGTATGTTTGTGTACTGCTGGCTCGGGAATGTAAAATAGCACAGCCACTATGAACAACAGTGTTAACGCTCCTCAAAAAAATTAAAAATACAGGGCCACCTGGCTAGCTCAGTCAGTAGAGCATGCGATTCTTGATCTCCTGGTTGTGAGTTTGAGCCCCACGCTGGGGGTAGACAGTATTTTAAAGAAAGTAAAATCTTAAAAAAAAATTTTAAATAGAACTATCCTATGATTCAGCAATCCCTCTTCTGGGTATACATCTAGAAGAAATTAAAACAGGAGTTCAAAGAGATATCTGCATTCCCAAATTTATCATAGCACTATTTAAAATAGCAAAGAGGGGCGCGCCTGGGTGGTTCAGTTGATTGAACGTCTGACTTCGACTCAGGTCAGGATCTCGCAGTTTGTGAGTTCGAGCCCCACGTTGAGCTCTGTGCTGACAGCTCAGAGCCTGGAGCCTGTTTCGGATTCTGTGTCTCCCTCTCTCTGCCCCCTCCCCACTCATGCTCTATCTCTGTCTCTCAAAAAGAATAAACATTAAAAAAAAATTTTTTTAATAAAAAGTCAAATCAAATCAAATAGCACAGAGGGGCTCCTGGGTGGCTCAGTGGGTTAAGTGTCCAACTCCTGATTTCCACTCAGGTCATGATCTCATGGTCATGAGACTGAGCCCTGTGCTAGGCTACACACTGAGGGTGGAGCCTGCTTAAGATTCTCTCCTCCCTCTGGCCCTCCCCTGTACATATGCATGCTTTCTCTCGCTCAAAAAAACATAAACAAAAGCAATATAACTTATTAAGGAAATAAAATAGCCAAGAGATGGAGACAATCTAAATGGTCATGGAGAGAGAAGTGAAACAGGAAAATGTGATATATACGTACAATGGAATATTATTTGGCCACAAAGAAAGAAGGAAATAGTGTCACATGCTGCAACACAGGTGAAACTTCGAAACATTATGCAAGGTGAAATATGCCAGTCGCAGAAAGACAAATACTGTATGATTCCACTTATATGACGTATCTAAACAAACCAAACTCACAGAAACAGAAAGTAGAAGGATGGCAGCCAGGGACTGGGGTTAAAATGGAAGCAGAGTTGTTACTCAATTTATAGAATGTATCTGTCATACAAGATGAAAAGGTCTAGAAATCTTATGTACAACACCTTGCTAACAGTTTATAATACTCTACTACGCAATTTAAAAACTTGTTAGGGGGCGCCTGGGTGGCTCAGTCGGTTGAGCGGCCGACTTCGGCTCAGATCACAATCTTGCGGTCCGTGAGTTCGAGCCCCGCGTCGGGCTCTGTGCTGACAGCTCAGAACCTGGAGCCTGTTTCAGATTCTGTGTCTCCCTCTCTCTGACCCTCCCCCGTTCATGCTCTGTCTCTCTCTGTCTCAAAAATAAATAAACATTAAAAAATAAATAAATAAATAAATAAATACATACATACATACATAAATACATAAATACATAAATAATAAAAAAAATAAAAATAAAAATAAAAACTTGTTAGGACCAGGGCACCTGGGTGGCTCAGTCACTTAAGCATCTGACTTTGGCTCAGGTCATGATCTCACAGTTTGTGGGTTCCAGCCCCGTGTCAGGTTCTGTGCTGACAGCTCAGAGCCTGATTAATGCCTGCTTCGGATTCCCTGTCTCCCTCTCTGCCCCTCCCCCACTCACACTCTGTCTTTCTCTCTCAAAAATGAATGACACTAAAAAGAAATTATCAACTTGTTAGGACAGCACATCTCACATGCTTTTTACCGCATTTAAAAAAAACAAACTCAGCAGGATATACATATTCAAACTGCTAAAAACCAAAAATAAAGAGAAAATCTTTATAAAAAATGATAAGCCCATGCAAACACTAACCGAAAGACAGCTGTAGCAAAGTTAAGCTTCAGAACAAAGAGCAGTATCAGAATGATATCCACAAATGTTAAAGGGTAATTTCACCAAGAAGATACAACAATCCTAGATATGCACGCACCTAATAAGAGAGCTTCAAAAGTCATGAAAACAAATAGAACTCAGAAGAACAATAGGCAAATTCATAATTATAGCTGGAGATGTCACACTCCCCATTCAGTAACTAACAGAAGATGTAGACAAAGTCAGTAAAGGTATAGAGAATACCTCGATAAAAGGATAGGATCAGTTCTTTTCTCAATTTTTTCACTGGAGGATAAATCCACAATGTCATCTATATTTTGTATGCAAGAAAGGTTCTGTTCCTTATTGCCTTCATCTTCATTCATCTCAGGCCTTAAAGACTGACTGTTATCTATGAATACAAAATGCATGTTATTCTAAAAAACGAAAACATCCACTTTTTAAAGCACACAGGAATTTACATAAAACAGTCTATTCCTACAAATCATTAATCCATTCCACAATTTCCAATATCCAAGGCAGAGATCTTAATTTTAGAACATTTATGAAAATTTAGTCAACTCACAACTGTATAAATTTTAACTGTGTTTTATAGATCAGCCCAAATTTCCTGGGCAGTTTGTAGAATTTAAGCGTTATTAATCGCTGCTACTCAGAAGTATTTAAATTACATATATCCTGACAGTACATGTCTTCTCAAGTTATATAGGGACTATCAATACATGTAAGAAACTTACTTATGTATTTTTCTCCTTTAGAATGATCTAACTGAACAGTGGCATTTCCTGAAAGATTCTTTACTTCCTGTTTACCAGTTTCATCCTGATTCTTTCTTCTTCTTTTCTTTTGATTTAGGTCTGTTTCTAATGCAATCTGTTCTGAATCCTGTTCTGATAAAGTCTGAGACTGTTGTTCTTCTTCACCCGTTTGAGCATCCTTTTGAGACTGTTCTGTATCTGAAATTTTGCTGCTCAGAGACTCATCTGGATCATCATTTCCTCCTTCACTGGCAATTTTTTTTGCTTTGAAAATAAAAGATACTGTTATAAACATATAAATAACCTACAGAAAAATCTTAAAGATGAAGAAGATAAATACTCAGGGATATCTGGGCAAAACTTTGAAGACAACCTAAAATACCCAATTGGGACTAAAGAAGCTGTAACACGTTTATGGTATAAAAATCCACATAACAAATAATAATGAGGTAGGCTTGTAAGTAGTAATGTAAAAGATTTCAAAAGGTATTTTTGCACAAAAAACTCAAGTTGCAGAGAACATATAGATTATGATCTCATTTTTATTAAGCAAAAACAATTACATATCCTCTAAGACACACATACACTTCAATAGAAGTGTTTACTAACAGTTATCCCTAGAAAATCTGGACAATTTGATTTGAAGGCAGGGTAGGAAAGAGAATTCGCCATTTTCTGTATTATTTGTTTTTCAATGAACAACCCTTTCTAACAAATATTTTTAGGGGCATCTGGGTAGCTTGGGTGGGTAAGTATACAACTCTTGATTTTAGGTCAGGTCATGATCCCGGGGTGTGGGATCAAGCCCTGCTTCGGCCTCACCGCTGAACAGGGACCCTGCTTAAGATTCTCTCTCTCTCTCTCTCAAAAAAAAAAAAAAAAAAAAAAATATTTCTAGACAATATTTTAAACAATTTTAAACAATTTTTAAAATACCCTTTTAATGAAGACATATTAATAGTCAACTGCATCAAAAGATAAAAATATGTAAAATTTAAAAAAAGAAATGAGAAATCACCATGGAGACATCAACCAAAAGCAAACTTCACAACAACTGTTGATCAAGACATCTCTAAAAATATCTAGTCTTAAAAACAAAAAAAAACCCTAATCTTAAAAAATAATAAAATTAACATCATTTAATTTGTTAAAAAAAAAAAAGTCAAAACAAGAATTTACAACTGAGAACACTGGATTTCTTATCAGAATAATAATCAGCAATTTTTAAATTCTGAGACTTGTTATAAAAAAACTATAAAAAGTTCTCACATTAAATAAAACACAACATGTTATTTATGATATGACCTATAACATAATAATCATGTTAATATATCTATTTTAATTTCCCAGGGCCATAAAAGGTTAAAAAAAAAAAACACTAAAAATTGTAATAATTTTATAGTTACCAACACTATTTTTAAAAAGATAGAGACATCATGTTCCAAGAAAAGAAATGCTGGACTGCTCTGTGCAGAAGACAATTAATGCAGCAGGCAGGCTGCAGCAGCCATCCCTTGAAAGGCCTGATTAAAATGTTGACCCTTAGGCTGTGTCTGGAAACATAGGTTTGGGGAGAATTCACACCAGCCTGACAAAAGTGGCCCGGTGTGCCTAAAACGTCTGTACCAACACTATGGTTTATGCTGAACAACTGCTTTCATTTTGGGAGTTCCAAATTCTGATATGTGCCAGGCAGAGGGTGTCTACATTGCTAGCCTCCAATAAAAACCTTGGACCCTCAGTTTCTAACAAGAAAGCTGGCAGACAACTTTTTATCTATCTCATCATAACTTGTTGCTACAGAAATGAAGCACTTCCTGTGGGACTCTAGGAGAGAGGACTCTTGTAAGCTTGTACCTGGATTTTCCTAGACTTTGAGCCATGTATGTTCTCCCTTTGCTAATTCTGTTCCATAGCCTTTCACTGTAAGAAATCTCAGCTGGTGTAAAACCATACACTGCATCTTTTGAGTCTCCTAGCAAATAATCCAACCTCGCATTAGTCTTGCAGACCCCCAAAGCAGGCTCTCACAGCCCTAGGTTTGAGTCCTACATCTGTCAATACTTAAACTATGAGACCATAGGGAGAGTTAACAAGATCTCCAGGGCTGTTTCCAAGTGACTAAAACATGTGGATAGGGTCTGGGATGTGAACAACCTAACATATAAACCTCCCCATAGTTCCATGATTCTTTAAAGTACTTGATGTAACTAAACATTACCCTCCTAGATCAGAATTCAAATAATCAAGAAAATATTTGCCTAAAAATAGAAATGCCTACATATACACAAGTTTCTACCTAGCACCAATCAACACTAACCCTGAGAAATAAACTGTGCTCAAACAATGCAATTCAGTCACAAGCAAAAGTATCAGAGTTCCATTTTTTAAACATTAGAACTTTGTGTCAGGTTTGTTTTACAAAGGAAAATGATAATAAGTAACCAAACATGACATCCCCAAATTCCAGTGCTCTTTTATTAGCTACAACAACACTCTAGAAGCAAGAAAGATGTCAAACAGCCCAGCCATGCAAATTATTAAATTTAAAAGGAAGTGCTATTTTAGGCCAGATAACTGGAAGACTGAAGAAAAATCAAGTCTCCCCAAACGGATGCCCTGATGATCTCAACTACCTGAACTACAGAGGAATGCTCAAAGACTCAAGGGACAATATTCCAAGTGTATCACTATTAAATAATAGAACACGCTTTCTTTTAAATACCTTTTACGTTTTTCCGTGGTTTAGAAGATTTCTTCTCCTTTGAACTCTGATTTTTAACAGATTTTTGTTTTCTTTTCTCTTCTTCAGCAAGAACTTTCTGAAGCAAATGAGCAAAAAAATCGAAGTCAAAAGGGCGCTTTTCCTCTGTTTAAAAAAAAGAGAAAAAGAACCCACAAGTTTATATTTTAAAAAAAGAAAAAGAATTTTCAAGTTACGTACCATACATCAAAAGCAAATGGGCTTATTAGGAGAATGGATAACCAACTCTAGTCACTGTAGTAGAGACTCACAAAAGAAAACTGAGCAATAAATAGGAACAAGTTACATCAGTTTAAAAAACAAAAAAACAACTATGTACTGATACAAGCAATATTATAGGTAAATCTCAAAATGTTGACTGAAAAGAAGCCAGACATAAGAGAGCACATGCTGTATGATTCCATGAATAAGAAGTTCTAGAACAAGCAAAACTAATCTATGGTGATTCAAATGAACATAGCAGTTGCCCTGCATCAGGATAGCTGTGGAGACTGACTACAAAGGGACAGAGGGGCCTTTCTGTTCGATGAAAATATTCCATACCTTGTTTTGGGTGGTGGTTGCACAAGTATACCCTATGTCAAAACTCAAACTATAAATTGCACTGTATGTACATTACAAATCAACTTTGAGAAAAGACCAGATGACTAACTCCTCAAAGCCTCTCTACCTCATGTCCTCTCTTCATCACAACCCTTTCACTATTTAATCTTCCAAATATCAGCAAAAAGGGAAGCAAGTGAATATTGATCAGGACCATTCTCACTAAATACCCATCAATGTCATTACGTCAGCAACAGCCATGGGGGCACCTGGGTGACTCAGTCGGTTAAGCATCCAACTTCGGCTCAGGTCATGATCTCGCAGTTTGTGGGTTTGAACCCCACATTGGGCTCTGTGCCGACAGCTCGGAGCCTGGAGCCTGCTTTGGATTCTGTGTCTCCCTTTCTCTGCCCCTCCCCCACTTGTGCTCTGTCTCTATCAAAAATAAACATTAAAATAATAATAATAAATTAAATTAAATTTTAAAAAACTAAAATAGGGCGCCTAAGTGGCTCAGTTGGTTAAGTGCCCAACTCTTGATTTCAGCTCAGGTCATGACCTCAAGGTTTGTAAGTTCGAGCCCCACAATGGGCTCCACACTAACAGTGCAGAGCCTGCTGGGATTCTCTACTCCACCATCCTCCCCTGCCACCTCTCTTCACCTCTCCCCTGAACACGCTCTCTTTCAAAATAAAAAAATGAACTTAAAAAAAATTCTCAGAGAAATTGAAAATATAAGTTCTAAAAAAAAAATTGCAGTTTAATTTTTTCTAATTTTCCACTACAAAGCACCCAAATCAGCCAATAATAAAATTGTGTATTACAGGGGCGGCTAGGTGGTGAGTCGGTTAAGCATCTGACTTCGGCTCAGGTCAGGATCTCTCAGTTTGTGGGTTCGAGCCCCGTGTCAGGCTCTGTCCTGACAGTGTGGAGCCTGCTTGGGATTCTGTGTCTCCCTCTCTCTGTCTGCTCCTCCCGACTTGCACTCTGCACCTCTCTCCCTCTCTCAAGAATAAACATTAAAAATTTTTTCAGTAAAATAAAATAATCTATTAAAATGGTCTTAACAATGGTTCCATACCCCATGAAGACTTTATGGATTTATGAATTCTCTTCTGATTATAATGCACTGAACATAATGAACAGTTTCATGACCACCTCTCCAAAATAGAAGTTTAAGACTAAAATACTCCAGATCTTCCAGGAGCTATTCTTGGAAGTGCTATCCCTAAAGACCCAATACAACATTGTGAGTAGACTCCACTCATCTCAGGGTCTCCTCGTAAGGTAAACACACGTGCTATATGACATCAGTCCCCTTTTCAGGTTTTTTCCAAAGATTAGCACTACAGCAAAAGGACAGTGAATACATTTATCATGAAACATTGATAATTATCTTCCAGACAAGGAATATAGGTTTATTTTTATTTTTTTTAAACTCTTGTTTGTTAAGTTTATTTTTTTTTTTTTAGTAATCTCTACACTCAACGTGGAGCTTGATCCCAATATCAAAAATTGCATGCTCTTCTGTTTGAGCTAGCTAGGTGCCTCTACAGGTACTATTTTAAATTTTTTTTTTTCAACGTTTATTTATTTTTGGGACAGAGAAAGACAGAGCATGAACGGGCGAGGGGCAGAGAGAGAGGGAGACACAGAATCGGAAACAGGCTCCAGGCTCTGAGCCATCAGCCCAGAGCCCGACGCGGGGCTCAAACTCACGGACCGCGAGATCGTGACCTGGCTGAAGTCGGAGGCTTAACCGACTGCGCCACCCAGGCGCCCCTACAGGTACTATTTTAAACAATACATTTAATTTTGCTTTTTTTGTACAGATCCCTTGATATTCTTCTCTGGACTCAAAAAGAAAAAATGTTAACTGCAGTAAAGCAATTACTTAAAAGCTGAAAAATAGGTATCATCCCTTCAGGTATAAATTCAAACGCCACCTTTTCAGACAAAACTTCCATAACTACCAATTCTGCATATCCACTCTTCACTCTCTTTTTTCTTCTTAGAAACTAATCACTATCTGCAATTAACCGTGACTACTGACTTTATCCTTTTCCACATCTAATTAGACTTAAGGCTCTAAAAGCAGACTTCTCATTTGCTCTGCTCACCATTATATCTTCAATGCCTAGAACATTAAACAGCTCTCAGAAGTTTACTATTATTAACTGAATGAATGACTGGCCACTGGAAGGAATCATCTATACTGTTAGTTCTTCCAGAAACAATTCCTTCTTGAATAGAGTTGACTCAGAACAAAAAAAAACACTTAGAAAAGGTGTCTTCAGTCCCTCTATAACTTCTGGAACTCAGAACTCTGCTTACTTGCTTCTTAATGTTTTACTAATCCCTTGTCTATAGATCTGTTATCAGCTGCCAGACCTGCACTGCTCAAGAGAAAAAGGTCCAGTCTCATTCTTCTTATGACAATAAAGAGAAAACACAAATCTAAAACACACCGGAACCAAACTGGTCCTTTTTTAAGATCTCCAAGTGATATGTCATAAAAGAGGTCTTAATACTTACGGAAGGCTTTGTCTATTCTCCATCCATTTGTTTTCTCTTCACGTTTAAATTTATTCTGTTAACAAAAGAAAACAAAAACCTATAGTAATTTTATCCTATTAAAAAAGTGAAGATTACAGCTAAAAAATAAGCATTACAATAAAACTTCTGGGGTGCCTGGGTGGCTCAGTTGGTTGAGTGTCTACCTCTTGATTTCGGCTCTGGTCATGATCCCAGGGTCATGGGCTCAAGTCCTGAGTCAGGCTTTACACTAACCATGGAGCCTGCTTGGGATTCTGTCTGTCTGTCTGTCTGTCTCTCTCTCTCTCTTCCTCTGCCCCTCCCCCCTGCTTGTACACTCTCTCTCTCTCTAAAACAAAAATAAATACAATTCTTATAACAAATGATTCTCTTGTACATAACATCTTTGCCAACAGGCAAGCTACTTAAACCTTCAGCTTTTTAAAAAGAGATGATGATCTACACTGAGCTCCCTGAACCTCCTTATAATCAACAGCATAAATCAGCAATGGAAGCTAGAGTTACAGAGGATAGAAAAAATTTAAGTTAACTAGCCTGGTAACAAATCAAACTGTAGTCAATTAAGCTAACTAATATTAACTCTTTAAAAACTATGGGGCGCCTGGGTGGCACAGTCGGTTAAGCCTCCGACTTCAGCCAGGTCATGATCTCGCGGTCCGTGAGTTCAAGCCCCGCGTCAGGCTCTGGGCTGATGGCTCAGAGCCTGGAGCCTGTTTCCGATTCTGTGTCTCCCTCTCTCTCTGCCCCTCCCCCGTTCATGCTCTGTCTCTCTCTGTCCCAAAAATAAATAAACGTGGAAAAAAAAAATTAAAAAAAAAACTAATATATTCATATCAAGTTAAACATCTTATATTACTATTCTCATGTTTTTTATGGCACAGAAGAGAGACTGTGAGAAAACAAATTTTTGAGTCAGGCCAAGTTTATCTTTAGAATCTTCTTTATATTGGGGCACCTGGGTGGCTTAGTCGGTTGAGCATCCAACATTGGCTCAGGTCATGATCTCAGGGTTAGGGACTTCATTGGGCTCTCTGCCATCAGCACAGGACCCATTTGGTCCTCTGTCCTTTTCTCTCTCTGCCCCTCCCTCGCTTACATGTGTGTGCACGCTCTCTCAAAATTAAACAAACGTTTAAAAAAAAAGAGAGAGACTTCTTTATATTAAGGCACATTTCTTCATGCTTTTCTGAGCACCAGAGATCATCATTCCCTGTAGCACTCCAGATTACCTCCATTAAGATGGAGATGGTTAAAGTTTAAGGTTCAATCCATCCTAACTAAGGTCATTAGCAAGTGTGAGGGTATAAGCTTGTTTCTAAGATTATCTAATCATGCAATTACATCCTGGGAGAGGGCATAATCACCAATCTCTCCCTTTTATAGATCAGTCTAAAAGCTTTTATTGAAAATACAAAAATCAAAAATGAGAGGCTATATAACCACTAAATTGAACATCCTAAGAGAAATGCCAATAAGCTTTAGGCATTATTCAATTCTAAAACAATACTATACCATATTTTACCTAATGAGGAACATAATTGAGAACAATTTAAAACATTTGTAAAGAATGTATTGATATTATTCCTTGAATTTATAGGCAGGAACTACTGAAAACTAAATTCCATGACTGTAAAATAAATCCCATAATTTCCACCACCGACTCTGATGAAGTAACTGGTTACAGGCTTACTCAACACATCCAACCACACCAAAAATAACTTTACTACTGAACCAAATAAATGAATCAACTGTTTGCAAACAATGGACAACAGCAAGAGTAAAACTACAACTTCACATTTCTGGAGAGAATGGAAACATCTAAGATGTACCCATGTTCACCATGGCTCTCTGGGCTAAATTCCCTAAACAATGAAGAGGAGATATAGGCCAAAGAGAGCAGAGCTCTCAAGAGCTAGAGAATATTTAGGGGTTGTAGAGAGAAGACAGCTATATAAAAAGGAGTCTCACAAGCCTAGTGGAAGTATTCCATGGGTACTTGGTCTATATCTGGGTTCCACATACCAACAGCCTAAGGCCTAGTAGAAAACAACTACTCCAGGAATGAGAAAAGAAAGATACTAGAAGTTACATAACAGAGCAAGCTGACAGAATTCTAGCCCTCACAAAAGGAAAGACTTAGTTAATACCCAAACATTTACTTTAGACACCAGAAAAGCCACCACTTCGAGATCAGGACCACAGTCTTAAAGCAGGCTTTCTCACTCAGGGCTCTAGCATGAGAATTAAATTCTAATGCCCTAAAGCATTCACGATATGTAATGAATTATACGATCTCTTCTGTGCATCTCGAATAGTACTGATATGATGGTCCTCAGAGAACTTAGAAAACTAATTCAAAGGATTTTCTATGGTTCAGATAAAAAACCTAGAAAAAGGATTAGCCTAGATTTGCCATAATAAAGCCTAAAATCAAGCCTTGACAATAACAAGGAGAGATGAGAGAATATTAACTGCCTTTTAGAACTTAATACTCTTCAAAGGAAAGAAACCAACAAACATAATCTAGACACTATCAAACATATCATCCACAATGTCCAGTACTCAGTTTAACAAAAATCCATGGAGGGGAGCCTGGGTGGCTCAGTCGGTTAAGCGTCCGACTTCAGCTCAGGTCATGATCTCGCGGTCCGTGAGTTCGAGCCCCACGTCGGGCTCTGGGCTGATGGCCCAGAGCCTGGAGCCTGATTCCGATTCTGTGTCTCCCTC
The DNA here is from genome assembly GCF_007474595.2 of Lynx canadensis. Classification (NCBI taxonomy): domain Eukaryota; kingdom Metazoa; phylum Chordata; class Mammalia; order Carnivora; family Felidae; genus Lynx; species Lynx canadensis. The sequence continues at coordinate 136,549,998 of NC_044303.2, read as the reverse complement.
TCTCTGCCCCTCCCCCATTCATGCTCTGTCTCTCTGTCTCAAAAATAAATAAACGTTAAAAAAAAAAAAATTAAAAAAAAAAATCCATGGGGCGCCTAGGTAGTTCAGTTAAGCATCCGACTTCAGCTTGGGTCATGATCTCGTGGTTTGTGAGTTCGAGCCCCACATCAGGCTCTATGCTGACAGCTTGGAGCCTGGAGCCTGCTTTGAATTCCGAATCTCCCTCTTTCTCTGCCCCTCCCCTACTCTCGCTCACGCACATGCTCTCTCTCAAAAATAAACATTAAAAAAAAAAAATATTTTAAAAAACCTCCACAAGGGACGCCTGGGAGGCTCAGCTACTTAAGCATCTGGTTCTTGGTTCTGGCCCAGGTCATGATCTCATGGTTCAGGAGTTCGAGCCCCATGTCAGGCTCTGTATATTCTCTCTCTCCCATTCTCTCTGCCCCTCCCGCTAACACACATGTGCTCTGTCTCTCCAAATAAACTTAAAAAAAAAAAAAAAAGTCCACAAGACATGAGAAGACAAGAAAATGTGATGCACAAAGAAAACAGTCAACAGAAACAGATCTCAACATGATCTAAATGTTGAAATTAACAAACAAGAAAGTTAAAATATGTTATAAATATGTTCAATGATTTAAAGAAAAATACGGAATCAACAGGGAAATCTTAGAAGAAAGGAAACTAAGAAAAATAACCACGTGGAAATTAAAGAAATGAAAAATATGTAACATGAGAAATGAAACATTCACTGAATGGGCGTATCTGCAGACCGAAGACAGCAGAAGACAGGGTGAACCTGTGAACACAGTAATGGAAACTAACCAAGTGATATAGAGAAAAAAGATCAGGAAAAAAAAAGAACAGAGCTTTAACCTGAAGTATAATGTTATGCAGGCTAATAGACATAAGTGGAGTCCCAGAGGAAAAGGACAAAGTAGAAAAAATATTGAAAAGAAACCATCCATACGAAAATCATAACCCTACTGCTGAACACCAGAGTTAAAACCTCTCAAAAATAGAGAAAAACAATTTATCACATACAGGGGAATAAAAACAAAAAATATGACTGACTTATCATCAAAAACACTGGAGGCCAATGGACAAGAGAATGACAATTTTAAAACACTGAAAGGAAAACCTATCAAACCACTTGCATATCCAACAAAAAAAACCAAAAAGTAAGCTGAAATAGACTTTCAGATAAATCAAAGCTGAGAGAATTTTTCAACAGTAAATCTCCTATCCAAACCTACATGAAGAAATGAAAAGCATCGAAAACAGTGGCTAAATATTAAGGCTAGTTTCTTTTTTCTACTTTTCTACTCCATTTCCTTTAAAGACAAGACAATGGGGGCTGACAGCTTAGAGCCTTGAGCCTGTTTTGGATTCGGTGTCTCCCTCCCTCACTCCCCCCCCACCTGTCTCAAAAATAATAAACATTAAAAATAAAATAAATAAAGACTATAAGCTAAAATAAGTTCGATGTAAAATTGGACTATAGTATGTAAAAGTGAAATATATAATTGCACAAAGGATGAAGGGTAGATGGAATATGCTTGTAAGAGATTATTACATATGGAGTATGAAGCGTAAAGAGTAAAACGGTACAATAAAGAAAATAAGAAAGAATACTAAGATTTATCTGAATAACCCAAAAGAAGGCAGGAAACGAGGAATAAAAAACAGATGGGTAAGCGGAAAATAGTGAGGTGACAGACTTGAACCCAGTCATATCAGTTATTACATTAAAGGTAAATGAACTAAATTATTACATGGAAATGTACAACAGACATTTTATCTTTTTTTTTTTTTTTTTTAAATCAGGGTCAACGTAAGAATTCAATGACCATGAATTGGTCTCTCTCAGAAATACAACCTATAATAAAATTAAACTAAAAGAGTGTCAGACTGGATAAATTACTGCAACTACTACAGAATACAGTATGGATGTTGCTCAAAAATATTAAAAAATAAATTATCACATGATCTAGCAATTCTACTTCTGCATATTTACCTGAAGGAAACAAAATCACTATCTTGAAAAGATGTATGTATCCCCAAGTTCACTGCAGCATTGTTCACTGCAGCCAAGACAATCTAAATGTCCAGTGAGAAATGAATAAAGAAAATGTGGCACTGGCACAAAAACAGAGTAATGGAACAGAATAGAGAATCCAGAAATAAACCCACAAATGTATGACCAAGTAATCTTTGACAAAGCAGGAAGAATATCCAATGGAATAAAGACAGTCTCTTCAGCAAATGGTGCTGGGAAAACTGGACAGCGATATGCAGAAAAATGAACCTGGACCACTTTCCCACACCATACACAAAAATAAACTCAAAATGGATGAAAGGCCTAAATGGAAGACAGGAAGCCACCAAAATCCTCGAGGAGAAAGCAGGCAAAAACCTCTTGACCTCGGCCATAGCAACTTCTTACTCAACACAACTCCAGAGGCAAGAGAAACAAAAGCAAAAATAAACTATTGGGACCCCATCAAAATAAAAAGCTTCTGCACAGCAAAGGAAACAATTAGCAAAACTAAAAGGCAACTGATGGAATGGGAGAAGATATTTGCAAACGACAAAGCAGATAAACGGTTAGTATCCAAAATCTATAAAGAACTTATCAAACTCAACACCCAAAAAACAAATAGTCAGGGGAAGAAATGGGCAAAAGACATGAATAGACATTTCTCCAAAGACACCCAGATGGCTAACCGACACATGCAAAAATGCTCCACATCACTCATCATCAGGGAAATACAAATCAAAACCACACTGAGATACCACCTCACACCTGTCAAAATAGCTAACATTAACAACTCAGACAACAACAAATGTTGGAGAGGATGCGGACAAACAGGATCTCTTTTGCACTGCTGGCAGGAATGCAAATTGGTACAGCCTCTCTGGAACACAGTATGGAGGGTCCTCAAAAAATTAAAAATGGAACTATACTACGACCCAGCAACTGCACTACTAGATATTTACTTAAGGGATACAGGTATGCTATTTCGAAGGGGCACATTCACCCCAATGTTTATAGCAGCGCTAGCAACAATAGCCAAAGTATGGAAAGAGCCCAAATATCCAACAACGGATAAATGGATAAAGAAGATATGGTATGTACACACACACACACACACATACACACACACACACACACACACAACGGAGCATTACTTGGCAATCAAAACAAATGTAATCTTGCCATTTACAACTACATGGATGGAAGTGGAAGGTATTATGCTAAGCAAAATTAGTCAGAGAAAGACAAATACCATATGACTTCACTCACATGAGGACTTTAAGATACAAAACAGATGAACATAAGGGAAGGGAAACAAAAATAATATAAAAATGGGAGGGGAACAAAACAGAAGAGACTCTTAAATACGGAGAACAAACAGAGAGTTACTGGAAGAATTGTGGGAGAGGAGATGGTCTAAATGGGTAAGGGGCAATAAGGAATCTAGCCCTGAAATCAATGTTGCACTATATACTAACTTGGACGTAAATTAAAAATAAAAATTACAAAAGCAAAGCACAAAAAAAAAGAAAAAATGTGGTACATATGTGTGTGTATATGTGTACAGGAATATTATCCAGCCATAAAGAAGAAATTTTCCCATTTGCAACATCATGAATGGACACTGAAAGCATTATACTAAGTGATATAAATCAGAGAAAGACAATTGCTGTATGATCAATTTAGCAGCACACTAAAAGTGAATGTACCCATTACTGTGCCCAAAAGTGAATGACACAAGAAAGTCAATATACGTCAAAAACTGAATATAAACACAGAAAGAGGCAAATCTATGATCATGAAGGCAGATGTCAATTCTTTGCTTCGTTAACTACTAGAACTAGACAACATATCCAACAACAGAGTATACACTCATTTCAAGTGCACCAGAAATACTGACCACGATGAATATAACATGTTTTTAAAATAAATCTCATTAAATTTCAGAAAGACTGAAATCTTACAGCTTATATATTTGCTGTTCACAATGGAATTAATAAAACAATTACAAAACAGTAAAATATTTACCAATGTCCCAAATATTTGGAAATTAAGCACACTTCTAAATAACAGAAATACATGTAGAAAATATTTTAAACTGAGAAACACTGAAAGCAACCTATCAAAATTTATGAAATGCAGTTGAAGCAGGACTCAGATGAAAATGTATAGCTTTAAATGTCTAATTAGAAAAAAAGTACTAAAAATCAATGTTCAAAATTTTCATCTTAAGAAGAATATAATTAAAGGCAGAATAAATAGAAGGAAATGTTGAAGAGTTAAAAAAATGAAAATCCACAATTAAAAACTTATAACTACAGGTTGGTTCATTAGAAAGATTTGGGGAAGTCAAAATACCCTTAGCAAGACAAAGAAAAAAAAAGAAGGAAAACGTCAATTATCAAAGAGAAATATCCTATAAAAATTAAAATGATTACTGAACAGTATGAAAACTTCATGCCTATAAATTCAACAACTTAGCATCAAAACTGACAAGAAAAAAACTGAGTATCTGAATATACCTATATGTATTAAAGAAACTGAACTTAAAATCCTTCCTCAAAGAAAATTACAGGTCTGAAGGTTTTCACTGTTGAATTCTATTGAACACTAAAGGAGAAATAGTATTAATCTTAAATTCATTCAGATAAAAGAAAAAAAACAAAAACAAAAACATTGTCCAACTCATTTTCTATAACCAGCATAATCCTGGTACCAAACTACGATAAAGGCATTAAAAGAAAGTTGCAAAATATCCTTCATAGGGCGGCTGGCTGATTGAGCCGGTTAAGTGTCCAACTCTTGATTTCAGCTCAGATCATTTCAGTCATGAGTTCCAGCCCCGCATTAAGCTCTGTGCTAACAGTGCAGAGCCTGCTTGGGATTCTCTCTCTCCCTCTCTCTCGCTGCCCCCTCCTCTCTCAAAAATAAATCAATAATAAATAAATATTCAAAATATCCCTCATGAACAAAGATGCAAAAAATCCTCAAGAGGGGCACCTGGGTGACTCAGTCAGTTGAGCATCTAGCTTTGGCTCAGATCGTGACCTCATCGTTCATAAATTCATTAGTTTGAATCCTCCATCAGGCTGGCTGCTGTCAGCACAGAGCCTCCCTCAGATCCCCTGATCACGTCTCTCTCTGCCCCTCCCCGGCTCACATGCATGCACTCTCTATGACCTTAAAAAAAAAAAATTCTCAAGAAAATATAATAAAATCCAACATCAGAAAGAATAACACAAGTCTGGTTTGATATTTGAAAACCAATACAATCCACTAGTCTAAATTTTCACTTTTCTAAATTTTGCCCAAAGATTTGTTAGAACTACACTAAACTTAGGGGAGGAGTCTAAACAATTTTGGGGAGAAATAGTTTAGTGACAAATTTATCATTAATTACTCAGATCAGAGAGCTCCCCTAGACAATTTCTAGCCTTCACATACTTTAACGTTTTCTTCTCCTTATATCAAAGATCAACATTAGAAAAGGAACATAGATAATATAAACAATTCTTCTTTTGCAGAAATAGAATAACCATTACACCATATAATGGTCCCCAGGTGATGGATCCATGCCTAGTGTAGCACAAGAACAAAACATCTGTCTTTCCTGCTAGTTTAATTAATGAAGAAAAAAAACCCATGGTTGAATAAAGAGCTCACTATAGGAGTGCCTGGGTGGCTCAGTCGGTTGGGTGTCTGACTTCGGCTCAGGTCATGGTCTTGCAGTCTGTGAGTTCAAGCCCCATGTCATGTTCTACGCTGACAGCTCAGAGCCTGGAGCCTGCTTCAGATTCTGTCTCTATCTCTCTCTTGCCCCTCCCCTGCTCTCACTGTGTGTCTCTCTCTCTCAAAAATAAAATAAAAAATTTAAAAAAAATTTTTTTTAATAAAAAAAGAGCTCACAATATATTGAAAAGGCATAGGGGCGCCTGGGTGGTTCAGTCAGTTGAACGAACGACTGCAGCTCAGGTCATGATCTCATGGTTTGTGAGTTCGAGCCCCGTGTTGGACTCTGTGCTGACAGCTCAGAGCCTGGAGCATGCTTCGGATTCTGTCTTCCTCTCTCTCTCTGTGCCCCTCCCCCACTCATGCTCTATATCTGTCTCAGAAATAAATATTAAAAAAAATTTTTTTAATTGAAAATGCATGACAGCCTACATAGTGTGCACTCATATGCACTCCGTCCCAGGAAACTTGTAACTAAGTTTCTCACAAAGGGAAAAATAAAACAGAGAATACTACTCACTCTGTTAGGCATAGTAAAGCACTAATTTACATCACTGCTCTTGTTAATAGTGGCCCTGTCCACAAAGGTAGCCTAAGAAAGCAACAGTTAGATCAGATCATGGGAATTATCTAATTTAGCATGCCTCTCTTCATGCCTTCCTATGAAATTAAGCAATACACTCTGTTCAAAAGCTACCCTTAATCCAAATACGTATTCTGATACATTTATTCTTCCCTCTTCGTTACATAATGCTTCTTTTATCTTAGATTCAGTGGTTTTATGGGTACTCCCTAAAATCCATTCTAGAAGTGAGCAAGACATAGATAATACACTAAAGTTAAGGACACTGTACTCATATTAGAATTCAGTAATACTGCATTACTTTCTGAGCTGTAAAAAAGGACACATGTACTCAAAACTAGTAATGAATAAGGATGAACTGAGATTTAAACAAAAGTTTAAAAAAATAGTATTAGTAATTTTTGGTCCTTTTCCAATCAACAAATGTATTGGGTTTACTTTACCTTAATTTCTATCCTTGCTCTGTGAGGAAAAAGCTGTCCAATCATAGAAAAGTCAGTTCCTACCATGCTGATGGCTAAAAAAAACATATCTGTTTCTGTAAAAATAAAAGATTTAGAAAGAATGAAAATTAATCCCAAAATTTCAGAGGAAAAAAAATCTTACATGAAGTATATATTTTGAGTTAAAAATAAATTTGAGAGTATCTAATAGTCTTTTATTAAAGGCCAGGAAATCTTTAGTCAATTTTATTGCTAAGAACTTCATGCATCTAAAATAATGTCTAAACTTTTATACAGAAACATAAGAAATTTATAAACTCATACCAAGAAGCTAAAATTAGGAAGAGAGGGAAGAGAAGGGGAAGAAGAGGAAGAAGAGAAGAAACAGGAAGGAGGAAGAAGGGGAAAGAGAAGAGGAAGAAGAAGAAAACAACATTCTGCCTATCTGGTCTCAAAGTGTTCTTAAGAAAACCATCAGTCACAGCCACTATATTACTGCTTTAACATAAGCAACTAAAGTGCACTAAGTAGTATGTGAAAGAAAGTAACCAAAAAAACACACAAGAAACTATTAAAAGAAGTAACCTCAATAAAATAGGATTGGGGAATACAGAGGAGGAAAGTATAGAATCTTTCTTGTTGTCCTGAATTACTCTGTTCTGTTTCATTTTTTCCCCAAAAACAACCTGCATTATTTTTTATAAGAATAAGCGATACCATTCAAAAGGTATTACAAGCTTCAGGCACCTGGGTGGCTCGGTCGATTAAGTGACCAACTCTTGATTTTGGCTCAGGTCCTGATCTCACGGTTCATGAATTCAAGCCCTGTATCAGCCTCCATGCTGACAATGCAGAGCCTACTTGGTATTCTCGCTCTCCCCCTCTCTCTTTACCCTTCCCCTGCTTGCACTAACTCTCTCAAAATTAACAAATAAACTTAAAAAAAAGTAGTATATGCTTTTTAACAGCACAATTTTGACCCTTAGAAACTCTGTTATACAACAGTATCTAAGATAGAACATTATTATGAGTATTAGAAATATTAATAGCTTTCCACGTTATTTTTTATACAGGGATTTGACAGAGAGGACTACTCTACCCAAATTACCATAATGCTAATTCCTAAAAAGATCACTAAGATAAAGCCAGAGATGGAGTTCCATAATAAGTGGCGGGGGGGGGGAACGCATGCAGAGGTCAGTTCCAATAAAATTAGCTAGACAGAAAATAACATGGTTTTCATTTTATTTACTTACAGAAAATAATTCACTTTACTTCAAATAAATATCCACAAAATTTAAAATGAAAATTAGTTACCTTTATTTGACCATGGTTTAGAATAATAGTTTTTCCGAAAGCTGGAATATGTAGTTGTAGAACCACGCTCAAATATGGGGTCATTTTCCTCAACAACACAGGGGCCTTTTGTCCTTAAAACTTCTACAGTTAAACTGAAAGAGACACACTTTTAAATAGATCTGCACTTAGAACCAGAAAGAAAATAATACATGATATTTGAATAGTTATATTTTGAAATGTGCCATGACAGAATCGGAACAAAAGTGTAATAATATATACTTGAGGTATGCATATTTTCCAAGATTCTGTTAATTTTCACTTAAAATGTGATTGCCAACTAATAAAATTAAATGCCAACATTCTTCTGAAATCGTTAATAGCAATATAAAAATTACAAATTATCTTTGGGCCACCAAAAAATTACTTATATTTTATTGACTTCTGTATGTCCCCTACATTTAACACATATTACCTTATCATGCTAAACCCAAGAGAAGATGAGAAACATAAGCATCTTATGTTTTTGCTCTACATTCCTGTAAACAAAGCAGTACAATGCTTTTAACTATTTAATGACCAGTAAAATGATCATCACAAAATAATGGCAAAAAACACACAATTATTAAAAGTACTGCATTTATGTTTAATTATCGTAGAATTTTATATGCTATAAAAAGATTTTTATACTGAAATGTCAGACTACTTTACATCCCTCTTTTATATTTAGTTACTCGTGAATTTATCTTCTTTTTTAAAAAACACTTTGGACAAACAACAAATTCCACAATGCCGAATTTGAAAAATTTAATATTATAACTGAGAAACTACAAAGTGAATTTAAACCTTGTCATAACAAAAAGTTATGTAGAGTATTAACCCTGATTAAACCTGATTCATTTGTTGCATTTTCATTAGTTATAACCACACACAAAAATATGGTATTAGTTAATAATAAGAAAACCTGAATTTTGACTTCAAGACTGAGCCAATTTTTGAAATGTATCATCAGTAGAGACCAGCATATCATTAGTTCAGGAGCTCATCCCAATTACCAATAAAGTTAGTAAAACAATTGTGAAAGGTTAATGGATGACGGATCAGCAGTACCATCTTCTTATAACAAACACAGCATAAAAATTGCTAAAAATTACAAATGAATCTAACTCATCTTTCTATTTATAACATGCATTAAAAAATATAAACATCAGTGTTTATATGGTCACGTAACCATGAATGATGCAGAAATTCAATCTCTCTCATTAGACAAAGCACATTTGTTCTTATGTTTGAAACCATAATCTCTTTTTAACTTACCTTTCTTCATCCAAAATAATGGAACCATCTTCTGCCACTTTTACTCGAGGAACCAGCAATGGCCCGTCATCCACTTCTTCTTCTACTTCTTCATGACCTTCAGCATCAGGAGTACTTTTACCTTCTTGCCTACCGAATGTAAAGATAGCTTAATTCATATATCCAGGAGAAGGATCTCCTGAGTACCATCAACTTCTGAAATAAATTACTTCGAATCCAACCTTCATTTGATTTCCAATTTTCCCTATACCCTAAGTAAAGATACTACATGTTAAGGACGTGGTTATAAGAATTTCCCCGACTATGGGGTGCCTGGGTGGCTCAGTCAGTTAAGCATCCGACTTAAGTTCAGGTCATGATCTTGTGGTTTGTGGGTTCAAGCCCTACATCGGGCTCTGCGCTGACAACTCAGAGCCTGGAGCCTGCTTCGGAGTCTATGTCTCCCTCTCTCTGCCCCTTGCCCGCCTGCACTCTGTCTCTCTCTCAAAAATAAATAAAAGCATTAAAAAAAAATTTTTTTTTAAAACTTAAAAGGGAAAGAAAAAGAAAAATATATACACGTTTATTTGTTTAGACACAGAATAGAATTAGAATGATACATTAAAAAATTGGTAACAATTGTTGCCTTCAGGCAGCGGAACCAGATGACAGAAAAACAGAGTTGGAAGACTTCTCAGTATACTTTTGTTCCATTTGATTTTTGTACTGTTTTATTATGCTATTCTAAAACAAAACAAAATCCTTTTTAATTCTAAAAGCTTCAATTGAGGGGTCCCTGGGTTGCTCAATCTGTTGAGCATCCAACATTTCAGCTCAGGTCATGACCTAACAGTTTGTGGAGATGGAGCCCCATGCTGATAGTTCTGGGAATACCTGCTTGGGATTCTCTTTCCTCTCTGCCCCTCTCCCCCGCAATCATGAACACGTACTCTGTCTCTCAAAATATATTAATAAATATTAAAGAAAACAATATTTTTTAAATAAATAAAAATAAAATATAAGGTTTCGTTAAAATAACACCATTGGCCATTTCCATATATAATACGCAGTATGGGCCGCCTTACATTTTGATTTAAATCAGACAGTAAGTTTTATTCTTGCTAGTGATTCTATCTAAACATTCCTATCACATGCAATTTGACTATAACAAAAAGCATCATTTGATTTCTTTGTTTAAAAACTGTACCCATCAAATAACTTATTTTAAGAAAACACTAAGATAAAATGCTTACTCTCTTGTCTGGACTGGTGTCAATGATTTTTCAGTTTTCTTTTCTTGTTCCAGTGAAGAACTAATAAACAAACAACAATTGTTTTTAAATGTGAGACAATTTAATATTTAATATAAAAAATATTTTTAAATGAACAATATATATATCTTGTCAATTCTACCCATTGGCAAGAAGGAAATTATTTTAACTTGCATTTTTTAATACGATAAACCATAACACTATTATTAATAAAGGTGTGGCCCAAGAGTCAATTTCTCAGTCAAAAACCTTGTCATCAAATATAAACTTGCTATGCCCTAGGTAGGAACATTTTTACTCTCTAATTCCTTAGTGAAGGGAGGCTTTCCCAGTCCTCATGTCTGAAGCAACCTACATGGCTTATCTCCAAATCCTACATGTCAAACAACTTACCACCTAGGCTTCTGGCCCTTCGGCAGCAAGCCAAAGACCTGGTAAACCTGAAAAAAGCTACACTCCTGCATCTACCTGCTAAACCATCAACAACCTAACAATGAGATTTATTATAAACCATCTGCCTCCTCAGGCTAACTTTACTAAAGAAGCTTTGTTCTTAGAAGATAAATAATATCCACTATAAATAATTAGGAGGTAGAGCATAAAAATTACAGCGTTCCTTTAGAATCAGGGTATAGTGTACAAGAAACACAAACTGCAGTATTGATTAAAACTAAACAACATTAAAGTTGTTTAGTGTTATAACATTTTGGTAATGTAAGAAAGGAAACTTATTTTGGGGGCGCCTGGGTGGCTCAGTCGGTTAAGCGTCGGACTTCAGCTCAGGTCACGATCTCGGGGTCCGTGAGTTCGAGCCCCACGTCGGGCTCTGGACTGATGGCTCAGAGCCTGGAGCCTGCTTTCGATTCTGTGTCTCCCTCTCTCTCTGCCCCTCCCCCATTTATGCTCTCTCTCTGTCTCAAAAATAAATAAATGTTAAAAATAAAATAAAATAGGGGCGCCTGGGTGGCGCAGTCGGTTAAGCGTCCGACTTCAGCCAGGTCACGATCTCGCAGTCCGGGAGTTCGAGCCCCGCGTCAGGCTCTGGGCTGATGGCTCAGAGCCTGGAGCCTGTTTCTGATTCTGTGTCTCCCTCTCTCTCTGCCCCTCCCCCATTCATTCTCTGTCTCTCTCTCTGTCCCAAAAATAAATAAACGTTGAAAAAAAAAAAAATTTTTTTTTAATAAAAAATAAATAAAAAATAAAATAAAATAAAAAAAAAAAAAAGAAAGGAAACTTATTTTTAATTTCAGAGGAAAAGGGCACCATCCCAAGAAAGCAGTTACCTGAAATACAACTAAATGTTGTTTAAAAATTCTATGGAAAAAACATCGTATTTGCTATAAGTTTTGCCAACATACTTTTGGAAAACACGAACTTGTACTCTAAAAGTGATACTTAACTCACAACATACCCAAAGAAAGGACAACAAGAAAAATTTACTTACGTCATTGGATTATTATCTGGCAGGTAATATATGAAATCTCTCATAGTCATTTTTGAACGATCTGGTGGCTTCTGACTTTCATTTATGGCATATTTGTTTTTCCATTGTTTCTGGACACACAAACACACACAAAGATCCACTTTTCTTTTATAAATGTAGAATTTCACATGTACTATATTCAAAGGTATATCCCATTGTTATATTCATTGCAAGTGATTTAGTATTATTCTTTTCATGATTATTCCCAATTTTAGGACAAACTTCATAAACTGCATTATTAAAGAGTGTAGCACATCAAGGAATTTTAAAAACTAAAGTGTCTAGGTCTGGATAAAAGCTCAACGTATAAAATCATACTTACTAATGCCTTCTAACTATAATAGTTTGCTAAGAATTTATAAATACATAGTTTTTGTTTACCCTGTAATGAACTAGATTTCTGTGAATTTTACAAAATTCTTAAAGCAAATGTTTAATTTTTTAATTCCTGAAAATAAATCTACCTAAGCAGATTCTATAGAACATCTTTAGAGACCTAGATTTTAAACAACATAGATTCAAATCCCACTGATATGTGATACAAAGCAAATAACTTCTCTAAACTTGTTTCCACCTGCGTAAAACAGTGGTATCTACTACACAAAGATGATAGAATAATATAAAGCACCATACTAAGTGCCTTCCTCTGAATTAACAAGGGGATTTTGTAATAATAAAAGCTGACATTTGTTAAGCTCCTTCTGTTTGCCAGGCACTAGTCTAAATGTGTTTTACATATATTTACTCATCCAATCTTTACAACCCTCCAATGAGATACATACTATCATCAGTCTTATTTTGCAGATGAGGATACAGACAGAAAAATCAATTAAATTGCCCAAAGACACATACTAAGGGATGACTCTAAGATTCAAATCTTAAGTATCTAACTGCAGAGCTTACATGCTTCACTATTCGTACAGTGCAATCTTGGAAAAATAATCGCTCTTCAAGATTAAAAAATGGACTTTACTATACACATAAATGCAAATTTTTCCCATTTATAATTTCCATACTGTCAATTTATAAAATATTACCAATTCATTTTGCTCAAGTTTATTTGTCTTAATTCAAATGAATGTTATTCATGTCACGAAAAATCATACTTCAAGTTTATTTTATAAATATGCTTTGTATATTTTCTATGTGTGTAGAAACAGACCTTCTATTTTTGGCCTTCACCAAAATCAATCAAAAATATAGATGAATATAAGAATTAACGTAGTGGAAAAAATAGCTTATTAAGTCCATCGCGCTTATTAATCATTCAATTCACAAAAGGGGATCTTCTATTAAAATAAGGAACATTAACTGGTTATGCTCCATTAAATACTACAGATATTATTCCTCCAAATGACGCCTAACATAAAAACAGAAACCTAGTAGGAACAGTCAAATGTGATTTTTCTCCCTTACCTTCTCTTTTCTCAATTCTTCTTTTAACATTTCTCTTAGTTTCTGGGCTTTATATATTCGGTATCTGTCTGAACATGGCTGTTTCTCTTTTGTTGAAATAGGCTTTGGCTGTGGAACTTCTTGATTAACTGTAGATAAGGGATGAGATTCTGAAGGAACACTGACACCAGGCTTAACCAGAGTAGTACTTGATATTCGTTTTCTTCTCTGTGAAACAGCAGAGGAAGACTTACTGAATTCTTCAACATAATTCTCATTGTCAGTCTTTCCATCACTGTCAAAATCAAAAAAAAAAAAAAAGGATACCATGGATCTTTCATATTCTAGTTTTAAAAACTAGCCTGGTAAAAATCTAAACCAGTAAAATCTCATTATTAAACAATCAACGACTTGAGATATACATTATTCATGACAGATTCCAATAAAAACTTTGTTTACTAAAATTTTTATTTTTTTTTAATTTTTTTTAATGTGTATTTATTTTTGAGACAGAGACAGAGTGTGAGTGGAGGAGGGGCAGATAGAGAGGGAGACACAGAATCCAAAGCAGGTTCCAGGCTCTGAGCTGTCAGCACAGAGCCCGACGCGGGGCTCGAACTCGTGAACCACAAGGTCATGACCTGAGCCGAAGCTGAACGCTCAACCGACTGAGCCACCCAGGCGCCCCTTTACTAAAATTTTAACAGATACACAAATTCTAACAAAGACTGCTGATCTTTTTCAAACGTCAAGTCCCTTAGTGCATTAGAACATATAAGTTTATGCTCATCCTAACTCGTTCAAGAAAAACAAAAGGCCAAGTTACAAATTAAAACTCTATTACCCCACTTTGAATCACTATATAACTGACAATTGTTTATTTTTTTTTAAGTTTTTTTTTAATCTTTATTCATTTTTGAGAGAGACAGAGGGACAGCGGGGGAGGGGCAGAGAGAAAGGGAGACACAGAATCTGAAGCAGGCTCCAGGCTCTGAGCTGTCAGCACAGAGCCCAATGCGGGGCTCTAACTCACGGACCGTGAGATCATGACCTGAGATGAAGTCGGGCGCTTAACCGACAGAGCCACCCAGGTGCCCCGACAATTATTTTTTTAAAAACTAAGTTTATAATCTATATTGACATCCCTCTACCTGATCTAAATTATAAATTACTTTATCAACCTGAGATGAGTCAAACCAAACATACAAAACATCAAATTTCTAAAACATCTCTACTACAGTATTTGAGAATATACATTGAGCGACATTAATCAAATCAAATACTGTTTGAGGTAGAAATCATTCCTCTTTCGTCTGGTATGAATACTTACACAGCTATCAAACTCCTAACTTAAAAAAGTACTTGGTCACTCCAAAATACATATTAGATATGGTTCAGATTGGATATACACATTTCAGGAATGGCCTGAAAGCAAATTAAGTCAAGAAGAGAGAGGGTGTAAGAATTAAAAGCAGTCCACATTTTTCATGTTATTAGTTTTATGTAAAAGTAGAAAATGCCTAAACCTATAGAATAACCTTTCCAGGTTATTTGCAGGATAGCTCCATGTTTTTAATTTTTTTTTTTTTTTTTTAGTAATCTCTACACCCAACATAGGGCCCAAACTTATGACACTGAGATCAGGCTTTGTAATGATACATGCATCTGTGCATTTCATTCAATTATGTTGAATCGTTGAGGACAAAACATACACCCTATAGATTTTTACAGCTGCAAAGACCCACAAAATAAGAAAACACATAGTAAAAAAAAAAAAAATTCAAATATACTCCCTAAATGCCAACTCTAAGAAAGCAAATATTCCCAACCTCTAATGTCTCAAGACTACAGAATCAGAGTAATTTATTAAATTATCAATCATCATGCATCTGTATGAAGTTAACAGGACCTCTACAAACTTTATTAAGTGACTGTTACTTGTATTTCTTTTTTGAGGAGGAATTTTGAAAAAATATTCATATAAGAAACATGGATATTACTAAGTATCAGTAAGCTGGCAAAATAACATCCTATACCCAGCACCAGTTCAGGCCAACAGAGGAAGTTAGGCCAAAAAGAAAAGGATAAAATTTTCACCTTCTGGTTAGAGCATACAAACAATTTACACCATCTCATTGTCATTTAATAGGATCCATTTTTATTGGTTTCCTCGCATATGTATCACAGAAACAGAGACCATTAGTAGCCCAACATGGCTTAATTTTAACTACTTTGTTATTTACTACCATTGCTTTTATTTTAAAAAGATAACTTTTTGTAGACAACTATTCTCCCATGTCCTATTCAAGAGTTTGTCAGTTTTTTCTAAACTCCACAATAACTTGACTCTCCAAATCAGAGAATATTATTTCCATTTTACAGATAAGCAAATTCTGCCTGGGCAAAGTCTGATAAACTGTTAAATTACGAAAAAAATCCTGGGGCGCCTGGGCGGCTAAGTCGGTTAAGAGTCCCACTTAGGTTCAGGTAATGATCTCACGGTTTGTGAGTTCGAGCCCCTGCGTTGGGCTCTGTGCTTGTGAGGTCCAGCTGGGTGTTGGACTCTGCGCTGACATCTCAGAGCCTGCTTCAGATTCTGTGTCTCCCTCTCCCCTGCCCCTCTCCCGCTCTTTCAAAAATAAACATTAAATTAAAAAAAAATTTTTAAAGGAAAAAAAAAAATCCTGACTCCAAATGTGGTATTAGCACATGCTTTTTCCCTTCAGAAAACATGGCCACTATAAAGGGGCACGCCCTGGAATCAAATCAAGTAGCCATATCTCCTCCCCATTGACACAACTCAGCATAACCAATGTAACACTGGTCTTTTAAGACTACATAAATGTTTTTTTGAAAATCTAAAAAAGTACCTACCCCTGCAAAGTGCTCCAGAAGGAAGAAAAAAAAAAAAAAAGCTACGGCAAAGTAATCTAAGCTCTCTAACATTACCACGTGTAAATTTCACGTCAAGACTGTACACCTGGACTCTTCTCACCACCCCTTGAAGACAAGATTCCCACCCGGAGAAACTACAGACCTTTAACAAAATCCACATGTGCCACACCCTGTGGCCAGAGTGACAAACTGCAGTTTGGAGTAGGTTCATAGAGTCTCAACTGTAAGACTCAATGCAAGCGACAGAATACTCCTAAAGTAAATTCATGGGGTCATATTCCGGGTGACAGGCCCAGAGAGGCGGGGCAGATGAAAATGCCCCTCTCTGCATGCTCTTACCTGCTCCTGGGAGGCTTTTCTTGCGGCTCCGTTCCCCGGAAATCCACCGGGGGCACATCTGTAGACTCCGCTGGCTTTGGGGAAGAAGCGGCTGCAGGATCCGGGGGCCTGGGAGCCTCTTGTCCACGTTGGGGGTTGGGAGCGGAGGAGCTCCTGGCGCCTACACCAGGCCTGACATTCGGCTTCACGCTAAGGCGTGCCCTGCGGAACATGGCGGAGCCAGGGGGCCCGGGGAGGCGGCCCCACGGCCGCTCTCAGCCCCGAGCCCCGGCTGCTGCCGGGAGAAGGGATTAAGAACTACGTCCTTTCCACACGGCCACACCACCAGCCCAGCGGGCAGCTACCGCAGGTTCACACCCCCACCACCTCCTCCTTCCTCCCGCCGCCGCCTCTTCTTCATGACCCTGCTAAGTTTCCCCCAGTACCTTGCTTCCCCGCCCTCGTAGGGCGCCGGAACTGATTACGCCATCAGCCAGCGCCTAGGAAAAGCGTAAGACGCACAGCGCCCGGAGCCATGGTAACTGTCAAACTACAGAGTTACTAGTGAACCGGAAATTGAGATGTTCCGTGGTCAGCTCTCCCCTCTCCCAGCGTCCCTAGGAGTTACAGAAACGAGTGAAAGGAGGTAGTCAAGACCCTCTATAGACTCTTTATAAGATCCTTTTAAGACCCAAGACCCTTTATAAGACTATTAAAATCATGGGGCGCCTGGCTAGCAGCTCAGTCGGAGGAGCCTGCCACTCTTGATACCAGGGCATGAGTCCGAACCCCATATTGGGGGTAGAGATTATGAAAAATTAAAAACTTGAAAAAGAAGAAGAAGAAGGTCTTGTAGAGTAGTGCCTGTTCGCCAGCACATCCCCAGGGCTTAGAAATTCTAAATTGAGTAGAACATAGATTACAAATTCAGGTATGAAGAAACTGGTAAGTTATCTCCTGTAAGGGGAACTAGGTTTACGGGAAACATGTCGTGGCATGAAGATCATTCACCGTATACCTTTGTATACTTTTTAATTTACGTGTTCAAAAAGTTTTATAGTTAAAACTATATAGTTATAGGGGTTCCAGGGTAGCACAGTCGGTTAGCATCCCACTTGGGCTCAGGTCATCATCTCCTGGCTGGTGAGTTTGAGTCCTGTGTAGGGATCTGTGCTGACAGCTCAGGGCCTGGGACCTGCTTCGAATATAGGTATCCCTCTTTCTCTGCCCCTCCCCCATTGGCACTCTGTGTCTACTCAAAAATAAACACTTTAAAAATTTAACTATATAGTTATATAGTAAATTAATATATGTATTCATAATCTGCTTCAGGAGGTAGCATTAGAGCAATAAATAAGGTGTTCTGGGTTGGGGAGAAAAAATAAAACAAGTGAACAAGATTAAAAGTGTATTAAATGTAGGGGCGCCTGGGTGGCGCAGTCGGTTAAGCGTCCGACTTCAGCCAGGTCACGATCTCACGGTCCGTGAGTTCGAGCCCCGCGTCAGGCTCTGGGCTGATGGCTCGGAGCCTGGAGCCTGTTTCCGATTCTGTGTCTCCCTCTCTCTCTGCCCCTCCCCCGTTCATGCTCTGTCTCTCTCTGTCCCAAAAATAAATAAACGTTGAAAAAAAATTAAAAAAAAAAGTGTATTAAATGCATGAAAGAAATTTAAAGAGTATTATGAAAGAGATTATTGGGAGGCTGGCTTACTTTAGGTAATATGGTTAGGGAAGACTTATATGATTAGAAGAAAAATGGCCATAGATGAGATTGGCTGTACACAGTATGGGCGAGCTTTTTAATTCCCTGACTCATTGCAACAGCCAGGCCCAATTTCCTTTTTCAAGAATAAAACTCTACAAGGACATCCTGCTATGTTAATGGCAAAAGAATAAAATCTTTAATTAATTAAAGAGGTTGCTATGTCATCCAGAAGAAGAAAGAGAAGCGTTTTTGAGAGTAAGAGGGATGAAAGCACATTAGAGAGAAGAGATTCCTCTAAGACTGGAAAGAAAATGGAAGTCTGTGGATTCTGTAGGCTCCCTCCAGTAATCTGGGGAGGGAACAGGACTTCAGATACACCTAAAGAAGGTCAAGAACTTGACAAAGAGCCCCCTACTGAAGATGTCTCGCGAATCTTGGAGCCACTACTACGACCATTTAGCTTTGCCCAGTATATTCTGGTATAAAGATATTGCCTTTCCCAAAATGTTATGTTCCATCTAAGAATCTAGGCCACTCCCACAATTCTGTAGGTAAGGCAATTAATAACAAGGATTTAATTTGTCACTACTATAAATAAGGGAACAGAATCAGATCTAATTTTATTATTAAATATAAAGTCTTAAGATATGTTACACAACCAAGTTTGTGGAGTAAATTCTTAAAGGCATCAGAGTAATTTTAAAAGTCTTCAGTTTTCTCTAGCAGACACACCTAATATCTCTTGAGTATATCCCTACCATTCACAAAGTATATTTTCAACCGCAAAGAAAAAGGTCAATTAGACTGTAAATTAAGACTACAAACACAAACAATAACACTTCCACTTACTTTCCAATCCCAAATTGCTTCCCTCCCTTCTTCACAATGACCCAGGACACAAGTCAATCTTTTCCCCCTGCTCAATTTACTCCAGAAGAGGTTGTTTAAGTGGAATCAGATGCTTGGCTCATAAACAGTATTGAAGACAGGTGGGGTTTAGGGTGAGTGACAAGCACACAAGGCTCTCTGAGGTTAAAAGATTGATAATAGCTAACATTGAGTGCTAACATATACTGAACACTTCGTACTTCACATACATTAATTCAATTAATTAAAGAGGTACATTTACCTTCCCATTTAATACGGAAGCTTTACCACAATGAAATAACACACCCAAGTTCACACATCTACTCATTGGTAGAGCTGGGCTTTCAACCAAGACATCCCATCTCCAGAGCTCCAAGTCTTCACCACTTTGTCCTACCTTCTGTAAAATAGGTGACTTTTAGGAGTTAAAATAAAAATTGTTGAAGCTTGGTCACATATACTTGAGAATGCATTGCAGTATTTTCCATACTGTTGTAGATGTTTGAAATTTTCCAACATAAAAGCCTTTATAAAAAGGTGATTTTAGGGTGTACAGAGTAACTCTACACGTTTGTTTGTAATAAGTAACGGGAGAGATGAAAAACGTAAGTATCAAACTAACCTCAGGCATCTTTGCACATGTTTCTAGCAATGGCAAATGCTCCACGGCTTTTACCCACGTTCCAAGGTTATTGTGAATAGGAGATAAAACTGCATCCCCTGCTATTCCCTTCTTATCATACAACCCAAGCACAGAGCCATTACCCTAAAATTCCTTCGGTACTGTCCACCGCGACAAAGGCAATGAGACTAAAAGGGAAATTAACAGATTTAAAGTCCATCTTCACTATAAATCTCACTTCTAAGAGTCCCTACCTGTTAGGACAGTCGCTCCTCGTTTCAGAGTCTCAATCTCCTCTTCCGCAGAATAGGAACAATGAAGCCTACTTACAGGTTTGGTGCTGAAATAAAAAAAATATGTAAAGAGCCAAAACTGTGTTTTGCATATTGAGTTAACCCTTAATAGGTTTTGTCCCCTTCCCACTTCTGCAAGGAGATTAATGAATGCTAACGTTCTCGGTCTAAAAGTTAGATACAGTGGCGTTTGTTTTTGTCGTTACCAAAAAGAGGGGGCTGGCCAACCCCCAGGGCTCGGTACACAGTAGGGAAAATCCACAGACGCAGGACCTGCTTTCTAGACTCGACCAAATTTGTTTGACCGAGGGGACGCGAGCCCTGATCGAACTCCAGAAGCTGCCAGCCCGGGACCCACCGCGAGGACCGCCCCGCCTGCCCAGCGGCGCACGCGCAGTCAGCCGCCCGACTCGCGGGAGGCTGCGGTCGGGCCTCGGTGGGCGGGGCGATGGAAGAAACAGAGGCGTAGCCCGGCTGAGGGCCGGCGCGGGCTCAGCCTTCAAGAGCCGCGGGAGGGGACGACCGCTGAAAGCGTTAGGAGGCAGTTGCTTCTCCGAGTGGCTCTCTTTTGGGTTCGGTCGGGTGTCGGCATGGCCCGTGAGTATGCGGACGGGTGAGGGACGCGGCGGGGAGCGTCTGCAGAGGAAGCCGAGGTCCGTAGGCGCGGCTGGAGAGGAGGCGGGAGCCGGCTGATGTATTCCCTTAGGTCCGACGGCGCGGAGACCCCATTCTCTCAGCCCACCGAGGGAGAGGGACGGTTAGCTTCGGGCCCGCCTGAGAAGTGGGGCATGTGCCTGCCGGCCAAGTGCGAGTTTACAGGGTAAAGAACACCTCTCCGGAGGTGAGGTGTGTGAAGACGGCGGCCCCGGGACGGGTCTTGGTCAGAAAGTGGTTTATAGTTGGTCCTTCAGGTCCTAAGGCCTGAGAAGGGCAGGAAGCTCCGGTTGAGTGCCCTCCCTAGTTCTTTTGTTGGGCCCTTCCAGGTAATGTATCCCGAACCGCTGCGTTTACCCGCTTAACAGTGGAATTGTGATGGGCCAACTTGTGGAGCTGTGTTCCCTGTGTATCTATCCTTCTCTCCATACTCCTCAAAAGCTAGACCTTAATTTGGAACGTACTGACCCATATAGACACAGGAGTGGAATGCTGGCTATAAGTGATCCGGTATTTACATTAATTGAACACCTGAATTGGTATGATAATGCTCTTAAGACTTGAAGTGTTTGTGTCTGAGCTTCTTCCTCGGCTACTATGAGAACTCTGTTCAGTGCAGTGCTCTGCTGGCCTGTTAAAAAATAAAAAGCTAACTTCAGATGCATTTAAATAAGAGTTTTAACGGAATTGGTATTAATTTTTGAGATGGGAAAAGAGCATGACTGTTTAACTTTGCAGGCGGAAATCAGCGAGAACTTGCTCGCCAGAAAAACATGAAGAAATCCCAGGAAATTAGCAAGGGAAAAAGAAAAGAGGATAGCTTGACTACCTCTCAGAGAAAGCAGAGGTAAGTGATACTAATCGAATTGTCAAATCTCTGAAGTTTTCCTTTTAAGAATGGAAAGAATTTTTTTTAAATCCTGGGTAGAACCAAGCTTAGCTTGCTTAGTAGGGGTCACAGATGAACAGCTGTGCTGCACATGCTATAACTATATGACTACAGTCATCCCAATCCCTGGATGAATCTTCTGCTTCCCCACCACAACCATAAGAACTTCATTTAGCGAAGTAATGGAATGCCTCCCATATGAAAGACACTGTTAGATGCTAGGGATACAACATTTTCGAAGCAGACCTCCGACTCAACCTTGTCAGGATGACAGATGACTCAATTACAGCGATAAATGTTATGAAAGAGACACAAAAAAGTGCATGGAGCTACATTCATTTCTGAAGATCCATTGGGTTGGAGAAAATGAAGGTCCACAGCCTTGATATGTAATTATGTAAGAAATAATAGAAAATTAATTGTAATTTTGTAATAATACAGAAATACTCTCAGAGCGCAGCTTAAAATTTCTCACCAAGAAGATGGCTTTAAATGATATGTGTACATAAACCCTTGCAACTTCATCAATCTGCTGCCTTTTTACAGTATTAAACAAATACCTCACAATTGCACTGTAGTTGCTTTGTTGTGCTTTGGGGTTTCGGGGGGTTTGTTTTGTTTTGTTTAATGAAAGCCAGCATGTGTTTTGGCTTTGCTTTGTAAAAGGATTTATTCAGTAGGTTTCTTGCCCAGGACTGAGCCCAATGAGGTGTTTGAACTGAAAACCCTGAGATCAAGACCTGAGCTGAGATCCAAGTCTGATGCTTAATGGACTGAGCTACCCATGCACCCCAATTTTTGTTGTTTTAATTAAGAATGGCTTTGAGGCCAGGAGATTTCTTCATTCTAGAACTCTCCAAGCAGAATTTGTTGAGAAAGTCCGTGCTTCCACAACTAGAAACTTGGGTCTCTAAATTATTAGAGGTCTTTAATAAATGTCAGTGTTTTAAATTCCCATTTAAGGGGAGCACGTGTAGGGTTGACGTAGTATGTAAAGAGGAAGAACAAAGAGAAGCAGCCATCATTGCAAATAGGCATTCAGTTTTTAAGATGGTAACAAATAGTTTATTTCCCCACTGTTAGGCCTTCTGGAACACATAAAAGCATGGTATAATGGGAGACAAAAAAAAAAAAAAAACCTCTAATTTTGTCTATGTACAACTTGGAGGTCAGGTGAAGAAGTGACTGCACATGCTGTAGCAGGGCTTCTCTGTGGTCCTCAAGCCTGCACATTAGAAACACGTGGGAAGCCTTGAGTGTTATTGAAGCCTGCGCTTTAATTCCAGTCCTTTAATTGGTTTGGGGCTGGGCATAACAGGTGCTCTGGATAAATTTTATTGTGTGTAAGTTAAACCTAACTTTAAAAATTTCCTCAGGTGATGCTGATGTGCAACTGGAGTTAAAGATCAGTGTTTTGGGGTGTCTGGCTGGCTCAGTCTGTGGACCATGCAGCTCTTGATCTCATGGTTATGAGTTGAAGCCCCACATTGGGCTAATTATCACTTGATGCTTTCCATGGTATTAAAGTGATAAGGTTTGTCTTAAATTTCTCTTGACTCGCATTGGAGTAAAAGTGAACATAGTACCAATCAGTGAACCTGGAATTTTTAGTGAAGATGTCTAGATCTCTAGATCTAGTCTAGCTTGGTACAATAATAGTCACTGTTGAATTATTATCCACTTGTTAGAAAGCTCTGTTCTAGGTACTATGTGCATTTTACCTCTACTCATCACCCTGAGAAGGAATGTTAGCCTCAATGTATAGAACAGGAAACTGATGCTCTGAACTTCAGTAACATTACTGAGGTTACAGCAAGCACAACAGAGCTTGGTTTCAAACAGAAAAGTAAATATTGCTTTTTTTTTTTCTTTGTAGGTGTGTTGTTTTTCCTTCATACTCATACATAAGCTTTTTGTTTGTTTTTTAATGTTTATTTTTGAGAGAGCGGACAAAAGGGGGAGGGTAGAGAGACAGGGAGACACAGAATCCTAAGCAGGCTCCAGGCTCTGATCTGTCTGCAACGAGCCTGATGCAGGGCTGGAACTCATGAACAGATAGTAGGTGTTGATTACAAAGCCATTAAATACATTTTTTTTAAATAAGGGTCTCGTGGGGGCGCCTGGGTGGCGCAGTCGGTTAAGCGTCTGACTTCAGCCAGGTCACGATCTCGCGGTCCGGGAGTTCGAGCCCCGCGTCAGGCTCTGGGCTGATGGCTCGGAGCCTGGAGCCTGTTTCCGATTCTGTGTCTCCCTCTCTCTCTGCCCCTCCCCCGTTCATGCTCTGTCTCTCTCTGTCCCAAAAATAAATAAACGTTGAAAAAAAAAAAAAATTAAAAAAAAAAAAAAAATAAGGGTCTCGTGTTGACAACCAAGAGTAATTGCCATTATTCTCTATGTAGCTGCCTAATGGCCAGTATATACATTGGTAGCTATTCCATAGAACAACCCTGGTAAGTAGTGTTGTGATTTTGAAAGATCTTTGAGGTTACTTGCCCAAGACCATAACAACAGGGATGGTTTTCAAAATAAGATCCAGCTTCAAAGCCCTTCCATTCTTTTTCTTCTGTCTCCAAGAAAACAAAGACATGAATTTTTATATCTTCTTTTAAATTGTATCTTAGTATGCTTAATGGGTTGTGTATAGAAAACAAGTGAGAATGTAAAACGAGTTTTTCTGTAACAACTTATAGCCTTTTCCCCCATTATAGGGACTCTGAGATAATGCAACAAAAGCAGAAGGCAGCTAATGAGAAGAAGTCTATGCAGACGAGAGAAAAATGATGACTATTTGGAAAACCTGGGTGCTACTGCCAACAAGGTGTATCATAAGCTCTGATTAAAATTTTGTGGAGTAAGCAGTCCTCTGTTACAACATGTCCTTACAAAACTATTTCAACTTTACCTCTCAGCCTGACTTAGTGTGATGTTTCAGAACCATTCTTCAAAGAATAAAACAAAAACTATGCATGAGACATATTGTTGAATGTTATTTTTTTATCAGCAGTGAGCGTTTATCTAACAAAGAGGTAATGTGATAAGCTAACATAATCTCTTTTAAATCTAGAATCTTTGTCATAAACTTAATGTAGGTCTTAAAGTCAACTTGATAATAAAAGGGAAGAGGGAGAGGAGAATCTCAAGCAGGGGCTCAATCTCCCAAATCATGAGATCATGACTGGAACCAAAATCCAGAGTTTGACGTTTAACCAACTGAACCACCCAGGCACCCCATCCACAAAGATTCCTGATGGGTCTGATTTCTGAAATCCCATCTCCAGATTTTCTACATACTGATAATTTGTGAATACAGAGCATTTGTTAGGCTCTGAGCTGTATCCTTGGCTTTTTTTTTTTTTTTTTTCCATAATGAGTAGTTTGCATGTCTTTTTGTTTTCACAATTTTAATTTGTAAAGTTTTTAAATTTTTTTTTTGTAATTTACATCCAAGTTAGCGTTTAGTGCAACAGTGATTTTCAGGGGTAGATAGCTTAATGCCCCTTACCCATTTGGACCATCCCACCTCCCACAATTCTTCCAGTAACCCTCCGATTGTTCTCCATATTTAAGAGTCTCTTCTGTTTTGTCCCCCTCCTTGTTTTTAAATTATTTTTGCTTCCCTTCCCTTGGGTTCGTCTGTTCTGTGCCTTAAAGTCCTCACAGGAGTGAAGTCCTATGGTATTTGTTTTTTCTCTAATTTAGCTTAGCATAATACCCTCTACTTCCATCCACATACTTGCAAATGGCAAGATTTCATTCTTTTTGATTGCCGAGTAATACTCCATTGTATATATATACCACATCTTTTTCCATTTATCCGTTGATGGACATTTGGGCTCTTTACATACTTTGGCTATTGTTGATAGTGCTGCTATAAACATTGGGGTGAATGTGCCCCGTTGAAACAGTATACTGTATCCCTTGGGTAAATACCTAATAGTGCAATTGCTGGGTCGTAGGGTAGTTCTATTCTTAATTTTTGGGGAAGCTCCATACTCTTTTCCAGAGTGGCTGTACCAATATGCGTTCCCACCAGCAGTACAAAAGAGATCCTCTTTCTCCATATCCTCACCAACATCTGTTGTTGCCTGAGTTGTTAATGTTAGCCCTTCTGACAGATGTGAGGTGGTATCTCGAGTGGTTTTGATTTGTATTTCCTGGATGATGAGTGATGTTGAGCATTTTTTCACGTGTCTGTTGGCCATCTGGATGTCTTTGGAGACATGTCTTTTGCCCATTTCTTCCCTGGATTATTTTTTGGGTGTTTGATAAGTTCTTTATAGATTTTGGATACTAACCCTTTATCTGTCATTTGGAAATACCTTCTCCCATTCTGTCGGTTCCTTTTAGTTTTGCTGATTGTTTCTTTCACTCTGCAGAAGGTTTTTATGTTGATAAGGTCCCAATAGTTCATTTTTGCTTTTGTTTCCCTTGCTTCTAGAGACGTGTTGAGTAAGAAGTTGGTGCGGGCAAGATCAAAGAGGTTTTTGCCTGCTTTCTCATCGGGGATTCTGATGACTTCCTGTCTTACATTTAGGTCTTTCATCCATTTTGAGTTTATTTTTGTGTATGGTGTGGGAAAGTGGTCCAGGTTCATTTTTCTGCATGTCGCTGTCCAGTTTTCCCAGCACCACTTGCTGAAGAGACTGTCTTTATTCCAGTGGATATTGTTTCCTCCTTTGCCAAAGACTAGTTGGCCATACGTTTGTGGGTCCATTTCTGGATTCTCTCTTCTGTTCCATTGATCTGAGTATCTGTTTTTGTGCCATCCATGTCTTTTTTTAATTTTTTTATTTTGGGAGACAGGGACAGAGAATCCCAAGTGAGCTCTCTACTGAGAGATGGAATTAGAGGGGCACCAAGAGGGGCTCTTGGTTTCGGCTCTGGTCATGATCTCAGGTTCCTAGAATCGAGCACAGAGCCTGCTTGGGCTTCTGTCTCCTTCTCTCTCTACCAGTGTCTTGGTTGGGCGACCAACTTCAGGTCATTGATCTTAAGGTTTGTGGGTTTGAGCCCTGTGTCAGGCTCTGTGTTGGCAGCATAGAGTCTACTTTAGATTCTCTCTCTGTCCCTCCCCTGCTTGCACTCTCTCATTAAAAAAGTAAAAATAAAAAATCAGGGTGCCTGGGTGGATGGCTTAGTTAAGTGTCCAACTTCAGCTCAGGTCATGATCTTATACTTTCTGGGTTCAAGCCCCAGGTTGGGCTCTGTGCTGACACCTCAGAGCCTGGAGCCTGCTTCAGATTCTGTGTCTCCCTCTCTCTCTCTGCCCCTTCCCCACTTGTGCTCTGTCTCTCTCTCTCTGTCTGTCTCTCAAAAATAAAAAGTATCAAAATGTAAAGTTTTCTTAATCAGTTAATCCTTATAAATCTAGGGAAAAGTACAATTTGTAAAAGAACATGGATATTAGGATAAGGAAGATTTCTATGTTGTAATCATTAAGATTTCAAAACTGAATCTTAATTATTTGGCATTTACTTGAATGAATTCATTGTTAAGATAAAGGGTTTCATTTTTTACTTCAACATGACTGTTTCCTCAAAGCCGACAAAAGTTACTTGACAGGAAGAAATGAAGTTTAATTGCTCTAATGTATTGACATTTTAGTTTCTTTGGTTGTAGTATATTTAAGCAGGGTAAGTTAAATAGCTAAACTTTTTTTTTCATGTTTATTTCCGAGATCAAGAGAGACAGAGCACAAGCTGGGGAGGGGCAGAAAGAGAGGGAGACACAGATTCCAAAGCAGGCTACAGCCTAAGAGGGTAACTGGTCAAGGTATTTACCTTAATACCTGAATAAGAAGAGAGTAAGGAAAAATATAGATGAATAATTGCATCCAGTCAGTGAAGTAAATTTATATATTCACTTTAGATAATTCTTTTGGTATGTTGCTAAAGCAAGATAAAATTTAGACAAAGTAGTGCCAACTTTAAAATGTAAGTTAAATTCCGAAGACCACGGAACACTCTTCTAGGCGTTAAAGTTGCTGTCTTGCATCATCCTTAATAGGAGGTACTGGATTGTTGTT
The DNA here is from genome assembly GCF_007474595.2 of Lynx canadensis. Classification (NCBI taxonomy): domain Eukaryota; kingdom Metazoa; phylum Chordata; class Mammalia; order Carnivora; family Felidae; genus Lynx; species Lynx canadensis. The sequence goes on along the minus strand of NC_044303.2, from coordinate 136,522,195 downwards.
AGCAATCTTCCTAAGTCCTGCTGAAATGTAAGAGGTAGCAGCCAGTCCTGCCCAAGGTGATAACAGGTCAGTTTCATCAGCTACTTGACTCCTTTTGAATGCCTTTTCTGTTAGTTGTGTGTGTAAGAAATTGTTACCCACTTAACACACTATAGGTTGTTTTTGAAAAGTAAAGCTTGCAGGAAATACTGATTACTGACATTATTTTTCTCACTTTTTAAAAAGTATATTTTGTTCTTTTTCTGCATGTTTTCATAGATGGGAAGAATCTACTCACTTGTATAAAGTGAGAATCTTGATGTATTTTCAAGTTGTGCCTTTATGAAAAGAGCTCTTCTTTCTATTCAAGGCATGTGTCCTGCTGGTAGCTTTGAGCCTATAAGCTAATTGAAAACTATTGACCTTAAAAAACCATGTCCTCTGACAATATGTGTATGTCAAATCATATTGTATACCTTAAATATACTGTCAATCATACCTCATGAAGCTACGGAAGGGAAAATATCCCTCACATGGAAACCTAATATAAAATTGACTTTGGCGGTTTAGATAATGAGATTGGTACATCTTACCATCTGTGTCGGGTACTAACAATGATACAACCTAAGCACAGAGCATGTCAACTTGTTGAGGTAAACTCCTATTTGCCTTTGGTGACGAGGACCTATTTAAAAAAAAAAAAAAAACATGAGAATTGAAAAACTGAATTATTTTTATGGACTTGTCAATCATAATTTTCCATTAGAATTTCCCATAAATTACAGCAAGGTTTAAAACTTCATACAGGCTTTTCCTTAGAACTTTGCTTCTTAAAAACCTTTTACCACTAAATTAACTAATACACATGAAAAAGTTCAGAGTAGGCTACTGTTAGGCTATTTGCCCAGGAAAATTGAAATGTTAAAATTTGATTTTGATTAATAGACCTTTTATAGAAATATTTTCCATACCACATCCTACTCATGCTACTTTATCAGTTTGACATGACTTTGCTTGCTGGTGCATCCATGCAGGAACATATCCTTCAGTATTACTGAAAAAAGGCTTTTTACAGTTTTTTAGTTTCTAAGAAAGAGTCTACCAACCTGGCCGTAATCAAGACAAAATCCTATTGAATACTTTGTTTTTATAGACATATATTGCATGATGAAGGATTTTGTCAAGGACTTGGAATTTGGGGGGGGGGGGTAGGTATTCAAGGTATTGTACTAAAGATGACTGTTAGGGTGGCTTATGAATAAACACTTAACATAGAGTTATGTATTGGTATGCTTGAAGACCTAGAAGCACATCAGATCTGTGATTTGATGGTATATTGAAATTTCTAGTTGCAAACAGAATCATTAATTACAAATAACCACAACGAATATTTAAGTGGATGACAGACTCCAGAGTCCAAGGAAAAGTTGAAGACGGAAGCCTTGGGAAAAGTCAACAGTGGGGAGCTCCAGGTACCATGAGAAGCTTTTTTCCCCACAACGCTGCTATCAGATTGAAATTTGGGCCATTATTTTCAGTCATAATGCCATTCAGAGTTCCTCCAAATGAACTTGTTTAGGTTACATGCCTACTCCTCAGCAAGGGGAGGGTAGGTGCCTAAGATGATGGTATAACGAAGACTTCATCCAGTGAGGAACAGGTGGTCCCCCTAGCAAATGTGGGGTTCTGTTGCCAGAAAGGAGGGAAGAGACTCTGGGCAGACTTGTAGAGTCCACTAATCTTGTTGCAAGGCTAAGATTAAAATTAAAAAATACAGATACATGATATGGTTAATGGTGAAGGTGGGAAGGAAATGTCTGAAGTGTGAGAAATGATGAAGGTCATACACTGTTATCTCCACCAGCTTTCAACCCCCCAAAATTCAACACCTGCTCATGATTAAAAATTTGGGAAAATGTAACAAAAAGACTGAAAGAACTTTAGCCATAAATGAGTAACGTAAGAAACTAAATATACCCTTAGTGTATAATCCAGTAATTGCAATCCTGAGCATTTATCCCAGTGAAATGATATCAAAGAACATCGTAAGTATATTATTTTTATTGGCTTTTACATAGACTGTACCAAGACTAAGGTACATGGACATTTTTAGCAGGCTGCTTTGTGACAATCACTATAGATTCATTTTGCATGTTTTTGAATTTCACATATGTGGAATCGCCCAGTATGCACTCATGGGAGTTGGACTTCATTTGTTCAACATTCTGTCTTTGAGAATGCTTTGTCTTTTATGTATCAGTTCCATCTTAAACATGGAACTGTGTAGTATTGTTACATAAACACACCATAACTTAGTTATCTACTCTACTTTTCACGGACATTTGAAGTTTTTAAGAATGATTCTGTCATAAGCATTTTTTATATATATTTTCATGGTCATGACTTATTATATATTAAGAATGAAATTTGCTGGGACATAAGATACATAAAACTGTGGTCTAGTTTTCCTCAATGCTCGCTTAAGCATTCGTAAACATAACTATAACAGATATTGAGGATTTACTAGGGTTGCTATAACAAATTACCACAAACTTGGTGGCTTATAACAATAGAGATTTATTCTCTCACAGTTCTATGGCCAGAAGTCTAAAAACAAGGTATCAGCAGGACCATAAGCCCTCTGAAGATTTGAGGGGAAAATCTTTGCCTCTTCCAGTTTCTAGTAGCTCCGGGCATTGGTTTGCCTGTGGCACCATAACTCCTATGTCTCTCTTCACATAGCCTTCTTTTCTCAGGTTTCTTCTTGTTTATTATAAGGATGCCTGTCACTAGGTTTAGGGCCCACTCTAATTTGGGATGATCTCATCCTGAGTTCCTTAGTTACATTAGCAAAACCCTTTTCCAAATAAGGTCAAATCACAATAGCTGTATCTGGTGGACATATCATTTTGGGGGCCACCATTCAACCCACTACAGGGATTTTTTTTTTTTTAAACAAAAGTGGAAAACTTAGCTGTAACTTGATTTTTTTTTTTTTTAAGCTATGCCTATACAGGTCAGTCCCTACAAATCTAACCTTGGTATAGTAATTTATCAAGTAATTTCCTTACTCATGGAAGTTGAGGATGTTTGTAAGCTTCTGCCACTAAAAACAATTCTGTAATATAGTCATATTTAACTATGTAATAGTTCTTTTATTCCTATAAGAATGGATTCTTAAAGGTAGGATTCCTAGTACAAAGGTATATTCCATGCATTTGCAATTTTAAGCAGATATTTCCCACAAGAGAATAGCTCTCCATTTCCCCTGCCCTTGATAATATCATAATACTAATCTCTGATATTGCCATCCTGAGTGGGAAAAGTGGTATCTTAGTTGGTAATTTTTTTTTTCATGTTTATTTTCGAGAGAGTGTGAGCAGGGAAGGGGCAGAGAGAGAGGGAGACACAGATTCTGAAGCAGCCTCCAGGCTCTGAGCTGTCAGCACAGAGCCCAACACGGGACTCCAATGCACGAACTGCGAGATTATGACCCGAGCCGAAGTCAGACACTCAATGGACTGAGCCACCCAGGTGCCCCTGTAATTTCTTGACTGCAGAGGTTGAATGTTTTACCATGTTTATTGGGCATTTGGATTTTCTATTCTGATCTACTCATATTTTCTCTATGCTTTTTATTTTACTTAGCTTTCACATGTGGGTACTATTATATCTATCTTTATAGACAAAGAAATTGAGATTTTAATTAAGGAATTGCCACCAAGGTTACCCAGCTAGTAAGTGGCAGTTTAGGGATGCAGTTTTTTTAATAGGTTACAAATATTTTCCACACTATTGTTTGTAGTTTCATTTTATTTTGCTTGTAATTACATTACCATAAGTGTAGTTTCTTTATAAGTAAGGGTGCAGACTGACAGCAGACTTATCCTGGCTGACATGTTAAAACTTAAAAAAAATTTTTTAATGTCTATTTTTGAGAGACAGCACAAGCAGGGGAGGGGCAGAGAGAGAGGAGGGCAGAGGATCTGAACTGGGTCCCAGGCTTACAGCAGACAGCCCAATGTGGGGCTCGAACTGATGAACTGAGAGATCATGGCCTGAGTCAAAATCAGACACATAACTAACTGAGCCACCCAGGCACCCCATTTGTCAAAACTTTTTCATGTGAACTTGAATACCTTTGGGCAGAGATTGAGTGGAGTGAGTGGGAGGCGGGGAGGTATAGGCTCCACTTTACTGATGACATTACCCACAACCTCTTACTGCTTATTTCTCCTTAACTCATTTACATTACCCACCTGACTCCCAAAAGGTATTCACGTTTTCAGTACTTGCATGGTTTCTTGTTTCTATCTTAAGATCTCCCCCATCCCAAGTTTATAAAAATCACCCAGAATGTATTTTGATATAGGATATGAGGGTGGGGACTCAAACCTTCACATACTGGATGGCCAATTCTATCTATCCCTTTATGAATTACACTACCATTTGTCTATTACATCATTCAAATATTCTTCCAAAACATCTTTTGTAATTTTTAACGTTCTGCTGCTTTAACAGTTCAGTGAGCCATTTTGTACTAAAATCACAGACCCATCTATGATCTCCTGCCCCTAGACCCTGATAATGTAACGCTAAAGAACTAATTGGCTTTGGCCTTGTCATTTGTTTATGCACTATCCCATTTGAAATTCAAATTGGAAAATCAAATTGGAAGCCTGGTCACTAATCATTTGAATTCTTTATTTGCTCAAGGGCAATTTCCAAGAGTCCTGGAAGGTAGGATTTTGGTATTGAAATTCCATATACACAAAGACTGTTCCAGTTCCTGATGTTAAGTTTAATGTTTAAATAAGTGCCTTCAAATCGGGTGAAATGGTTTTCCTTTAGAAGTTCACTACACAGTGCTTTGAGTGCTTTGTCTATCATATGAAATAACTTTGTAAAATATAGTAATTCAATTATGGATGTCACCATCAGGAATAAAAGAACATCATCTTTTCTTTGAGAGCAAAAATGCCATAGGTTCATTTTTGTTGAGGATCCTGGTAAGTAAAAATACTTTTTTCAACAAAGAACCTGTCATTCTAAATGTATTAAAATGCTAATTTTTCCTTGAAAACCTTAGGCTAAGTGAAAAAGTCCAGACACAAAGGGCCATAGATTGCATTTGTATAAAATATCCAGAACAAGTAAATCCATAAAGACAGAAAGTAGATTAGTAGTGGTGAGCAGCTGGAAGGAGGGAAGAATGGAGAGTGACTGCTAATGTTTCTTTTTAAGGTGATGAAAATGTTCTGGAATTGGTGGCAGCTATATAACCTTTCAAATATACTAAAAACTACTAAGTGTATGCTTTAAGATGGTGAATTCTAGGGTATATAAGTTATATCTCAAAAAATATAAAGACAAAAACCTCTTTGCAAATTCTGTCTAAATTTCTACATCAAATGTCATTGTGAGGGGGTGCCCGGCTGGCCCAGTCGGAGGAACCATGTGACTATTGCTCTCCAGGTGGTCAGTTTGAGCCCTGCTTTGGCCTGTCTGTTGTCAGCACAGAGCCCACTTTGGACCTTCTATCCCATTCTCTCTGAGCTTCTCTCTCTCTCCCTCTCAAAATTAAATAAACGTTAAAAAAAAAAATTTTTTAGCTTCTCTCTCTCAAAATTAAACGTTAAAAAAATTTTTTTTTTACATTTTTATTTTTGAGAGACAGAGCACAAGTGGGGGAGGGGCAGAAAGAGAAGGAGACACAGAACCCAAAGTAGGCTCCAATCTGACAGCACAGAGCCTGACACGGGGCCCAGACTGACAAACCGTGAGATCATGACCTGAGCCAAAGTCAGACGCTTAACCGACTGAGCCACCCAGGCACCCTCGGTTGGATTATGTGCTCACAGCTCAGAGCCTGGAACCTGCTTCGGATTCTGTGTCTCCTTTGCTCTCTGCCCCTCCCCCACCTGTGCTCTGTCTCTCTGTGTCTCTCAAAAATAAATAAAAATGTAAAAAAGAATTTTGTTAAATAAAAAATTTTTAATGCCATTATGAGAATTTTTATAATTGAGAAAAATCTAAGTGGCTTTTTAAAAAATAGATCTGTTTCTGATATTGATAGAAGCCAAAGAGGAGCCCTCAAACTTCCTTGGGTAGATATATTTTTTAAGAAAATTATAATACATATATACATGGAATCGATCTGGCAATCTAAATATTAATAATCTGGAAAAGTAAATGGTAAATGCCTACTAAGATTTAAAGACCTGCTTGACCCATGTAAAGACAGGAAAAAAAAACGCAGCATGGCATTAAACATTAGACAACATTTGATCCCACTTTTCTTCTCTATCCCTTTCACTTTATCCTCATACTCCCCCCACCCCCATCCTGTGGCAATTGTGCGTTCTCTATAAATCTATTATGTTCATTTGTTTTTTAGTTTCCACATATAAATGAAGTCATATGGTAATTTGTCTTTCTCGGACTCATTTCACTTAGCATGATATCCTCTAGGTGTGTCCATGTTGTTGTAAAGATTTCATTCTTTTTATGACTATATTCCATTGTGCATGTGTGTAAACATATCTTTACCACTCATCTAGTGTCTGCAACAATTTATGTTCCCACCAATAGTCCACGAGAGAATTCTTTTCTTTGCATCCTTAGTAACACTTGTTCTCTCTTATCTTTTTGATAATAGCCATTCTGACACCTGTGAGGTAATAGCTCATTGTGGTTTTGATTTGCATTTTCCTGAGGGTTAGTGATACTGAGCATCTTTTCATGTACCTATTGACATCTGTATGTGTTCTTTGGGAAAATGTCTATGCAGGGCCTCTGCACATTTTTTTTATTAGATCGCTGTTTTGGTTTTTTTACAAAAAAAAATCGCTGTTTTGAGTTTTAGGAGTTCTTTATAGATTCTGGATATTAATCCCTTATCAGATCATATGTGAGCATGTCCTCACCCATTCAGTGTAGGTTGTCTTTTCCTTGTGTTGGTTTCCTTCACTGTGCAAAGGATGAAAGTTTGATGCAGTCCCCTTTCTTTATTTTGACCTTTTTTTTTTTAAGTTTGAAAATTTACCAAAGAACACTTGGGAGAATGGATATTAACTTAAATGTTAAAATTGAGAAGTAGCTAAAGGAATGAACTCTGCTACCTGGAATCCAGGCAGCTGTGTAAATGCTCTGTGCCTGTTTCCTTTTTTTTCTTTCTTTCTTTTCCTCGTATATCAATACTTAATTCTTTCTTAAAAGATTTTTCTTTTTAACTAATCTCTACAACCCATTGTGGGACTGAAACTCACAACCCCCAAATCAAGTCTAAGCATTTCGGGAGATCCTCATTCCTATTTTTTAATTGCTGAGTAGTAGTCTATAGTATACAAGTACCACAGTAAGTTTACTTATCTTTAAAATGGGAATAATAACCCGTCGTTTATTGGGTCGTGAAAATAAAATACAAAGGAGCCTGGGTGACTCAGCAGGTGGAGCGTGGGACTCTTGATTTCAGCTGAGGTTATGACCCCAGGGTGTTGGGGTTGAGCCCCTTGTCTGGCCTTGCGCTGAGCATAGAGATGCCTTAAGATTCTCTCTACCTCTGCCCCTCTCCCCGGCTCACGTGCTCTCTCTCTAAAAAAATAAAATAAAAAACTCTGTAAAGCACTTTTTAAATGGTGGCGATATCATCATCATTGTTTACATCTGGGCTTATTTTTGTTTGTTTTAGAGAGTACATGCAAGAGTACGGGAGAGGGGCAGAGTGATAGAGAATCTTCAGGAATCTCCAGGCTCAGCACTGAGCAGAACACAGGGCTGGATCCCAAAACCCTGGGATCATAACCTGAGGGGAAATCAAGAGCCATACCCTCAAACCCCTGAGCCACCAGGCGCCCCTTATTTTTTTGTATTACCCATGTTTTCTATGTTACTTGCAATGAACATTATTTTCTATGTAAATCTATTGTTTAAAAAATATATTGTTTAAAACAAAAAAAAAACCCTTGGTGGGAATCACTCTACCAGCATAGGAAAATGTGAAACCAAAGAATTGAACACAGGAAAGACCAAGTCAACTGCTAGAGAAAGCACCAGGAGTCTCCCAGGCCTCGTGGCCGATCTCCAGGACACCGTACTCTTCCGCTCCCAGAAGCCTCCAGCGGCGGAAGTTGTCACTTTCAGAGAGACGAAGCCCACGCCGTGTACCCGGCAGTAGGCTCGCCATGGCGATGGGGGGAGGCAGCGGTGTCCCCGAGCAGGAAGATTCGGTGCTGTTCCGGCGTGGCACAGGCCAGGTGAGATCTTGGACGGCATCGCCTTCAGACAGGCTCACTGGGCTCTCTCCGAGCGTCCCGCTAGGGGCTTCCGCGGCTGGGCTGGCCCGGTCGGGTTCGCTGACTGCGGGGCGGTATTCCACAGGTTTCTACGGCTTTCCTCATTTGGGAGTTTTAGCTACAGGCTCCTTCCTCGTGCGGCTTGGGCACCCTGATGGGTTAGAACTGATTCCCTACCTCAACTTGATTTTGCCTTGGTTTGTCCATTGTTTCTGATTGGGGAGTGTGCGGGGGCAGGCCGGGGTGAAGCAGGTAAACCAAGGAGGAGACTATTGAAATGTGCCAGTTTTACATGGAGGTGTTAGCGATGGAAAGCAAGGTACTTGCTTTCCGGTTATAATTTGAAATCAGAGGCAACGGGTTTTGCATATGGATTCGATAATGGAGGTTTGAGAGAGGAAAATCAAAGATAATTCCAAGATTGACCTGCAGTCATGAAAAGATGAAATTGTTTTTTCCTGAGATGTACTGAGGTCAGAAGACTGCGAGTGGAATAGGTTTATAAGGGAGGGAAATGAGAAGCTCAGCCTTGGGTGAAATCTGATTGGAGTGAGTTTGGAGCGGGGAGAGGAGAAAGTCAAGGCAAAACTTGTAAATAAATATTTCAAGTTTTGTAAATAGAAGGTAGAGAAATTGGCCGATAGATGAAGGGGAGGGTAAAATAAACAGGATTCTTAACTGGTTTTTTTGTTAGATGATAGAAATCTGTTTCAACGCTTTTTGGTCTGGTGCGAAAGATTGAATAAGGATGGAAAACTTGATGATACAAGAGGCAAAAGAGAAGTGTCGAGGCAGTGTTCTAGAGTAGATAAGAGAAAATGCATTTGGCCTTTGTTAGAAACATTGACAGTTCATGTGACAGTTACATGGGCACAGACTTGTGTGGATGGACAGATTTGTGGAAGCTGTCTTTTGATTGTGGCTGTTCTCAGTAAAAGAAATAAGGTCATCAACTAGGAGTGAGGGGAGGCAGGTGTTGGAGTTTTGAGCAGAAAGAAAGTAGAAAGTGGGTGGAAAGTAGGGAGAGTAGAGGAGTATTGGACTAGGGAAATGTAGTGGAAGTGTTGTTAGGCAACATGACAGGTTTACTTGAGATTTTGGTCATGAGTTTGAAAGATACTAGACAGCTTGATTGTGTTTTTCTCCAGCTAAGTTGAATTCAGGTGTGTGAGGGCAGGCACACAGTGAATTAAGTGTTGAAAATAATAGGGCTGTAGTTTTACCAAGTGGATATAAGGGAGGGAGGGAGGGAGGGGTACAAGGTAATTATGTTAGTAATTGACCATGGAATTTAAGCTGGCTAGGAAAGGAAGGGAGGACATTAGGATAGTAAAAGTTTAAAAATTTGTGGAAGATCGCTGTTTTGTTCTAGTTAAGTGGAATGATTGTCATCATCCAGATAGAAGAAGTAAGTTGCAGAGATTAGATGATAGTTGGAGAGTAGGATTCTTTTTTTTTTAGTTTTTTTTTTTTTAATTTTAATTCCAGTGTTCTTGACATACAACGTTAAACTAGTTTCAGCTGTACAACATAGTGGCTCAACAATTTCTATACATTACTCAGGGCTTACCATGGTAAATTTACTCTTAATCCCCTTCACCTAGTTCACCAGTGCCCCCCCCCCAGCCCCCTCGCATTTGTTAACCATCAGTTTGTTTTTGATAGTTAAGTCTATTTCTTAGTTTGTCTCTCTTTTTTCTTTTTTTAAAAGTATTTTATTTTAATTTATATTATTTTAAGTACGCTCCAAGCCCAGCATGGGGCTTGAACTCACTACTCTGAGATCAAGAATTGCATCCTGTACTGACTAAGCCAGCCAGGTGTCCTCCCTTTTCTTACTTTGTTCCTTAATTCTGTATATAAGTGAGATCATATGGTATTTGTCTTTCTCTGAGTAATTTCATTTAGCGTTATACTCTCTAGCTTCGTCCACATCATTGCAAGTGAAAAGATTTTGTTCTTTTTGATGGCTGAGTAATATTCCATTGTGTATGTATACCACATCTTTATGCATTCATCGATCAGTGGACACTTGGGCTGCTTCCGTAATTAGGCTATTGTAAATAATGCTGCAATAAACTTAGAGGTGAATGAAATGCCAGCCAAATTCAAGACAAAGAAATGGAAAGACATTCCATGCTATGGGTTATAAGAACAAATATTGTTAAAATGTCTGTACTACCCAAAGCAGTCCACACATTTAATGAAATCCCTGTGAAAATACTAACAGTATTTTTCGCAGAACTAAAACGATCCTAAAATTTGTATGGAACTGCAAGACGTCGAATAGCCAAAGCAATCTTGAAACACAAGAACGAAACTGAAGGTATCACAACTCCAGATTTCATGTTAGGTTACAAAGAAGTAGCAATTAAAACAGTATGGTACTGGCATAAAAATTCATGCATAGATCAGTGGAATAGAACAGAAGACCCAAAAAATAAACCCACAATTATATGGTCAGTTAATCTTTGGCAAAGGCGAGATGAGTATGCATTGGGAGAAAGATAATCTCTTAGGGGTGCCTGGGTGGCTCATTTGGTTAAGTGTCCAATTCGTTTCGACTCAGGTCATAATCTCACAGTTCATGGGTTCGAGCCCCGTGTTGCTCTTTGTGTGCACAGCTCAAGGCCTACTTGAGATTCTCCCTCTCTCTCTCTGCCCCTACCCTGCTCATACTCTCTCTCAAATAAAAGAACTTAAAAAAAATCTCAACAAATGGTGTTGGGAAAACTGGACAGCCACATGGAAAAGAACAAAACTGGTCCACTTTCTTTCACCATACACAAAAATAAACCCAAAATGGATTAAAGACCTAAATATGATCATCGAAACCATAAAAAGCCTTGAAGAGGGTACAGGCAGTGAAATCTCTGACATTGGTCATAGCATTTTTCTAAATATATCTCCTGAGACAAAGGAAATAAAAGCAAAAATAAACTACTGGGACTCCGTTAAAATGAAAAGTTTATGCATAGCAAAGGTAATGGTTATCAAAACTAAAAGGTAGCCAACTGAAAGGGAGAAGATAGTTGCAAATGACATAGCCCTTAAAGGGTTAGTATCCAAAATATGTGAAGAACTGATAGAACTTAACACCCAAAAAACAAATAATCCAATTTAAAAATGGGCAGAAGAGGGGCCCCTGGCTGTCTCAGTCAGTAGAGTGCATGATTCTTGATCTCAGAGTCCTCCATTCAGGCCCCAGGTTGGTGGATGTTGAGCTTAAAAAAAAATTTAAAAACCAAAAAAAAGAATGGGCAGAAGACTGAACAGACATTTCCCCAAAGACATAGAGATGGCTAACACACATGAAAAATGTTCAGCATCACTCATCGTGAGTTAAATGCAAACCAAAACCATAATGAGGGGTGCCTGGCTGTCTCATTTGGTAGAACATGTGACTCGATCTTAGGGTCATGAGTTTAAAACACACATTGGGCACATAGTTTACTTCAAAAATGAGATATTACTTGACCTGGCATAACGGCTAAAAGAAAAAATACAAGGAACAAGTGTTAGGATGTGAAGAAAAAGGAACCTTCCTGCACTGTTGGTGGGAATGCAGATTGTGGAAAACAGGATAGAGGTTGCTCAGAAAATTAAAAATAAAACTACCTTATGATCTAGCAATGGCACTAGTGAGTATTTACCAAAAGAATACAAAAACACCAATTCAGAAGTATACATGCACCCCTGTGTGTATAGCAGCACTATTTACAATAGGCCAACTGTGGAAGCAGCCCAAATATCCATTGATAGATGAATGGGCAAAGAAGATGTGTGTGTGTGTGTATATATATATATATATATATATATATATATATATATATATAAGGGATATAAGGGATGGGAATTAAAGAGTACAGTTATAAGATAAATTGATATTTAAAATAAACATAGGGGTGTATATATCTCTTCAGGGTGGTGTTTTTGTGTTCTTTGGGTAAATACCCAGCAATGCAATTTACTGGATCATAGGATGGTTCTATTTTCATGGCAGGTGAGGACGTAGTTCTGTTTTTAATATTTTGAGGAGTCTCCATATTGTTTTCCATAGAGGCTGATCCAGTTTGCATTCCCACCAGCAGTGCGTGAAGATTCCTTTTTTCTACATCTTTGCCAACCCTTGTTTCTTTTGTGTTTTTGATTTTAGCTAATATGACATGTCAGTGGATATCTCATTGTTTTGATTTGCATTTGCCTGATGAGTGATGTTGAGCATCTTTTCATGTGTCTTTGGCCCTCTATCATCTTCCAAGAAATGTCTGTTCATGGAGACATGAACTCAAGGAGAGTAGGATTCTTTAAACTGAGTTTATGGAAAGGTTCGGTTATTGTTAACCATAGAAGCTAGTAACTGTGATTGGGTGGTGTACAAGATCATTAATATGGAGGAGTTTAAGGACCTGGACGGTTAGGGTATTGGCAGAATCAGCTATGTGGGTTTTTTAACAACCAAGAATGGCAGGAGTAGCGTTGGAGACAACGCTAAATCTCAGGGGAGTGAGGAAGCGTGGCTCAGATGGCTGTAGATGATTGCATAAAGAGGAACAGCAGACAGTGGAGTCTAGTAACAGGGTTCTTGAAACTGAGGGTTTTTAGGAAGGAAGAAGAGAGGAAAAATCTGGAAGTGGGTGTAAGGAGCAAGTAAGATTGCTTCCCCATCTGTGGTATGATGATTTGAGGGATATGGAGAAGACATTTCATTTGAGATATCTGCAAGGAAAGAGGCATCTTTGGGGAAAGTTAGATTTTAAAGCAAGGAGGTAAAGGGAATATTCAGAGAAGAGGTTAAAGATATTGGGAGCAGGGTTTGCTGATGACTCGAGATCTCAGCAGAAGTTTCAGCAGTTGACAATTGTAGAAGATAGGAGAACATGAGGCATACTAGTGGTGACCAAGAAACAGCTATATAAAAGCAGTGCTGATGGTCTGTTCTGGTGTCTCTTGTTATCTAACAAACTCCCCAAAACTTAGTAACTTGAAATAGTAATTATCATTTTATTATCTGTCATGGTTTCTCTGGGTCAAGAATTTGTGAAGGCCTTGCTGGACACTTGTCCTTTAGATCTTTCATGTGGTTGCATTCACATAGACATTGGAGCTACAGTAGCCCAGGACTGAGCAGCTAGAGACTGAAAGCCGTTTTGTTTCTTCCTGTCCTCTCAGGGCTTCACATGATCTCAGTGTGTGGGCTGGTTTGGATTTCTTTATACCCCTTTATAATCCTACTCTCCTTTCTCTCATCTGCTGTTCCCCGATCACTGCTGGATCACACTTTCTGTCGCTGATTAGTGTGCATTTTCTAGAAGTTTATAAACATTAAATCTTTTGTTTGCCTTCCTTTACTCAGCATAGTTTTCAGTTTCACACATTTTGTTGTATATATTAGTTGTTCATTCCTTTTTATTGCTGCAGTATCCCATTTTATTATTATACTAGAATTTGTTTATGCATTCACTTGTTCATAAATGTTTCGATTGTTTTCTTTTTTTTATGCTGAAGAGTTTATTTTTTTTCAATATATGAAATTTATTATCAAATTGGTTTCCATACAACACCCAGTGCTCATCCCAACAGGTGCCCTCCTCAATACCTATCATCCATCCTCCCCTCCCTCCCACCCCCCATCAACCCTCAGTTTGTTCTCAGTTTTTAAGAGTCTCTTATGCTTTGGCTCTCTCCCATTCTAACCTCTTTTTTTTTTTTTTTCCCCTTTCCCTCCCCCATGGTCTTCTGTTAAGTTTCTCAGGATCCACATAAGAGTGAAAACATATGGTATCTGTCTTTCTCTGTATGGCTTATTTCACTTAGCATCACACTCTCCAGTTCTGTCCACATTGCTACAAAGAGCCATGTTTCATTCTTTCTCATGGCCACGTAGTACTCCATTGTGTATATAAACCACAATTTCTTTATCCATTCATCAGTTGATGGACATTTAGGCTCTTTCCATAGTTTGGCTATTGTTGAGAGTGCTGCTATAAACATTGGGGTACGAGTGCCCCTATGCATCAGCACTCCTGTATCCCTTGGGCAAATTCCTAGCAGTGCTATTGCTGGGTCATAGGGTAGGTCTATTTTTAATTTTTGGAGGAACCTCCACACTGTTTTCCAGAGCGGCTGCACCAGTTTGCATTCCCACAACAGTGCAAGAGGGTTTCTCCACATCCTCGCCAGCATCTATAGTCTCCTGATTTGTTCATTTTAGCCACTCTGACTGGCATGAGGTGGTATCTGAGTGGGGTTTTGATTTGTATTTCCCTGATGAGGAGTGATGTTGAGCATTTTTTCATGTGCGTGTTGGCCATCTGGATGTCTTCTTTAGAGAAGTGTCTATTCATGTTTTCTGCCCATTTCTTCACTGGATTATTTGTTTTTCGGGTGTGGAGTTTGGTGAGCTCTTTATAGATTTTGGATACTAGCCCTTTGTCTGATATGGCATTTGCAAATACCTTTTCCCATTCCGTTGGTTGCCTTTTAGTTTTGGTGGTTGTTTCCTTTGCTCTGCAGAAGCTTTTTATCTTCATAAGGTCCCAGTAGTTCATTTTTGCTTTTAATTCCCTTGCCTGTGGGGATGTGTCGAGTAAGAAATTGCTACGGCTGAGGTCAGAGAGGTCTTTTCCTGTTTTCTCCTCTAGGGTTTTGATGGTTTCTCGTCTCACATTCAGGTCCTTTAACCATTTTGAGTTTATTTTTGTGAATGGTGTGAGAAAGTGGTCTAGTTTCAATCTTCTGCATGTTGCTGTCCAGTTCTCCCAGCACCATTTGTTAAAGAGACTGTCTTTTTTCCATTGGATGTTCTTTCCTGCTTTGTCAAAGATTAGTTGGCCATACTTTTGTGGGTCTAGTTCTGGGATTTCTATTCTATTCCATTGGTCTATGTGTCTGTTTTTGTGCCATCGATTGTTTTCATTTGGGGACAGTTAATAATAGAGCTGCTGTGAATATTAGTGGAGAAGACTGTGTGGACATAAGTTTTCATTTCTGTTGGAAGTCTACTCATGGAGTAGGTGTGTTTTAACTTTTTAAGAAGCTGCGTTGGGGGGTGCCTGACTGGCTCCGTCGGTAGAGCCATGAGATTCTTGATCTCTGGGTGGTGAGTTTAAACCCCACATTGGGTATGGAGCCTACATTAAAAAAAAAAAACAAAACTGCCCTGGGAGCACCCTTCTATTTGTTAAATGGGATGCTACCCATTGAATAAATCCAGTCAGACCTTAAAAAAAAAAAAAGTGCCAAACTCTTCTTCAAAGTGGTTGAACCATTTTATATTTTGACTAGCAGTGTATGACAATTCTACTTTTTCCACATCCTTGTTAATTTTGAAATGCTCATCTTTTTTTTTAATTTAATTTTTTATTTTTTAAAATTTACATCCAAATTAGTTAGCATATAGTGAAACAATGATTTCAGGAATAGATTCCTTAGTGCCCCTTACCCATTTAGCCCATCCCCCCTCCCACAACCCCTCCAGTAACCCTCAGTTTGTTCTCCATATATGTTTTGTCCACCTCCCTGTTTTATATGTTTGTTTCCCTTCCCTTATGTTCACCTGTTTTATCTGTTAAAGTCCTCATATGAGTGAAGTCATAGGATGTTTGTCTTTCTCTGACTAATTTCACTTAGCATAATACCCTCCAGTTCCATCCATGTAGTTGCAAATGGCAAGATTCCATTTTTTTGATTGCCGAGTAATACTCCATTGCATATATATACCACATCTTCTTTATCCATTCATCCATCGATGGACCTTTGGGCTCTTTCCATACGTTGGCTATTGTTGATAGTGCTGCTATAAACATGGGGGTGCATGTGTCCCTTCGAAACAGCACACCTGTATCCCTTGGATAAATGCCTAGTAGTGCAGTTGCTGGGTCGTAGGGTAATTCTATTTTTAGTTTTTTGAGGAACCTCCATACTGTTTTCCAGAGTGGCTGCACTAACTTGCATTCCCATGGTCATCTTTTTTTTTAAGGTTTGTTAATTTATTCTGAGAGAAATGGAGGGTGGGTGAGGGGCAGATAGCGAGGAAGAGAGAAAGAATTGCAAACAGGTTCCACACTGTCAGCATAGAGCCCAACTCAGGGCCTGAATCCAGAAACTGTGAGATCATGACCTGAGCCAAAACCAGACACTTAACTAGCTGAACCACCCAGGTGCCCCTAAATGTTTATTTTTGAGAGAGCACAAGCAGTGGAGGGATAGAGAGAGGTAGGGACAGAAGATCTGAAGCAGGCTCCATGCTGACAGCAGAGAGCCCAATTCTGGGCTCAAACTCATGAAACATGAAATCCTGACCTGAGCCAAATAGGATGCTTAACTAATTGAGCCATCAATTAATCATCATTTCATATGTTTATTTGCTGTCAGTATACTATTTTCTTTGGCAAAATGCTGAGATCTGTTGTTTGTTTACTGTTTTTTAATGTTTATTTTTATTTTTGAGAGAGAGAGTACAAGCAGAAGAGGGGTAGAGAGAGGGAGACACAGAATCTGAAGCAGGCTCCAGGCCCTGAGCTCTCAGCACAGAGCCCGATGCGGGGCTGGAACTCAAAAACTGTGAGATCGTGACCCGAGCCGAAGTCGGAAGCTCAACCGACTGAGCCATCCAGGCGCCCCAAGATTTCATTCTTTTTAATTGCCAAGTCATACTCCATTGTATATATATACCACATCTTCTTTATCCATTCATCAGTAAGTGGACATTTGGACTCTCTCCATAGGTTGGCTATTGTTGATAGTGCTGCTATAAACATTGGGGTGCATGTACTCCTGTATTTTTAATAGCACACTTAAATAATAATCTATTTTTAATAGCACACTTTTTGATTACAGTAGCTTCACAGTACTTGTTGAAGTAAGATAATGTAAATCTTCCAGCTTTGCTTTGCTTTTTCAGAATTGATTTGTCTTTTCTAGGTCCTTTGTATTTCCACATGAGTTTTACAGCTTGTCAATTTAATATATATTGACCCTTGAACAGCCATGGTTTGAGCTGGACAGGTCCACCTATATGTGAATATTTTCCCCATAAATATAGTACAGTATTATAAATGTATTTTCTCTTCCTTAGAATTTTAATATTTTCTTTATTTTGTAAGAATACAGTGTATAATACATCAAGCATATATTAATAGGCTGTTTATATTATTTGTAAGGCTTCTGGTCAACAGTAGGCTAATAATGGTTAAGGTTTTGGGGAGTCAAAAATTATACACAGAGGGGTACCTGGCTGGCTCATTTGGTAGAGCATGCAACTTTTGATTTTGGTATCATGAGTTCCAGCTCCATACTGAGTATGGAGCCTGCTTAAAAAAAAAAAAAAAAAAAAAAAAAAAGCTGGGGCAACCGGGTGGCTCAGTCAGTTGAGCATCTGACTTCAGCTCAGGTCATTATCTTGCAGTTAGCCAGTTGCAACCCCACCTTGGACCCGCTGCTGACAGCACAGAGCCTGCTTCAGATCCTCTGTCCTCTCTCCCCCGTCCCCCTCTCTCTGCCCCTTCCCCACTTGCACTCTCTCAAAAATAAATACTAAAAATATATATGAAAACTACAGTTTTCAGCACCCCTAGCCTCCCTCCCCCACAGTTGTTCAAGGGTCAACTGTAGTTTACTTTTCTGTTAGAATTGCTAAGGTTGGGTTTTGTTTTGTTTTAACCCAAGTTTTCCCTGATCATACTTGGTTGGTTGAAGCTTATTTTCAGTAGATTTCTCTGGAAAGGTTAGTGAGTATAGTATTCTTCAACATTGTAAACTTAGTTTTCCTGCTCAAAGGTCAGGTAGGCCATATCACAAAATCCTTGACTCATACTTTTTCCCACAAATTTCTCTGGGAAAATCTTATACTAATTAATTTTCTTTATTTTGTACCTGACTTGGTCTTTTTGTTTAGAGGCATTGAGATTTTTTTTAGAATTTTATTTTGTTTTTGATTTTTAGCTTTTATTCTTCAGGCACTCCTATATACATTTATACATATATTAAATATTCTTTGCTAGCTATCTGTATTTAACACTTATTTTCTTTTTCTTTTTCTTTTTCTTTTTTTTTTAATGTGTTTTCTTTGGTACCCCCTAAATTTTCAGTCAGATATATTCTGCCTTGGTTACTTTGTAGCCAATGTTACTTTTTCTCTAATTTCTATCTTGATTTTAACTCCCAATTCAAATCTTGCCCTTTTGCCCTGTTTTCCCATCTTAGTTTATAAATTTTTTGATTCAGGGTGGTTTGCAGATGCTAGTTTATTTAATTTCAATTGGGTGTTTTCTTTTTTTTGTGATTGTTATTTGGGAAGTTTTATTAGCTGAACTATTTTTTGTTCTAATAGCTTTCTATAAAATCTTAGGTGTCTTTTCATTTTGAAATGTCTTGTTTCCTTGATCTGAGCATAATCATTGCCATGTGAGGAGTTTGCTTGCTATGTATTTTACTTTTAAGAATGCCCTTTTGAGGGCACGTGGGTGGCTCAGTCGGTTGGGTGTGTGACTTTGGCTCAGGTCATGATCTCATGGTTGGTTCATGGGTTTGAACCCCTCTGTCAGTGCAGAGCCTGCTTGGGATTCTGTCTCTCCCTCCCTCTGTCTCCCTGTCTCCCTGTCTCTCTTCTCTCTCTCTCTCTCTCTCTCTCTCTCTCTCTCTGCCCCTCTACTGCTTGCACTCTCTTGTTCTCTCTTTCAAAATACATGTAAAAAAAAAAAAAAAAAGAATGCCCTCTTGTATTGAAACAGTGGAATTCATCTTCCTTTATCAGTAGTACTTTTTGCAGGATTTTTTTTTAAAGATTTTATTTTTAAGTAACCTCTATACACAACCTGGGGCTCAGACTTAGAACTCTGTGATCAAGACTCACATGCTCCTCTGACTAAGCCAGACAGATGGCCCCCATTTGCAGTTGCAGGAGCACTGATGTGTCTTGTAATTTTGTGTTTTTTAAAAAAAAATATGTCTTCATCATCCTTAATTTCTACTGTTTGCTAACTCAGGCTGTACCAAATCTCTAAGGAACATCTCCCTTTCTAAGTGGAAGTGTAACCTTGAACAATCAGTTACCTCTGTGATTACTTTCCTTATCTACAGAATGATTAAATGATTTTTAATTAGTTTTTATCAAAAAATGAGATTAGCTGTTTCTCTGTATAATGGAGATTAACAGGAAAGCCACCTAAATTAGTTTTGCAACCAAACAAGTTTTATTATAGGCTTCTTTGGAACTCATTAATTGACTAACATACCAAATCCAAGATACTAATTGAAGGTGTTTTGTAACTTGTCCTCTCATCATCAACATTATGTATCTAAACTTATCTTCAGCTACTATGTAGAATGAACCTGATTCTTCTAGTTGGACTTGGAGTCTAAGTGATCAAAATACATTGTTTTATTTTTATTTTTAATTGTGGTTTATTTTTAAGAAATGTTTATTTATTTTGAGTGAGAGAAAGAGAAAGCAAGCAAGCATGGGGGAGGGGCAGCGAGAGAGGGAAAGAGAATCTCAAACAGGCTCCACTCTGGCCACCGTGAGATGAACTGAGCCGAAATCAAGAGTTGGATGCTTCACCACCTGAGCCACCCAGGTGTCCCTTAATTGTGGCTTAAAAGCACACACATAACATAAAATTTATCATCTTAGCCATTTTTTTTTAAGTCAACTCTGTACCCAACGTGGGGTTCGAACAAGATCAAGAGTCTCATGCTCTACCAACTGAATCAACCAAGTGCCCTACATCTTAGCCATTTTGAACTGTGCAGTTGGCGTTAAATATATTCATGTTATTGTACGGTAGATACCTAGAACTTTTTAATGTTGCAAAACTGAAACTCTACCCATTATAAAGCATTGCTTCTTCCCCCCAACCCCAACTTTCTACTTTGTTTTTGTGATTGACTACTTTTGATATCTCACACAAGTGAAACCATACAGTCAGTGGGTTTATTTTTGCTTCTAGGCCTTTTTTTTGGCTCCTGATCTTTCTTGAAATGCTTTCTATTTTCTCTTATACCTGTCCTCATCCTTCTGATTTTTATTTCCTAGGCCTGTTTGCTCCATGATCATTCACCAGCCATTCCTTTTTCTCTTCTTTTTTTATTGAGGTATAATTGAGATATAACATTGTATTAATTTCAGGTGTACAACATAATTATTCAGTATTTGTACACTTTGGAAAACAAACACCACAATAGGTCTAGTTAACATCTGACACCATACATAGTTTAAAAAATTATTTTATTATTTTTAATTTTTATTTTAGAGAGAGCACACCGGAGGGGGGAAAGGGCGGGGGGGGGGGGGTTAATCTTTTTTTTTTAAGCTTGTTTATTTTTGAGGTGGGGAGGGGCAGAGAGAGGGGGACGGGGGATCTGAAGCAGGGTCCACTCTTACAGCAGCAAGCCTGATGCAGTGTACGAACCCATGAGCCGTGAGATCATGACTTCAGCCAAAGTCAGCCGCTCAACTGCCTGAGTCACCCAGGCGCCCCTGACTTTTTTTCTTTTTGGCACTTTATTTTTTATTTCTTGAAGTTCTCACTGTGCTCATTCATTCTCCTGAGCTTGATAAGCATGTTTATGACTATTGAACTCCTTATCAGGTAAATCACTTCTCTGTTACTTTTAAGAAATGGTTTTTGAGGTTTTACCTTATTCTTTTTTTGGAACATATTCCTCTGTTTCTTCATTTTGCTTGACCTTCTGAGTTGGTTTCTGTGCATTAGATAGTAGCCACCTCTGCCAGACTTCAAGGAGTATCTTGTAGAAGATGAACTTTATCGTTCAACCCTGCACTAGCTCTTGGTTGTTTCTCAAACCTTTGTGATTATCCAAGCAGCCTATTTTAATTTTAGTGGTTCCCAGTAGTTGAGAGTGTGCAAAGACCTATCTGTGTTCCCAAGGAGGAGGATCTCAGTCAACCATTTGATTCAGGATGATTGGGGAGCCAGACCCTTGGGCAGCGGCTTTTAAAGTACGTAAATATATACAGTCTTGTGGGAATGCAAGCAGAAGCCCACTCAGCCTGCAGAGCAGGTGATCTGGACATATCCCCTGGGTAGCACTTGTAATAACCAGGGTACCCAGGGAGTGCATAAGCTTCTTTCTGGGAGGTAACAGTAAGCTGGAATAAGGCAGAGAGTGAATAGCCTTATGGAACCCAGGAATGGAAAGCCCCCTAGTTACCATGGACAGATGGTTACGGAGTGTTCCCTGAGCAACAGCTGCAAAAGCCTGGGACACCAGGTGTGGAAACTGGGGTACCAAGTGCATTTAAACAAATGCTACCCTCTAGGAAACACAAGTGCTCTGGAACTCAGAAGAGGGAGAGCACACAGATGGCATTGTCTGTCTGGAGCGAGGCAGGAGCAGAAACATGGTGCCCACTAGCCTGTGTGCATTGAGAATATCCCACCAGGGCCCTGCAAGTGTGTGTTAAATTAGACTGCCCCTCAGGCTAACACTTTAATAAGCAAATGAGTCTCTTTCACATAAAGTTTGTGTGCCTTTTACTCCATTGTTTCTGCACTAACTGCCTTGGGCAATTAAATCCAGGCATTGGAGCACTTTAATGGCTTTTTCTCAGTTTGCTATTTTCCTGTAGGTCTTTGAATGCGAATCCCCATAGTTTTTAAAGCTAGATGTCTTGGGGGCTTATCTCAGGTACAGGTCTTAAAAGTTCAAGTGCCCAGTTTGGGGTTCAAATTCATTTCTCCTCAGGGAGAGTCTCTGAGTTTTGAGTTTCCTCCCTATAATGGGTTGCTGCACTGGAAAGGGGTTTGTGGCAAAACTGTGTCTCAGCTTCTCTTCTTTGTAGGGATTTGTTTTTTCATGTTTGCCTAATGTGTAGGAGTTGCTCAACTAGTTTCTAGGTATTTTTGACTTTGTCTTTTTACCCTAGAGGAAGTTATTCTGTATGTAGCTATAGATCTGGTGCATTGGTGGGGAGCAGGTGAATTCAGCATCTTCCAAAGTCGGCCTCTTGAACCAGAGAAAATCTATTTCTTTTAATTCACACATTTATTGTCTGTAATGTCTCACCATAAATGTTTTGTATTTTTTTTATTTTGATTTTCTGTGACACTGTGTTTTAAATTCCTATTTAGACCATCGCTGAAGAGAGCAGGTAGCGTGATTTCATATACCTCTCAGAAATGAGTGTGTAAGAGATAGTGGATGCTCAAGAATATGTTTTTGAATTGAATTAAATTTAAATAAAAATAGAATTAAATGCTACTTCAGTCTTTTCCAGATTACTTAATACCACTCCTGTTTAAAATGAAAATTGATTTATTAATCGCTACTAGTAATTTGTAACTTAAAACCTTTTGAGAATTCTTGCTTAATCTAGACATAGTGCAAGGTCAAGGGGAAAATATTCTTTGGACCTCAGATTCTTTGGTCGGAATAGCATTACCATAGTCTGTATAACAAAGTCAGGCTAATAGCCAGATGTTTTCCCACATTGCCAAAGTAAACCTTTTATCAGCTCTTAGAAAAGTTTGAAACATAGTTATCTTTGAACAGATCCACTTATGGTTGGTGGATAGAAATTCAATTATAGAGCAGTTTACTCCTTTTAGAATATTTACATATGCCTAGCTTTGGGGGTAATGTCACATACTCTGTAAGGAGGTAGGCTTCCTCTAGTTTTGTTTAGGATTTAAAATACCTGTTTTTAGTGTAATTTCATGTGTGGCGTAGGATGGCTCCTGACAGTATCTAACCTACATTTTTTATGAAACCCATTTAAACATGAATTGTGTTTGTTCTTTACCCTTCCCAGAGTGATGATTCTGACATTTGGGATGATACAGCGTTGATAAAAGCTTATGATAAAGCTGTAGCTTCATTTAAGGTATGAATACTCTTTTCCTTATTTCCTCATGTTATTCATTTGGGACAAAATTAACTGATAACATACTTAAAGTGTTGAATTACATATTATTCCGTTCTAATGTTGAAGGCCAATAGATATCATTGGCTAATTGACTTAGATGATAATCTTCCTTTAGAAGTTGGTAGGTAGGCTCTCTGTATGTCATCCCTTTAGCAAAGTCAATTTAAGTAGAATCTTAAACATTAATTACTTTTAATGTGTTTGCATTGTATCAGACTATAGAAATCGTCTAATTCAGATTAGTAGAAGGGCAGTCTAAATTATAATTTTCATTTAACAAGCCTTCATTGAAATAATAATGATAAATGTCAGTAGTGCTATAATTAGTACTTGTAGAGTGTTTACAGTATTTTAGGCACTATTCTAGGTGCTTTACTTACATTAAATTAATCCTAACCCAAATCCTGAGTTGGTTATCAAGTCAGGTGTTCCTGAGGGCAGGAATATTCAATTCTTTAAGGAGATGTAGTCTGTTTTTGTGGCCCCAGCAAGACATTTACACAGTTGCCCAACATCATCACTTTCTCTGCTGTGTGAGGTATTTAGGTTTATTGAGCACCATGCAAGAGCCATCAGTAGTCCAGACAAAGAGCATATCCTCATACAGAGCACCAAACGAACTCCACTTCTTTCCCTTAGTCACTCTTATTGCATGAGGTAAAGATCAGACCTGTATGTTATCCTTAAAACTGAATTCAAGTTTCTTCAGTAATACTTCTCTTTTTTTTATTAGGGTTTTTTTTGTTTTGTTTTGTTTTGTTTTGTGTTTTTATTTGGCTTTGAGACAGAAAGCACTAGCTGGGGTGGGGTAGAGAGAAAGGGAGACAGGAACCAAAGCGGGCTCCACACTGACAGTGGAGACCCCATTGCAGGGCTCAAACCCACGAGTGATGAGATCATGCCCTAAGCTGAAGTCAGGGGCCCAGCTGACTGAGCCACTCAAGCACTCCAGTAATGCTTTTCAATATACCCTTAAGGTAGAAGCACACTAATGCAGGTTCTGTAAAATGCAGATTAAAGTGTGGCTCATTGTTGGCTGGGATTGATGATATTGCAGAGGGAGGTAGTGTGAGTAGAGGAAAATAACTTAATTTGGGGAAAAGACAGTTTAATTTTAAACTGTGTTTTTTGAAGTAAATGAGAAGATATGAAATTGGTAAGTGGAAATGTTGCATTGAATGAAGAAGAAATGTCAGTTGGATAGTAGATTTAGAAGTCTGTCTGCATAAGGGGCACCTGGGTAGCTCAGTCTGTTAAGCATCCAACTTCTGCTCAGGTCATGATCTCATACCTCGTGAGTTGGAGCCCCACATCAGGCTCTGCGCGGACAGCTCAGAGCCTGGAGCCTGCTTCGGGTTCTTTGTTTCCCTCCCTCTCTCTGCCCCTGTCCCGCCTCTCAAAAATAAATAAATAATTTAAAATTTTTTTGTTTAATAATAAAAAAATAAAAAGAGAAGTCTCTCTGCATAGAGGTTATAATTGAAGTAATAGGGATAGATGATCATAAACAGGTAAAGGATGGACAGTTCTTTTTTGGGAATGCCCAAGTTTAAGACTTGATTAGAGAGGTAATAAAGCATTGGAGCTCTACATTGTTAGATCACCCAAAATGTCTTGAATATCAAGACAAATGATCATCAGAATCTAACTTTACAGGAAGATTGAGAGTGAGGACTTGATTAAAGAGGTCCCTAGAGCTGATAACCAGATATATGATGCCTTCCAGCATAGTTGTTGTAGCATGTGGGATGATAAAAAGAGGAAGTGGAGGCTGAGTTGATGGAGCCTTGAGGCCTTGGTAGTTACTGGGTTATATTGTTACACTTTTTTTCAAGTATGACCCTGTAACATGTCCATTGTTCTTCATATTTTCACAGCATGCTCTAAAGAATGGTGACATTTCTGAAGCTTCAGATAAACCAAAAGGCACACCTAAAAGAAAACCCGCTAAGAAGAATAAAAGCCAAAAAAAGAATACCACAGCAGCCCTGAAGCAGGTTATTTTAAAACATTGAGATTGAACTTCAAAGAATTTCTTGTTACTGTTTTCAATAATAGTGTAAAATATATTTAACTTACATGATTAGTATAGTGTTTTCCACTGACAGGTAATCATAAAACTTCTAAAATAGCTGTTAAACTTTCTATTGTTTAGGAACATGCATGTCAGTAAAAGTATAGTGAGTTAGGTGGGAATGTAAATAATATGTTGAAGATTGTGTTTACTTTATGTGGGAGGTGGGGTACAGGAGCCCATGGTCACTTGGGATGAGCACCTCTGGGCCTTAAACTGCATTGGCATTGTAAAACTGGGAAATGGCTGTGCTTTTTTTTTTTTCTTCAAAAACCCTAAAACTAATACCCAGGAACCAAAAATTCTAGGTAAAATCATTTCTGCTATTTAAAACAGCAGACCTGAAAGCTAAATATTTTGGTGCCTTGTCAGTCCCCTTAGTTTTATCATTACCAAGGGGGAAGAGAGCTAACATTTGATAAGCACTGGCTATGTGCTGAATCAGAGTGCAGGACCCTGTACACATTCTCCCTCCTTTCTGTTCTTCACAACAAACAGATGAGGTAGATTTTATTGTAATTCCTTAACAGATGAGGAAATTGAGACTTAAAGAGATTAACAAGCTTGTCTTGATTATATAGTTGGCAGAATTCATATTACATGGTAAATATGTGGCATGATTCTATAAACAGCAAAATTATATTGATACTGGAAATTCAGATTTATGTGTCTTTGGCCCCAAGCCAAAGATCATTCTGCCTTCCAGATCAGTTACCTAGAGACTATCCACTCCACAACCTACCTTACCGACCTAAACAAGATTACAATTTATCCTCTTCAAAAGAAATACGTGTGGGTGTGTATCTTTGGTTTCTTTTATAGTGGAAAGTTGGTGACAAGTGTTCTGCCATTTGGTCAGAAGACGGCTGCATTTACCCAGCTACCATTGCTTCAATTGATTTTAAGAGAGAAACCTGCGTTGTGGTTTACACTGGATATGGAAATAGGGAGGAGCAAAATGTGTCTGATCTACTTTCCCCAGCCTCTGCAGTGGATAATAATGTAGAACAGAATGCTCAGGAGGTAAGGATACCAAAAATAAAAATAAAAAGGAAAGAAAAAAGAATTCTTGGAGGCAGAGAGGAGATGAGAAAATCAAAGTTGTTTGATCCCCTGAAGTATTCACTTTTTTTCATGATACCTTTATAACAAAAGTATGTATATTTTTTCTTTTTAAAGAATGAAAATGAAAGTCAAATTTCAACAGATGAAAGTGAGAACTCCTGCAGGTCTCCTGGAAATAAATCAAATAACGTCAAGTCAAAAGCTACTTCATGGAACTCTTTTCTGCCTCCACCACCCCCCATGCCAGGAGCAGGACTGGGACCGGGAAAGGTACATTTCTGCCCAGAAAAGTTTTCCCAGGAAACAGTTAATAATTTTATAACTTTCCACCCCTCCATTGGATGAGTTTTAGCTTTTCCTTGAAAGTTTTGTAGCTTTCTGTAGATATCATAAATTCACACTTGAAAATTCTTGGAAAAGGAAATAAAATAGTAATGCAAAATACTCTACACTGAAAGACTTTCCCAACTGTTCTTATGGAGGATTGGGTATTAGACTAATAATCTCATGAATTTACGTTAGAAAGTATAGTGGTATTTTACTGTCACCAGGGTGTTATGCTCTGGTTCTCCATGTCATTTGGTTAGGATACATAACAGTTGGTGAGAAACACAATATTTACATCTAATACAGAAGCATCTAATACATTAAATCCTGAAGCCCTAGATTGTTTTGTAGAGTAAAATGTAAAAGCTCTTTTCCTTTATGGGTCTCTTGGATGTAAGTAGCAAATCAACTTAAACAGAAAAGATTTTGGGGCACCTAGGTGGCTCAGTCGGTTGGACCTTTGACTTCGGCTCAGGTCATGATCTCGCAGTTTGTGGCTTTGAGCCCCACGTCGGGCTCTGTGCTGACAGCTCAGACCCTAGAGCCAGCTTTGGATTCTGTGTCTCCCTCTTTCTCTGCCCCTCCCCTGCTTGCTCTCTGTCTCTCTGTCAAAAACAAACATTAAAAAAATTTAAAAAAAATTTTTTTTTTATTTTAAGTTCTATCATGGAACCCAAGTTGGTGTGTCCCTGTCCAGTTGTTTTGTATAAAGGAGTGATTTCTTCACTGGGGGTTAAAAAAAAAATTTTTTTTTTTAGAGAAGATAAATGATTTCTTTTTTTATAATTTGTTTTAATTAAGTTTATTTTTGAGAGATACAGGGCATGAGCGGGGGAGGGGCAGAGAGAGGGAGACACAGAATCCAAAGCAGGCTCCAGGCTCTGAGCTGTCAGCGCAGAGCCAGATGAGGGGCTCAAACTCATGAAACGTGAGATAATGACCTGAGTGGAATTCAGACGCTTGACTGATTGACCCACACAGGCGCACCAAGGAAGTTAAAATTTTTTAATGTTTGTTTGTTTGTTTATTTTTGAGAGAGAGCGGGCACGCACATAAGTGGGGAAGGGGCAGAGAGAGGGGGACAGAGGATCCATCCTACAGCAAGGAGCCTGATGTGGAGATCAAACTCACAAACTGAGCCTAAGTTGGATGCTCCACCAACTTAGCCATCTAGGCACCCCTTCACTGTAGGTTATAGTATTCAGGCGATAATAATAATAAAATTAAAAATCAGTGTTGACTTATTAAAGCTTTGAAGATTTTCTCTGAGTGCTTTTTTTTTAACTTTTTATTTATTATTTTGAGAGAGAGAGAGAAAGTGTGTGCAGGGGAGAGGCAGGGAGAGAGACAGAGAGGAAGAATCCAAAGCAAGCTTTGTGTGGTCAGTGTAGAACCTGAGGCGGGCTTGAACTCAAAATGGTGGGGTTATGTCCTGAGCTGAAATCAAGAGTCTGTTGCTTAACTAACCGAGCCATCCAGGTGACCCTTTACCATTTTTAAAAATGTTTATTTATTTATTTTGAGAGAGAAAGCATGCGTGAGTCGGTTATGGGCAAAGACTGGGAGAGAATGCCAAGCAGGATCCTCACTGTCAGTACAGAGCCCGATGCAGGACTTGATTTCATGAACTGTGAGATCATGACTTGAGTAGAAGCCAAGAGTCAGACAATTCACCGACTAAGCCACGCAAGCACCCCTGTGAATGCTTTCTTAAAGAGGTTTGCATTATATTACAATTTCTAGAATGATCAGACCTCTTAATTTATCTACATATCGTACTTCATTGGTCTGAGGGAGCTGACTTTTCTTGTTAAATGAGAGGTTTACTAATTTTTACAATATATGCTTATGTTAGTATACGTAACTCAGGGGACATCCATAAAAAGATTACACAATTAACGACATTGTGGCAGATACAGTCTTTTTTATGATTGAAATATCTTGCTAAATACACAGTCTCTGATTTCTGAGGTAATTGGCAATCTTTTTACTTTGGTTTTACTTTCTGAATGTTTAGATATGAAAGGAAATGAGGAAAATCTAGATTTATGAGTCTGTTTAAATTCACCATTTGGTATATGAAATTCTATTTCATCTTTTTTTTGAGAGAGAGAGAAAGAGAACCGGGGGAAGGGTGGAAAAAGAGGGAGAGAGAAAATCCCAAGCAGGCCCCACACTCAGCACAGAGCCCGACACAGGGCTGAATCTTATGAACCATGAGGTCATGACCTGAGCAAAAATCAAGAGTAGGAAGCTTATGTTTATCCCTTATCCGACTGAACCACCCAGGTGCCCCTGTTTCATCTCTTTTGATATATATAATGTATCATTCTGGGTGGTTATTTACGTTCTTAAGACATTGAATCCTTTTCCTCTTTTCATATTTAAATTGATAAATTAATCTTCCTTTTAAATGTTCTTTACAGCCTGGTCTAAAGTTCAATGGCCCACCACCACCTCCACCACCACCACCACACTTCCTATCATGCTGGTTGCCTCCGTTTCCTTCTGGACCACCAGTAAGTGTAAAAGAATTGAGATTAAAATTTGCTTTCATACATAGTTAGGGATTTAGCAGGACATGGAAGTGTCATTTTATACCATCCCTACAGCCAGATTCTAATGTGTAAACCTTTGAACTAAACCTCAGGGTTTTGGGGGCACCTGTGTGACTCAGGTAAGCATCCGACCTCTGGTTTCTCAAAATAAATAAATAAAAACTCTAATAAATAAATAAATCAACCAACCAACCAATCAACTTGGATTACTTTTTTAAATGTCCTTCTGCTATCCAGACTTAGTCCTCTTATTACCCCAATATCTGAGCCCTATGTTGCATGCTTCCTTCCTCTTAGAAGTTATATCTCATTCTATAGGGAGGAAGCTCTTATTTTAAAGGACTTAATTACACTGTATACAAGGATTAATGTGCTTCCAGATGTGCTTGGAATTTAGTGTCACATAGCCTGTCCCAATTTCTAACGGTAGACTGACTTTGAGATATCAACAGTAGGTTAGATACAAGATACTTTGTGGCAAATTCCACGTGTTCAGTGGGAGCCGCTCAGTTTTTCTACTCAAGACCTTTACTTGAAATGCTATTTGGATGTTTTGTTTTGTGTTGTATTTTAATTTTTATTTTTTTTAACATTTACTTATTTTTGAGAGAGAGACAGAGCACGAGCAGGGGAGGGGCAGAGAGAGAGGGAGACATAGAAACCGAAGCAGGCTCCAGACTCTGACCTGTCAGCACAGAGCCTGATGTGGGGCTCGAACCCATGAACCACGAGATCATGACCTGAGCCGAAGTCATATACTAAACTGACTGAGCCACCCAGGTGCCCCTGGATGTTTTTTAAGGAAAACCATTAAAGTATATATACTTGGTCTTTTAGCCATAGCTTCATAATGGAACAGAATAATAGTTGGAAAATCAAAACAAAATATCTAAACATTTTATGTGATCTTTTATCTTTTGATTTTTATTTATCTTAATTTTGTTGGCCTGTTGTTATCAGTTGGCTTTCTCAAAATGTCTTAAAAAAATTTTTTTTTAAATAGGTAATGGCATGAAATGTAGGGAAAGATAGAGCTAACATCCAGCATTCTCTATGTAAAATGGATGTCCAGACTTCAGTTTTTGTTTATTGACTTTATATCTTTCTCCATTTCCAGATAATTCCCCCACCACCTCCCATATGTCCAGATTCTCTTGATGATGCTGATGCTTTGGGAAGTATGCTAATCTCTTGGTACATGAGTGGCTATCATACTGGTTACTATATGGTAAGTGATCATTCAGCATCTTTCCTGACAATCACTTTGTGGTTATGTGACCTTGTTTTGTTTGTGACTAAAAAGTGGTTTGTTATGTTTGGCAGATCATAAAGGTTGAAACTACCTCATAAAGTTTAAAAACATACAACTATTGGAGTGCTTGGGTGGCTTAGTCCATTGGGCATCCGACTCGATTTTGGTTCGCGTCATGATCTCTGGTTCATGAGTTCATTACTTGCATCGGGCTCCACGCTTAAGGTGCAGAGCCTCCTTGGGATTCTCTGTCTCCCTCTCTCTGCCCCTCCCCTGGTCACGTTCTGTCTCTACTTCAAAATAAATAAATACATTCAAAAATACATATATATATAACTTTTGTTTAAGGCTTACATTCTCTTGAATTGTCCCTGCTAAGTGTAATTATAGTTCATTTAAAATTTTTTCATGTTGAGGCGCCTGGTTGGCTCAGTCAGTTGGATGTCCAACTCTGGATGTCAGTTCAGGTCATGATGATCTCAAGGTTGTGGGGTTGAGCCCCGTGGTGGGCTCTATGCTGAGCATGGAGCCAACATGGGATTCTTTCTCTCTCCCTGCCCCTCTCCCCTGCTCACTCACTCTTTCTCTCTCTTGCTCCTAAAAAAATAAAAATAAAATTTTGTTCCTGTTCTTAGGTTATGTTGATTATACATTTTCTAATTTAATGACACTCTTTTAAATTATTTTCCAGTCTCATTTGTCTTTGTGTTTTAATGTAAAACAAAATGCATTGCAAGAAATAGAAAATGAGGGGCTCCAGGGTGACTCAGTCGGTTAAGCGGCTGACTTTGGCTCAGGTCATGATCTCACAGTTTGTGAGTTCAAGCCCGGTGTCGGGCTTTGTGCTGACAGCTCGGAGGCTGGAGCCTGCTTCGGATTCTGTGTCTTCCTCTCCTCCTCGTGCTCTGTCTCTCAAAAATAAATAAACGTTAAAAAAAAAAAATTAAAAAAAAAAATAGAAAAAGAATAATAGTTTGAGAAAAGAAATAAAGACAAAAGGTGTTAGGTTCTTTTGTGCATAGAGGAAGGCCTGAGGTGATACATGCCAAACTGGACCTTACGAACTGAGGCTCCATATGTACCATTTTACACATCAGTCTGTTTCACACTTGTAGTATTGTGACTTTTCAGGAAATTTTTAAATTTTTGAAAGGAAGCTACTATGCCATGCTGACATTATGATGTGATATTATAACTACTTGAAATCTTGGTTAATATATGGAAGATATAAATAAACAACTGACTCGAAGGTATGATTTTTTTAAATGTATCATCTGTACGTGCCCCCATTAATGTTATTTAAAAGCTATTCTTGGGGGACCTGGGTGGCTTAGTCACTTACACATCTGATTCTTGATTTCTCGTCAGGTCACACTATCTCACAGTTCATGGGTTCGAGCCCCATATCTGGCTCCGCGCTAGTAGTGTGGATCCTGCTTGGGATATTCTCTTTGTGTCTGTCTGTCTGTCTGTCTCTCTCTCTCTCCCCCCCCCCCACACACACACACTCCTCCCTCCCTCCGTCCCCCCCCCTCCACTCTCTCTTAAAATAAACTTTTAAAAAAAATTTTTTTTAGTGTTTATTTATTATTGAGAGAAACAGAGAAAGCATGAGCAGGGGAGGGGCAGAGAGAGAAGGAGACATAGAATCCAAAGCAGGCTCCTAGCTCTGAGCTGTCAGCACAGAGCCCGATGTGGGGCTCGAACTCACAACCAGTGAGATCGTGACCTGAGCTGAAGTCGGACACTTAACCGACTGAGCCACCCAGGCGCCCTAAAATAAATAAACTTTTTAAAAAATTAAATAAAAATAATAAAAGGTATTCTTGAGTCATTGTATAAACTTGGTATATTTGTATAGTATGATGAAGTTCCCCTTTTAATGACTAGAAAGATGATGGAAAGTAACAAGTTAACCATTTATAATTTGAGACCAATTACCTAACATACTAAGCTTCTCTTTTCTGCACTTCGTGTTTCTCTGCGTGTATTTTTCATTATGAAATATTTGGAAAAATATTACATATAGGGTATAAGTAAACTGTTGATGTGATTTATATTTATTTTTCAGTTTTTTGGAAGGAAAGAGAGTTCTTTTACCCAGATAGGCCATATTTTGACTTATTTTCAAGTTCATATTATACAGAGGTTCATGGTTTATTTGGTGTTTATAGTGTTTACATTGAAATATATATGCAGAGGTCACCTGTTGGGCTCAGTCAGTGAAACCTCGGACTCTTGATTTCAGCTCAGGTCATGATCTCAGTTTGTGAGGTTGAGCCCTGCGTTGGGCTCTGTGCTGACATTGCAGAGCCTGTTTGGGTTTCTCTCTCTCTTCCTCTCTCTCTGCCCCTCCCCTGCTCTTGCTCATGCTGTCTGTCTCAAATCAATAAACTTAAAAAAAAAAAAAAAGCGGGGGTGGGGGCGCCTGTTGGCTCAGTCTTTTAAGCATCTGACTTTGGCTCAGGTTGTGATCTCACAGTTCATGATTTCTAGTCCCATCTTTATCAGATGAGCTGGAGCCCTGCTTCAGATGAGCCCCGGTTCGTTCTCTCTCTCTCTCTCTCTCTCTCTCTCTCTCTCTCTCTCTCTCCCCCTCTCTCCCTCTCTCCCTCTCTCTCCCTCCCTCCCTCCCCTTCTCCCCTTCTCCCCTTCTTGTTCCTTCTTGGGATTCTCTCTCTCTGCCCTTCGCTCACTTGCACCCCCTCTCTCTCTCTCTCTCTCTCCCTCCCTCCCTCCCTCCCTCCCTCCCTCCCCTTCTCCCCTTCTCCCCTTCTTCCCTTCTTGTTCCTTCGTGGGATTCTCTCTCTCTGCCCTTCGCTCACTTGCACCGCCTCTCTCTCTCTCTCTCTCTCTCTGTCTCCCTCCCTCTCTAATAAAAAAGAAAAAAAACAGATGTATGCAGAAAAGTGCATATATTAGAAGTGAACAGCTTGATTTAAAAAAAATATATAAGCTACTGCCTCCTTATGTCTTCTTCTAATCACTCACTACTAATCCCTTTGCCAAGGGTGACCATTTTCCTAACGTTTAGTGTCATAGAGTACTTTTGTCCTTTTTTGAACTTCTATGGTTTGGAATTATACATACACTCCTTTGTGGCTGGCATATTTTGTTCAGCAGTTTATGAGAGTAATATACATTGTTGTGTATAGTCATAGCTCTGTTGTGTTCTTCTGCATGAATATTCTATAATCTGTTTATTTCTTTTAACCATTGATGGATATGTAGCTTGTTTCCAGTTTGGAAAACAGCATTGCCTGTGACTTTTTTTTTTTTTTTTTTTTAACTAATTAAGTTTTATTGAGATATAGTTTACATGGCATTCAATTCACCTTTTAAAGTATACAAGTCACTGGTTTGGGTTTTTAATATATTCACAATTACACAGCCATAACTACAGTCATTTATGGAATATCTTCATTATCCAAGAAAACAAACATGTACCCCATTTTCCTCAAAATTTCCAGGCCTAGGCAATGACTAACTTACTCTGTGGATTTGCCTTTTCTGGACACTTCGAATAAATAGAGTTATACTAAATGTCATCCTTTGTGTCTTTCTTTCTTCACTTAGCATAATCTCTCGCGCGCGCTCTCCCTCTCTCTCTCTCCTCTCTCTCTCCCTCTCTCCCTTCACTTTATTGCTGAATAATAATCCATTGAGTGTACCTCATTTTTTCCATTTGGGTTATTTCTCCTTTGGGGCTTTAACGAATAATGCTGCGATGAACATGCGTATACAAGTTTCTGTGTCAATGTACATTTTCATTTCTTTTGGGTATACACTTAGAAGTGGAATTGCTAGGGGCGCCTGGGTGGCGCAGTCGGTTAAGCGTCCGACTTCAGCCAGGTCACGATCTCGCGGTCCGTGAGTTCGAGCCCCGCGTCGGGCTCTGGGCTGATGGCTCAGAGCCTGGAGCCTGTTTCCGGTTCTGTGTCTCCCTCTCTCTCTCTCTGCCCCTCCCCCGTTCATGCTCTGTCTCTCTCTGTCCCAAAAATAAATAAACGTTGAAAAAAAAAATTAAAAAAAAAAAAAAAAAAAAAAAGTGGAATTGCTAGGTCATGTAGTGTGTGAAAGTTTACCTTTGGCAGATAAGCAAACCAAAATACAAGTGCTTTTTGTTGTTTGTTTGTAACTTAAAAAAAAAAATCTCTTTCAGACTTAAAGTTGTGAAAATAGTACAAGAATTTCTATGTATCCTTCACCCAATTGTCCCAAGTGTCACCTTTGTACCACTTTAAGTTTCTTTTATTTTTTAATTTTTTTTATGTTTATTTTTTGAAGGAGAAAGAGAGCATGAACTGGGGAGGGGCTGAGGGAGAGGGAGACACAGAATCTGAAACAGGTTCCAGGCTCTGAGCTGTCAGCTTGGTCCAGAGGCTCAAATCCACAGACCATGAGATCATGACCTGAGCTGAAGTCGGACTCTCAACCGACTGAGTCACGCAGGTGCCCCTGTACCACTTTAGGTTTATTATTCTTACTTATTTCATACTTGTCTTTTTTTTTCTTTGTTTATGTGTATATGTATTTTTCCCTGAAATAATTGATAATCAGTTGCAAACATTATACCCCTTTACATTTAAATGCAGTATGTTTCCTAAACTAAGAATGTTATACAACCGTAGCATAGTAATCAAATCAGGAATTAAAATTTATATAATTCTGTGATCTCATCTTTTGGCCTTATTTGAATCTTGCCTGTTGTCTCACCAATGTCCCTTACAAGAGAATTAAAAGTAGCTTTCTTTAAAATTTGCTTTTAATTTTTTTAATGTTTATTTATTTTTGAGAGACAGAGAGACAGAGTGTGAGCAGGAAAGGGGCAGGAAGAGAGGGAGACACAGAATCCGAAGCAGGCTCCAGGCTCTGAGCTGTCAGCACAGAGCCCAACGTGGGGCTCAAATTCACAAACTGCGAGGCCTGAGCTGAAGTTGAACGCTCAATCCACTGAGCCACTCAGGTGCCCCTAGTAAAAAAAAAAATTTTGGGGGGCGCCTGGGTGGCGCAGTCGGTTAAGCATCCGACTTCAGCCAGGTCACGATCTCGCGGTCCGTGAGTTCGAGCCCCGCATCAGGCTCTGGGCTGATGGCTCGGAGCCTGGAGCCTGTTTCCGGTTCTGTGTCTCCCTCTCTCTCTGCCCCTCCCCCGTTCATGCTCTGTCTCTCTCTATCCCAAAAATAAATAAACGTTGAAAAAAAAAATTTTTACTGTTTATTTATTTTTGAAGGAGAGAGAGACAGAGCGTGAGCAGGGAAGGGGCAGAGAGCGAGGGAGACACAGAATCTGAAGCAGGCTCCAAGCTCTGCTCTGTCAACACAGAGCCCAGTGCTGGGCATTGAACTCAAGAGCCATGAGATCCTGACATGAACCTAAGTCGGCCGCTTAACTGACTGAGCCACCCAGGTGCCCCCAAGATTGCTTTCTTTGATCCAGGATTAAATCCAGAGCCATCTGTTGCATTTTATTGTCCTGTCTCTGGAGTTTTACATGGTTTGTTTTTTATATTGTTCTCATCATGCCATTTACATTGTTTTATATCCTTTAAGAATATATGCATTTCTTGATTACAGATGATACATGAATACATTACATTTTAAAAATTGAGCAAATTAGGGGCACCTGGGTGGCTCAGTCGGTTAAGTATCCGACTTCAGCTCAGGTCATGATCTCACAGTCCATGAGTTCGAGCCCCGCATCGGGCTCTGTGCTGACAGCTCAGAGCCTGGAGCCTGCTTCAGATTCTGTGTCTCCCTCTCTCTCTGACCCTCCCCCGTTCATGCTGTGTCTCTCTCTCTCAAAAATAAATAAAACATTTAAAAAAAATTTTTTTAAATAAATAAAAATAAGAACTGAGCAAATTAAAGATAAGACAAAAATCCCTTTGATGACCTAAGCCACGCCTATTTCTTAGCTTTTCCGTAAGTCACCACTGACAGTAGTCTATTATATAGACAGTAGTCTGTCATATCTATTTGTCTGCCTTCCAGTATGTGTGAGTGCTGCTAAGAAATGTATTATTTTTATGTTCATCTTTCTTGATCTACAGACATACTGTAAGAATTTAGCCAACAGTTTGCTTGTCTTACTCATCAGTCTATGTTGGTGACCGTTTTAGTTCTGTTTAGCTAAACTTAGTGACCATTTACTTCAACTACGTTCTCTAGAACTTGTCTATCACATCATTTTTCACCTTGCCTTCACAGCCAGACTTATTTTTTTAATAATGTATTTATTTTTTAATTTACATCCGAATTATTTAAGAGTCTCTTATGTTTTGTCCCCCTCCCTGTTTTTAAATTACTTTTGCTTCCCTTCCCTTGTGTTCATCTGTTGTGTCTCTTAAAGTTCTCATATGAGTGAACTCATATGATATTTGTCTTTCTCTGACTAATTTCACTTAGCATAACACCCTCTAGTTCCATCCACATAGTTGCAAAGTGCAGCCAGACTTCTTCAGAGTTATCTCTAGTTCTCTCCCTTACCTCACGGCACCTCTTCAGTCCTATCAGGTGCGCTTCTGTCTTCCCCACACTGCTGAGATTTTACTGAAGATTGCTACATCAGTGGTCTTTTCTCTACTTTGACCTTAGTTAGTTCTCCGCAACATTTTTACATATTTGTGTACATTTTACACATTTGTGTATAAATTGTGTTCCAAAGTGTAACTCTGGAAACATTTTTTCTCTTGCCTTCAGTGACACCATATCATCTACTAGTTTTGAGCCTTTCTCCTTGGCTGTCCCTTCTATACTCCTTTAACAACTTTTCCTCCTCTTCTGAATATCCAAGTAGAATCCTTATGCATGGTCCACAGTCCCTGTTTCTTAATTATAAATGTTCACTAGGTGACCTCGCCTCTACTCCTTGACTTAAAATGGTATGTTTGTGGTGGTACTTCTCAGGTATAAGCTCTGACTTTCAGACTTACTTATGCAGCTGCCTCTTTTCCCTCACCATGTGGATGTCTGTTAGGTACATCTCAAACTAACTGCAGCCGAAACAGAACTTCACGTGTCATTTCTTACACCTCTGTTCCCACAGCCTTTTATGTTTCTCAGTAAGCAATAACATTGGTGCACCAGCACCAATTTCTCAAGCCACAGGCCTGGCATTAGCCATATTTTCTCACTCTGTTTCACGTTTCCACATCCAATTTGTAGGAAAGTATTGTTGCCTCTTTCCCAACAGATCCTGAATCAGTGCACTTTGCTTTTTTCTCCACTGCTACTACATCTTTCAAGATATTATCATCTTTTTAATTGAGATATAATTTATCGTTTAAAAGTATACATTTCAGTGGTTTTTAAATTATATTCACAAAGTTCTACAACCACCATCACTATTTCATTCCAGAACATTTTTATCACTCATTAAGAAAACCTGTACCCGTTAGCAATCACTCTCCAGTACCCACCTGGTAGTATACCCACCCAGCCCTGGGCAAGCACTAATCTGCTTTTCATTAGTACAGATTTGCCTATTCTGAACTTTTCATATAAGTGGAATTGTTAAATACGTGGCTTTTTGTGCCTGATTTATTTCATTTACCCTCAGTTTTTCAAGGTTTCTCCAGGCTATAGTATGTGTGAGTACTTCATTTCTTTTTACTGCTCAGTAATTATTCTCTTGTATGGACAATACCGTATTTTGTTTATCCATCAGTGGATGGACACTGAGTTGTTTCCTCTTTTTGACTACAATGAGTAATTCCATTTTCTTCTTTTTTTATTTTTATAGTGAGTAGTTCTTTTACAGACATTTGTGTGTAAAATTTTGTATGGACATAAGTTTCAGTTTTCTTGGATATATATCTAGGAGTAGAATTGCTGGCTGAGAAGTTTGGAGGAAGTGCTGAACTTTTTTCTAAGATGACTGTACCTATTTACCTTTTACCAGCAGTGTGTGAGGGTCCCTTTTTCTCTACATTCTTCTCAACACTTACTATTATCTCCCTGGGTGTGAAGTGATACCTTATTGTGGGTTGTTGTTGTTTTTAGTTAACATACAGTGCGGTATTGGTTTCAGGAATGGACTTACTGTGGTTTTGATTTGCATTTCCCTAATGTCTAAATGATGTTGAGCATCTTTTCATATGTTTGCTGGCCATTTGTTATATCTTCTTTGGAGAAATAACCACATTTTTTGCCTGTTTTTGTTTTTAGTCGGGCTGTTTATCTCTTTGTTGATGGGTTGTAATAGCTCTTCATGTAATAGCTATTTATTTAATGTCTGAATAATATGGCATTATTTATCTCTTATCTTTTTTTCTGCAGCAGATCCCAACTATTCTTTTGCTTTTAGAATCTTGCATCCCCCGCCTGCCCACCAAATCCGTTCTCCACATAGCAGCTAGAAGTGATACTTTTTTTTTTTAATTTTTTTTTTAACGTTTATTTATTTTTGAGACAGAGAGAGACAGAGCATGAACAGGGGAGGGGCAGAGAGAGAGGGAGACACAGAATCGGAAACAGGCTCCAGGCTCTGAGCTGTCAGCACAGAGCCCAACACGGGGCTTGAACTCACGGACCGCGAGATCATGACCTGAGCTGAAGTCAGACGCTTAACCGACCGAGCCACCCAGGTGCCCCTAGAAGTGATACTTTAAAATGTAACATAGATCAGATCTACCCCTCAAGACCCTTTGATACCTTCCAGTTCCACTTATGTTAAAATCAAAACTTTATCCTGGTTTGCAGAATATTACATGATGTGTATATTGCCCACTTCTGTATGTACATTTTATTCTATGCGTGTCCATTCTTACAAAGCTGGCCTCTCTTCAAATGTATACCAGGTTTATACCTTCTTCACGGCCTTTGTACTCCCTGCTCTTTGGGCTGGAAACTCATAACCCAGATTTCACTTGTCTAGCTTCTTGTCTTTCAGAACTCACCTGAAATTTCTCCCAGTTTAATCCAGAACTGATAGGCCCATATGCTCTATCATATCACCCCACTTAGATTCCCTGTGTGGCATTTATGAAACCTGATTTTCCTTACCTGTTTGTTTCTCCAGTAGAACGTAAGCTCCATAAGAGCAAGGACCTTGTCTATCTTGGTAACTCTTGGCATTCTAGCATCTGGGATAGTGCCTAGTTCCTGTTCAGTGTGGTTCAGAATAAGTTCATAGTTTGCTGAATGTTGAACATTAACACGTTTTTCCTCTGATTCATAGATAACCATTTTTAGATATAAAGCTTCTTGTAGATTATTTCCTTTTGATATTTGGAAGTACTGTTACTGAGTCAAAAGTGTAAACATTTTAATAGCTTTTGATACTGCTGACTGGCTTTCCACAATTTTTATTTCCATGTGTATTGCCTCTTGAAAACATCTATTTTGGGGATACCTGAGTGGCTTAGTCGGTTAAGCATCTGATTTCGGCTCAGGTCATGATCTCACGGTTTGTGAATTTGAGCCCCATGTTGGGCTCTGTGCTGACAGCTCAGAGCCTGGAGCCTCTTCAGATTCTGTGTCGCCTCCTCTCTCCACCCCTCCCCCTCTCATACTCTGTCTCTCAAAAATAAACAAACATTACAAAAAAAAAAAAAAAAAAAAAAAAAAAACATCTCTTTTACCACAGCCTTAAGTAGATATGGACCTGATTTTCTATTTTGATAGTTCTAGCAACCATTAAAGAATAGGAACGTACTGACATTTTAAATATATTTAATTTGAAGGATGACATGGACGAAAGTTAGACTTGGTTCATTTGTATTTATAAGCACTACTATTTACATGTACCTGATTATACTGTGTTACTAAAACCTAGCAGATTTGCACTGGACTTTTAACTATGGTCCTGACCATTAAGTTGCAGATGTTTCTGTTTCTTTTATGAGTTCAGGTCGCAGTTTTGGGGAAAGCAGTCTTGTCCCCAGAATTATGTGCCTGAAATTCAGGGCCAACTATGACTGACTTGTTCCTGAGAAAGGATCTTAAGATTACAGAGTATTATTTCTATATCTGTATACAATACAATGTAAACATACATTTACATTCAAAAATGCAAAGAAATTGTAGTTTCCTGGATCTTGCATTTTTTATCTCTTTGAAATTGTTACCATGAAAAAGAAGCCACTACTCATTGTCAGATTTCCTAACCGCTTAAGTATGTTTGAGCCACCATTAGCTTCAGCTAGTGTTTCTTAACCACTGCTTCACAGAAACACGAGCTGGACAACTTTTCTGTTGGCAACCCATTCCCATAAGAGCAGCTAGATAGAATTTGGGTCCAGCTCTTAACCTCTAGAAATCCAAGCAAATGCAAATGACGTGAAAGTAGTGTTCTCGAAATAACATAAAATAGGCTATAACTTTGGTTCTTCTTAAGAACAAATAACTTTTACTACATCTTATGGCCTGTAAGACATAGGTTAACAATGAAGTAGAAAGTTAGTATATATAAAAGGGAAGATAGAATATGTGGAAGCCAGAAGAGGTGAATAGGACATTTGGGTTAGGTCTGACCAGGAAAAACAATAAATATTTGAGTATTGATCTTGTTTTTGTTTTTTTTTTTTAACTTCTAAAATGTTCTTTAGTATGTAGTGGTCCTTAATGGTTTTATTTTAATAAATGAGTGTGACACAGTGTTTATTTTACTTGAAAGAATTAAGGTGTAAGTTAGCTCAGGAACATCACTGGGCATAGTGAGAGAAGAAAATTTTATTTCTTTTTTATATTTTAATTTTTTTAATTTATTCATTTTTGAGAGACAGAGAGACCATGAGTGGGGGAGGGACAGAGAGAGGAGGAGACACAGAATCTGAAGCAGGCTCCAGGCTCCAAGCTGTCAACGCAGAGCCCGATGCGGGGCTCGAACTCACGGACCGCGAGCTCATGACCTGAGCTGACGTAGGACTTCTAACCAACTGAGCCACCCAGGCACCCCCAAAGAAGAAAGTTTCTTAACTACAGCCTAATAATTGTTTACTTTAGGAACACTTAAAGATTTTATTTATTTTTGAGAGCACAAACGGGGGGTAGGCAAAGAGAGAACATGACAGAGGATCTCAAGTGGGCTGTATGCTGACTGCAGTGAGCCAGATGTGGGGCTCGAACCCAAGTCGGACACTCAACCTACTGAGCCACTTAGGTGCTCTTCTTAAGGATCACTTAAGGATCACTTAGGATCACTTTTAAAGCACATTTGAAGGCCATAAACTTATTTTCTGATATTTTGTTAAATAGAATTAGTA
This sequence comes from Lynx canadensis, assembly GCF_007474595.2. Taxonomy (NCBI): domain Eukaryota; kingdom Metazoa; phylum Chordata; class Mammalia; order Carnivora; family Felidae; genus Lynx; species Lynx canadensis. The sequence continues at coordinate 136,480,550 of NC_044303.2, read as the reverse complement.
AAACATCTTGTATGAAACAAAGTGTTTATTCATATGTGTATAAAATGTGTATGCTATTCTTTAAAATTCCTTTGTTTTCTTACAGGGTTTCAAACAAAACCAAAAAGAAGGAAGGTGCTCGCATTTCAATTAAGAAGTAAGTCTGTCATTATAAAAGTGAATCTTACTTTTATATGAATTGCAGTTTGGGGAAAACATATCTTTAAAAATCACATGTTAAAAAAACAAAAGCTAATGTAAAGCTATTAAATATGTTTTTAATTATTTTTAATTCAAGTACAGTTAACATTGTTATTTTACTTTCAGGTGTACAACACAATGATTCAGCAGTTATACGCACTACTCAGTGCTTACCACAACTGTACTCCTAATCCCCGTTCCCCATTTCACCTATCCCACCACCCACCTCTCCTCTGTCAACCACAAGTTTGCTCTGTATATTTAAGAGTCTGTTTTTTGTTTCTTTTTTTAATTTGATCCTTTGTTTTGTTTCTTAAATTGTACATATGAGTGAAATCATATGGTATTTGTCTTTCTCTGACTTAGTTTAGTTACTTTTGTTATACTGTCTAGATGCATCCATGTTGTCTCAAATGGCAAAGTTTTGTTCCTTATGGCTGAGTAATATTCCAGTGTGTGTGTGTGTGTGTGTGTGTGTGTGTGTGTGTGTGTGTACACATCACATCTTTATCCATTCATCTGTCAGTGGACACTTGGGTTGTTTCTATATCCTGATTTTTATAAATAATGCTGCAGTAAGTACAGGGATGCATATATCTTTTTAAATCGGTGTTTTCATTTTCTTTGGGTAAACATCTAGTAGTGGAATTACTGGACCATATGGTAATTCCATTGTGATTTTTTTTTTTTTTTAAATTTATTTTTTTTTTTTCAACTTTTTTTTTTTTTTTTTTTTTTTTTTTTTATTTTTGGGACAGAGAGAGACAGAGCATGAACGGGGGAGGGGCAGAGAGAGAGGGAGACACAGAATCGGAAACAGGCTCCAGGCTCTGAGCCATCAGCCCAGAGCCCGACGCGGGGCTCGAACTCACGGACCGCGAGATCGTGACCTGGCTGAAGTCGGACGCTTAACCGACTGCGCCACCCAGGCGCCCCTTTAAATTTATTTTTGAGACAGAGAGAGATAGAGCATGAACGGGGGAGGGGCAGAGAGAGAGGGAGACACAGAATCGGAAACAGGCTCCAGGCTCTGAGCCATCAGCCCAGAGCCTGACGCGAGGCTCGAACTCATGGACTACAAGATCGTGACCTGGCTGAAGTCGGACGCTTAACCGACTGCGCCACCCAGGAGCCCCCATTGTGAATTTTTTGAGTAATGTTCCTACTGTTGTCCACAGTGGCTGCACAGTTTGCATTACCATCTATAGTGCTTGAGGGTTCCTCTTTCTCCATATCCTCACTAATAGTTACGATTTCTTGTGTTTTTGATTTTAGCCATTCTGACTGGTGTGAGGGGTATCTCATTCTGGTTTAGAGATGCATTTACCTGATGATGAGTGATGTTAAGTGTGTTTTCATGTGTCTGTTGACTGTCTGTATGTCTTCTTTGGAAAAATATCTATTCATGTCTTTTCATTTTTCAGCTGGATTATTTAATTTTTTGGTGTTGAGTTGTACACATTCTTTATGTATTTTGGATATTAAGCCCTTATCAGATACATCATTTGCAAATATCTTCTTCCATTTGATAGGTTGCATTTTTGCTGGTTTCTTTCACTGTGCAGAACCTTTTTATTTTGGTGTAATCCCAATAGTTTATTTTTGTTTTTATTTCCTTTATCAGAGGCTGCATATCTGGAAAAACGTTTCTATAGCTAATGTCAAAATGATTACTGCCTATGTTTTCTTCTAGGAATTTTATGGTTGCAGGTCTGACATTTAGGTGTTTAATCGATTTTAAGTTTATTTTTGTTTATAGTGTAGGAAAGTGGTCCAGTCTCATTCATAGCTGTCCCGTCTTCCCAGCCCCATTTGTTGGAGACATTGGGTTTTCCCCATTGTATATTCTTGCCTCCTTTGTTGAAGATTAATTACCATATAAGCATGACTTTATTTCTGAGCTCTCAGTTCTGTTCCACTTATTTATGTGTCTGATTTCGTGCTAGTTGCATACTGTTTGGATCAGTACAGCTTTGTCGTGTATCTTGAAATCTGAGATTGTGATACCTCCAGTTTGATTCATCTTTTTCAAGATTGTTTTGACTTCTTTGTCTTCTGTGGTTCTATCCACATTTTAGGATTATTTGTTCTAGTACTATGGAAAATGCTGTGTATTTTTATAGGGATTGCATTAAATTTGTAGATTACTTTGGGTAGTATGGACATTTTAATTATATTAACTCTTCCATTCCATGAGCATGGAATATCTTTCTATTTGTGTTATCTTCAATTTTTTTTATTAGTGTCTTACAGTTTTCAGGTGCACAGGTCTTTAAACTCCTTAGCTAATTTTATTCCTAGATAATTTATTGGTTTCGGTGCAGTTGTAAACAGGATTGTTTTCTTAATTTCTCTCTCTACTAACTCATAATTAGTGTATAGAAATGTAACAGATTTTGTATCCTGTGACTTTACTGAATTCATTTATCAGTTCTAGTTGTTTTTTAGTGCAGTCTTTAGGGTTTTCTACATATAGTAATATTAAATGCATTTGATGTCAAAACAATTTGATAAAAGATTGAGCTACATGCTCTCTAGAATCGTCATGATGTCAAAGTATCATCTCAGCAAATACTTGGTTAGTGGTGTGGAAAGAAAACCATCTTTACAGTAAAGAGATTCTTAGAATCACTGGTGATACTGCACTACTGTGATGGGACAGTCAGACTTGATTTTGATATGATGCAGTGTGAAATACACAAAATAGCCTGTGAAGTGTTTCGGTGAAAAGAGTGTAACTGGAATTTAATCAAGCCTATAAGATCTGCTTCCCATTTACTGGAAATAGTGGGCTAGAGCAGCAAGTTAAATGACCTCACAAAAGAAATGATCAGATAGATCCAGAATGTGAAATGCTGTAGTAGATAACTGGCCTCCTTTCTTCAAAAAGTCAGTAAAAAAAGGGTGCCTGGGTGGCTCAGTCAGTAAAGTGTCCAGCTTCGGCTCAGGTCATGATTTTACGGCTCGCAAGTTCAAGTTCCCGCAACAGGCTCTGTGCTGACGGCTCAGAGCCTGGCGCCTGCTTTGGATTCTGTGTCTCCCTCTCTGCCCCTCTCTCTCTCTCTCTCTCTCTCTCTCTCTCTCTCTCTCTCTCTGAGCCTGGCGCCTGCTTTGGATTCTGTGTCTCCCTCTCTGCGTGCCTCTCTCTCTCTCACACACACACACTCTCTCTCTTTTTCTCTCTCAAAAGATAAACATTAAAAAAATTTTTTTTAATTAAAAAAAGTGAAAAAAAGGCACGGAGTAACTGCTCTAGATTAAAAGTGACTTAGAAGACAACAACAGCCAAAGGCAATGTGGTATCCCTGGTTGGAATCTGGTTGAAAGAGCCATCTATAAAAGTCTTGGGAGTGGGGTGCCTGGGTGGTTCTGTTGGTTGAACATCCGACTCTTAATTCCAGCTCAGGTCATGATCCCAGGGGTGTGGCTTGAGCAAATCAGATTCTGTGCTGACAGTGCCAAGAGCCTGCTTGGGATTCTCTTTCTCTCCCTCTCTCTTTGCCCCTCCCCCCTCCCCCAAATAAATAAACTTAAAAAACATGATTTAGCAAAATGTGTGTGTGCATGCATTTATGGCTGTTGAGTGTATATGGTGTGCATATTGATGTTTATTGTACTCCTTTTTCTATTTATGTTTGAAAAGTATGTAAGAAAAATGTTCACTATTTTTAAATTAATTAAGCTGTGTGTCTATCACAGTATTCTTTTTTCATGTATTTTTTTACACTTTTCCATATTCATCTATATCTGATATGGATACCATCATAGCATTTTGTGCACAATACATGTTTCCTCCCTTGACATCACTTTTTTCTTTATTTTTTTAATGTGTATTTATTTTTGATAGAGTGAGAGCAGGGGGAGGCACAGAGAGAAAGGGAGACAATCCGAAGCAGGCTCCGGCCTCCTCGGGGCTCAAATCCACAAAACCATGAGATCATGTGAGATCATGACCTGAGCCAAAGTCGGACGCTTAACCGACTGAGCCACTCAGGCACCCCTTTGCCTTTTTTCATAACAGGGTAAATCCTCCTCCGACGTTTTTGTTTAGTGAAAACAGTTGTTGCTAGTGTAAGTCTTTGGTAAACAGCAGTGGCCTAAAACTCTGGAGAAGCATGGGGATCCTTGTATTCTATCATTCTTTTAATTTTATTTTAAAAAATTACATTGTTGCTTGTTATATAGAGCAATCTGATAGGGAAATATTTTTAAATGAAGAAAGTTAGAGGCAGAAATGTGTTATGCTACCTGCCACTTATGTAAACGCATTTACATACATGTCTCTGTGTGAATTGATGGGTCGCCTCAGGGCTGTACTCAAGTAATCTCTGAAGAGGAACTAGAATGTGAGGGAGACTTCACAGAACAAAACCCTTCATTTTTATTTGGTTGTGTTGTGCTGTGTACATTTATTGGCAGTAAAATTAATATATAGTTGAAATAGATCTGATAAGATGTTTCATGATTACTCCTTCCAACTCTTTAAATTTTTCATTTTTATAGGTGATTCATACAGTGTTCTTTATTAGGTAAGTGCTTTTTCTTCAGAATTTTTTTGGAGAATCCTCAATGCCAGGATATAAAAATGTTCTGTTTTTTGGGGCGCTTGGGTGGCTCAGTCGGTTAAGCATCCGACTTTGGCTCAGGTCATGATCTCACAGTTTGTGAGTTCGAGCCCCGCGTCGGGCTCTGTGCTGGCAGCTCCTAGCCTGGAGCCTGCTTCGGCTCTCTCGCTCTCTCTCTGTCTCTCTCTCTCTCTCTGCCCCTCCCCCACTTGTGCTCTCTATCAAAAATAAATGTATAAAAAATTTTTTTTAATGTTTTTTTAAAATTGCATGATATTTTTGTATACAGAATTGTACTAATTTAATTGAGCTCTTATGGATGGAATTTTAGGTTGTTCCCAATTGTTTGCTATTTAATGCTATAGTTATATTCTTTTACATAATTCTTTTTGTAGATGTATGAACACATCTTTAGAATTCTCTAAATAGAATCTATAATTCTAATCTGGATTTAGATTCTAGAATTAGAACTGCTAGATTGAAGAGAACCTCCATCTATAATTTTAATAGATTTTTTCCATGTTGCTTCTCAGTAGAGACTGTATTTATATTCTCACCAACATTGTTTGAGAGCTCCTGTTTCCCACATTCTTATTCAGTAATCTGTGAAACCTTTGGATCATTCATGGTCAAATAGTTAGAAATAGTCCTCTAATTGTATTTATAATTTTTTATTGATTTTATTATTGTAAAGTTCATCTTTTTGTGTGTTTAAGAGCTCTGTCTTATGTTTACTGGAAACTATGAGTATCATTTATTTGACCTTCCTTTTTGGTGGTAGTGGTTCTTGTCATTTGGACAGAAATGTTTGCTCTCCTCTATCTGTGTGATTATTTTCCCTTTATCGTTTTAGATATTTGTGTTTCCTTTAAATTGTTTTTCATAGTTTATCAACAGTCAGTTCTCATTCACAGACTGTGTTTGCAAATTTGCCAGCTTGCCAAAATTTATCTATCATACCCAAGTCAAGAATTACAGTGGTTTTGCCGTCATTCATGGACAAGTGCAGAGTGGCAAAAAATTTGAATCCTCTGACACAGATACTCTCAGCTGAGGTTGAGCAGTGCTCTGTCTTCATGTGTCATCTCCTGCTCTAAACAAGCATTCTTTGTGCAGTCTTTTTAGTGCCACATTATTCATGTGTCTGCGCCTTTTGATTTCACTCTTTAAAGTGGACACCAGACATTGTGCTTTGTGTTCCCAAGTGCAAGAAGGCTGTGATGTGCCTGACAGGGAAATTATGTGTGTTAGGTAAGCCCCATTCAGGCATGACTTAGTGCCACTGACTGTAATTTCAGTGTTAATGAATCATCAGTATGTTAGAAGAGCCTGGCTAGCTCAGTCAGTAGAGCATGCGACTCTTGATCTCCTGGTCGTGAGTGTGAGCCCCAGGCTGAGCGTGGAGATTACTTAAAAAAAAAAAAAAAAAAAAAAAAAAAAAAAAAAAAGTCACCTGTAACATCAATATATATTAAGTAACGTGTCTTTCATCCGAAAGACACATTTTAAAAGATTAGGAATTGGTCAGTTGATAAGAATGTGACCAGAGGCTTGCCTGAACCTAGCCTTGTATTTCTTTTAGGAGCATTGGCTTAGTACTCACAAATTTATTGTTTTTAGTGACTTTATTTTATTTTACGTTAAACAACAGTGTTAATTTTATTATTTATTTATTTTTGAGAGAGAGAGAGATTGGGAGGCACAGAGGAAAAGGGAGAGAGGGAGAATCCCAAGCAGATTCCACACTGTCAGCTCAGAGCCTGACATAGGGCTCTAATTCACCAACCCTGAGATCAGGACCTGAGCCAAGAACAAGAGCCAGCCGCTTAACTGACTGAGCCCCCAGGCACCCCCTGTTGTGACTTTTTAGAACATAACTACTATGAATAATGAGAATTGAATGCATTTCTTTTCAAGTCATTTTACAAGCAGTCTACATAGAACAGAGATAGAGTGAAAATAACTTTGTTAGCAATTTCATTGAGAATTTGCATATAGCAAACCCAAGTTTTTACTCCATCTTTTCCCAGTATTTCATTCATGTGCGTGTATGTCTGTGTGTATCTAAAGTGGATAACATTTTATTTATTGTTTTATTTATCAATCAATCAATGAGAGGGAGAGAGAGAATCCCAAGTAGACTCCACGTTGTCTGCGCAGAGCCCATTGTGGGGCTCCAATTTCCCAAACCATGAGATCATAACCTGAGCCAAGACCAAGAGTTGGATGCCCAACTGACTGAGGCACTCAGACACCCTAAAGCAGATAACATTCTTTTTTTCTTTTTTTAAACTTTTTTTTTTTTTAATGTGTATTTATCTTTGATAGAAACAGAGCTCTAGTGGTGCAGGGGCAGAGAGAGACACACACACAGAATTTAAAGCAGGATACAGGCTCTGAGCTGTCATCACAGAGCCCAATGTGGGGCTCAAACCCACAAACCATGAAACTATGATCTGAGCTGAAGTTGGACACTTAACCAACTGAGCCACCCAAGTAGATAACATTGTTTATATGCAGCTAACTGTTCATTAGTATGCATGAACCTGAATATGTTTATCTTATAAATACTCATTCTAGATTTCAGATACATTTTTATTATGTTCTAGTTTATCATTTCTTTGATTCTCGTGGATTCCATAAAAGCACAGTACTTTTGGGGCTCTGAATGGGTCAGTCATTTGAGCGTCTTACTCTTGATCTCAGCTTAGGACATGATCTCATGTTTCGTGAGATCGAGCCCCATGTGAGGCTCTGCACTGACAGTGTGGAGCCTGCTTGGGATTCTCTTTCCCCCTTATCTCTCTGCCCCTACCCCACTTGCACACGAGCTCACTCGCTCTCTCAAAAAAAATTTTTTTAATTTTTTTAAGGTTATTTATTATTGAGAGAGAGAGACAGAATATGGGCATGGGAGGGGCAGAGAGAGGGGGAGACACAGAATGAGAAGCAGGCTCCAGGCTCTGTGCACATAGCCTGATGCTGGGCTTGAACTCAACAGACCACGAGATCATGAACTGAGCTGAAGTCAGATGCTTAACTGACTGAGCCACCCAGGTGCCCCTCTCTCTCAATAAACTTTAAAAAAGAAATTGTTAGGACCGGGGCGCCTGGGTGGCTCAGTTGCTTAGGCTACTGACTTTGGCTCAGGTCATGATCTCACAGTTTGTTCGAGCCCCATGTCGGGCTCTGTGCTGACAGCTCAGAGCCTGGAGTCTGCTTCAGGTTCTGTGTCTCTCCTCTCTCTACCCCTCCCCCTGCTCACCCTGTATGTCTCTGTCTGTCTTTCAATAAGAAATAAACGTTTAAAAAATTAAAAAAAAAGAAAAAAGAAATTCTGTTAGGACAGATGAAATACCAGTGCTCCTTAAATTTTTTTTAATCTTTCACATTTACTCTTCCAAATGAATATCACAATTAGTCTAATTATTTATCCCATAAAGATTGAATTTAGTATTGCATAAAGTCTATATTAGCATACTTTTGTTCTAGTTTTATTTACCATGGTGAGTGTATTGCTTTCCTTTTTTTTTATTTTATAAGAAAATAAGTTTTTAAATTGCATAATTATATCTGGACTTTTTCTCTCCAAATTCAGGTGCAGCTCTCTCCCAAGGAGAATGGTATTTTGATGCACCATGGTTGATGTGAATAAAATTTCATGTTTTTCTTCATGAACAGTTGGTTGAGTGGCATAGCCATCTGCATTGCCCTATGTTGCATGTGACTCATGCTTCGATAACCAGCCATGTGTTTCAAGGGAATAATCAGTTTGAATAACTCAACAGTGGAAATGTGAGTAACTAAAAGAAACTCAAAGTCACACATAGTGCAGAAAAGTCAATCTGTGAAAATATCGACTGAACATATTTGTATATTGTAACTTTCTTAGTATGTTAAGCTTTTTATTAATGCCTTTAAGAATAAATGACAAAATTTTTTTAAGCTTGACTGTATGAGTATTTTTTTTTTAGAATATATATGGTGAGGGAAATCTAATAACGGATAAAGAGAACTAGTCAGACTTATTTGGAGAAAAGGTAGTATTGTAAAGACACAACCAGTTGTAAAATAGTGTTGCTGATAATCCAGGCTTAAGAAACACAGCTTCTCTGAAGCTGAGTGTCACAGGAGTAGACCTCGCCAGTCAGGAACCACGGCTTTGTTCCGTTTCTTGGAAGTCATATTGTCATTATCCTCTCCTCTTTCTCTCACCTATTTGCCTCTCTTTCATCTAGCTTCCTTCACATTTTCATCATGCCCATTGCCTAACATGGTTGTCCAAGCTATTCTGCCCTCATCACTACCTTGTGGTTCCGTCTACCATCCATTTGACTATGTGTGTGTCACTTCAAATTCTCAGGAGAGGGAGAAAATCCTATTGTTTCAGTTGAGTGTAAGCATTGGTATCCATGCACCAGGGATTCTTCCTAGTCCTTTTAGCTGTGGGAGCAGAGGTTAATATAAAAAGTTCTATTTCTTTCAGAGATTTTGCCTGGAAACACTAAATATGCCTAACCTATTTGTAGCTGCCCAGTACATATTTGTTGAATAAAATGAACATTCAATTCCTGGTAAGTAAGCTTCACAGAATGGGATATTCAGTGGCTTAAGCTTTCTGGTACCGGTGAGTAAATTTTTATTTTTCATGACAGTCAGCCAGTATTTTATACATTCTGCATATTTTCATTGCCTAAGTAGGTGTGGCAGGTTAAATTCAGTTATGAAGGTAGCTTATTTGCTTTCAGTGACATTTTTGTATCTTACGTCTTTTGATACCTAATGCCATTGGAAAGTGGTTGCAGGTTCTGGCAAATCATTCATCTCAGGAATTATTTATTCAGTTTTGTTTATGTGCTAGGTACTCTTCTACGTGCTTGGAGACCACAGTAAGCCAAACAGATGAAAGTTCCTGCTTACATTGGTGGGGAACACTAGTAAACAAAATGTATAAGGTGGCAATAGTAATACATGCCATAGACAGAAATGAAGCAGGAAAGGGGGTTAGGCAGAATGCAATTGGAATGTGAATGCTTTGTTTTGTTTATTGTTTTTATTTTCAGAGGGAGAGCGAGCACTTGAGAACAGGTAAGAGGGAGAGAAAGAATCCCAAGCAGGCTCCACGCTGAAAGGACAGGTCTTGATCCCTTGAACCATGAGATCATGACCTGAGCCAAAATCAACAGACACTTAACCTGCGGAGCCACCCAGGGGCCCCTGTGGATGCTTTTTTAAAAAGAATGGTCAAGGGGGCACCTGGCTGGCGCAGTCAGGGCATGCGACTCTTGATCTCGGGGTTGTTAGTTCACCCCATTTGGGTGTAGAGATTAAAAATAAAATTTTAAAAAGTTTAAAAAAAAAAAAAAGAATGGTGAGGGAAATTGAGCTGACATTGGAGCAGAGATGTGAAGAAAATGAGAGCCATTCGCATAAATAGAGAACCTCCCAGGCAAAGGAAAAGACAAGCACAAAGCCCCTAAGAATAAGTTTGGCCTGTTCAGGGAATGGCAAAAGAAACCAGTATGGCTGGAATGGAAGTGAGCAAGGAGGAGAGATTAAAAAGATAGAGGTAAGAGAGGTAGGTAGTCAGGGGTCAGGTCACACATAGACCACTGTATTTACTTTGATCTGGGATCCATTTGGAAGGTGTTGAACCAAAGGCATAGCGTGATCTAATGTATTAAAGAGTCTTATGACTGCAATTTTTGTGTTGAAAATAGACCTTACAGGCAACCTGGGTGGCTTAGTCTGGTTAAGCGTCCGACTCTTGGTTTCAGCTCAGGTCATGATCTCATGGTTTTGTGAGTTCCAGCCCCACATCAGCCTCTGTACTGGCTATGCTTAGCCTGCTTAGGATTCTCTCTGTCCCTCTCTATGTGCCCCTCCACCACTCATGCTACCTCTGCCTCTCTGAAAAATAAGCTTAAAAAAAATTTTTTTAATAGAAAATAGGCCTAAGTTTCAAGGGAGGAAGCAGGCTGACTAGGACCTGTGGTCAGTAGTGATGGGATCTATTGACAAATGCTAAGTAAAGCTCAGCATTTGCCAGTAGATTACATGTAGAGTATGAAAGAGAGAAATCAAGGATGACCCCCCCCCCCAAGATTTTGGGCCTAAGCAAGTGGAAGAACAAAGCTAGAATTAAAGACATGGAGAAGTCAGCATAAAGAGTGCTTGTGGGAGGGTTGCCAGGGTGGCTCAATCGGCTCAGTGTCCCAGCTCTTGACCTCTGCTCTAGTCGTTAGCCCAGGGTCATGGGTTGAGCCCTGTGTCGGACTCTGAGGTGAGCATGGTGCCTGCTTAGGATTCACTCTCTCTCCCTTTGCCCCCTCCCCTGCTTGCATGCACTCTAAAAAAATTAAGTAACCAAGAGTACTTGTGGGAAAGGAAAGACAGGAATTGGGTTAAGACAGGTCAAATCTGAGATGCCCATTAACAGAAGTCAGATAGGAGTCAAGAGTTCAGAGGAGAGATCTGGGATAGAGCTGAAAATAGGTAAGTTAGCATAGACTTGGAATTTAAAGCCATGCAACAGGACCAGATCACGAAGCAAGTGCATTTACATAGAGCTATCAGTGTTTAGAGGTCAGATATGAGAAAAAGCAGTAAAGGAGGCTGAGAGAATTCTAGGTTGGTTAGGAAATCCAGAAGGAATGCCCTGGAAGCCAAATGAAACTTGACAGGAGGGAGTGACCAGCAGCATCAAGCTACTGCTGGGTCAGGTGCTGTGAATAAGTCAAGGATGCAGACTAGTGTTTATCGAATTGAGCATTGCAGAGATCATTGGTGACCCTCATTAAGAGCTCTTCCAGTGCTATGGATAAAGGAAAAGCCTTGCAGGAGAGAATGTAAGAAAGAACAATTGAATGAAACACTGTATAGACAACTCTTTCAAGGAATTTTCTATTTCTGAATATTAGTAAATCATATTAGTAAAATCACATACAGCTTTTAGAGTTCTTTGTGAATCTTGGTTCATTTGTGTACATGTTTATAAATGTGTTGATAGGAAATTTCTTACTGTGAGTCATGGTAAAAATTCGAGAAAGGGGAAGTTAGAACAAGAAGATAAAGGTATTGTTTGGATAAGAAGTTGAGAATGGTAGAGGATGTTTCTCATGTGGGTAGGGTACAGTAGAAGGATTTAGAGAGTGGTAGAGTGTTGGAACATGTGATCAGAAAGGGAGAAGTTTAGAAACATGAGGGTGACGGTCAGGGCAATGAGGGATGGCCTGGGCATCATGTGGAGACTAACATATACAGGAATAAAAGGGCATGGTAATCTTAAAATCTAAAAACAGTCTGTCATGGAAGTATTCCATTCGTTGTAAAGGGCCAGAATTATTTTAGCCTTGCAGGCCACTGATCATGGTCTCTGTCACATGTATGTTATTTTTTTATTGGAAAAATGTAAAAAATAGTCTTCGCTCAGAGGCTCTACAGGCTCAGGCCATACTTGGAGACCCCTGCTTTAAAGTAGAAGCCCTTATCAGAAGGTTTGGAGAGGTATTTGCATGGAGTTCTCTTAGTTTTTAAAATACCATTTTTAATAGTACACACACACGGTACAGAATTCAAACAGTACAAAAGATCTGCAAAGAAAAAAGAATCAGACCTTCCTCCTATTCCCTTGCTATCCTGGCCCCCTCCCTGAAGTCAATCACTAGCCGGTTCCCTGTGTCTTCTAGATCATGTAAGACGTTTTCTATAAATATTTATGTGCATCCTATCAATCTTAAATCTAACAAGGTTCTTTTAGTTTAGGTCTAAGCTATTTAATAAGTAATAGTTTTATCAGTTATCAAGTTGTTGCTTCTCGTGTCCAAATCCAGCCTTTATTGCCCTTCTCTGCAGTAATCGATCTTCACTCTGTGACGACCTGTCCCCGCAGCAGGCACAGTATAAAGCTTTGTCAGTAGAGAGTAGTGGTAAGACACTGTAGGAGCAAGAGACTTCTTTCCCTGCTTCCAGTGTGTTGTTCTAGCAGATAGACGCAACGCGTGGTTTTTCTAACGCAGTACCCCCACACGAATGGCTTCCTCTAATACCTGTAAGGCACTTCGTCAGCCAAATGCCCAAAGCTCAAACCTTCTTGGGCTGCATTTCAACAAACCTGATGTCGAGGGCTGCGCCCTCTCCATTTTAGTCTGAATCTTAGAAGTGCTGTTTTGTACTTTATGCTGATACAGTAAGTGTTGAATCAAAAGCCTCTGTACTAGGAGCTTTTTCCCTTAAATCTTACTTCTACCTTGTATGGGCCTCTTATACCAAAATTAATATACACAACAAATCCTAGAAGTATTAAGGCGTATCTCTTGGCCCACAAAAGATTAAACTGGACTGGTGGTAAAGGCTTGAAATTCACTTTATATGTAACTTGAATACTTCTTCCGTATTGTGGCTTTAAGACCCATCTGTGTACCTCACTCCATTCCCATAGCTGTTTTTATCCTCCTTACCACAGTGAGTCTGAAAACCGGATGCTGATCCCCGATTATGGAGGGTTAGGTGTATAAACTTGATTGAAGAACTGATTTCTATTTAGTTGGGGAGAATCATTCAGGGACTGCAAAGGTTCTGGTAGTGGTTTTGGGGTTTTCTTTAACATGCCTTACTGTAAATACCCTTTTGTGTGCAAGACTTTGTGTCAACAATTCTAAAAACTTCCCTCTCCAAATTTGTAATTCAGTTTTTAGGTACATCTTCTATTCCTGAACAATTGGAGAGAATGGCAGTACCCATTTCCAGTGAATAAATAAGCGTTTAGATTGAGGATGTCTTTCCTTCATGGCAGTAAGCAGTGTGATGTCTTCTGTATCCAGGAGCCAACTTAACATGTTAAGTCTGATGAGGCTTGGCAGTCGTGACATGCACTGACTCAAAGACTTGACTGTTGTGGCCTGAGCTTTGATGCATTTAGTAAAATGCCTAGAAATAGTCAACTCTTTCAAGTGTGGCATGTTGTCCAGTGCTTGAAAGAAATTTCTGTATCCTTCCTCTGTAATCTTGTGATTGACTGAAAGATTTAGGTCCTCAAGTTTCTGGAAACCTCCATCGATTGCTACCTTGGCTATAAAAGCAAAGTGTTGGTGAAAATAGAATCATAAGGACTTTCATTTCAGTAAGAGGGGGAGACACAGAATCCGAAGCAGGCTCCAGGCTGAGCTGTCAGCACAGAGCCTGACATGAGGCTCGAACTCACAAACTGTGAGATCATGACCTGAGCCAGTCAGATGCTTAACTAAGCCACCCAGGCGCCCCGAGACTCACCCTTTCTAACACATCCTGTGAAGCTTTCTCCAGTCTGGCTTTTACATTCCTCTTCCAGTCTATTCTCACAACAAATTCCTGCCTATCTTTAAATATGCCTGGTTCTCCTTAATCCATGCAAATGATTACCTCTATTTGAAATGCTCTCTCAATCTCTCCCCTCCCAAATGTGTCTGGGCCATTCTTTCTTCAGTTCTCTATAGAACTCTTTTTCCTGATCCTATGACCCCAAATTAGATTGAGTTCTGCTATCAGAAGGAGAGTAAAGAAAATGACAAAGAATTGGGAAGCAGCTATGTGCATGTTGGCCAAAAACTTCTCCAAACTGGCTAAAGACACCAAGCCACAGCTTCAAGGTCTGTAAACACCAAGCAGAATAAATACAAAGAAATCCACACCTAAGCACAATGTAGTACAACTACCATTGTAGGGTATTGTGTTGTCGTTGCTCAAGCAGACTGTCTCCAAAGGTTAGGGTTTCAACACATGGATCGTTGAGGGACACAATTCAGTTCATAGCAAATGACAAAACGTAAAGCAAAGAAAATCTTAAAAGCTACTAAAGCAGGGCCAGATAAACCTTACATTCAAATACAAAAAAAGACTGCCTGCTGAGCAAAAGAAATGATGGGAGCTAGAAATGTGAAAGAAAATGAGCACCAAAATCGAATTCCATACTCTCTGAAACAAATGTCAAAAACGAAGGCAAAATGTGGGGGAGGGGTGCCTGAGTGGCTCCATAGGTTGAGCAGCCGACTTTGGCTCAGGTCCTGATCTCATGATTTGTGAATTTGAACCCCACATCAGGCTCTCTGCTATCAGTACAGAGCCCGCTTCAGAGCCTCTGTCTCCCACATTAAAAAAATTAAGAAAAATAACCTAATTATAGATTTTTACAAGAGACACACCTTAAATATAAGGACATGAAAATATTAAAAGGAAAGGAAAAGCCAAGATGCAAATACCAAAAGCATACCGGAGCAACTGTATTAATGTATGATGAAATGACTGATAATAAGGCAAGAAGTTTTACTAGAAATAAAGAGGGTTGATCTGCCAGGAATATTTAACAATTCTAAATCTCTATGTAGCTAGCTTTAAATCCTAAATATGTATGGACCTATATATTTTAAATATGTAGAGTAAAAACAGAACTAAAGGGAAAAGAAGATTAATTGGGGTGATTTTAACACCCCTGTCCTAGTTAGAACAAGCAAATAAAAATCCATAAAATTATCAAACGTTTGAACAATTTCAACTTTTTTTTTTAAGTAGGCTCCATGCCCAATGTGAGCATACTTGAACTCATGACCCAAAGATCAAGAGTCACATACTCTTCCCACTGAGCCAGCCAGGCATCCCTCAACATTTCATTTGAACTGCAGAAAACTTTTTTTTTCAAGTGAAATGGAGCATTTACTAAAATTGACCGTTTTAGTGTGATTTTATGTTATGTTGACCCATAATACAAGTCTCAACAAATTTCAAAATTAAAATCATATAATGTATATTCTTTCTTAACAGTGAAGTTAAGCAGTACCTTTCTAAATACCTAGTGTGGCCAAAAAATAAATAATAACAAAATATTTTGAACTAAGTAAGACTGAAAATATGACATGTAAAATTTGTGAGATGGAGCTAAAGCCAAAAGCACTGAAATTATCCCATCTCAAGACGTTAGGACAAAAACCTTCTATCTGTAGAAGATAATAGAGGTAAGAAAAGAAATGAAAGCAATAAATTGGTAAACCAATCAGCTAAAAAAAAAAAAAAAGAATGCATGAATAGACACTTGCCCAAAGAAGACATCCAGATGGCTAACCGACACGTGAAAAGATGCTCAACATCACTCATCATCAGGGAAATCCAAGTCAAAACCACAATGAGATACCACCTCACACCTGTCAGAATGGCTAACATGAACAACTCAGGCAACAACAGATGTTGGCGAGGACACGGAGAAAGAGGATCTCTTTTGCATTCCTGGTGCGAATGCAAGCTGGTGCAGCCACTCTGGAATGTAGTATGGAGGTTCCTCAAAAAACTAAAAATAGAACTATCCTACGACCCAGCAGTTCCACTACTAGATATTTACCTAAGGGATACAGGTATGCTGTTCCTCTCCCTCTCTGCCCCTGCCCTGGTTTTCATCTCTCTCTCTCTCTCTCTCTCTCTCTCTCTCTCTCTCTCTCTCTCTCTCTAAAAAAAAAAGCAAAAAAACCTAAGTTGCTGAAATTTACCCATCATAAAACATAAAAATATACCAATAGAAAAAAATCCACAATGAGATACTACTACAGATCCATCAGAATGGCTGAAGTTCAGAGATCTGACAGTACAAGTACAGGCCAGAATGTGACACAACCGCTGGTAGGAATGTAAATTGGTACAACTGTGGAAAACTGAATCTGTCTATACCATGTGAGACACATTCGACCCCTAACATACTTCCATACATACATCAAAGGTCATGCATAATAATGTTCATAGCATTATTCACACTAGTCAAATATTGAGAATAACTCAAATACCCAGTTGAATGGGTAAGTTGAGGTGTATATATAGTCATACAGTAGAATAATATATAGCAATGAAAATCCGTGAACGCTAGCCACATGTAACAATATGCAATGAATATAAAGGTGAGCCAAAAAAGGTAAAGTACATACTGGGAGGGATTCCATTACATAAAAGTTTAAAACAGTGAAACTAATCTATGGTGAGCAAAAGGGGTCTAATGGTCACCTGTGGAAAGGAGGGGAATGTTGTCAGAGCACACAGGAAGTAGGCTTCTGTGATCTTTGCAAGTCTGTAATCTGGGTGATTTCCACCAAGTGGTTAACCACCAAGTATGGTTTAATAAAATGTTCATGTATGTTTACTGGATAATTTATTGAGTTGTACACTTAGGATTTGTGTACTTTTCTGTATGTGTAATCTTCAGTTTTTAAAATGCTATAAGAAGGAGTGCATGGAGGATATGTGGCCTGGTATCAGGAACACAAAGTCAAAACAGACTTGAGGCACTGTGTAGTCTCAAACAAGAGGCTATCAACATTTTGCAAGAGAAAACTTGAGTACTAACACTGGCTTTTCTGCAAGCTGAAACCATTTATATAAGGCTAACTCACCAATTTCCATCACACTGTCATCATCCAAAATCTGGCACAATGAGAGAATTCGAAGAAACTGAAGATGCTGACACTGCTGGATGATCAGTTTGGCCACTTGCTGAATCCCATCCCCAGTAGGAAGTTCCAGTTCTTCCAGGTTGTTAAGAGAACCTAAGGTGTAGGCTATCAGAAGAGACAAAAAAGGTATTTTCCATACAATGTGTTACCAAATAATGCCAATGTATAGCTCAAAATCATGCATAGTACAGGAGGCCCCATGTAGCATGGAGGCTGTTCCTCTTCCTCTCCAAAGGGCAAGAGAAAGGGGTCAGCCTACACCTTGATCCTCACTGCTACCTCCAGTCAACAATTCCTCCACCGTCCCCCTACCAATCTGTCCTGCACTGAGGTCCAGAATGCCTACGATACTTCCTTTTCCTTTTTAGACTCAAGCTTCTACTGGCCTCCAGGATATTCTCCTAGCTTCTTAAATGGCTTGCCACCTTCCTTTCAATCCTATCTCCTGCTATATCATCCTCAGTGACTTCTCCTTCTGCCTCCCAGCACTAAAGCTTCACAATCTGCTACTCTTATACCTTTGCACTTCGACCCCACCTTGGCTTGGTACATTATGGATCACTTGAAAGTGATCTTCTAAGACCTTAGACTTGGAAATATTTTTAACATTTTCTAGCATCCAACAGTGTTCCAAGCTTGCGATTTAAATTCTGTGTTCCATCCAGTTCTTCTATCAGCCATTTCTCTAAAGACCGTGGTTCCTTTTAGGGAGGCCAGTATTTAGGAGTCAAGATCTGGCATTTGGGGCACTCATTAATACTAGGATCTTTTTTAATATCTCAGTTGACCAAGTTATGTATATGTGTGTATATAGAGATATGTAGCTCACTATATGTGTATATATATACACACATATATATATGTGTGTGTATATATAAACACGTGTACATATATATATATATATATATATAAACATTAAAAACCATGAGTCCACACCAGTATTTCCACATCTAATTTAATACCTTAAAGTTCTTTCTAGCCTCTCCTTTCAATATTTGTCAATTCCTTCTCCAACCATGAGGAAATTTGATTCTCATTATACTTAATGTATTATTAATTTAATCAACTTGTTGTATATGCCAGCCACCTCCTTGGCCCCTCAATTTTGCCTCTGCCCCACTCAGTCTTCCTGCTCCTCCCCCAGCCACATGCTGCCTGCAAAGGCAGGCAAGAGGAGAGAAGGGAAGAGGAAGACATCCAGGTGATCACGCTAACGTTTGAGAAGCACAACTGCTCTATACTCCCTATCTCCACTGCCTCCTCTTATATTTTCCTGTGTTAAAAGAAAAAAGAAAAAAGCCCAAAATGAGTTGCTTTTGCCTAGCCCCACATCACTAAACCAAGACTTAATTTTTAGTTTGAGCTGTCCCAGAAATGGAATCTAAAACCAGCCAATCAGGAATCGCCAGATCAGCACTAGTTAGGTAATCTACCCAATAGAACTCTGCCATCCCCTCTAAAGGAAAGTAACCTTACAGTAACCAACGCACCTGCTTTGTTGTCTTCTATAACTTCCCTGTTCCTGCTCCCTTATGCCTATAAAAAAATCTTTCGTTTGGTTCAGCCTCTCAGAGCTATGTCCTTCATTCACTGGACACTGCCTGATTCAAATCCATTTTTGTTCAAATGAACTCTCAAAGTTTCTAATATGCCTGCATTTATCTTTTAACATCTATTAGAATTCTTCCATGAGCACATACTCCTTTTGTAATCATAAAAAAACTGAGTAAGTATTTAGGCAACTTTGATAGCTACTATTTTGTTAATTCTGAGTTTTCACAAAGTTCTCTTAACCTTGAAAAGATAGTTTTATCTATATTCCAAAAACCTTTGACATAACAGGGATTTAGTAGGTTTGGAATGGGTCCCTGACAATGAAATTGCATCATGCTGTAATGACCAAACATGTATTCAAAGAAATAAGTCACTCTAAGAATGAGTGACTATTGGGGCGCCTGGGTGGCGCAGTCGGTTAAGCGTCCGACTTCAGCCAGGTCACGATCTCGCGGTCCGTGAGTTCGAGCCCCGCGTCAGGCTCTGGGCTGATGGCTCAGAGCCTGGAGCCTGTTTCCGATTCTGTGTCTCCCTCTCTCTCTGCCCCTCCCCCGTTCATGCTCTGTCTCTCTCTGTCCCAAAAATAAATAAACGTTGAGAAAAAAAAAAAAAAAAATTTAAAAAAAAAAAAAAAAAAAAAAAAGAATGAGTGACTATTGAATGAGATCAAGTGAGATCAGGCATTTGGAGGCTCAGAGCTGAGCAGCCCTGCCCCTTCCTCCAAATGAGTAAGGGCCACTAATACCTATAGTCATCTGCTGTGGCTTACACAAAATAGAAGAAGGATTTCAGGGGAAGAATAAAAAGTAAAAGGCACAATTTTGCAAACATACCAAATTTTTCAGATGTTTCCTTATCAGGAAATTGTTGGTTTTTAAGACTTAGTATCTTCAGGGAAATAAAATTTGGCAAAGCAGTGACTATAAAAGGGAAAACAAATAGGTATGTCAGCTACATCTTTTATACCAACAAATGTATGTAAAGAGTATTTTTTAAATGACTGAAATCAATACAGTAATTCAGGTTTTATTAGTATAACTAAATAATTAAAGCTCAGGAAATAATTCTGATAACTACAAATATTTAAACTTCCAGAAACAAATACACCTTATTTGAAAATTCATTTAAAATCAGATCTAATAGCTTAATTCTTTGACCTCAAGTACATATTTAATAAAATTTACCTTTTAAAAGTGCCTAAAATGACTGTGCATACAGATGCATCTAAAACCAAAATTTTATGATCTTAAGTCTTACCAAATGGGATGGGTGTGAAAAATGATCCAGAAAAATTAATTTCTTTGAGTTTCTTGCAGGAAGAAAGTGCAGTCATGAGAGATTCAAAATCCGAAATGAAATTACATTGCAGATGAAAAACATGAAGGTTTGGAGAATTCTGAATTAATTTCACTATAAAATATGAAAGATTTCAGAAATTAGAGAAAATTGCAAATTTCTTTCAGAATTAGCCATATCATTCTGTTTCAACAATACAGAGTTAGAACAAAGCACCATGAAGTAATGATCCAAGAATTGGGCCACTTATAGGTTCAAGTTCTGCAACTAACCAGTGAGTTATGTTAACTTGAACAGGTAGTTACTGACACTCTCTGGGGATCAGTTTTCTCTTTTATACAATAAGAGCTAAGAGTTTAGACTCAGTAAGGTCACCTTAGGCTTTAACATGCTAATGTCTTAAGTTTGCATGTGACCGGCATTTACACAGTAGGAATATGATACAAAGAAACATAACAGCCATGACAAATCTGATGCAAACCTAAATTTGATGTAAAAATTACCGACAAATACAAGAAAACTACCACTTCCACTTTCAGCTTTAAAGAATTTTATAGCATGCAACTCTTCCTGTTAATTCCACAGAGATTTACATTGCCTCAATATGTAGGGCTCAGTCTTCACTAAACTAGGAATTGAGGACACCTAAGTCATTTTGTTACAAGATGCATTTAGGAAAGATGGCTGCACAAATTGTTTAATCAGTAGCATAGGCTGGTGAGAAAAGGGGAAATACTTCCAATTGCTACCCATCAGCAGATTCCCCCTCCTCCACTCCAATCTGGAAGATCTGGAAGTTGAAATTTAAGAGCAAATTAAATAAAATCAAAATAATTCTCCCAAATAGTTTGGAGAGACATTTTACCAGTGGTTAAAAGCGCAGACTTAGGAGTAATCAGAACTCCTAGAATCCCAGATTTACCAGATTTACCATTTCCTTAGCTGGTTGACCTCAAGCAAATTACTTATCCTCTTTATACTTCAATTTCCCTAGCTTTAAGGTAACATTAATAGTACCTTACCTCATAGAAGGGTCTGAAGATTAAATGGGTTAATATTTGTAAAATGTTTAGAACAATTCCTAACATGTCGGGACACCTGGTGGCTCAGTTAAACGTATGACTTCAGCTCAGGTCATGATCTCACCTTTGGTGGGTTTGAGCCCCTCGTCTCTGTGTCTCTCTCTGCCCCTCCCCCACTCACATACTGTGTCTGTCTCTCAAAAATAAAAATGCTAAAAGTTTTAAGGAAAAAAACAGTTGCTAGGATGTGTATAGTAAGGGCTCAATAATTTCAAATACCTTTCTGCTTTCTTTTTAAAGATTTTTTTAATCTCTACACTGACTATGGGGCTCAAACTCAGGCCAAGATCAAGAGTTGCAGGCTCTACTGACTGTGCCAGCCAAGTGCCCCTACAGTTCTCTGTTTTCTTAATGAGGATGAGTGCTATTCCCACAATTCATTATGGATACAGGCTACAACCTGAGATTTACAAAAGCTGTAACTCTTAGTTATTGGCCAAGTTGCCTTTCCAAACGATGCAAAAACACGTCAATCAAAGTACCATCCTTACCTAGCTTAGAAGGACTATACTCAGCTGAAATTTGGATCAATAATTTCTCCATGTGGTGGAGATTGAAGAATTCTTCAGGAATGAGTGCAAAAACATTTTGTTGATGATGCAGATCCACAGAGAGTTCTTTCAGGCATAGGAACTTGTCCAAATTAGTAAGAAGTTTACCTAGAAATCAGCACACAGTTTGCCATTATTAATCTAAGGAATTCCAAATGGAAAATTTGAAACTGTCATTTTGAGTCAGCAATCTATTTTCTTATTTTCAAATAAAAACCTTCCATATATCATAAAACATTCTTGTTTCTAGAAAGCACATATATGAACATGCTGCTTTTTGTAGTGTCTACTGATTACTCTATGAGAAGCCCTGTGCTACTCTGGATTCACAAAAATAAGTAAGACATCTTCCCAAGCAGTGCTGAAATGACAGAATTTCGACACGCAAAAGAATGGTGTTGGACCCTACTTCCCACCACCATACATAGCTAACTCAAAATGGAACCGCCACCACAAGAAAAGATAGGAGTCAATCTTCATAACCTTGGCTTTGACAATGGATTCTTAGATATGCTATCAAAAACAGTAATTTAGAACTTATGTGCATTTAAAGACATTATTGGCACAATGAAAAGACTATCTCCAAAATAGAAAATATTTTCAAACCATATATCCATTAAAGATTCAATAACTACAATATTAGTTATTCTATAAAGACTCCTACAACTCAAGACAAAAAGATAACACAATTAAAAAATGGGCAAGGAATGGGGCACCTGGGTGGCTCAGTAGGGTAAGCGTCTGACTTTGGCTCAGGTCATGATCTCATGGTTCATGAGTTCAAGCTATCTGTGCTGATAGCTCGGAGCCTGGAGCCTGCTTCAGATTCTGTGTCTCCCTCTCTCTCTGCACCTCCCCTGGTCATGTTCTGTCTGTCGGTCTCTCCCTCTCTCCTCTCAAAAATAAGTGTTAAAAATTATTTTAAAAATGGGCAAAGATAGGGACGCCTGGGTGGCTCAGTCGGTTGGGCATCCAACTTCGGCTCAGGTCATGATCTCGCGGTCCGTGAGTTCGAGCCCCGCATCGGGCTCTGGGCTGACAGCTCAGAGCCAGGAGCCTGTTTCGGATTCTGTGTCACCCTCTCTCTCTGACCCTCCCCTGCTCATACTCTGTCTCTCTCTGTCTCAAAAATAAATAAATGTTAAAAAATTAAAAAAAAAATCAGCAAAGATTTAATAGACCTGTCTCAAAAAAGGACACATAACCAGTAAGTACATGAAAAGATGCTCAACACTGTTAGTCATTAGGGAAATGCAAATCAAAACCACAACGGGATACTATTTCTCACCTAATAGGATGACTTTCTAATTAAAAAAAATATATGTAGCAGCAAGCGTTGACAAGGTTGTGGAGAAACTGAAACCCTCATACATTGCTGGTGGGAATATAAACTGGTGTAGCCACTGTAGTGAACAGTTTAGAGGTTCCAAAGAAATTAGAATTATTGTTATCATCCAGCACCCCACTTTTAGGTATATATCCAAAAGAATTGCAAGTAGGATCTCAAAAAGATATTTGTACACCCATGTTGATAGCAACATTGCTCACAATAGCCAGAAGAAACAAAGCAAGTGTCCATCAACAGATGAATGGATAAACAAAACATGATATATACATGGGAAGATTAGCTATCAAAGGAACCAAGTTCTGATACAGGCTGCAATACAAATGAATCTCGAAAATATGCCAGGTGAAACAAGCCAGACACAAAAAGCCAAAATGTTGTATGATTCCACTTATGGAATACCTAGAATGGACAAATTCATAGAGATGGAAAGTAGGATAGATCTTATCAGTGGCTTGGTGGAAGGAGGCACTGTTTCACTGGTACAGAGTTACCGTTTGGAGCGATGAAAACGTTCTGGAAATGGATAAAAGTGCTGGTTGTGTAACACTGGAAATGTACTTAATGACACTGAAATGTGCACTCAAAAATGGTTAAAACGTTAAGTGTTAGGAATATTTCACCATAAAAAGGCATTTTAAAAAGAGTATGTTGTTTTCTAAATTTGAGGATAAATATCTACCCACAGATCCTAATAACGTTCGGTGACCCTCCAGCAAGGTAACACAGAGTAAAGCACACCTAGGCATATAACAAACTGCTGAAAACCAAAGCCATACTAGCAGCAGAAAATTAAAAAAAAAACAAAACAAAACAAAAAAAAAAAAAAACCAACGTAAATACTATTTACAAAAGTGTCTAAAATACCTAGGAATAAATGTAATGCAGGACACACAAAGGCGACACTGAAACCTCTCAAATATTGCTTAGACAAGTGACAGGGGACACAAATGAGAGCGATTATTTCCCAGAGGGTACAAGCCCTTTCTTCTGTTAAGCAGGCAGGGTAAGGGTAATTCTCAAGCATCATGGTACATGGAATGAATGAATGAATGAATGAATGAATGAATTTAGAGGGCACAAGTGAGCATGGGACAGAGAGAAGGAGAAAGAAAGAGAATCCCACAAGAGGTAGAGAGTGAGAGAGAGAGAGAAAGAGCAGCAAGGCTCCTGTTGTACCCGAAGTGGGCTCAAGCTCAGCGCATGTGGGACTCACGCTCAGGAACCATGAGATCATGACCTGAGGCGAAGTCAGATCTTAACCAATTGAGCCACCCAGGCTCCCCTATCCTTTTACGAGTAAGTAATTTGTGTCTGGTTATTAAGAGCCTTCACTGGGGGGGGGGGGGGGGGGCACCTGCATGGCTCTGTCAGGTAAGTGGCCGACTCTTGACCTTGGCTCAGGTCATGATCTCACTTTGAGTTTGAGCCCCGAGTTGGGCTCCATCTGACAGTGTGTAGCTTGCTTGGGATCTGTCTCTCCATCCCAATGCCCCTTCCCCCATGTGCAATCAATCAATCAATCAATAAGCAAACTTTAAGAAAAAAGCTTTCATTGGTTAGTATTTTAATTTTATGTCAATTATTCAAAAAGCATTCTATTATTCAAAGGCCTTTCACTAATCCTATTGAAAAAATAGGTTAGTCAATGGTTATCTTTTTTTTTTTTTTTTGTCATCTAATTCCCTTTTTGTCAAAGGATTATCTTATATCTATTCTATCAGCCAGCATTTATGGTCTCATGCTTTCAGAAGTTTCCATCAACCTAAAACTAAGAGTGAGAAAATAAAATTACACATCAGAATAGTCATCTAAGATATATTCAGGTGTACCTGGTACCTGCCTTGTCCCCAAGACTTGAAGAGACTCCAGGGCAGGCAGGGTGAGAAGCAATTCCTGTTCTGCTGTGCTCAGCTCCAGGCAGAACACTGAGCACTTGGTGACAGAGTTCTTACTCTGCTCCAGAGCAGGGCTGATGCCGGCCATAAATTCCCCGCTGTTTTGTAAATGGAGTTCGATGCACTGCGAGGCTGAGAAAACGACTGTGAGAACCCTGAGCATCTCCTGGTTCACAGTGGCCCCTCCAGACACATGCACTTCCAGAAGGGGGATCTTGTACTGCTTTGGGGAAAGGTGCCAGTAGCCAGAACTGATGTCTGGTAGTTTCGCGAGTCTCAGGTTCTGAAAGTGCTTTATGTTTTCTTCTTTTTCAGCTATATCCTGCTTCCACGCACTCACAGATTCAAAGGCAGAAACACAGTCCTGATCAACAGTCGGTGCCTGTGATTTGTCTATGCATGTTTCCAAGACTGACAAATCTAGTGTGTGTACCTCATTTCCTCTTATGGAGACCTGGATGCTCCTCAACAGTAATAGGCTTTCTGGGTGGTCAAAAAAATACGGTAAATTAAGTACATCCAAATTCAGGGTTTTCCCTTGAAGGAACTGCAAAATAAATGGAGAGCAGGCAGCAACAGTGTGGCTTTGGTAAGCAATTTTTATGGCAAGAGACAGTAACTGGTTTGAAATGATGGAAAAGTAACTTTCTGGAGATACCTGCCACACTGACCTCATACATTCCAACTTCTCTGAAATTTCTGGATGGTGCTTCAAGTAGTTATTGTTTTTCAATATTATCTCCAATGACTCTTTACTATCTGCCAAATGAAGCAAATGAGATACAATCTTTGGCCCTGCCTTTGTTGAAGGGTGGCAGGAGAGGTAATTCACAAGAGTGCTGTAGAGACCTACAGCCGTCACTGATGAGTTAATTCGTTTCAAATAAGAAAGTCCCAAATCTTGATCTTCTTGCCTGTCAGAATCCAGAAGTTCAATCAGCCTCTTCCCTGCAAGAAATTCTTGGAATGCGGGATTTAGAAACTGGTAGACCGGTCTTAGTCTCTGGGCTGTGAATTTGCTCAAGAGGCACGAGACTAAACCTTCCCTTTCATCAATTCCTGCTTCTGTAAGGTCATCATCACTGAACTCAAAGCAAGATGAAAACAAACCTTTCAAGCCCAGCTCGCCACAAGAGGACACGGTTGCTCTGACAAGTTCAGCTTTGGATTTGTGCTTTAAGAAAAGGCATTCTATATACGACTTGAAAACAGCCACACCATCAATGGCTTTGTTCAAAGGATACTGCAACCAGTTAGCACACAGTGATGTTACAAAGAGAGGAGTCTTGTGAATTCCCCGCAAATTCTCGCTCATTCTAAAGTAAACCATAAACTTTCGCACACAACTCATATCGTGTGAAAAGAGTTTCCGTAATAAATACATGGTATTATAGAAGGGAAACACTTTTATCTCCAGAATCGTGTCTAGGTATCGGCGAATGTCCCTGGCCCTGTTTGTATGTACACCAATCAATAAGCAGCTCCTTGAGTGGTTTTTTTGAATTAGTTTTTCTATGACCTGGGGAACTGAGCACATCTCTCTGTAGTCATCCAAAAGGAATAACACTTGATTCTTTAACTGCTCGATGATGTTCCTCAGGCACGTTTCGGTGACAGAGCCTTCCGTTTTTAGGAGTTGGTCACAAATGATGGTGGCCAGCCCCTGGTCCAGTCTGGCAGAACTAAGGGAGAGATAGAAGACCAGCTGGAACCTGTTCAGCAAGGGACAGCATCCTGATGCCCATAGAAGAGCTATTTTCTTCAGCAGGACTGTCTTTCCACTACTTGTTTCGCCCTCCACACACATGACAGAGTTCAAGTTGGCAAAGACCTCCGGCAACACCACAGGCTCTTCCACAGGACTGCTGATGTGTTTTAAAGCCAGGGCTAGATCACAGCCCAGCAAGTGGTCGGTGGCCAGAGAGGGAGAGGCCTCAAGCAAACACATGTGGCGGAAACTGGCACTGGTATAGGATTCTCTCAGCTGCTCGCTCAGATTCTTCGCCTCCTGAAGCCACTGGGCTTCACCCTGGGCCGCTGCTGTGGAGAGAAGAAAAAAGGCAGAGCTGCAAAGATGGACTCTCTCTCTTCAAATCTGCTACACACAAATAGAGGTACACATGCGTATCATCCCCTGTGTCGCTTTGAAATCCTTACCCGGTACTACAGAACTAACTGCTGCTGAATCTTCACCATAGCTTTCACTTGTGGTGTCCTTTGAAAATAAAATCCTCTGTTAAATCAAATTCTGTGTAAGACAGTAGGGCATCATGTCACAGCTGGGGACCAAACATCTGAACAAAGCCCCCCCCCCTCCGCCCCTCCGCCCAGATGTTTATTCCGGTTGAAGGGGAGAGCAGCACAAATATGAAACAATAAATGATCTGCAAATACCCTCAAGTGTCTCCTAGGTGGCCCATGTATGACACATGCTACGGGTGAATCGGGCAGTGGTTCCTCTCCAGACAACCAGAACCACAACATGTGCAACGAGAGGGGCCCTCCAAACATAACTGAGTGCAGCTTCTGACCATAGTTATTCACATTTTTAATATACATACCTGGGATATGGAACGATCGTATTTCTTACAAAATAAGTTACTGAGATATCCCCAGACTTTCTTCTTCAATTTTATTTTCCATCAAGTGCAGATCAAGTTACTTTGTTTTCTTTTCGTAGAATGAAAGACATAAAAGATCTAACATACAGCCTCAAAGAAGAGGTGTGCGTCTGTACTAGGTTAACAGTGACTTTGATCTCAGAGAACAGTGTAGGATTTCTCAGTTTAAAGGGACCAACCTATGATCTGGATTTATCAGTTGGTCATTGCTTTTGTAAAGAAAAATATTATCTTCTGAGCCCTAGAAAAAGGCCAAGTCAAATTTTATGGTCTTCCAAATAAAGATCACATAGGGAATCCAGGTAGCCTGGAGGCTAATCAGATCTAAGTCTAAGAGTCTGGGCCCCAAAGTAGAAGGGACTGACTCTACATTTCGTGAAGCTAAGTTTTAGGTCTTGTTTATTATAGCATCCTCATCTATACTTAGTACACGATAGGTGCTTAATAGGTATTTGTAGAACGTATTATCTTATTTAGGATGAGCAATTCCTGTTCAAAAACCATTTTCTAGGGGTCCCTGGGTGACTCAGTCAGTTAAGCATCTAACTCAGTTTCGGCTCAGGTCATGATCTCACAATTAGTGAGTCTGAGCCCCACATGGGGCTCTACACTGACAGCACAGAGACCACTTGGGAATCTCTCTCAGTGTCTCTCTGCTCCTTTCCAGCTCTCTCCCTAAACAAACAAACAAACAAACAAACAAACTTAAAAAATTTTTTTCTGTCACATGATCACATACTGTTAAAATTCACAAGGTGATGTTCGTTACCGTTAATTCAGAAAGTTCACAGTGGTTGTGATCGTCTGGGATCCCTTCTGCACAGGACTTCAGATTTTGGAGAAACTGACAACTAAGCACAAAGTTAAAAGTTATAAAAACAGTTGTATGTAATTAATCGTTTGCATTAGGTTTTCAAATATACTGTAATAGAATTCTGTGTTTTCTGTTTTTGGGATTCTTTTTTGAGAGAGAGTGCACATGCATACGAGAAGGGCAGAAGGCAAAAGAATCTCAAGCAGGCTCCACGCCCAGCACATAGCCAGACCTGGGGCTCGATCCCACAACCCTGGGATCATGACCTGAGCTGAAATCAAGAGTCGTACATTCAACCAACTGAGCCACCCATGCACCCCACTGTTATCAAGTTTTTAACGGCAAAAATTAAACATTTAGAATGATTCTCAGCAACAGCAATGCAAATGGTTCACAAAATAACAATGCAGACAGCCAGTAAATTTGGAGGAATGAGTGCACATTTAATACTCATCCATGAACCTTACTAAAATGGACCTAAAGATTCAAAAACAGAGAAGAAAACTCCATCTATGAATTACAAAACAAAAAACAGGACCTGAGTAGAAAAACTGCTAAGATGTAAAGAAAGCTGGAATTGATTGTAATGTACCAATGTTGGCTACATACCAATGTGATTTAAATCAAACATACCACAATGATTTAAGAAACTGGGTGTGGGAATATAAGAACTTTCTGTTTTATCTTTGTACCTGATCTCTAAATCTAAAGTCATTCTCAAATCAAAAGTTTATTTTCTAAAGAGCTCCATCAACATGAATATAGATAAAAACCACAAATATACTTAAAAACCATTTGCACTACTAGGTATTTACCCAAAGGACACAAAAGTACAGATTCAAAGGGGTACATGAACCCCAATGTTTATAGCAGCACAATCAACAGTAGGCAAATATGGAAAGAGCCCAAACGTCCATCAACTGATGAATGGACAAAGAAGATGAAATGTTACTCAGCCATCAAAAAGAATGAAACCTTGTCATTTGCAATGACATAGGTGGAGCTAGAATGTATTCTGAGTAAGTCAGAGAAAGACAAATACCATGTATTTCATGCATATGCAGAATTTAAGAAACAAATCAGATGAACATGGGGAGAAAAAAAAGAGGGAGGCAAACCATAAGAGTCTCTTAATGACAGAGAACAATCTGAGGGTTGCTAGAGGGGAGATGGGTATGGGGATGGGCTAAATGGGTGATGGATATTAATTTAAGGAGGGCACTTGTTATGATGGGCACAGGGTGGTATATGTAAGTGATGAATCTCTGAATTCTACTCCTGAAACCACTATTACACTGTATGTTAACTAGAATTTAGAATTTAAAGTTGTTTCAAATAAAAATTTGAAACAAAAGCTATTTGCCAGACATCATCAAACTGGGTGTAGATATCCTTTAAACTCAGGTATGATGTTTGCCTGAAGAACCAGGGGGAAATTTCTAAAGAGTTCTACAAATGATTACCTGGACACATGAAAACTATAGAAGTGACTAGATAAATTGGATAACTAGGAACAACCAACTGTCTCAGGCTCATTTTCATGCTGCAGAATCAAAACAAAGGATAATACATTCTTATTTTCCCTACATGGTTGGAAAGGAGTCCAGGAATAAAAGGATAGTTGCAGGTAAACGGCAAGTAGGCTTCTTAAAAATATATTTATTTATTTTGAGAGAGAGAGCGCAAGCCAGGAGGGGCAGAGAGATAGGACAACAGAGGATCTGAAGCGGGCTCTGTGCCCACAGTGCAGAAGACTGACGAAGGGCTCAAATCCACTAACTGTGAGATCATGACCAGAGCCAAAGTCAGATGCTCAACCAACTGAGCCACCCAGGGCTCCCCATCAGCAAGTAGGACTTTTAATTTTTCTGTCCAAGGTTACTATATTGACAAAACCATCAAGGAAAGGACTCTGAAGGAAGATAAGATATAGACTTTTTCATACAAAGCCAATACACTTGGTAGCCAGCAGACCAGCACTGTTCTTCCGTAAAAGCAAAATGGTAACAGACAGACGTAAAGGAACGAAGAGTGCTTTGGATGTTTAACTTGGATGGTAAATAAAAAAAATTTTTTTTCTTCTTTTTAAAATGTATTTAAAAGGTAACAGTTGGAAAGCAAAGACCCTAACACTGTATTGTGAGATTTGTCATATATGTGGAAAGTAAAACATAGGACAACACAAGCACAAAGCGTAAGAGCGGAGAAACAGGAGGTATACTGTTATATGGTTCATACATTCTATGTCCAGTCTTATAATAGTATTTGAAGATGACTGTAATGTATTAAACATGCATACTTTAAATTCTAGAGCAGGCTGTAAAAGGCCAAAATAAAGATGCACAGCTAATCAGCCAACAGTAGATAGAACAGAATAGAACAAATTCGAAACAATTGGGAAAGAAGGAAAGTCAACACAAGATGGGAGAAATAGAAAGTATCAAAATAGTATATTTAAATCTAGCCATATCAATAATTACATTAAATATACATTTTTAAACACCCCCATTAGAAAGCAGATATTAGACTATTAAAAAAAATCAAAGACACTACTATGCCTACCAGAAACTCACTTTAAATGTCAAGTCATAGATATAAAAGTAGAATTATTTCAAAAAAGGGGTCCCTTGGGTGGCTCAGTCGTTGAGTGTCCGACTCTTAATTTTGGCTCAGGTCATAATCCCAAGGTGTGGGATAGAGTCCCACAACGGGCTCCATGCTCAGTGTGGAGCCTGCTTAAGATTTCTTTCTCAGGGCGCCTGGGTGGCTCAGTCGGTTTGAGCGTCTGACTTCGGCTCAGGTCATGATCTCACAGTTTGTGAGTTCAAGCCCCACGTTGGGCTCTGTGCTGACAGCCTGGAGCCTGCTTCAGATTCTGTGTCTCCCTCTGTCTCTGCTCCTTCCCCACTCATGCTCTGTCTCTCTCAATCTCTCAAAAATTGAATAAACATTTTTAAAAAATTAAAGAAAAAAAAGATTTTCTTTCTCCTTCCTCTGCCCCTCTCCTCCACTGGTGTGGTGTCTCTCTCTCAAATTTAAAAAAAAAAAAATGATTTCAAAAAGACTTATGTAACAACTGATTATAGTAAAGCTGGACTGTCTATATTAGATAATGACTTAAAAATAAGGAATATTATGAAAAAAAATAAGGAATATTATGAGGATAGGGGAAGAACATTTCATATATTCTCTATGAAAGAGCCAAGGGCAAAGAATAGTCAAAACACATTCTCTTGAAGGAAAAGAACATGGCAGTTATAGAGAAAATATGAAATTATGCTAAATATCTTCAGTAATTAGACTGATGAAAATTAAAATTTGGGCAATACCAAGTGAGGAAGGAGACCAGTGGAAACTCATCTATGCTCGTGGGAAAATCAATTGGTACGACTTTGAAAAAACGTTTGGCATAACCTAGCAAAGGTGAATAGGTACAAACCTATGACCCTGCAATTTATGGTTTGTTATATATTTTAGAGTAACAAACGCCAGCCCTGGGAAATACATACAAGAATGTTCCCAGTGGCATTACTTGCAACACTTTAAAACAAGCCAGGTGTTGAATCAAGAAAAAAATGGAATAAATCTTATATATTCATAAATAACATACGAACACAGCAGTGAAGACAAGTGAACTACAGCTCAACGTGTAATTATGGATCAGTCTCAAAAACCATATGAAACAAAACATCACACAACAACCATGCAGTATGTTTACATGTATTTGAACTTGAAGAACAGGCGGTTAAATATGTTTAAGGATGTACACTTAGTTGATAAAACCCTAAGGAGAAGCAAAGGAACAATTAACCCCAAATTCAGGATCATGTTTAATTGTGGATTGGAAGGATGAGGATATAATCAGAATTGGGGAGGGTGGGCACAGAGTGACCTTCTAAAGAATTAGTAATGTTCCATTTCATAACTTTACTGATGGGTTCATTGATTTATTACGGTCCTTTAAATCATACGTAAATATTTTAGGTACTCTAGTGCAGACATCCTAGTTTGCTGCCCTTTTTTTTTTTTTTTTTTTACAAAAAAGGTAGATAGGAGCCTCCGGGTGGCTCAGTTGGTTACGGGTCCCACTTGGGCTCAGGTCATGATCTCACAGGTCATCTCACAGCCCGCATCGGGCTCTGTGCTGACAGCTCAGAGCCTGGAGCCCGCTTCAGATTATGTGTCTCCCTCCCTCTCTGTCCCTCCCCTGCTTGCACTCTCTCTCAAAAATAAATAAACAATAAAAAATTAAAAATTAGAAAATAAAAAAGGCAGATGGCAGATGATAGCTACGTTGTGGTTTAGACTGTCACAGCACCACATTGTACACCTGAAACCCCTAACATAGTGCGTCAACTGCACTTCAGTTGAAAAAGAAGCTACACTTGTGATAAGCATAGCCTACATAACATGTTCAATCACTATGTTGTACACCTGAAATTCACGTGTTATGTATCAACTATAATTTTTTTCAAAAAAAGAGGAAGACGAAAAGGGAGTTTGATAGATTCCCGGAAATGTTCTAAATATATTAGACTACATCCTCACTTATCTGTCCAAGAATTAAGAACATCCTTACTGGGGGGCCTGGGTGGCTCAGTCGGTTGTGTGTCCGACTTCAGCTCAGGTCATGATCTCGCGGTCTGTGAGTTCGAGCCCCGCGTCGGGCTCTGTGCTGACAGCTCAGAGCCTGGAGCCTGTTTCAGATTCTGTGTCTCCCTCTCTCTCTCTGACCTTCCTCCATTCATGCTGTCTCTCTCTGTGTCTCAAAAATGAATAAGCGTTAAAAAAAAAAAACTTTTTTAATAAAAAAAAAATTGTCCTTACTGTTCCCAACAGTTTACTAGATACTAAATCCAAATAATAAAGGAGAACTAAACAACTACTCCTGTCAAAACCTGTTCGGGGCGCCTGGGTGGCGCAGTCGGTTAAGCGTCCGACTTCAGCCAGGTCACCATCTCGCGGTCCGGGAGTTCGAGCCCCGCGTCGGGCTCTGGGCTGATGGCTCGGAGCCTGGAGCCTGTTTCCGATTCTGTGTCTCCTCTCTCTCTGCCCCTCCCCCGGTTCATGCTCTGTCTCTCTCTGTCCCAAAAAATAAAAAAACGTTGAAAAAAAATTAAAAAAAAAAAAACCTGTTCGAAGCAGTATCGTCTTTAGAATCTTAGAATTAGATGGAAGTATTTGAAGATCTGTATGTATTAATACGTATTTCTGGGAAAACTCTTACTAATTACCAAGTGAAAAGAACCTATTTCTTCTTGCAGGTGCCTGGGTGGCTCAGTGGGTTGAGTGTCCAACTTATGGTTTCAGCTCAGGTCATGATCCAAGGATTGTGGGATTGAGCCCTGCATCAGGCCCTGTGCTGAGCGTGCAGCCTGCTTGGAATTAATCCTCTCAATCTCTCTCTCTCTCTCTCTCTCTCTCTCTCTCTCTCTCTCCCTCCCTCCCTCCCTCTCACACTCTCTTTCTCTAAAATACATTTTTTTAAAAAAATTCACAGAAAAGAAATATTAAAGAAATGGGCATTTCCTCATTTCTTCATGAAATTTTAGAACACTGGAAACAAACAGAAAATTCTAAAAGCTTCCAGAGAGGGGTAGAGTAGTTTGCACTCACAGGATTAAGAATTAGAAAGGCATGGAACTTTTCAACAGCAACACTGGAAGCTATTAGGAAATGTAGCAATGCCTCTAAGATTCAGAATGAGAAGGACTTCCAACCTAGAGTACTAAAACTAGCTAAACTACCCAAACACAAGTGTGGGGTCTGGAGTATAAATATATGCATAATCTTCTGCACTAGTAAATGAACCAAGAGGATGGCATTAGATCCAGCAAGCAGGAGCTACAACACAGGAGGGAAGAAATGGGAATACCCAGGATGAATGTGAGGGAAGATCCCGGGATCCCAGGTGCCTACAGGACAAGTAGTTCATACTGGATCAGGTCAGAAGACATCAGGACAGACCCATTCAAGAAAATGAAAATGCTGGGGTATCTTGTAGGTCCAAATGAAGGATTAGAGGTTTAAACGTTTGGGAGAATTTGAAGATGAACTAACTATATATAAAAAACTAAGCAAATGGCTATACCTTCTTTAATATTTTAAAAGGTAGGGGGTGCCTGGATGGTTGAATTGGTTGAGCATCTGACTTTGGCTCAGTTTATGATCTCACAGTTCACGAGTTCGAGCCCCATGTCAGGCTCTGTACTGACAGCTCAGAGCCTGGAGCCTGGTTCAGATTCTGTGTCTCCCTCTCTCTCTGTCCCTTCCCTGCTTGCACTGTCTCTCTCTCACTCTCAAAAATGAACATTAGAAAAAAATTTTTAAATAAAACGGCTAATGTATGAATCTCACCTGAAAACAACAAAAATTAAGCCAAACAAAGTTATCACTTCCTACAAAAATTAAAAGTTGTACAGGGAGGGAAAGTAAGTGTTAATTTACTACAAGGTTTAGCTCTGCACAGCATTTATATAGTCATGATAATAAAAACATGTAATGTAAAAATTATTGCTCTAACCAGAACTACACATGTAGCAAGGAATTCTACATGTGAAGGATGCCACGAGAGCAAGAGGATGAAAGAAATAAACACTCATGCTACATAACATGAATCCAAGAGATGGGTGAAGACTTAGAAAATAAAACTGGGGGACAGGGAGAATTATTAAACGTGCATCCAAATTCACAGACACTAAACATTCATTCCACTCACTTGGGAAAATATTTGGCATGATCTTCTAATGGGTCATCATCTTCCTTCCAGTTCTCCATACATCCTCCGCAGAAGAAACACTGGACGATGTCCTTCGTGCCTAAAAGTAAGGACATTCCATCCACTTGTATGTGCATTTGTCAACTGTCACAGATAACAATCACGAAGCCTTTATGAGCAAAATGCTCTTCGCATTTCCAATCGGATTTTGCGACAGAGTCACAGTTGGGGTCA
Source organism: Lynx canadensis (assembly GCF_007474595.2). NCBI lineage: Eukaryota > Metazoa > Chordata > Mammalia > Carnivora > Felidae > Lynx > Lynx canadensis. The sequence goes on along the minus strand of NC_044303.2, from coordinate 136,445,231 downwards.
CCAGCAAGGTGATATTCTATGTAGGACTCTTCTCTTGGCCAACAGAGTAATCAACTAACGAACCAAATGCTCCTAAGGTACCAGGCACTTTGATGAGCACCCTCTCCCTGTCCCATCCTCCTTTAATGGAGAGAGAGATTTGCAAATCAGAATGTGGAATTATAGCTCCTCGAAGCAAGAGATTTTTGTCCGTTTCGCTCACTCATGAATCTCACTGACCTAGAAAAATACCTAGCACTTCTTATTAAACACTCAATAAGTATTTAAGGAATAGGACAGAAAGAATGTATTTGGAGCTCAAGGGGAAAAATCTTTGAGGAAATGTAGCAGCCCGTATATAAGTAAATTCATGAAGAATCAAGTGCCTCTTACTACATGATTCCCTGGTTTATTTCACTACAAGCAGCATCAAGTCGCCTTATGAAATTATTTCTCTGAAAGGAAATTAGTATTAGAACCCACCAAATGATTGAAATAGAAATGGAACATCCATCATCTTCCTTCTACTCTTGGACCCTTGTAGGCACCGCAAAGCTAGGGCAGAAGAAAACCCCCCCTTTGTATCTGGACAAAACTACAAGGTCTTAGAGACTGCAAAATCCTAAAAGGGTCAGAGGACTCAGATTTGTGGGGAGAGCTGGAGGTTTGAAAAGGAAGAGGGTGAGGACACTGGGCAGAGGATCTTTGAGGACACTGGCAAGAGAAAGAATAGAGTATGGAGAAAGTGGGGCTGGGTGGGGGCGGGGGGGGGAATGTCTTTTTAAATGCTTAAGAATGTGAGGCATTAAGATTTTTCTGTACTAGGCACCTGGGTGGCTCAGTCGATTGAGCCTCTGTTCCACTCAGGTCATGATCTCACTGTTCACGAGTTCGAGCCCCACGTCAGGCTCAGGGCCGACAGCTCAGACACTGGAGCCTGCTTCAGATTCTGTGTCTCCCACTTTCTCAAAAATAAATAATTTTTTTTTAATGTGCAATCTTAAAAAAAAAAAATTTTTTTGTACCAATGGAATAGGTCTGCTAAAGTGACCATAGCATTCCCGTACCCCACAACGCCCTGTGATATTTCTGATACCTACTTGACTGCTCAGCACGAGATCTGCATGGACCTCTGCTATCATCACTCCATGTGTGTGTTTGGTCTAAAGAAGGACAGCAAGGGGCACCTGGCTGGCTCAGTTGGTAGAGCCGGCACCTCGTGTTGTGAGTTCAAGCCCCACATTGGGCCTAGAGGTCACTTAAAAAAAAAAAAAAAGGCAATGGCCAGCAAGATACCCAGGAAGGGCACACTATCTTTTCTCTGATCACCTTGCTGTACTCATACAGATATTTTGCTGAGGAGAACCAACCCACTCTGGATTACAGAGTGGAGCTGCCTGAGGACCAACAACTAAACAGAGAACATTACCAACTGACAGCAGATGCTACATGGTCGGAAATCATAAAGAAGAACTTCCTGGGAGAGCCTAGGTGGCTCAGTCGGAAGAATATGTGACTCATGATTGTGGGGTAGTGAGGTTGAGCCCCATGTTGGGTGTAGAGATGACTAAAAAAATCAACTTTCATTAAAAAAAAAACTTACCTAAAACACAAGAATTTCCTGATGTTCTCTTCCAAAAAGAGTATGGCAAAGGCTGCTATCCACACTCCCAGTATCTCTCTTTCTTCCATGGTAACAGAAACCCCCCTTTTGCTAGTTATCCAGGAAAAAAACCAGTGTCCTAGCTCCTTTTATAGGTAGGTATGGCCACCTGACTACTAAATTCAGTTTACAGAGATAGAAGCAGAAGGGAAGTACAAAGGTCATGTGACAGTTTCCAGGGAAGCCAAGGTTGGTAGGGGGTGAAGGTTGGAGAATAATATGTAGAAAGTAAGAGGCATTGAAAAAAAAATTTTTTTTTATAAATAAATAAAAGGCATTGTAGGAGCACCTGGGCAGCTCAGTCACTTAAGCATCCGACTCTTGGTTTCGGCTCAGGTCATGATCTCATGGTTCACGGTTCAAGCCCACGTTGGGCTCTGCACTAACAGTGTAGAGCCTGCTTGAGATTCTCTCTCTCCCTCTCTCTCTCCCCTCTCCTGTGAGCGCTCTCTCTCTCTCTCTCTCAAAATAATAAACATTTAAAAAAGAAAAGCAGAGACTGTTGAGTCTAGATAAACACAAGTCCAGGACCATAAGGTATCAATGGAGTTTAAGTGGACATAAGAAAGAGCAAGACCAGAGCTTGGCAGAAACTAGCGACTCACCTGTATAGAGAAGACCTGCTCTGACCAGAGCTGAAACTCCTGCAGGGAATGCATGGGGCCAGCTCTTAAAAGAATCCAGTCGTAGTCCTTCATTAGCAAAGATGCTGTCATTGCAATACGCTTGAAAAAAAGGCATACGGGTAGATCAGCAAGCTTTGAGATTCCAACTCTCAGTGTTCAAATTACCCCTTTGTATCTAGAGATGGAATATGGATGCATTGTGTTTTGCTTCAGTGTAATTGGAGGCGGGGTTGGAAAAGATGGAATAGTTACGATGAAGCAAGACTGACCACATGTCGAAGCGCTGAAGCACTGGTAGATATGTGGTGGCTCAATACTACCGTCTCATTTCTGCGTAGGTTCAAATTTTTCGATAATAAAACCTTTCAAAAGGATCTCTTCATCATCTACTGATGAAGTTTTGGGGTGATGGCGGGGGGGGGGTCCAGAACCGATGGCCAAAAAAGGATTCTTGAAGGCATCTTTGGTGCAAAAAGGTGATTTCATTAAAATACGGGGACAGGACCCATGGGCAGGAAGAGCTTCATGGGGTCGTGAGGGGTAACTCATTATATACCGTCATGTTAGGAGGGGGTCAGGGATAGACTAAATCTCTAAGGTATTTTGAAAGCAAAGTTTCCAGGACCTTGAGGGGCTAGCTGTTGCTAGGGAAATGCCAGTTATTAATATTTAATAAAACCTCAGTCATGAGACCCTGCAGATGCTTATCAGGGGGGCCATAAGCTTGGAGGATGATTGTCAGCATACATCTTGGGGCAGTTGAGGTAAAGGAAGTAGACTTACAGGATCCTCGAGATTGGGATAATGTTAGACTAAGATTCCCTTTTGCCCCCAGCAAAGTGTCATCATCAGACAGCTGAGCTCCGAGGAGGTCAGTCTGCCGGTTTCAAGGACTTGTCAGTGGGCTGTAGGCAGTAAGGGAACTCAATTTTTCATTTGCCTTAGTTTCCCACATCACCATGGCAAGCACTTATACCCCTTTCGTCTGTCCTCTAACATAACTAACCTATGTTAATTTGGTTCTGCGTGTTTAAGATGAAAGCTTGCCTTGGTGTTCTTTAAACACAGGAGTGTCCGAGGAATATCACATATCACCCACCTGGGTGTCGGGGGGTATAGGTGCCAGCCTGTGTTTTGCCCTCAGCTCGCCCCAGTCCCCTCATCAACTACCACCAAAATAAAACAAGACAGTGCTAGAGGAGATTCCCCTTCTCCCCAGCTTAGCGTCAAGATTCGAGAATATCAGGTTTTCCTTGTTATCTCCCTTAAGAGCAGGCAGGATACCCTTTGGGGTATCCACTCTGTGAGGTAGTCTCCACCAGACTTACCACCTTGGGCTGGGCCTGGGGTTGCGTTCCTGTTTTCTTTCTATACCCTGTGAGGACTTGAAAACTAACCTATGGGGGCCCCAGGGTGGTTCAGTTGGTTAAGCGTCTGACTTCGGCTTGGGTCATGATCTCACAGTCTGTGAGTTCCAGCCCCGCATCAGGCTCTGTGCTGACAGCTCAGAGCCTGGAGCCTGCTTCAGATTCTGTGTCTCCCTCTTGCTGCCCCTCCTCCACTCATACTCTCTGTATCTCAAAAATAAATAAAAACATTTTTGAAAAATTAAAAAAAAAAAAAGAAAACTAACCTATGTTAATTTGGTTCTGCGTGTTTAAGATGAAAGCTTGCCTTGGTGTTCTACCTTTGAACACAGGATCCTGCCATTAACTTCATTTTTAATCTGAATATTACTTAGTATTTTGGAAAAACCCATCTTTTCCTATGTGTCCATTGCTCTCACACAACTATCGCACTCACAACCCTTCTGACACCAGATGTGTGAGGGTCCTACGCCCGCCCCCTGAAGCCATTCTCTGACACCAGCTGGGTGTCCTACAATTTACCCAAATCTAACTCTACCAGAGATATGTCAAATCCCACAGGTTAAGGGCTCAGCCACACAAGACTGCTCCCACACCACTTTATTTGCTAGAGTGGCTCACAGAACTCAGGGAAACACTTACTTAGCACTTTCTTTAAGGGGATGATAAAGGATACACATGGACAACCAGATGAAGACATACATAGGCCCAGTGTGTATGTGTGTGTGGGAAGCTTCTGTACAGAAGCTTCTGTCCTGCGGGGAGTTGGCTGTGGGTGTATTCTCTCCCCGGGAAGCTCTCTGAACACTATACTACTGGGCTATTTAAGGAGGCTTCCTCATGTAGGCCTGATTGATCATTACCTCCACTTTCAGCCCCCTCCTCTCTCTCTCTCTCTGAAGAATGGGAGGAAGGGCTAAAAATTCCAAGCTTTTAAAGGTGGTTTGGCCTTCCTAATGAGCAGCCCCCATCCAGGATCCCACCCACAGCACCCAAGAGCCACCCACCTCATTAGAACAAAAGATCCTCTCAGTGCTCTGATCACTTAGAAATTTTTTTTTTTATGTTTATTTATTTTTGAGAGACAGAGACAGACAGACAGAGCATGAGCAGGGAAGGGGTAAGAAGAGAAGGAGACACAGAATCCAGGCTCCAAGCTGTCAGCACAGAGCCCAGATGCGGGGCTCAAACTCACAGAGAACCTGACCCGAGCAGAAGTAGGACACTTAACCGACTGAGCCATCCAAGTGCCCCTGATCACTTAGGAATTCTTAAGGGTTTTAGGCGCTAGGTGCCAGGAACTGGGGGAATTTGTGTATTTTCTATTATCTCACACCTAATTTCTTCACACTGATCCATTTAAGAACATATTCAGAAGTGTTTTATCCAGAAAATTTAGGACATTGTTCTAAAGAAAGTGTCGAAGACCCAACTCTGTCATATGCTCATTTATGCCAAAAAAAAAAAAACAAAAACAAAAAAACAAAGTCATTCCAGGGGCACCTGGGTGGCTCAGTAGGTTAAGTGTCTGACTTCAGCTCGGGTCATGATCTCACAGCTCCTGAGTTCAAGCCCCGCGTTGGGCTCTGTGCTGACAGCCCAGAGTGGAGCCTGCTTCCATGTTCTGTGTATCCCTCATCTCGCCCCTCCCCTGCCTGCACTCATCTGTCTCACGTCACTCAAAAATAAACATTAAAAAACAAAACAAAACAAAAAAAAAACTAAGTCCGTCCCGAGACTAGAAATCTCTTATGAAAATAGTTTTTTTTTTTTTTTAATTATTATTACACCATGGGGCACCTGGTGGCTCAGCTGATTAGCTTCTGACTTGGGATCAGGTCTGATCTCGTGGTCTGTGGGGTATGAGCCCCACTTGGGCTCTGTGCTGACAGCTCAGAGCCTGGAGCCTGCTTCAGATTCTGTGTCTCCCTCTCTTCTCCTCAAAAAATAAACATTAAAAAAAAATGATTATGACACCATAATGTGAGGAAGAGAGAATGAAAAAAAAAAAAAGATGACAAAAAAAAAAAGCAAAGGAAGAATAAGCAAAGCCTTTGGGATATTACCTGACACCATAGGTAACTCGTCTCTTGACCCGGAATTCACAAAATGTTCTCCCTGAAGAAAATTAAAATTCAAGTTATCCACTATTTGACTTAGACAATACAGTGATCTATGAATCACAAGTGGTAAGAACTCTCCTTCCCCCGCCCCCCCCATAGTTTCATTGGGTTGTGGCAGGTTTGTGGGATCATTCCTAATTTCCATCTCTATTGATGTTGGAATTTTTTAATGCAGTGCAAAAAACAAAAACAAAAAAAACACCTGTGAGTGTTTATCTATAGCCACAGTGAGCCTTCTCAGGGTCATGTTTTCCAAAGATCCAGTTCAAAATCAGAGTTATATTAACATCGCACAGATGTACTTTGACTAATGAGCAGTATAAGCTATATGGAGGGAAAACGGATTCAGTGAGGTGGTTAGGTGTTAAGCAATCAATCCTGAAACTGCACCCAGATTTCTTTCTGAGCAAACACCTCCTCCTCCCTTTCAGGCCATCTTCTTTCCAGGGTTCTCACCTTCTGAGTCCTCTTAGCCAATCCACTCTTTTCTTGTTTAAGCCAATTTGGGAAGTGACCGGACACTAGGGAATCCTTACTAATAGAGTATAAAGTAACCAGCTGGGAGGCAGCAGCTCTGAGGCCAGCTGGGCTGGGGGTACCAGGTGTGAATATCTTATGCAGGCATTCAGGTGGGGGCAGCCATCGGAAGCGGAAGTGGGGTGGGGGTGGGGGTGAGGGTGACTCCAGTCAAAGAGGGTAAGACTGGCTGTAGTTCAGCATGACAATGTGGTTTTCTGCAGTCGACCAGAAAGGAGAAATGAAAGAAGGGAAGAAGAAACAAATGGAGCCGATGACAAAAAAAGAATGCCACCCCCCCCCTTCCCGCCCCGCTTCTAATTCACAAAGTATCAGGTAACCAAAAGCCAACTTGAGAAAATATTTGCTGTTATAAATTACCGTGACACCAACAAATCCCTTGTAGCTTTGGATATACTGTGCAATTTCCTCTGAAGATTTCTTACTTTGAAGAAATTCACATCTGTAATTGGTAAACAAGAGTAAACATCTCTCTCTCAAAAGTAAAAATAAACATAAAAAAAAAAAAAAAAGAATCCAGCACTTAACCAACTGAGCCACCCAGGTGCCCCAACTGTTCTTTTGTTTAAAATTTCAACATCAGGGGCTCCTGGTGTCTCAGTTTGTTAAGCATCCATTCTTGGTTTGGGCTCGGGTCATGATCTCATGGTTCATGGGTTCAAGCCCCACATTGGATTGTGTGCTGATGGCAGGGAGCCTGCTTGGGATTCTGTCTCTCTCCTCTCTCTCTGCCCCTCCCCTGCTCGCTATCTACCTCTCTCTCAAAAATAAATAAATAAACGTTAAAATTTTCAACATCAAAGTTAAAAAAAGGTTTAAGCAATAATCCGTATGTGGGAGATGTAAAGTCGTGTAGAAAATACTACTCAATATAGCATTAAAGATAATTAAAACATACTTCATTTTCTAAAGCAGAGAACTAAACGTTGTAATCAAAACTTTTCAGTTTTGAAATAAAACATTTGCACGAGGTATATATTCAGCAGTACATTGTAACCATGTGTAGTAAGATTTTAAACATGGTGTTACTTTCCAACTTCCTTATACACTATTTTACATCATCCCCATGCAAACTATTCTTTATTAATTAAGGCAGATCTGGAACTACTTTGCCAAACAGATAGGATTCTGATATAATAAAACACCTTTAAGAAGTGGTTTTATAATGGAGCGCTTGGGGAGGCTCAGTTAGTTAAGTGTCCAACTCTTGGTTTCGGCTCAGATCATGATCTGAGGGTTGGTGACTTTGAACGCCATGACAGGCTCTGGGCTGTCAGCACAGAATTTTTGGGATTGCTCTCTTCCTCTCTCTACCCCTCCCCTGCTCACATGCATGACCATGCTGTGCTCTCTCTCAAAGAATAAACATTAAAAAGAGAAGTGATTTTATTTATTTTTTATTTAATGAGAGAGAGAGTACAAGCAGGGGAGAGGGGCAGAGAGAGAGACAGAGACAGAGAGAGAATCTTAAGCAGGCTCCAGGCTCAGTGTGGAGCCCAATGCGGGGCTCCAACACACAACCCAAGGATCATGACCCGAGCTGAAACCAAGAGATGGCCGCTCAACCGACTGAGCCATCCAGGTGCCCCAAATTGATTTTAAATGATACAATTCACATTTTCCACAAAGGAATCAAGCCTTTCTTGAATAAATTCTGAAATGTTCCAATATCGGATAGGAAACGATCAAGACTGAAGACGCTACTCCAGATGACTTGTCTTTGCCTAACACACAACACAACAACACACAACACAACAACAAAAAAAAACAAGAGAATATACAGGAAAAATATATTTATCTACTTACGTGGGGAACCACTTGGCATGTTCCTTCCAAGGATCGTCTCCCTCTTCCAGTTTCCTAAACATCCACCACAGGAAAAACACTGCACAGTGTCCCGTTTACCTGCATGCGAAGGACACATTTAGATCACCCAGCCAATGGCTCCATGGGGTAGGGCAGAAGACGGGGTAGGGCAGAAGACGAGTTTCCAGGAGCTGACTGCTTGGTGCATGAGCAAAAGGCACTGCTGCATGTCTGTCTGTTCACACCCCCCTGCAGGCTGAATCTCTACCCACCACAGCCCTGCCTACCCTAAGGAGCAGTTAGGGTAACCCTACCCCTCAGCCACAGCCCTACTTCACATACAGAACGGGTCAGCTGCTCATGCACTCGCCCCAATTCCTTCCAAGGGCTGGTGTTTTGCTCTTGAGCTCTCACGGAAGGAGTCAGGAAGCCAAGAAACACCAGCACTCATAAAGTAAGGTACCATTAGAAGCTGTAACGTGTAGTTCCTCCATGAAGTTTCCGTGGAGACTTAAGCACATTTCTTAAACTCTTTGAGCCTAATAAACTCAACTGTGAGACGTGGGGAAGGGGCAAGTTGTTGGATTAGAATTAAGGCTGAATTTGAACTTAGCATCAAGCACATACTTAGTAAATGATTGCTGCTTTCAAAATTGTCATTCACACTTGTCCTAACATTTATGGCATGGCCAGGAGATTTCAAACATAGTGCAGTTTTCTAGAGTGCAATTCTCCCTATACATTAAAGTTAGCCTGAAAATTAAAGCAAACAACTCCCCCCCTCCCAATACTGCAGCCATTAAAAGAATTAAGGAAAGGGGCGCCTGGGTGGCTCAGTCCGTTAAGCATCTGACTTCGGCTCAGGTCATGATCTCACCGTCTGTGGGTTTGAGGCCCGCGTCAGGCTCTGTGCTGACAGCTTGGAGCCTGGAGCCTGCTTCAGATTCTGTGTCTCCCTCCTCTTTGGCCCTCCCCCGTTCATGCTCTGTCTCTCTCTGTCTCAAAAATAAACAAACATTAAAAAAAAAAAAAAAGAATTAAAGATCATAGAGAACCAGGGAACGGGTAAGAAAACTGTGGTCAGTTTGACTTTGTGATTTATTACGAGGGCAGTGAGAACGCAACCAGCATTGTCTGAGGTCCAAATTTAAGGAAAAGTAACTTCCTTACTTTATAATACATTGTGCAAATTAACTTGATGCTTTGTACAGTGTGTTCAAGTTACAAGGGTTCAATTTTAATAAAACACACCTTATGCCTCATGTAACTCATTTAACAACTGAGGAGAAGTTCACAGAATGTTCCAATTCCAACATGGGACCCAAACGCAAAAACTCCAGAGAAATACTTCAGAAAATGACTTTAAAAATTACCTGTAGGGGCACCTGGGTGGTTCAGTCGGTGAAGCGGCCGACTTCGGCTCAGGTCATGGTCTTGCAGTCTGTGAGTTCAAGTCCCGCATCGGGCTCTGTGCTGACAGCTCAGAGCCTGGAGCCTGTTTCAGATTCTGTGTCTCCCTCTCTCTCTGACTCTCCCCCGTTCATGCTCTGTCTCTCTCTGTCTCAAAAATAAATAAACATTAAAAAAAAAAATTACCTGTAAGAACACAGCCAGCAGCTGAGAGGTCCCTCACGGATACCGCTTGCACGTAAAATGGCCAGTTCTGGAAGGATTCGAGTCTGGCCCTGTCTTCCTGGTACCTTGCTTTGTCGCCTTCAGCATGTTCTCTGGATTCTTGATCTCTTATATCATACTTGCCAACGTACCAACTCTTTGCCAAAAGGAACTCACAACGTGGACGAAACTTCTTGTGAAGTTCTATGGGGAGTCTGTGGATGCCGGCACCAAAGAGGATCAAGCTGCAGCAGAAGCACTGAATCCCAGATTTTTACGCCAGTGAAATAAAACCCGGCTGCTGCCATCTCCTGTGGCGTCATGAGCTGTAGTGCTCATAGGTCACAAAACTCTTCAACCTTTTTGCTTCACTGCGCATGTGTGAGTTAAAGCCTTTCTGCATTTTTTCTCGTTCCTTCTGAAATCCTTCTTCCATTTCTTTGGCGAACTGAACTGCATCTATGCCTAGAAAAGCAGACAGCTCCGGGAGCAAAGCAAATCAAACTCGGAATCCTATCCTCCTGGGCCGCCTCCTGGGCCGCCATTTTCTGAAAAGGAAAGAAAAGCAGGTTGATGACCTCCACCTGAGCAGCTGAGGGTACGTCACCACTTAGGTCAAAGGCATAAAACAGGGGCTCCCATAGCAACATCATATAACAAGCCGCAACATGCCTGCTTGCATTCTCCACACTCTGGGAGCCTCAGGAGTCTTCTGTTAATCCCTGCTAATTTTCTGTTAATCTTCTGTTAATCCCTGCTAATCTTCTGTTAAACCCAACATGAAGTTGGGTGGTTCAGCTCTGCAAGGTGGGTTATGCACTTCCCACCCACTCCCGCCTTTACCCAGTTCAGCTGATCAAGAATTTGCCAATCTACCCACATTTCTGCAAACCTGCAGCTGAGGATCTTGATTAAGAGCAAGCATGGCCTGGGGCACTGGGTGGCTCAGTCGGTTAAAGCCTCCGACTTTGGCTCAGGTCATGATCTCACTGTCCGGTCGTGAGTTCGAGCCCCGCGTCGGGCTCTGTGCTGACAGACAGCTCAGAGCCTGGAGCCTGCTTCTGATTCTGTGTCTCCCTTTCTCTGACCCTCCCCCGTTCATGCTGTCTCTCTCTGTCTCAAAGATAAATAAACGTTAAAAAAAAATTAAAAAAAAAAAAAGAGCAAGCATGCCCTTCATTTGGCAGGATCCAGTGCAAGGAAGAGCTCCTTTGTCATTAGTTCAGGAAATTTGTCTCCGCGGAGGTTATCCAGGAAGGTCTATCAGACCAGAAGGTTACCGAGGTTTCTACAGAATCGCCCCTTTGTTTCAATTCTCTTTTGCCCTGTACAGTCCCTTTGGTGGCTAGCAGATGAGAGTCACATTATGACCAAAAGAAGTATCTCTGCAACTCTCCTTTGCCATCACATCCCTTCCCAGAATGAACAGATCAAACCTTGGTGGGCTCTGCTGCCTGAGGCTCTTACTTTCATTTTTGCCAAAGCAGCCCAAACCAGCCAAGAAATGGTTTTCTTGGAGGACTTCCTCTCTGAGTTTGTGCGAATAGCTTAGCTCTTTGCTCTGGTTCAGGATCTACCACCGGTCCCTCCTGCTCTGCTTTTCCTCCCATCAATAGTTCTCATACTTGAAATCAAGCCACTGATGCCTCAGCAGCCAGCCTGGCCTCTGTGGCTTGAACTCTTTTCATTCTTTTCTCATTCTCCCACTTTTCATTCTTTTTTTTTTTCTCCCAAAGTCTTAGCCATCATTTAAATTTAAAAGAGGGGGGCGCCTGGGTGGCTCAGTTGGTTAAGCGTCTGACTTCAGCTCAGGTCATGAGCTCACAGTCCCGGAGTTCGAGCCCCGCGTCGGGCTCCGGGCTGACGGCTCAGAGCCTGGAGCCTGCTTCCGATTCTGTGCCTCCCTCGCTCTCTGCCCCTCCCCCGTTCATGCTCTGTCTCTCTCTGTCTCAAAAATAAAAAACATTTAAAAAAAATAAATTTAAAAGAGGAACAACGGGTTTCCATTATGCCAATCACAGTGCCCCGTCTCCAGCCATCACCCAGGGTTGGCTAACTGAAAAAACTCACAAGACTCTACACAGTATACTTACATAAGGCTTTAACAACAGTGAAAGATAAGATACAAAAATTAAAAATCATGAGGCACCTGGGTGGCTCGGTCGGTTAAGCGTCTGACCTCCACTCAGGTCATGATCTTGCGGTTGCTGAGTTCGAGCCCCATGTCGGGTTGGCCGCTGTCAGCCTGTCAGCGCAGTTTGCTTTAGATCCTCTGTCTCCCTCACTTCCGTCCCTCCCTCACCTGTGCTCTCCCCAAAAAATAAATATTGAAAAAAAAAATTAAAAACAGTCTACACGAGAGAGGGACTCAGACTCCAGGATCAGTACCTAGGGATTTTTCTCTGTTGCACAGGACATTCTTCATTTTAGGTAATGAACCACCTAGATAGCTCTTAGAGAAACCATAATCTCATCTGAGGAGGAGTCTTAGAGACCCCTCTGGTCCTGTGACCAAAACTAGGCTGCGGGACCGGTCCCAAAACCAGAAACAAGCTGACACCAGCTGCCTCCCACCCCCACCCCGGTCTGTTTCAGACCCTAGCACACGACTGACTACATTCATCACCACTTTGGACATTTCATTCAGGTTTGGCCAACATGCAGCATCTCGGATCCCTATCTCTCCGGGGGTACGGAAGTACAGGATTGCAAGAGACCAGCTGGTCCGCAGTCGTCCTGTACGTAGACAACCAAAGTTCATCCGGTCAGTTTTGCTGGTCCCCAGGCTGTTTCTGGGCAGAAGAGACCTCCGAAGCCCTCTCCAGCTTTCCTGTTCTTTTACAGCAAGAGCTAAGAGAGCCAGGGAGGCTCCTGTGTCGTGCAGCTAGGATTCAAACCCATCTGTGTGACCCTAGTGCCTGTCCTCTGGCCTCCCAGAGACAAACAGGAATGGAGAGAAACATGAGGAACTGCGAGGTGAGGTGTGGAAGCAAAGCACCATGATCAGAGAAGGTCATTTACTTACTGAGAGGCTTGTCGGAGTCCCACTCAGAAGGAAGGAGAGTGTGTGGCTGAGCCTCTGGCTAGCCCTTTAATGGGAAGCACTGAGAAAACATTTGAGGAACCAAAACTCAAATTGCGCAGTTCACTGGGAAGTTACCGGTCAGTGTTCCAGGGTTGTGAGTCAACAGGCATTAGGTCAGAACTCGAAAGGAATAATAAAACCTGCCAAGTTCCACAGCAGAAAGTATGTTATTCTAAATAGTTCATGATTAATGAAAGCTTATGATGCTAGTATAAATCTTCTTTCTGGGATGATGGCAGTTTCTAACCTTTCTGGTATCTTTGAGGATTTTCTCTTTTATCTTTGGGGTTTATTCATTCTTAGGATATTGTCTAGGTGTGGGCGCTTTTACATCCATTGCCCTGGGCACCCAGCGGGCTTTTTCATTCTGAACAGGTGGAGCTCCCAACAGCCCTGGGCGATTATCTTTAATTTCCTAACTTCCTACTGTTTTTCTCTTTTCACTCTGCCTGGTAACCCCATTCAGTTGGAAATCTAAGTCTTAACTTTCTTTTCCCTCAAACACTCTCTTACTAGTTTGCTCTACTTTCCAGAGATTTCCTCTCCTATTCTTTCAATTCTCCCACAACAATCCTTAGTGTCAGCCATTCTACTTCTATTTCCCCACAGCTCTTTCTTGTGGTGACGGTTCCTTGTTTTCACATCTAATTTTTTAAACCAATGCAATCCTTTTCAGTCTCTTCTATGATACTATCAAATGACAAAACTAAAACAATCTAGTAACAAGTTTGATGTCCTTTATTCAAGGGAACAGAATCCACGTATGGGGGAGTACATGACCTCACAAGCAGCTAGCATGCTCTTCCCGAGGGATTTTGCGCTGGCGCCAGCTTTATAGAGAAGAGTTAACATGGAAACAGTATGACTGGGTAGGAGGTCGACGCTTCCCTCGTAAGGCTGGCAGGCTCTGTTTCTACAGTGAGCTAAAGTAGCTAAAGCTGAGTTGAAGGATTGTGACTGGTATCGTTAGGCTTCCTTGACAGGTGTTCCTGTAAGTGCAGGCTGACTTAGGCTTTGTTGTTGTTTGTTTCATGTTTTTATTTATTTTTGAGAGAGAGCATGAGAGAGGGGAGGAGCGGGGGAACAAAGGATCCGAAGCAGGCTCTGTGCCGCAGCACGAAGCCCAATGCAAGGCTAGAACTCACAAACTGTGCACCAAAGAGGGATCCTCACCGACTGAGCCACCCAGCCGCCCCTGACTTACGTTTAGATTGTGACTTGACCTGGGCCCCTGGGGTCATCTCCATTTTGTGGGGCCCCTGTCTACAAATTAACTTTATCAATACTGATGTTTAAGTCCGTCTGTCTCCTGCATATCTGTTTCCTCCAAGGTTCTTACCATTTATCTTGGTGTCTATTTTTTCACATCATCAGCTTTCTCAAATGTATCCTGGTCTTCGGTTTCACATTTAGAATGAAGCAAATTAAATGCTGATTGGTCAGAGTTAGGGTTTAAAAAATCAAATTAAGTCACATGAGTGTGATTTGAACCTAAGCCCTTTATGGAGAACAGACTGGAAAACCAAGATTTACCCCAGCCAAGCCAGCCTTAAATGTCAGAGAAATCCCTCAGAAAATGATTTCCAGTTACCTGTAGGGACAGAGCTAGCAGCTGAAAGAAAGCTCACTTGAGATGTTCCTTGAGCATCAAATGGTCGGTTCTGGAAGGATTCTTTGGGGTGCCAGTGCCCACACTAACTCCTCAAAGTTCATTGAAACAGTTTTTTCTCTGTTTTTTAAGAGAAGAATCTGATTTTTTTGCCTTGGGGCTAACACCTTCCTACAAATAACCGAATGGTGCAGCAGAGGGAGCTGGCCTTTAAACTGGTCCCTCGACATTCAGCCCTTCCTGTCATTCCTGCCCTTCTCACCTGGCAATTTGGGTCCCCAGTCTTCTTTGCAGGGGACATACTCTCCCACAGGTTATGGGTACATTCAGGCTGTGGTTTTTCTTCGGCCTATTCATTGATACTACAGCGGTGTGCTGTTCCCAAGGGAACTCCCAGTGGCGTTCCCACCTTCCAAAAATTTGTTAAATATTCTGTGCATGGATGGTACCCTCCTGCTTTCTTAATTTTGGAGGGTTAATACTTTTTTAAAATCATTTCAGCAAGACTGTGTAACTATTACCAACAATAGGCAATTTACTAGGGTCTAAAATAATAGGTCTATTAAGTAGGTAATTTAACAGGTAAATTATTAAGGTCTAGTACTTGCCTGGCACAGCTCTAAGCATGTTAGATTTGTCCATCCATCCCTTGAACAGTCCAAAGGAAGTAGGTATGATTATGATCTCCATTTTACAGACGGGTAACTCAAGGCACATAGGGGTTCAGATGATCAGATAGTCTGGCTATGGAGTCTGCACTTTTAACTGCTATGTTGTGCTGCCATAAGGCTAGATTTTAGAGAAAGGCAAACCTAGGTAATCCAGAAAGCTCATTCCCTACCCTTTTTGGTAGTTGAGCAAATTGCTGAGTTAGGGAGGCTTTTGTTACCCGCATCATTGGAATGTGAACTCACTGGCTAAGCTCTGATCCACAAGGTCAGTTTCCCAGCTAAGAAGCAATCATTGTTGACTAGAGACCAGGTATTCACCAGCCCCTCCTCGTTTTTCTAATAGCATGTATATGTTACAGGGACAGTGCTCTTTTGATAGCACGTTCCATGGTGCATCCCGCTGTTGTTGAACCACAGTTCCTCTTATAGGTAGTCCAGAGGTCGGTGGAACCTGTCCACACCGCTGACACTTCTGCCTATAAACTTTCCCCAATCCACCTTACTGTTCATCTATAATGTTGTGTGCGTCTTGCCCATGCACATTACATTTATTGTAGCACCTTATAGATTTTGTTGCCTCTATGGACTGGATATTTTTTTTAACTTAAAATTCTATCTTCAAAATATTTATTGGTGATGTACAGGACTCTTTCTGGTCTGTTTTAAAGATATGAATGTAATGGGCACCTGCGTGGCTCAGTCGGTTAAGTGTCCAACTTCAACTCAGGTCACGATCTCACAGTTTGTGACCCGCGTCGGGCTCTGTGCTGACAGCTCAGAGCCTGGAGCCTGCTTCGGATTCTGTGTCTCCCTCTCTTTCTGCCCCTCCCCTGCTCACACTCTCTCTCTTTCTCTCTCAAAAATAAATAAACGTTAAAAAAAACTTTTTTTTAAATGTATGAGTGTAAATCCTCTTGTATATTGGAAGTAGATATTTGTATCTTCTCAACATGATGACACTTTGGTCTTTTACAGTCATTTCATTGTCTTGTCACATGGATTATATGCTTCAATATTATATTGCTTTATTTATTTAAAAAAAATTTTTTTTTATTTTTTTTTCAACGTTTATTTTTATTTTTGGGACAGAGAGAGACAGAGCATGAACGGGGGAGGGGCAGAGAGAGAGGGAGACACAGAATCGGAAACAGGCTCCAGGCTCTGAGCCATCAGCCCAGAGCCCGACGCGGGGCTCGAACTCACGGACCGCGAGATCGTGACCTGGCTGAAGTCGGACGCTTAACCGACTGAGCCACCCAGGCGCCCCCAAAAAAACATTTTTTTTAACGTTTATTTTTGAGACAGAGAGAGACAGAGCATGAACGGGGCAGGGTCAGAGACAGGGAGACACAAAATCTGAAACAGGCTCCAGGCTCTGAGCTGTCAGCACAGAGCCCGATGCGGGGTTCGAACTCACGGACCGCGAGATCGTGACCTGAGCCGAAGTCGGCTGTTCAACCGACTGAGCCACCCAGGCACCCCAATATTATGTTGCTTTAAAACAGTGATAATAGATATCCTATCTTACTTTTTATAAGATTCTTTTTAAGTTTATTTTTTGAGAGAGAGAGTGTGAGCAGGGGAAGGACAGAGAGAGAGGGAGAGAGAATCCCAAAGGCTGCTCCACATCGTCAGCCCAGATGCAGGGCTCGAATCCATCAACCGTGAGATCGTGACCTGAGCCGAAATCAAGAGTCCCTCAACTGACTGAGCCACCCAGGCACCCCACCCTTATTCTTGACTTCACTAGGAATTCTTCTAAACTTTCACCCTTAAGAATATTTGATGTGGGGGGTGCCTGGGTGGCTCAGTTGGTTGAGCGTCTGACTTCGCCTCAGGTCATGATCTCGCAGTTAAAGAGTTTGAGCCCCATGTCAGGCTCTGTGCTGACAGCTTAGAGTCTGGAGCCTGCTTTGGATTCTGTGTCTCTCTCCCTCTCTGCCCCTCCCCCGCTCACACTCTGTCTCTCTCTCTCAAAAATGAATAAATGTTAAAAAAAAAAAAAAGAATATTTGATGTGGATTTTTAGTGGATATCCCTTATCAGTTGAAAGAAGTCCCCATTTACTCCCAGTGACACTGAACTCTGCATAGCCTTAAAAGTCAGTAGAATTCTATTATTAGGACCTGTTTTTAAGCTCTGGGCACGTTTACAATATAGTGAGAGGCAGTGCTTTTCCTACTTTAGCATTTATCACAGCCACCCGGAGGATTTGCTGAGACACAGATGTCTAGGCCCACTCCCAAAGCTGGTGACAGGCCTGAGAATATGCCTGTCTATAGTTCCCAGGTGATGCTCATGCTACTGGTCCAGGAACCGGCCTTAGAATCATTGATTATAGAGGTCCTTGAAACATCCCTCTTCCTCCAAAGAGTCGATTCTTAATACCTAAAATTGGAACTGAATTATCCCAAGAGAGGCACATCTCAGGAAAGTCAGATACCTGAAAATTAAAAGATTATCTGCCCTTACGGTAAGATAGAGACAGGCCAGTAGATAAGTGTTATTTAGCCTGTGTGGCTTTTGAAAAATTATTTTAATTCTAGTACAGTTAACATAGCGTTTTGTTAGTTTCAGGTGTACAAGTAGCGATTCAACAATTCTATACATCGTATAGCCTGTGCGCTTTTTAAAAATTAGATGTCAACACTTAAAACTTAGGAGAACTCATTATTAGCACTTTCACACTGACTTCTTCATAGCTCTGCGTCTTAGGCTGGGAGGTCCACCGATCCACAGGGTTAGAGTTTGTGTCCTTTTTTTGCTGTCTACATCCTAATGCCTACGATCCCGTCAAGTAGGCAGCAGGTGTACAAGGTTTATTTAGAGAATTAATAAATCAAGAAGCTGTGTATTATTTCCAGGGCCCTGGCCCGAGGTGTGACTCAAATAGCAATCTAGTCAAGTGAAATAAGAATTTAAGTCCCATGAAAACCCGAGGAGAGTCCCCAGTCAACCTCATAACTGGAGGCCCCAGAGATTAGAGAACATGGAAAGAATATAATGAACCCTCTATTCTTATAAAACCAGATCCAAAGAGGGTATTAGGACACTCCTAAGACTATTTCCCAAAAGTGTGCCAATGTCTTCTGACCCCTTCTTCCTTGCTAGGTTCCCAGGACTCAAACTTCTCACCCTTTCTCATGAACTCTTGCACCCACTAAAGGCCTTAAGATTCTACCACCCCACTTTCTGTCATCTGGACATACCCTATATCACCACCATGAAACCATTCCTCTTGTTATGTATTAGCCAATCATTACAGAGATACAGACAGCTGAACACAGATACGGCCGCAAACATGAGGAAGTTACAAAGGATTGAGAAATGTTGCAAAATGTTTATGGTTCTTCTTCTGACTGCCATTCGGAGCATCAGTGGCCCTGTTGTCCCCTCACAGTTTCCACACTGTGAGTACAGCATGTATTCATATATACAGTGGGTCACATACAGTCCTTAAACACAGGACCTACAGGCTTTTAATCTACTCATTTCTTCATCTTGCATGGATATAGTTATCCTCAAGGGTATATTGCCATATGGAAAATGTATTGCTTGAACCAATGACCCAAATAAAATTTTATTCCAGTTCCCTCCCAACCTCCAGCTCCACACTTCCTACCTTATTTGATGAACATGACCGCTTTTGCGTTATTATTCAGGCCCTCAACTAACAGCTAACATTTAACTACATTCCTTTATTTTCATTTGCTTCATTACAGTTTCCCAGGATTCCATAAATTTTATTTTTGAATAATTTGTTTACAGGGCTCAAAAATTTAAACTGTGTAAAAATACTGAAAAATAATTCTCACTCTCTTCCCTGTGTTTGTCTACTCAGTTCTAGACCCTCACCCCAGACAAGTATTCTTCCAGTGTTTTATTTATTTTAAGTGTTTATTTTGGAGAGAGAGAGAGTGACCAGGGGAGGTACAGAGAGGGAGACAGGATCTGAAGCAGGCTCCTTCCTAACAGTGGAGAGCCTGATGTGGGGCTCAAATTCATGAACCACGAGATCATGACCCAAGCGGAAGTCAGATACTCGACCAACTGAGCGACCCAGGCACCCCTATTTTTTTTAAGTGTATTTATTTTGAGAGAGAACGCGTGAGTTGGGGAGGGGCAGAGAGAGAGGGAAAGGGAATCTGTCAGTGCAGAGCCTGATGCAGGGCTTGATCTCACGAACATGAGATCATGACCTGAGCTGAAGTCCGATGCGTAACCAACTGAGCCACCCAGGTGCCCCTGTGTTTTATTTTTTAAAGGCCCCTTACTGAGATATACTTCACATACCACACGACCTACCCATTCAAAGTGTACAATTCATCAGTTTTCAGTAGGTTCGCAGAGTTGAACAATCATTACCACCACACAATTCTAGATTATTTTTATCACTCCAGAAAGTAGCTCTATGCCCATTAACATTCACTCATTGCCCTAGCTGTTCACAGCACTCGTTTACAATCTTTACTTTCCTAAGGTGCAGAGAGATATCTCTTCCTTCATTCTTTTTTTTTTTTGGCCCAACATGAGGCTTGAATTCACAACCCAGAGATCAAATCTCATGCTCTACCTAATGACCCAGCCAGGCATCATAACGTATATTGTTTTTTGTTTGTTTTTTAAGTAATCTCTATGCCCACTGTGGGGCTCCTCATTCTTGATCTCAGTAATAGGAGTCTTTTTTTTTTTTTTTTTTTTTGGTTAATCTAGCTAAAGATCTGTCAATTTTGTTGAACCAACTTTAGGTTTGTTGATTTTCTCTATTGTTTTCTAGTATTTCTTTGCACTAACACAAATCATCTGAATTTTCCTTCTTCCTGACATAAATAGGAGGTAGCACACTGTGTACTTTGAGCATCAGTATATTCTGAAGGATGTAACTGAGGGAAAATGGTCCTAAATAAATCTGAGATGTAAGAAGAAATGAAGAGCCATGAAACTGGTAAATATGTAATTAGATCTTAATAAACGACGACTGATTAAAACAAATATTGTTTTATGAAACGAAGGAAATAATTATATACAATGACAATAACATAGAAATGAGGAAGAAGGTAAATGAGGTTTACTGTATTATCTGTGAGGAGCGTAAAGGCCCATATCAACTTTAGATTCTCATGTTATGAATGAATATTGTACACAAACTTTTTATTTATTTTTGAAAGCAGGGAGACAGCATGAGTGGGGGAGAGGCAGAGAGAGGGAGAGGGAGAGGGGAGAGAGAATCCCAAGCACTCTGCACTGTCAGCAGAGCCTGACACGGGGCTTGATCTCATGAGCCACGAGATCATGACCTGAGCTGAAATCAAGAGTTGAACACTTAACCGACTGAGCCATCCAGGCGCCCCTGAACACAAACTTCTATTGCCCCTTTACATTCCCGTGGCTGCTTCCTTCTTTCTGGGCTCTTGCCTGCCTCCAAACTGAAGTACACCAAGCCTATCTGACCCGAGGTTCCCCCACCTTCCACAGTTACCTGCAATGCCACACCACTGAGCAGGATGTTTGGCTTTCTAAGCAGTTGCCGATGGACCAAGTGACAACTCTGTGTGGCAAGCCTTGGCCAACGGGAAATGTCAGATGGAAGAAATTAGGAAATCACACTGCCCTCTTTCCTCCCTTTGAAGAACTGCTCGGAGGGGCAGTTTCTTCTTATAAACCTCCTGGAGAAGTCACGCACTCTGAGTAAACACTGCACGCTGGGTGACTCTTCACAGCTCATGACCAAGCCTGGCCATTGTGGGAACACATCACATCAGGACTTTCCATTTTCTTCCCTACCCTCACTTCCCTGAATCTATACCTCCTAATACTTTCATTTTCTGCCTCAAGTTCTACTTTCTAGAGGACTCAAGTTGAACAGTGGTGTGTATTGTAAATTCTAGGATAAATGCTAAAAGAATAAAAACAAGTATACACTTTCCACATTAGACAAGGAAAAACATAAAACGGTAAACTGTTGATCCAAAAAAGGACAAGAGAAGAAAAATAAAGATGGAATAGTTTAAACAAATAGCACAAAGTTAGATGGTAAATTTAAATCCAAATATATCAGCAGGCACATTAAGTATAAATGGACTAAATGTTTCAATTAAAAAACAAAGATTGTCAGGCCAAGTAAAAGAGAATATGAAGTAAGGGGTGCCTGGTGGCTCAGCTGGTTAAATGTCCCACTTGGGCTCAGGTCATGATCTCATGGTTCATGGTTTAGAGCTCTGCATTGGGCTCTGTGCAAACAGCCCAGAGCCTGGAGCCTGCATCAGATTCTGTGTCTCCCTCGCTCCTTGCCCCTCCCCCACTCACACTCTGTCTCTCAAAAAAAAATAAACATTTAAAACATTTAAAAAATATATGAAGTAAATCGTAGGCATTTAAAAGTATTTAAAATGAATCTAATTTTCATAACGAATGCTATGTATTAAAAAGTTTTCTCATTAATTCAATAAAAACTGAGAAATCCATACCATTCAGAAAGATCTCTAATGTTAAATAGTTTCCTTCAATAGCATAGTATACTGTGAAGTTCCAACACGGAAAGTAAAGACCAGAACTAAGTCTTAGATCACCATTTCTATTTCTGTAATCTTTTTAAAATTATTATTATTATTTGAGAGAGAGAGCGTGCGAGCAGGGGAAAAGGCAAAAAGGAAGTGAGAGACAATTTTAAGAGAATTATAAGACCCCAACTCGGGGCTCGATCCCATAACCCCAGGATCATGACCTGAGCCAAAATCAAGAGTCAGATGCTTAACCAACTGAGCCACACAGTTGGCGCCCCTATTTCTGTCATCTCCAACAAGCCAATATCTTCTCTATAATTGTGACAGAAATTCCTCAAGCCTAACTAAAATATTCACCTTACCCTTACCAAGTATGCACAGGAAATGCAACCATGTAGAGAGATAAAGCAGATTAAAAAAAGATGGCACTGAATATTCCTTTTATATAAGGTAGCGAGGGCGTATCTCTAACATATGTCTAGTAACTTTTCAAGACTCATGGCCTTTCTTCTAAATCAGGTGAGGGGGATACAACACTGTAATCATGTTAAGGAATCTCCTATAAGCTACTGATAACCTCTGTTGACAGAACAGAAGGAAGACAGTTTACCTATAGCTGAAATCTATTTCTGCATAAAGAACAATTTGGGGATAGGCTCAGAGAGTAGTAAGACTCATGGGAGAAAGATCTATTACTTTCATTTGGTCACATTATGTCTTCGTGAGTGTTTGTGCACACTATTCAAAATGCATATTCCTGGGCTCAGTTCAAGATTTTTTTTAGCTTTTGAAGTTTTATTTATTTGGCGGGGGGGGGGGGGTGGGGTGTGCAGAGAGAGAGGGAGAGAATCCCAAGCAGGCTCTGTACTGTCAGCGCAGACCAACACAGGGCTCAGTCCCCCGAATCATGAGATCATGACCTGAGCCAAAACAAGAGTTGAATGCCTAACCAACTGAGCCATGTGGGTGCCCCAAGATTCATTGAATAGACTCTCTAAGGTAGGATTATCATTTTTACTGATAATGTTTTTCACTAAGAATTGCTTTTATAAAATCATAAATATCATAGTGACACTCAATCTAGAGTAAAGTTTGTAGATTTAAAATAAACCTACCTTTGCTATGGAAACCTTAATAATTCTCAACAGGGTATACCATGAAGAGTTCTCCCTATAATGGTCCATCTATACTGAACCTGAAATACAGACCTCTTCATGCATTCTCACCTAAGTTTTTCCAGTAAAAACACTGGGAAAGTTGAAAGGGATTTTGTTGAATAATCCCTGGTTATGAACCTGAATGAGGCTAACAGGAACAGACACAACTTTGGCTCCATTAGCCTAAACAAAAAGGTAAACCTGTTTCATATCCAACAAAATGGTGGTATTAGATATACTCCATTAGGTAAAATCCTTTACCAACTATTACAAAGGATGCAGTAGGCTTACCTTATGAAAGTGAAGGAAGACCTTTTCTTTCCCTGCATATGAATGTCCCCTTTAGTTAAGCTTTCTGGCTGTGTTATCACGGTAACTGATGAAGGTAGGAATGTCAACTGTTTCTAGCCAACTTTCTGGTGACATAAAGGACTCCTGGCTACTAAACTGTATCTGGACTGAATGCACTATAAATCATCGGATGGGAACCTCAAGCTTTGGGCTCCTCTGAGTGTGGTATCTCTTAAGACTGATATGTCCCTTGTGGGGACCCTGGAAGTTGTAATTAGAGATAGTGGCTCCTTGAGGCCTGTGAAAGATCTCATCACCTTGCACCTAAACTGTTTTGGGTGAACACTACAGGACCTCTCGTGCTAAGAAGGACTGCTGGACACTGTCCTACTGGCAGCCCGCTGTTCCCATTTATTATCTCTTTTGAGTATACTGGTGCTACATGTGGTCATGGTAATCTTTTAAGTTTGAATGCTTAAACTTAAAAAGACCCCTTTTGGGGCGTCTGGGTGGCTCAGTCGATTGAGCATCCGACTTCGGCTCAGGTCATGATCTTGTGGCCTATGAGTTCGAGCCCCACGTCGGGCTCTGTGCTGACAGCTCAGAGCCTGGAGCCTGCTGCCGATTCTGTGTCTTCCTCTCTCTCTACCCCTTCCCCACTCATGTTCTGTCTCTCTCTCTCTGTCAAAAATAAATAAACATTAAAAAAAAAAAGGCCCCTTTTGGTCATAGCTATAAATAATTTTAGATACATGAATTCTGCAATTATATTCTAATTGTTTAGTTAAGCCTAAAGAAACCCCTCAGGTGGGTGTAGCAGTAATAATTTCCTAACTACTGCTTAATTTTCTTTTTTAATTTTTTTTAACATTTATTGATTTCTGAGAGACAGAATGTGAGAGGGGAAGGGCAGAGAGAGGACACACAGAATCCAAAGCAGGCTCCAGGCTCCAAGCTGTCAGCACAGAGCCTGACGCAAGGCCTGAACCCATGAACCGCGAGATCATGACCTGAGTCGAAGCTGGACACTTAATCAACTGAGCCACCTAGGCGCCCCTAACTACTGCTTCATGTGAGACGAATCTCAGTGAATTCACACTTATACTTTTCTTTTTACACTAAAATTGAATAAAAATAAACTATAGATTCTTCATTTACTTTAATTATAAGGCAGTAAACTGTCATATCAATTTAATAATTGTAAATAATTTAAATACAATAATGTATAATGACTGAAAACATTGTTAACTCAAAATAATAGAAAACAAAATTGAGTAAAGTACTATTGAAATCTGGGCATTTCTATGACAAGACATAAATTTTAAAATGTAATAAAATCCTACATTTTCTTTTTTACTTTTTTTTTTTTAAGTTTTTTATCTTTTAGTAATCCAACATGGGGCTCGGACTCAGAACCTTGAGATCAACAGTCTCATTCTCTTCCAACGGAACTAGCCAGGTGCTCCAATCCCTTATTTTCTCAGCAAAAAGCTTCTTAAATTTTCCTTTCAAACTGGTCTTCATATTTTAACTGGAACTTCTTTTAAAGGATCATTTCATTTACAGTTGCAGATGTCCTTTTAACACATACAATGTGCACTATATGCTGGAATCAAATCCCTGAAGAAGTTGGAATCTTATGAATACAGCCAGGACAGCAGTGGAGAGAATCGTGAACAAAAACATCACAGTCCACACAGAAAACATTTTGGCACACAGCACAAACATAGACCTGCAGTGAAAAGAAGAAAAGAAAATTTAAAAAATAGTTTCCCAGAGTTAAGTGCAGCATAGCTAGAAACATTCACACTGCTTTGCTCTTCCATTATCAATTTAAAATTATCCTTATCAATTTGCCCCGCCCACCTACCTATTATTTCCACTGTACTATTTATACTCAAATCTCAGGTGATTTTTTTCCAAAAAAACCCTATTCCTTAGAAATCAGAAAATTACTTTGTTTTGACTCATTACAGTCTGTTGTTATTGTAAGACACTGTCAATTGCTTCATTTTATGTAAATGTCTGGGGAAGACACATGAACTTGAAAGCAGGGCTGGTTTCAAATGCTTAGAGTGGTCATTTCTCTGATGCGAATAAAAAGAAAAGCATGGGAGCACCTGGGTGGCTCAGTCAGGTAAGTGTCCGACTCTTGATTTCAGCTCAGGTCATGATCTCACGGATTAAACACCCAGGGCTCTGGGCTGTCATGGCAGAGACTGCTTGGGATTGTCTCTCTCCCTGTCTCTCTTTCTCCCTCAAGATAACTTAATTGATATGAGACAGCTGTCAGTGCAAAGCCTGCTTGGGATTCTCTCTCCCTCTCTCCCTCAAAATAAATAAACTTAAAAAAAAAATCTTAAAAAAAATAAAAGAAAAGCACAAAATTGTAACACAGATTTAGTTATTGCTAGGGAATGACCTCACAACTGCACAAATCATATTCCCCTTTTACTTAACTATTGAACTACTTAATATGGGAAAAGACACCAATAAGATAAAATTTAAAAATCTATAATTCTATCAGTATTACATATAGGGATACTTGTGCCATGGAGTAAAATTACCAAGGCAGCACCATACACAGATAAAAAAATTACTAAATCTCAAAAAGTATACAAGTAAAGATGTGTTCTTAAAAACAGTCAAATGATGGCACAAAAATAGATGCTAAGAGGGCGCCTGGGTGGCGTAGTCGGTTAAGTGTCCGACTTCAGCCAGGTCACGATCTCGCAGTCCGTGAGTTCGAGCCCCGCGTCAGGCTCTGGGCTGATGGCTCAGAGCCTGGAACCTGTTTCCGATTTGTCTCCCTCTCTCTCTGCCCCCCCCCGTTCATGCTCTGTCTCTCTCTGTCCCAAAAAAAATAAATAAACGTTGAAAAAAATTAAAAAAAAAATAGATGCTAAGATCAATGGAACAGAAGAGAGAACCTGGAAATGGCCCCACAAACGTATGGCCAACTCATCTTTGACAAAGCAGGAAAGAATATCCAATGAATAAAAACAGTCTCTTCAGCAAGTGATGCTGGGAAAACTGGACAGCGACATGCAGAAAAATGAACCCGGACCACTTTCTTACACCACAGACAAAAATAAACTCAAAATGGATGAAAGACCTAAATGGAAGACAGGGAGCCATCAAAATCCTTGAGAAGAAAGCAGGCAAAAACCTCTTTGATCTTGGCCACAGCAACTTCTTACTCAACACGTCTCTGGAGGCAAGGGAAATCAAAGGAAAAATGAACTATCGGGACCTCATGAAAATAAAAAGCTTCTGCACAGTGAAGGAAACAATCAGCAAAACTAAAAAGCAACCAACAGAATGGGAGAAGATATATGCAAACAACATAGCAGATAAAGGCTTAGTATCCAAAATCTATAAAGAACTTATCAAACTCAACAACCAAAAAACAAATAATCTGGTGAAGAAATGGGCAAAAGACATGAACAGACACTTGTGAAGAAGACATCCAGATGGCCAACTGACACATGAAAAAATGCTCCCTCCACGTCACTCATCATCAGGGAAATACAAATCAAAACCACAATGAGATACCACCTCACACATGTCAGAATGGCTAACATTAACAACTCAGGCAACAACAGATGTTGTCAAGGATGTGGAGAAAGAGGATCTCTTCTGTATTGTTGGTGGGAATGCAAGCTGGTGCAGCCACTCTGGAAAACAGTATGGAGGTTCCTCAAAAAACTAAAAATAGAACTACCCTATGACCCAGCAATTGCACTACTAGGCATTTATCCAAGGGATACAGATGTGCTGTTTTGAAGGGATACATGCACCCCAATGTTTATAGCAGCACTATCAAAAATAGGCAAAGTATGAAAAGAGCCCAAATGTCCATCGATGGATGAATGGATAAAGAAGATAAAGAAGATGTGGTGTGTGTGTGTGTGTGTGTGTGTGTGTGTGTGTGTATTACTCAGCAATCAAAAAGAAGGAAATCTTGCCATTTGCAACTACGTGGATGAAACTAGAGGGTAATAGGCTAAGTGAAATTAGTTAGGGGAACACAAATATCAATATGACTACACTCATATGAGGATGTTATGATACAGCACAGATGAACATAAGGGAAGGGAAACAAAAATAACAAAAACAGGGAGGGGGACAAAACAGAAGAGACTCATAAATATGGAGAACAACTGAGGGTTGCTGGAGGGGTTGTGGGAGGGGGGATGGGCTAAATGGGTAAGGGCATTAAGGAATCTACTCCTGAAATTAGTGTTGCACTATATGTTAACTTAGATATAAATTAAAAAAAATTTTTTTTTAAAAAAACACATTTAACAGCATAGTCTAAGTTCAGACCTTCAGGAGGACAGTCTGGTAGCATATATTAAAATGTCAAATATGAATGCTGAATATGAATACCCTTTGACCTAACAATTTCTGTTCTGAGTCCCCAGAGAAACCACTGTGTATATGCAGAAAGAAATATGTACCAGATGTTCCCTGCATCATAGCTTGTAGCAAAAAAACTGTAAGAATCAAACCCACTCCCCGTCCAAAAAAAGTCAAAAGATTCAATGGTGGTTATAATGAGGATGAAGCTACCAATGTCAGAGGCACACAAAAATTAATAAATTGTTTTATCAAATATGAGAGTAAAACAAGCAAGCAATCCTGCCAACTAATATTTTATAGTGTATAAAGTACAGTTTTAAATATGGACACATTACCAATAAAAATAAAACTACACACTGATCTTATCTGCATCTTTACATCAGTGTATACATTCAAATTGCACCCTTCAAAATTTTTGAAAATATTTTCTAATTGGCACAATCGGGGAACAACCTCTGGTCTGAAACCACCTTAAATGGTAACTTCAAAGTACACTGTGACAGAGCCTAAAGTAAGGTATGGAGAAAAAACTTTTAATACTTTCCATCTAAATGCATTTTAGCTTGCAAACTAAAGACAGTTTAAAGTACTAAAATATTATTACAGGAAAATTAGAATGGAGAATTATAAAAAAAAAAACCTAATTTTTAAAAATTTTATTTATTTTTGGGAGAGAAAGAGAGCATGATTGGGGGGTCGGGGTCAGAAAGAGAGGGGGACAGAGGATCTGAAGAGGGCTCTGTGCTGACAGCAGCGAGTCTGATGCGGAGCTCACACTCACGAACTGGTGAAATCATGATCTGAGCTGAAATCAGATGCTCAACCAACTGAGCCACCTAGGTGCCCCTATTTAAACTAATTTACTTCCATTTACCCTCTACCTACTGTTATCCCTTCTGAGGGATAACCTGATAAGAGCCTGGTTTTTAATAATATACTGTAAACTTCTAATGCTATTTCCTCAGTATTTCTTAGACAATACTTAGCATTTAGAAAGCACATGAACTTACGTGCTGGTCTTTTAATTCCCCCTGACATCCATAACAAAATCTGAAAAAGAAAGTTTAAGAATTATTTGTTAGGAACTCACTTGTTAATACAGTTCGGCAAAATCTCAGTAACAAGATCCTGTAATTAATAAGTAATTATCTTTACATATGACTTTTATGAGAAAGACAGAATCAAGAATACCAATAATTTAAGAAAATTCTATAGTCCCAAGGTCATCTCACAAAGCAAAATGCTACCTTAAAAAATTTTTAATTTTTTAGATAAAGACAGGTATCATGTTTTCACCCATAGGAGGAAGTTGAGAAACTTAACAGAAGACCATGGGAGAAGGGAAAGAAAAAAATATATATCTATATAGTTACAGAGAGGGAGGCAAACCATAAGAGACTTTTAAAGAGAACAAATGGAGGGTGGAAGGGAGTGGGGGATGGGGAATGGGTGATGGGTACTGAGGAGGGCACTTGTTGGGAGGAAGCACTGGCTGTGGCATGGAAGTGATGAACCACAGGAATCTACAACCGAAGCCAAGAGCACACCATATACACTCTATGTTAGGTAGCTTGAAAAAATATATGTACTTCATTATATTTTATACAATTATATACATAATTATATATAAACTGGAAAAGAAATTGAATCACTATGATGTACACCTGAAATAACAGGATCTATGTCAATTATACCTCAATAAAAAATTGTTTTGGCTAAAAAATAAAAATAAATTAAAGTCGTAAGAAATTTTTAATTTTATTTTCATCAAGGTTAAATACGAACACACCTTTCCTACTGGGATTCTGCCAGGGAATTAAGCCCTACAGAAAATAATCCGAGTGACTATTTTGCAACTCTCCTGAAGATAGCAGACAGCTGGTACAATTCTAGGTGGACAGAAGAGAAATTAATTTATGTGTGGATGCCTAAGTGCTTAATTTTCAAGGAATGGTTTAAAGAGTTACAAGATCCCAAAATGGGGGCACCTGGGTGGCTCTGGCATCTGACTCTTGATTTAGACTCACGACCTCAGGGTTTGTGAGTTCCAGCCCTGTGCTGGGCGCCATGCTCATAGCATGGAGCCTGCTTGGGCTTCTCTTTAACTCTCTCCCTCTGACTCTCCCTCTCTCTCTCTCTCTCTCTCTCTCAAATAAATAAATAGACTTTAAAAAAAAAAAAAGAAAAGAAAAAGTTCGGGCACCTGGGTGACTCAGTCAGTTAAGCAGCTGACTTTGGCTCAGGTTATGATCTCGTGGTTCCCGAATTTTAAGCCCAGTGTTGGGCTCTATGCTGACAGTGCAGAACCTGCTTGGTATTCTCTCTCTCTGTGCCTCTCTCTCTCTACCCCTCCCTGACTCTCTCTCTCTCTCTCTCAAATAAATAAATGAACTTAAAAAAAAAAGAAAAAAAAACCTTACTACAAAAAAATAGAGGCCCTCTCCCCATCCACCCCCACTTCATTTCCAGTTCCCCACTTGCAAAACTTTTAACTGTTTGATAGTTACCTACGCTTACAGTGAGATCTCGTTTTTTTCTGGCATTGGCCATAGACCTCCTATTATGGGAGATGAGAATTTAATTCTCTTTCAACCTTCTTGAACCAACAGCATGCATACACACAACTAATTCTCAATTCTTTCTACGTAACGAAATAATTTTGAATAGAACAATATTAAATGTTTCTTTTTATTATGACTACATAAACATATTCAGCTGAGTCATGTAATAAAACTCTTCTTTTTTTCAAAATATTTCTTGGGGCACTTCGATGGCTCAGTTGGTTAAGCCTCTGACTTTGGCTCAGGTTATGATCTGGTGGTTCATGGGTTTGAGCCCCACGTTGGGCTCTGTGCTCACAGCTCAGAGCCTGGAGCCTGCTTTGGAGTCTGTTTCTCCCTCTCTCTCTGCTCCCCTCCGCCCTTGCTCATGCTCTGTCTCTCAGAAATAAACATTTAGAAAATAATAATAAAGCACATTAAAAAATATTTTCTTGCTGGAGGCATCAGGGTGGCTCAGTTGGTTAAGCATCTGACTCCTCTTGATTTCAGCTCAGGTCGTGACCTCGCGGTTTGTGAGACAGAACCCTGCTTGGGACTCTGAGAGCAGATTCTCTCCCTCTCTCTCAAAATAACTAAATAAACTTAAAAAAATTTTTTTTTCCTGGAGTTAATAACTATATTGTGGTCCACAACCTTAGTTTTATTTATTTTTTTTTAATTTTTTTTTTTCAACATTTATTTTTGGGACAGAGAGAGACAGAGCATGAACGGGGGAGGGGCAGAGAGAGAGGGAGACACAGAATCGGAAACAGGCTCCAGGCTCTGAGCCATCAGCCCAGAGCCCGACGCGGGGCTCGAACTCCCGGACCGCGAGATCGTGACCTGGCTGAAGTCGGACACTTAACCGACTGCGCCACCCAGGCGCACTGACAACCTTAGTTTTCTATGTAATTATCACCAACTCAGCCCCAACCTTTCCCTGAGAAGTCTCAAAGCCTTCTCCATGTTTGCCTCCATCAGGAATTCGTCCTCCAGGTGACATCTCTCCTGGCTGGAGCATTCAGACCTTCTCCAAATTGGATTTTTATTCTCCATATCTGATACACAAGTGTCATTCTGTAATCTCCCCTTAGCATCATCCTAGGGCTTTCTTTAGATAAATATTCCTATTCTCTTCTGGTTATTCTCTTTCTCAGTTCCTTTGAACCATCTCTTCCACAGCTTCCCCAGAAAGTCTTGTTTTGCGGCCTTACAAGTCTGAAAATGTCTTTATTCTACCTACATTTACTTGATAGGTTTGCCAGGTATGTAATTTAGGTTGGTAACAATTGTTACTCTCCAAATTTTGATGGAAATTGCTCCCTGGCAGCATCCAGTATTGCTAAAAAGCAAATTTATTTTAATTCCAGATTATGTAACCTAACTTTCCCTCTCCAGAAATGCTTACAGTTAGTATTTTGGCTGCATATTCTAATATTTCACAACAATAAACTTTAGTGTGGGTCTATATTTCTTAACTATGTTAGGCACTTGGCAATCCGTTTCAATCCACCAAGCTCTGTCCTCCAAAAGTAGAAAATATCCTTTAGGAAAGAAATAGCTAAAGAACATTAGACCACAGTATTAGACCTTCTGGATAATCCTTCGGTTTTACACTGCAGAAACTGGCTAAGGCTACAAATCAGGGCTTTTTTGTTGTTTTGGAGAGCTGATATATCAGCATACGACTACACTTACTATATATAGATGGGTTTAGGAAAATTAATTTCTGGAAATCCAGATCTCTCTAATAATGAGTCATTTCAGTCATAACGAAGGCATTCTACCATCTTATTATCAGAAGTAATCTTGCCCAAATTAATATGACTATCTTTTTATATGTAGTAACAATGCATTCAAACATTACGACGTATAATAGATATAAATTAATCAAAACTCATATACCTTTCTCCATTATGTTCTTCTAGAGGAATCTCTTGAAAAGCATCCAAAGGAAATAAATGATGATAAGACCGTGCCAAGTGGGGAGCAGACACCAAAGTAAGACCTAACAAATAAAACACAGAGTCATATTTAATAGCCCAAACCTCATTAAGACAATGGCTGAGGGGCACCTGGGTGGCTTAGTCGGTTAAGCATCCAACTTCAGTTCGGGTCATGATCTCCCGGTCCGTGAGTTTGGGCCCCGTGTCAGGCTCTGTGCTGACATCTCACAGCTAGAGCCTGTTTCGGACTCTGTGTCTCCCTCTCCTCTCTGCTCCTCCCCCATTCACGCTCTGTCTCTCTCTCAAAATAAATAAATGTTAAAAAAAAAAAAAAAACAGACAACGGCTAAAATGTGAAATGATAGGCTAACTATTTTCAAGGTATTTTTTTTTTAGGACTGCTGGTATTCATTTCTTATTTACATGTCTCTTAAAAAGGAGATTCCAGGATGGAGTCTTATTTCTGTCACTAATTGTGTGACCTCTCTTGGCCATTAGCCAACTTATAAATGAAACAATGAAAGTAGAGCTGTGGGGCGCCTGGGTGGCTCAGTCGGTTGAGCATCAGACTTCAGCTCAGGTCATGATCTCTGCGGTCCGTGAGTTTGAGCCCCACATCGGGCTCTGTGCTGACAGCCTGGAGCCTGCTTCAGATTCTGTGTCTCCCCTCTCTCTCTGCCCCTTCCCCACTCATGCTATGTCTCTCTCTCTCTCTCTCTCTGTCAAAATAATAAACATTTAAAAAAAACTTTTTTTAAAACGAAAGTAAGAGCTGCAAAAACGTCTACCAGATCTACTGCAATGCCTTTAAAGAACATACTCATTTCAGAAAGAGAATCAGAAAACTGTTCTAGAATGCCATGGTTATTCTTAGAAATGAAAGTACTGAGCATGTCAATAAAAAATATACTCTTCTCACACATTAATCCAGAAACATAGGCAGAGCTTAATACTAACAATTTACTTTAATAGCCATATATGTAAGAAACTTTAAAGATTAATTTACTGGATAAAGGATAGTTCGTTCCTACCACAGATTTTACATTCAACTGGAAGTTCACAGTACTTTGCTCGACATTGTGGGCAGAAATACCCTCCTAATGTAAGTCCTGGCTCAGTGTTGCTATCCAAGTGCCTGTGGGAGGAAACATTACTTTAAAATGACTATATGACAATGTGAATGGTTACAGCAAAAGAAAGTATCCTACCCTGTAAAATCTTGAAGTTGTTTCATAGTTTACTTACACAAGGTTCATTCTTAACCTTTTTTTCTCTCTGCATTTGTTTTGAATAGTGTGCATTAATGTCTTTGTTTTCTGGGTTTTTTAAAAAGTAATCTCTACACCCAACATGGGGCTCAAACTCACAACTCCGACATAAAGAGTCGTATGCTCTACTGACTAAGTCAGCCAGGCACCCCAATTTGCAGTAAGGTATTTGAATTCACTCATGTTTCTTCTTCAGGGACTCATCTGCTGTTAATGCCATCCAGGGTATTTCTCATCTCAGACATTTGTGTCTAGAACTTTGATTTGGGTCTTTTTTGTAATAGCTGTTTTAACACCTTAACCACTAATTCCATCAACTGTGTTGTTCTGGATATGTTCTGTTCAATGATTTTCTCCTTGTTATGGGTGATATTTTCATACTTCTTTGCAGGCCTGGTCATTTTTGATTGGCTGCCAGGCATTATGAATTTTATTTTGTTTTAGGTGCTGGATTTTTCTGGTATTCCCTTAAATATACTGGGGCTTTTTCTAGAATGTACTTGGAAATGAAGTATAGAATATTCTAGAATATACTTGGAAATAGTTTGATCGGTTCAAAACTTGCTTTTTATTTCATTAGGCTGTCCATAATAGCTGTTAGTCTGGAATTAATTTGGTTCCATTTGCTGTGAACACTGTTCAATGCCCATTGTTAAAAGGTTTCCTTCTCCACAATGACTGTGAGAACATGAAATATTCCCTGCCCCGTGTGAGCTCCAGTGACCTATGCTGCCTGTTCCTCTTCAGTGGTTCTTTCCTGGGCCTCTAGTAGCAGTCATAGGAGTGGGATAACCATAACTCAGCTGATGACTCCAGGGAAGTCCCTGCGATCCCAAGAGTTCTCTGTCCAGCCCTTTACTTTCTAGTACTGTGCCTAGAAATTATAGCCATTTCAGCCTCCCCAAACTCTGAACTTTTGTTTTCTTCAACTGATCAAGACCTCCAGGCTCTGTGTGGGTTTCCCCCTCCTACAATGCAGCCTAGATATTTCTTCTAGGCAGTAAGCTGCACTCACAGGGCTCACCTCATTTGTTTCCCTTCTTTCAGTGGACATTTACCTGCACTGTCTGTTGTCCAGTCTGAAAATCATTGGAGTTATATGTTTTGTCTGCTAGGAGGGGAGAAAAGTAAATTCAGTCCCTATGGTACTTTATAGCTGGAGACACAGAGTCTTACTTGTGATTTACGAATTATTTAACTTTGCTTTATAATTATGTAAATATAAGTTCTACAGTTAAAACAAGGTATGTTCAGAAAAGTCTAGGGGCCATCCCTTTGCCTTTCTCTACACACTGCCAGGTAAACATTTTTTTAGTGTCTACTTTTTATTTCAATAGTCTTTTTATCATTAATATAAACATACTGTATATCTAGTCAAATCCCACCTTCATCTTAAGAGGACTGGCAGTATACTATACACTTTTCTCTACTTTGCTGTTTTATCTAATAACATATCCTGAAGATACTCCACAGGAGTAAAGGAGATAGTCCTCACTCCTTGTTACAGCTATATAGAAGGTAACCTTTTACAAAAGCCAATACACTGCAAGCCCATATAATTTTAGCATTTTTTTAACTTATAGAAGGAATTTAAAACGTAAAAACATCATCACTGACAGTTTCAAAGTTTTACTTACGCCATGCTGAAAGAGGGTTTTGCATCTTGATCAGACAGAGAAGCAATGGTATGCTGAGGAAATCCTTCACAGAAGAAATGTATTACTTTCTTTTTCCAAGCACATAGCAAAATTCTAGGACTAGGAAGCTAAAAATGTTCTCTACCAGAAAGCCCACAAAGTTGTACAAAAGTTCTCTCTCCTGACTTTTGGAATGGCTTATTATAGTATGTATAGTAATTACCAGGTTATAAAAAAATTAAAAGTTGAGATATGGGGGAAAGATCGGTCCATACATATGGCCGTAGATTCTAAAGTTTGTAATTTTCTAATTCAGTAACAACACGTGCTGCTTTTTTAAAAAGAAAATGTTTGTAATTTTTAAATACTTCTGACATCATTGAGAAGTCTATTACATAGCTGTCACTTTCATTTATATAAGAATATACTTCTATGTTTAAAATTTTGGTATGCCCAAACCCATGTAATTTGCTTTCCATACATATTTTTT
This sequence comes from Lynx canadensis, assembly GCF_007474595.2. Lineage (NCBI taxonomy): Eukaryota > Metazoa > Chordata > Mammalia > Carnivora > Felidae > Lynx > Lynx canadensis. Next base: position 136,409,954 of record NC_044303.2, on the reverse strand, counting down.
TAAGGAAGTTCTTTTTTCTTTTTTTAATGATTATTTCTTTACTTTGAGAGAGAAAGAAAAAGCAAGCGAGCACAAGCAGGAGAGGAGTAGAGATAGAGGGAGAGAGAAAATCCCAAGCAGACTCCATGCTGTCAGTGCAGAACCCGATGTGGGGCTAAATGTCACGAAACTATGAGATCATGACCTGAGCTAAAATCAAGAGTTGGCGGCTAACATGAGGCACCCAGGTCCCCCTCCATACATATTTTTAAATTCTGAAAACAAGTCCAAGAGAAGCAGAAACCATAAGAAAACGTATTTCATTACTAAAAAATTTAAGTCTATCTACAGATCAAAACAAGGAAAGGTAAAGGTAAATGGCCAAAATGAAAAAATATTTGCGGCATGTGACAAAAAGGGTTGATATTCCTAAATGGCTCTAACAAATCAATTTGAAGAATACATTATTATAAGTTTAAATAACTTTAAATGGGCGAAAGAAATGTTATCGGTAAATAAAAAAAATTAGCCAACCATAACATTTAAATATATTAACTGTTTATGTCAAGTATTATTCTGTATGCTTTAAGTGTATTACGTTAATTGTTGCAACACACGAGATAGACACATCATTTACAGATAAGGAAACAGGAGAGGTTGACCAGTACTAGAAATGGACTAAAAAAAGACAGAAAAGCATTCCATCTCACTAACAGTTAAAAAATGTGTATTAGCAAAGAAAACAAGAGGTGCTTGGGTGCTTCAGTCAGTTGAGCAGCTGATTTCAGCTCAGGTCATGATCTCAGTCAGTGAGTTCGAGCCCTGCATCAGGCTCTGCACTGAGCGCTCAGAGCCTGGAGCCTGCTTTGGATTCTGTGTGTGTCTCTCTCTCTCTGCTCCTCCCCCACTCACGCTGTCTTTCTCAAGAATAAATAAACATTAAAAAAAATTTTTTTTTAAAACACAACAAAATAAAAAAAATCAAAGGGCACCTAGGTGACTCAGTCACTTAAGCCTCTGACTCTTGATTTCTCCGTTCATGATCTCATGGTTCCTGGGATTGAGCCCCATGGGCTCTGCGCTACAACACTGAGCCTGCTTGTGTTTCTCTCTCTCTGACCCTTCCCCAGCGGCATTTGCAAGCGCTTGCTTATGTTCTCTCTTTCAAAATAAATAATAAACATTTTTATTTTTAACTTTATTTTTTAATGTTTGAGAGAGAGAGAGAGCAAGCGAGCACATATGCGTGGGAGGGGCAGGGAGACAGAGGATGGGTGGCTCAGTCAGGCATCCAATTCTTTATTTCAGCTCAGGTCATGATCTCACCAGTTCATGAGTTCAAGCCCCACGTCGGGCTCCATGCTGATAGTGCAGAGTCTGCTTGGGATTCTGTCTCTCCCTCTCTTCTGCTCCTCCCCATCTCGTTCTCTCTCTCAAAATAAATAAATAAGCTTTAAAAAAATGTATAAAGAAATCCTTTCTCATACTTAAAAAGTTTATGCCTTTTTCCACTGTAAACATGATAAGTGTTCATTATAAAAGTTTTGGAAAATATAAGAAAATGAAAAATTGTTTCAGACGATGCAAAACCCATCATTCTTCTTTTCTTGAAAAAAAATCCCTTTTAAAAAATATTTTATTTATTTTAAAAGATTTTAAGTAATCTCTACACTTACAGTGGGGCTCAAACTTATAACCCTGAGATCAAGACTCACAGGTTCTACCAACTAAGGCAGCCAGGTGCAACCCCCCAAAATCCCTTTTAAACAATGTGATGTACCTCCCTGCAACCTTCTGTGTTTGCAGTTTGTATTACACAGCTTTGATCAAACAGTACAAAGAATTTTGTAGCTTATCTTTTAAATTTCTTAACACAATAAGAATTTTTCTATAAATGCATTGTCTTTGTACCTTTCTAGCTTTAAAAATAAAACAAAGTCAGTAATGGCTGTTGTGACAGGACAACAAATGGTTTTGTTTTTTTTTTTTTTAATGTTTTATTATTTATTTTTGAGGTACAGAGAGAGAGAGAGAAAGAGAAAGACAGAGAGTGAGTGGGGGAGGGGCAGAGAGAGAGAGGGAGACACAGAATCTGAAGCAGGCTCCAGGCTCTGAGCTGCCAGCACAGAGCCCGAGGCAGGGATCGAACTCATGAACCGTGAGATCATGACCTGAGCCGAAGTTGGACACTTAACCGACTGAGACACCCAGGCGCCCCGGTTTTAGTTTTCTTTTAACTTCTTTGTACTTTCCAAGATTGCTTCAACAGGATAATTTTCTCTAATTATAAAACATTTAAGTTAAAAGAAATAAATTCTTAAGCATTAAAATAAACTTGTACAAATGAAAACAGCAAGTCTAATTTGACCCCAGTCATTTTTAAATATCCATTTTACAACAACATAAAATAAACACTTACCCATACGAATAAGTGAGCATTCAGAACCTGAGCTAGCAGGTGGAGGACTGACATGATGTGTCAGCAATTCTTTGTAATGGCTTTCATCTAAAATAACATGGTATGTGCCTAGGAAGACGAAAGTAAAAGAAAAAAAAATCAGCTTTCCAGACATGATATCAATTGTAATTTCTACGTAATTCTGTAAGTTATACCATCTGAAAATGTACATTTTCAAAATTAAGTATTTAAGTTAAATCATCATTTTTCAAAAACCTCATTTAACTGACATCTCTAAATTGACTTCTCTAGGAATAACTACAATTACAATTTAATTAGAGCCAAGTTATAAGATCTTTATTATTATTTTTAAATGTTTTATTTATTTATTTTGAGAGAGAGAGAGAGAGAGGAGGGAGAGGTTGAGCAAGGAAGGGGCAGAGAGAAAAGAAGGGAGAAAGAATCCCAAGCAGGCAAAGCCTGATGCAGGGCTCGATCCCATAAACAGTGAGACCATGACCTGAGCCAAGATCAAGAGTCAGACACTTAACCAACTAAGCCACCCAGGCGCCCCTAAGATCTTTACAAAGTATTACACATTAGTGAAATTTCTAGCATTTCAAGAGTCATAACACTTCCTCTAAATACTGCCATAACTACTAAAAAGTTCTTGCATTTTGAGATGATATCTTACAGAATCAATAATACATTTAAGATGACTATACTATTACAGACTTCAGGACATGAAGTGATTCAAACTTAGTAGCATGAAAATATCCTAATTTATAATTTTTTCCCATGTTTATTTATTTAATTCGAGAGAGAGTCAGAGAAAGAGCAGGGGAAGGCCAGAGAGAGACAGAGAGAGAGACAGATGAGAGAGAGAGAGAGAGAGAGAGAGAGAGACAGAGAGAATCCCAAGCAATCTCCACGCTACCAGTGCAGAGCCCCACACAGGGCTCTACCTCACGAACTGTGAGATCATGATCTGAGCTGAGATCAAGAATTGGACATCCAACTGACTGAGCCACCCAGGTGCCCTGAAAACATCCTAATTTAATTAATCAATTGTTATTTCTTACATAGTAATTATGATACTAATGAAGATTTTAGATATATACCACCAGTTTCACGAGCAAGTACAGTGCAAACCCGAACCTCTGCAGACAATCCGATAACAGACACTCTAATTTTAGTTGCCTTTAGGGTCTTCATAAAATCCACGTAAATGGAGCATTTGGGGGGGAAGAAAAAAACATGCAAGAATTAATGTGCTTGAAAAACAAGTTTCTGAAAACTAGTAATAAATTCACTACAGAATTCTCCTCTGGCTTTTATTATAAAGAAATGCACTGATTCTACCTTGATTAGATCATAGATATTAGATGGGTCACAAGTTGTGAGGCTGCTAAAGATGATTAGCACTTCTCTACTTGTATGTCCAGGCATGTGTCTACAGAAAGATAAAACATATTCCAATTAGGAGTAGATTAATTAATTTACCTAGAAAAAATAGTATTGTGGTTTATTTATTTAGACTATTGTTTTAACACCGCAAAGGAATGAATTGCGAGTATACTCTACGTCAATGTAAATTTTTCTAAAATTAGCTACACAAAAAATTGATTCATTTATTCATTCCATAAATACTGACTGAATACTGTTTTTAGGTTCTGGGGATAGAGTAATAAGCAAGACTGAACAACATTCCTGACATCATGAAGCTTACAAACTAGTAGATTCATTTCATACAAAGTCTAAAGTGTACATTGGAAAGTATGAAAATACCATACAGATCGACTTTAAGGTGTACCTTGATAAGAGTAACATACTTCTTTTTTACACTTATTGATTGACTTATTGATCAATTTATCTATTTATTTATTGAGAGAGTGCACAGCAAGCAGAAGAGGAGCTGAGGGAGACAGAGCATGAGAGAGAGGGACGAAGACTCTTAAGCAGGCTCCACACCCAGCACAGAACCCAGCGCAGACCCAGCATGGGGCTTGATCTTACAATCTGAGCCAAAACCAAGAGTCAGATGCTTAACCAACTGAGCCACCAAGGCACCCCAACATACTTCTTTTTTAAGGCTACAATTTAACCTCATATTTGATTCAGACTCACAATACTCACAAACAGTAATTTTTGTGTATCAATTACACAATAATTCATGGGACTTTAAGATGTGATGAGCTGTTTTCCACTCTACTAAACAGATTTTTATGCTTTTGGGGGGCAATTTTGTCAGTTATTTCTAGCTTTCTTCCTTTTATCTTCATTGTTGGGCTGATTTCATTTGTGGATGTTGCCATTGTGCCTACCTTTAATATGGGTATTACCTCCTCACCTACTTCAAACTAGAAAAATATCTATTATATAAAAGTACAAAAACCAGGATGGACAATCCAGGAATAAAATATATGAGCTAATACTAACTGAATATTTCTATTAGGGTCTTAGCTACATTCCACATACTTGAACTTGCTGGAAAAGTGTGCTATTGATTTGCAGATATACTACAAAACAAAAACGTCAATAAATGTACAACAAACTCACAATTAATTTCACATTAAATTCCATATATAATCAATTTTCAAAAAAAACATTTTCCATCAACATTTTCTTTGTACTAATACTGCTACAGTTTTAATTTTCTAAAATCTTTAAGAATCTATCTTACCAGCTAAAATGTAAAATAAAAATTACAAATCAATACCACACTAAACATCATAAATGACATTAGATATTTCTCTTAATAAGAGTTTCGTTACAGCTCAGTTTATGGACACACATATCAAAACATTATCATCTCAATTCACTCAAAAAGCTTGAAATGAATTATAAATAAAAAATGTAAAATACCAACTTTAGAGTTTGCATAGCCATGCTTAATGAGTTATAGAGAGATGGTTCTCCATGGCAGGTCATATCTACAGCTTTCTTCAAATGTAATGTGTTTCCTTGGGTTTCCTAAAATAGAAATGTAATAATCTACTTATAATAAAATTTTATTATACATTATAGAAATTTGTGTTTTCCCTAAATTTACTTATCCATGTTGTTAAAGAACAGAATCTCCTCATTTACATTTTACAGCAAGTGACTCTTTTATGAGGAATGTTTGTTGCATAAACTTTACTTCATATTGAAAAATAGAATAAAATAATCTGCTTCTATCTATTAGCACACATTTTTTTTTTTTTTTTTTTTTCTAATTTAAGTAGGCTCCAAATCCAACAAGGAGCCCATGACCGGCCTGAACTCACAAAACTGAAATCAAAACCTCAGCTGAGATCAAGAGTCAGATGCTTAACCAACTGAGCCACCCAGGTGCCCCAACACACATTTCTTTTTAACATGGGGCTTGAACTCATGACCCTGAGACCAAGAGTCGCATGCTCTACCAACTGAGCCAGCTTGGCGCCCTATTAGCACATACTTTAAATATTATTAAAGTGCACAACTTTTTACTTTTTTCCTTATTTCATCATTTTAGAAACTCATACATTTTAGCATTTTAACATCTCCAAAATCACACTGTGTCTTACAACCAGTGGCAGCCAGGCAGCATCACTGCCTGGTTACATGTGAACCTATGAATGGCTACTGATATGTTGTACCAACTGCATTACATACACTGTCCTATTCAAGTTCAGTTTAACTGCCATTTAAAGTGTTTCTAGGGCCCTGGGAGGCTCAGTCTGTTGAGCATCTGACTCTTGATTTTGGCTCAGGTCATGATCCCAGGGTCGTGGGACTGAGCCCCACATCAGGCTCCGCGCGGAGCACGGAGCCTCTTAAGATTCTTTCTCTCTCTCCCTCTGCCCCTCTCCCCTGCCTGTGTGCTCTCTAACATAATGTAATGTAACATAACATAAAGTGTTTCTAAAAAAGGTTATAATGCAAAAGGTGATATTTTATGTAGAAAGGCAAAGAACAGTGAAGTATAATTTATTATTAGTGAAGCAAAATGCATTGAGAGAAGAATGACTGTAATTTCCTATTTTTATTCAGGGATAAAAAAAGGAATTTTATATGACCTAAGAAAGGAAGATTTCCACAAATAAACATAGCTGTGTTATCTTCTATTACTGAAGTAACATCTGAAAAGATGGTCTATTTCATACCAAGCAGTACATATAAAGTGAGGAGAATTGCCAAGTTCTTGAGAATAGCTATCAGACATGTCAAATTATCAAGGAGCTAGTGTAAATATAATTTTTTTCTTTTTTTGGTATGAACAATTTACATTATCATCAGATACTATGTCAAAGTTTAACTGCTAGAGTGTTTCCTTCTTGATGGCTCATAAATAAAGGCATCTTATAAATGATGTAATCTGAGATTCAATGAAATATAGTTAGACATTTTCTATTTCAACACGGTCTTCACTTTAATGAAAACCAAAACATTATTAAATTGATTTTATCATATAATTCATCCAACTACCTCCATACTGTTGAACAATTCTTCCCAGTTTGTCACTAGTATATTTGTAAAATGAGGCTTTTTCTTTCATAATGTTTCCTAAGTATAAATTACAAGGAACAACCATTTTTATGGCTTTTCCCAAAAATGTTAAAAAATTAATCAGCCCATAAGCACTATAAGTACCAGTCAGTTTCTCCGTGGTTCAACAAGCAGTATACTGCTTCTCAAACTTCATTCTCCTCATTGAAAATACATAAAACAATTAAATGTTGTTGAGTGGTTTTGCTTTGTTTTTTGATCATTTGTTTGCCTAAATATTTTTTTAAAAAGTTTATTTCTTTTGAGAGAGAGAGACAGAATGCATGTGGGGGCAGGAGGCAAAGCGAGAAAAGGAGTCAATCCCAACAATCCCAAGCAGGCTCCATGCTGCCAGTGCACAGCCTGACACGGCACGGCGCTCAATCTTATAAATCGTGAGATCATGACAGAGCTATTTAGTTTTTCTTTTTATTCTGGTATGAATTATCTGTCTTCTTTGTCCATTCATCTCCTTGGAGCTTCTTGGTGTTCTTATTTATCTAAATAGGTTTTAAAATACTAAGCATTTGCCATTATTTATACATTTTTCAAGTATTTATTCTTGTAATCATAAAATTTAAAAATGAAAATTACCAGGGCATTGGGATGGCTTAGTCAGTTAAGCACCCGAGTCTTGATTTTGGCTCAGGTCATGATCTCTCGTTTCCTGAGTTCCTGAGTTCAAGCCCTGAGGCAGGCTTTGTACTGTCAGCACAGAGCCTGCTTGGGATTCTCTGTCTCCCTTTATCTCTGCCCCCCCTGCCTGCACACATACACACACACACTCTCTCTCTCAAAAATAAATATAAGATAAAAAAAAAAAAAGAAATAGTGGTACCTGAGTGGCTCAGTCAGTTAAGTGTCCAACTCTTGATTTCGGTTCAGGTCACGATCTCAAGGTCAAGGGATTGAGCCCGTGTTGGGCTCCATGCTGAACATGGAGCTGCTTGGGATTCTCTCCCTCTCTCTCTACCCCTCTCCCTGATTAGCATTCTCTCTCCCCCTCAAAATAATAGACGTGAAAGAAAAAGAAAGAAGAAAAAGAAGAAAAGAAAAGCAATAAGAAGAAAGAAAGAAAGAGAAAAAGAAAGAGGAAAAGAAGGGAAAGAAAGAAAGAAAGAAGAAAGAAAAAAAAAGAGAGAGAAAGAAAGAAAGAAGAAAGAAAGAAAGAAAAAGAAAAGAAAGAAAGAAAGAAAGAGATGAGAGGAAAGAAAGAAAGAAAGAAAATGCAAAGTACCTTACTAGGTCCAAATTCCTCCTTCATAAGTGAGAAACAAACATAACAAGTTAAATAATTGGCCACAAGACAAACACCTACCCAGTGGCATGACCAGAACTTAAACCTACATTTCCGGCTCTCCATCCACTTCTCATTCTACCATACCATACAAAATATTTTGTTCATCTCCTACTATATTGTGAGTACAGAAAACAGCCTATACATTACTGTCAGTGTGGTTTATAACAGTGATTCTAATCAGAGAGACAAAGTGTGGTTTATAACAGTGATTCTAATCAAGAGACAAAGGGTGCCCTCAAGAGGCCTATCAGAATATCGAGAGGATTTTTTTTTAATTAAAAAAAATTTTAACGTTTATTCATTTTTTAGAGAGAGAGAGAGAGACAGAGTCGTGAGCGGGGGAGGGGCAGAGAGAGTGGGAGACACAGAATCCGAAGCAGGCTCCAGGCTGTCAGCTGTCAGCAGTCAGCATAGAGCCCGACTCGGGGCTCAAACCCACAAACTGTGAGATCATGACCTGAGCCGAAGGCAGACGCCTAACCGACAGAGCCACCTAGGCTCCCCTCCTGAACTAACTTTTAAGATGATAAAATTCAGTTAGGCATGCCATATAAGCAGAAAAACTGAGTTATTAACAATATCTACAATTCAATTTTTAAACTCTTATTCTTTAGAGGTTTAAATTAAAAAAAAATTTTTTTTAATGTTTATTTATTTTGAGAGACAGAGAGACAGAGTGAGAGCAGGGGAGGGGCCAGAGAGAGAGAGGGAGACACAGAATTTGAAGCAGACTCCAGACTCTGGGCTGTCAGCACAGAGCCCGACACGGGCTCAAACCCACGAACTGTGAGATCATGACCTGAGTTGAAGTAGGTCGCCCAACCGACAGAGCACCTAGGCGCCCTAGAGGTTTAACTTTTAAAAAATTAATTTTAAGACTAAGTGGATTTTTAGAATGGTTACAATAATTTTATCTTAATTCTTTCGAGATAAGACTGTATGAATCTTAACATTTACATTCACTGCAGTAGTATTCATTACTGTACAGAACTCAATTTAAAACAGTTCATCTTAAATACCAAGAGTTTAATGGAGGATTTAATGGAGGGTTTATTAAGTGTTTCACAATGAGAGTATAAAAGAAGTCTTCATTTTACTTATTAGGCAACCTTATAAACAGGGTTACAAACAAGGTTGAGTAAATAGAGCCAAGTCCTTGAGTCCTATGAAGGTAATTTTATGCATACCTGAGAGTTCGGTCAGTTTTTCAGCTCTTTTACTCTTTGTTACAATTATTCCAATCTCAAAATAAAAACAAAAATGATCATTAATTTAACAATTTATTTTTTCTTGATAAGAATGTAAATAACCTGAATTAGTAATTACAAAAGAAATAAGAGAAATTTTTTCTCATGCTGCTTTTGACATAAATTTAGCTATGATTTCACTTTACATTATTTAATTTCTAGAGTTACCTTACTTTTCATTGACAAATGTACCAGAAACTGGTACACAATCTGGATCACTTAATAATCCACAGAATGTATGCCCAATGTTCTAAAAATAAATTATAATTGGCAGTAATATCAGGAATCTAATTGTGAATTCTATCACTTATCTACATACCTGACTAATAGGATTTTGATCAAAATACTCTTCTACGAAGTATTCCAACAACTGTATAAAGAAAACAAAAACACTAGATAAGGGCAAAATAATAACCATACAGAACATGTTTGGTGAAACCTATTTATCAAGCATCACTTTATGATTTTTAAAAAATGCTTAGTAAAAATATTAAATGAGAATAAGTTTAAAAATATTAAAAATAAAAATCACAACACTAAATAAGCCTGAATTTAAAATGGTAGATGGTGAGACAGAAACAATCTAAACATGGAAAGATCCAATGAAGCCAAACACAGGAGAATGAGCACAAGTGGGGATGGGTTTTGACAAATTAGGAATAATCTGAATATGTTTATAAGCTGAGGGGACTGATCTGAATTAAGTCCAGAGACAGTGAAAATTTGGTAAGGAAAAGGGATAACTGACCGACAAAGCAAGATGCTGACTGGCGTAGGAGGATAGAAATTAAGAGCATAAATAATTAGCCATTTTGGCGTATCATTTTTCAAAATGATGTGGTAGCACTTCTTACTTATAGTTTATAACTCAAAAAAAATTACATTCTTTAAAAAATTTCTTCATGGGAATGTACGATATTTACTCAGGGGAAGAGGATAGAAAGAAAAAGAGTGACCAAGTTCCAGGGCACTCCAGCATTCGAAAATTGGAGAGGAGCCTGAGAAGCAAATCAAGAGACTATCTATAACCAAAGTCAAAAGAAGAATGGGTGGGGCGCCTAGCTAGCTCAGTCCTTAGAGAGTGCAACTCTTGATCTCGGGGTCAAGACTTCGAGCCCCAAATCAGGGGTAGAGTTTACTTACAGCGCGTGCGCGCGGCACACACACACACACACACACACACACACAACTAACTAAAAAACAAAAGAGGGACACCTTTCAGGGAGAAGTGGTCAACTGTTTCAGTTTCTGATAAAGATAAAAAGGCACTGAATTTCACATCATGGAGGTTATGGTGGGCCTTTAAAATGTAGTCGTGAAGACAACATTCAAATTGGAGTATGTTAAAGAGAGAATGCTGTGGATATTAAACTGTAGAGAGCTGACTAATATTGGAATAAGCGCACACAAATTCACTAAAAGAGAAGGTAAAGAACAAATCTAATCTAGTAAATTTTAAGAACTTGTGTACAAAAAATGGAGCAGAGGATTCTGAAGAAGAATGGCTTCTCCCTCACCCTACTCTTCTGAAGCCCCATTCATGACTCATACAAGTCCCGTGAAATTTCACCAATACACTTGCTTTTGGGAAAAAGTAAAGAGAAGAAGTATTCTTATTTTTTCCCTCTTCTGCCAGAAATTATGAATGCATAGGGAAAGAAATCAAAAACAGACTTTCCTTGTCGGAAGATAACAATTCAAACTTCAGGCTTAGTTGGGGGAAGAGTTCAAAGTATGGGAATATCTCCTCATGGAAATGCATTACATCCTCCCTTCCTTGCCCATTAGTTAGAGTAAACAAGAAACAGGACAACATAATCTCAGAAGAGAAAAACGGATCCCCAGAAACCCAACACAGCCTGCACGCCACCCAAGCTGAGCTCCCTCCTTGCGTGCACACCACTCCATCCCAGCTGCTATTCTCTTGGGTCACGGAAAAGTGCATGAAATACAAAATACAAAACACCCAGGCTAAAATTAAGCATTAGAAAAGAAAAGATGATCCACATAAAAATCTGTTCATGAAGGTTCACAGCAGTATTATTCACAAAGGCCCCCAAAAGTGGAAATAACCCAGTGTTGTATATAATGGAATATTGTTTGGCAAAAATAAAGACATGAAGTACTGAAAAATGCTACAACACAGATGAATCTTGAAAACATTATACTAAGTGAAAGAAGTCAGTCACAAAAGATGACATGTTGTATGTTTCCATTTATATGAAATGTTCCAAATAAGAACGTCTATAGAGACAGAAAGAACATTAGTGGTTGCCTTGGCCTGAGATGGATTGGGGGAAAACAGAGGGTGACTGTTAAATGGTACGGGTTTTTTTTTTTTTCTTAGTAATAATAAAAATGCTCTAAAATTGACTGTGGTAATAATGTTGAACTGTAAATTTACAAAAAACTTTAACAGTATATTTTAAATAAGTTAATTTTATGGTATGTGAATTCCATCTTAATAAAGCTATTACAGTAAAAAAAAATTTTTATTTTAGAATTCAGTGTCCTTTTCCACATTTAGTATAAATAAGAATGATTTTACTATACCTTTAAAGTACAAGTCAATCTATTTGGCTTTAAATCTTGGTCTTCCATTGTTCTTGATCCATCTACTACCACATAAAGATGACGCATCTACCAAAAAAAAGGTAGACAATTCAAAAATGAAGACAATTTTCAAAAACATTTTTGACCAAGAAATAAAAATGTCATTTACTATTTACATATTATACACACACACACACACACACACACACACACACACACACTTTTTGTTTTTAAGAGTCGGGGTATGTGTGGGCGAGCGGGGGAGAGGGGCAAAGGGAAAGGGAGAATGTTAACCAAGCTCCATGCCCAAGGTGGCACCCAAGGAGGGGCTCAAACTCACAAGCCCATGAAATTATGACTTGAGCTGTAATCAAGAGTCAGACACTCAACCAATTGAGGCACCCAGGGAGCCCTCTTAACTTATATTTTTAATATATTCTTTTTAAAAGGTCTGTTGACTTAGTATTTTTATTCTGTCAAGACAAATGTTTCTGTAACCCAGCTAGTTCTGTCCTGGTAAAGAAAAAAAAAAATAGGGGCATCCTGGGTGGCTCAGTTGGTTGAGCATCTGACTTTGGTCAGGTCATGATCTCACGGTTCATGAGTTCGAGCCCTATAACGGGCTCTCTGTGTCAGTGAAGAAACCGCTTTCGGATACTCTGTCTCTCTCTCTCTCTGCCCCTCCTCCACTCGCTCTCTCTCTAAAATGAATAAACAATAAAACAAATTATATAAAAAATTAACATACCATTCCAAGTCGAACCTGTCCATGGTGCTCAACACTCTGTTAAAATTATGCAAACATTTTAATAGAATGTCCTTTATTACCCAAAATCAATATAACTTTTCAAGTAACCTGAATTTTTTTAGTGAAATAAATTATTAACTTAGGGGATCCACATAATTACAGGCATTTGGATAGTCCCTGAAGACCCAATTCCCTGCTGAGATGCTAGGTTGCTGGTTCCTTCCTCCTATTCAAGAGTTTAAAGGTCAGTTTCCTTGGAACACAGCTGTAATGAAATACTAAAGAGTGGGTATAGGTGGAGAGAAAGACTTAAAGGAGTCAGTTTTACCTTTTATAACACACTTACAAACAGTTTACATACCTTTTTCTCTTTGCTTTGAAGAGAATATCTTCTATTGTAGCTTTAAGTGATCCTGATTCATCTTCTTTAAGAATCTCCCTATAAGGAATAATGACTCATTAGAAAGAAAAGTTAAAAATTTATTAATCCAAAAGAATGAAAATGTGTATCTGCACAGATCTGGATTTGCACATGAACATTCACAGTGGCATTATTCGTAAAACCAAATGTTGTAATCAATCTAAATGTCCATCAACTGGTGAATAGAGGAATAAAAATATGGTATACAATATAATGCTATTCAGCAATAAAAAGGAAAGAATTATTGATCTCTGCTACAACATGGATGAACCTTGAAAATATTGTTATGTGAAAGAAGCCAGACATAAATGACTACATATTATATGATTACACTTATATGAAATATCTAAAAGGGCGAATCCATAGAGACAGAAAGTAGATTAGTAATTGCCTAGGGCTAGAGGTACGAATGGAATTAATCACAAATGGGCATGAAAGATCTTACTGGGGTGGTGAAAACATGTGTTAAATATATTTTAATAAATGTGTTAGAAAAACCCAATCACCGAGGAGTGCCTGGCTCAGTTGGTTAAGTGTCTGCCTCTTGATTTGGCTCAGGTCATAATCTCACAGGTTAGTAAGTTCAAGTCCTGAGTAGGGCTCTGCACTGACAGCCTGCCCGGAATTCTATGTCTCCCTCTCTCTCTGCCCCTCCCCTACTCATGCTCGAGCTCTCCCTCTCTCAAAATAAATTAACTTAAAACAAATAAATATTAAAAAAAAAAATAGTCACTGGAAGAGAGATAAAGCCGTAAAACAACACTGAGAAACAATGTTTAAAGAGAAAGAGAACAAGAACGCCCTACTCACCATGTCCTTTCATAGCCTCCTTCCCATCGCTTAGTTCTTTCAGTTCGTCATCCATTGCTTCTCTTAAATGTATTATCAATATCCTGTAAAAATCACTAGATCGTGAATTTTCTAAAAATATTTGCCACCAAATTCATACATTTCAATTTGAAAAGTAAAGAGAGGGAAGCAAACATATAAAGTAAAAAATAAATAAAAACAGAGAATGCAAGATCATTGAATTCTTAGCAATTTATTCACTAATTGTTGTTGAAAATACTTCACAAATTCTCATGAAACTTTTTCCCATTCTTAGGAAAAAATACAAACATTTACACACAATCTGGCACCAATGGAGATAAGCATCTTTTTACAATTTTTAAAAACAAAAATGCATTATAGATGTGTCATAGGATAAGGCCACAGAATTAGGGGAAGTGAAGTGAAGAGTAGATGAAACAAGATTAGCTGCAAATGATCGTTATTATAGCTGAGTGATGGATTCACGGTGATTCACTATATTACCTGTCCACTTTTGTGTATGTGAATTTTCTCATTATCAAAAATTTATTTTTTTATTTTTTTATTTTTTTAAATTTTTTTATTCAACGTTTATTTATTTTTGGAAAGAGAGAGAGCATGAACGGGGGAGGGGCAGAGAGAGAGGGAGACACAGAATCGGAAGCAGGCTCCAGGCTCTGAGCCATCAGCCCAGAGCCTGACGCGGGGCTCGAACTCACGGACCGCGAGATCGTGACCTGGCTGAAGTCGGACGCTTAACCGACTGCGCCACCCAGGCGCCCTCAAAAATTTATTTTAAGTAAGCTCTGCACCCAGTGTGGGGCTGGAACTCACAACCTCAAGATCAAGAGTTACATGCTCTATTGACTGAGCCAGGCAGGCACCCCCATCATAATCACAAGTTTTAAATGAAATTTATTGACAGATCCAACATGGCAGAGAAGGAGGGGGACCTGAAGATCCCTTGTCCGTCAAACACAGCAGTGTTTAGACCAAAGGACTTTGAATTCCAAGAGTCCGGGCTGCAGAGTGACAGAGCCATCTCCAGGGGCCCACTGGGGACAACCTGGAGGGCCACAGGTGGGGCCTCAGGGAACCAATAGCAGGCCCACAGTGGAGGGGGGACCCACCTACACCAAACCCCGCTCCTCCACACCTGGTAATGCTTATCTACTGGAGCAGAACTGACGTGCTGATGAACCAGACAGCCCCTCTTCCAGACAGTGCGTGCCACTGAGATTCCAAGGCACTCAGTGTTTTTGCATTTTTCTGATTAATTCTTGGACAATTCTTATTATACATATATTTTTTTCTTCCTTTTCTCCTTCTTATTTCTTCCCTCCTCTAGTCTGGTATTCTGGTTGTTGTTTTGTTTAAGCAGACTTTTTTTTTTTTTTTTACCTTCTTACGTTTAAAGTTTTATTTATTTTTATTTTTTAAAATTTACATCCAAATTAGTAAGCATATAGTGAAACAATGATTTCAGGAGTAGATTCCTTAATGCCCCTTACCCATTTAGCCCATCCCCCCTCCCACAACCCTTCAAGTAACCCTCTGTTTGTTCTCTATATTTAAGGAGTCTCTTCTATTTTTGTCTCCCTCCCTGTTTTTATATTATTTTTGTTTCCCTTCCCTTACGTTCATCTGTTTTGTGTCTTAAAGTCCTCATATGAGTGAAGTCATATGATTTGTCTTTCTCTAATTCACTTAGCATAATACCCTCCAGTTCCATCCACGTAGTTGCAAATGGCAGGATTTCATTCTTTTTGATTAAGCAGACATATTTGACTATTCTCTTTATACTTGTTCTATATCTCCTTTTTTGTTTTCCTCCCTCTCTCTCTGGATTAACCCATATAGTTTCTCTGACTGGTCAATTTTATTTTCTCTTCTTTTTCTCTGCCCCTGTTGTTTCTCTCTTTGTATGGGATAAGGCCTCTTCCACCAACACCGCCCCCCCCCCTTTGGTATTTGTTGTTGTTGGTGTTTTGTGGTTTTTTTGTTTTTGTTTTGTTTTGCTTTTTTCTCCAGGGATACTTCAACGAACAAATCAAAGCACACTTGGTGGAGGGCCCAAAACATCACTATGAGTAGGAACATAAAAAAACCATAGTCACAACGACAGAGAGTAAGTAACACACTCCAAAAAACACCTCCTGAACGGCCAGGCCCTGGACAGTGCAGCACCACTCTTTAATACAGTAGTGCTCACAGGTGCAGGACACATAACAAGCTTTTAAAACACATAAGAGACAAAAAACTAGCCGAAATGACAAATGGAAGACTTATGCTCAAAAGAAATTCCAGGAAAAATGACAGGTAAAGAACTGACCAAAACAGATATAAACAATATATCTGACCAAGAATTTAAAATAATAGTCATAAGATTAATCACTGGGCCTTGGAAAAAACCATAGAAGACAGCAGAGTATCTATTGCTGCAAAGATCAAGGAACTATTTCTTAGATGAATTCAGAAATGCCTGGGGCGCCTGGGTGGCGCAGTCGGTTAAGCGTCCGACTTCAGCCAGGTCACGATCTCGCAGTCCGTGAGTTCGAGCCCCGCGTCGGGCTCTGGGCTGATGGCTCAGAGCCTGGAGCCCGTTTCTGATTCTGTGTCTCCCTCTCTCTCTGCCCCTCGCCCGTTCATGCTCTGTCTCTCTCTGTCCCAAAATAAATAAACGTTGAAAAAAAAAAAAAAAGAAATGCCGTAAATGAGGTGCAAAATAAACTAGATGTGGTGACAGCAAGGACTGAAGGTGCAGAGAGGAGAGTAAGTGAAATAGAAAATCAAATTATGGAAAAAGTTGAAGCTGAGAAAAAGAGAGATAAAAAATTCTAGACCATGAGGGGAGAATTAAAGAACTAAGTCATTCAATGAAATGTAAACGTAATAATATCCAATATCATAGGAGTTCCAGAAGAAGAAGAGAGAGAAAAAGGGGCAGAAGGTTGTACTTCAACAAATCATAGCTGAGAACTTCCCCAATCTGGGGAAGGAACAGACATTGAGATCCAGGAGGCACAGAGAACTCCCTTCAGACATAACAGGAATCGATCTTCTACACAACATATCATAGTGAAACAGGCAAAGTATAAAGATAAAGAGAGAATTCTGAAAGCAGCTAGGGACAAATGGGTCTTAACCTACAAGGGTAAGCACATAAGGGAAAGTAGCAGACTATCTACTGAAACTTGGTAGGCCAGAAGGGAGTGACAGGAAATATTCAATGTCCTGAATAGGAAAAATATGCAGCCAAGAATCCTTTATCCAGCAAGGCTGTCATTCAGAATAGAAGGAGAGATAAAGGTTTCTCCAGACAAAAACTGAAGGAGTTCATCATCACTAAAACAGCCCTACAAGACATCCTAAGGGAAACTCTCTAAGTGGAATGTTGCAGAGACTACAAAGGATGAGAGACATCACCACAAGCATGAAACCTACAGATAACACAATGACCCTAAATCCCTATTTTTCAATAATAATGCTGAATGTAAATGGACTAAATGCTCCAATCAAAAGACCTAGGGTATCAGAATGGATAAAAAAATAAGACTCATCTATTTGCTGTCTACAAGAGACCTATCGTAGACCTGAGGACACCTTCAGATTGAAAGTGAGGGTATGGAGAACAATCTATCATGCTACTCGAAGTCAAAAGAAAGCTGGAGCAGCCATACTTATATCAGACAAACTAGATTTTAAACTAAAGGTTGTAACAAGAGATGAAGAAGGGCATTATATCACTATTACAGGGTCTATCCATCAAGAAGAGCTAACAATGATAGATGTTTATGCACCCAATATGAAAGCACCCAAATATTTAAAACAATAATCACAAACATAAGCAATCCTATTGATAAGAATGTGATAAGTGCAGGGGACTTTAATACTCCACTTACAACAACGGACAAATCATCTAAACAGAAAATCAGTTAAAGAAACAATGGCCCTGAATGATACACTGGACCACATGGACTTAACAGATATATTCAAAACTTTTCATTCAAAAGCAGCAGAATACACATTGTTCTTGAGTGCACATGGAACATTCTCCAAGATAGATCACATTACTGGGTCACAAACAGCCCTCAATAAATATAAAAGAATTGAGATCATACCATGCACACTTTCAAATCACAATGCTATGAAACTTGACATCAACCACAGGAAAAGTTTGTAAAACCTCCAAATGCATGGAGGTTAAAGAATATTCTACTAAAGAATGAATGGGTCAACCAGACAATTAAAGAAAAAATTAAAAAATATATGGAAACAAATGAAAATGAAAACACGACAGTCCAAATTCTTTGGGATGCAGCAAAGGCAGTCCTAAGAGGAAAATACATTGCAATCCAGGTCTATATCAACAAACAAGAAAAATCCCAAATACAAAATCTAACAGCACACCTAAAGGAACTAGAAGCAGAACCGCAAAGAAACCCCAAGCCCAGCAGAAGAAAAGACATAATAAAGATTAGAGCAGAAATAAACAATATAGAATCCAAAAAAAAAAAAAAAAAAAGTAGAACAAATCAATGAAACTAAGAGATGGTTTATGAAAAAATAAAACTGATAAACCCCTAACCAGACTTCACAAAAAGAAAAGAGAGAGGCGCTGGGGTGGCTCAGTTGGTTGGGCATCCAACTTTGGCTCAGGTCATGATCTCACGGTTCATGAGTTCAAGCCCCACATCGGGCTCTGTGATGACAGCTCAGAGCCTGGAGCCTGCTCTGAATTCTGCCCCTCCCCTGCGCATGCTCTGTCTGTCTCTCCCTCAACAATAAATAAACATTAAAAAAAACCCAAAAATTAAAAAAAAAAAGAAACTTCAAAAAGAAAAGGAAAGAAAAGAAAAGAGAGAGGACCCAAATAGATAAAATCATGAATGAAACTGGACTTACCACAACCAACCCTTCAGAAACACAAGCAATTATCAGAGAATACTATGAAAAATTATATGCCAATAAACTGGACAACTTGCAAGAAGTGGACAAATTCCTAGACATCCACACAGTACCAAAACTCAAACGGGAAGAAACAGAACATTTGAACAGACCCATAATTAGCAAAGAAATTGAAACAGTTATCAAATATCTCCCAATAAATAAGAGTCCTGGGCCAGATGGCTTCCCAGGGGAATTCTACCAAACATTTAAAGCAGAGTTAATACCTATCCTTCTCAAGCTGTTCCAATAAATAGAAGGAAAGCTTCCATACTCATTCCATGAAGCCAGAGTTACCTGATTCCCAAACCAGACAGAGACTCCCACAAAAAAGAATTACAGACAAATATCCCTGATGAACATGGATGCAAAATTCTAAACAGATACTAGCAAATCGAATTCAACAGCATACAAAAGAATTATTCACCATGATCAAGTGGGATTCATTCCTGGGCTGCAGGGCTGGTTCAATATATGCAAATCAATCAATGTGATACATCACATTAAAAAGAAAGGATAAGAACCATATGATCCTGTCAATAGATGTGGAAAAAGAATTTGACAAAATTACAGCATCCTTTCTTAATTAAAAACCCTCAAGAAAGTCAGGATAGAAGGAACATACCTAATATATGCTTATATTACCTTATATATTATAAAAGCTATATATGAAAAGCCCACAGCTAACATCATCCTCAATAGGGAAAAACTGAAAGCTTTCCCCCTGAGATCAGGAACACGACAGGGATGTCCATTCTCATCACTGTTGTTTAACATAGTGTCGGAAGTCCTAACCTCAGCAATCAGACAACAAAATGAAATAAAAGACAACCAAACTAGCAAGAAGTCAAACTTTCACTTTTTTGCAGACAACATGATACTCTACATGGAAAACCCAAAGACTCCACCAAAAAGCTGCTAGAACTGATACCGAATTTGGCAAAGTCACAGGATACAAAATCAATGTACAGAAATCAGTTGCATTTCTATACACCAATAAGCAAACAACAGAAAGAGAAATCAAGAAATCGATCCCATTTACAATTACACCAAAAACTGTAAAATACCTACGAATAAACCTAACCAAAGATGAAAAGGTCTGTATGCTGAAAACTATAGAAAACTTAT
The DNA here is from genome assembly GCF_007474595.2 of Lynx canadensis. NCBI lineage: Eukaryota > Metazoa > Chordata > Mammalia > Carnivora > Felidae > Lynx > Lynx canadensis. Next base: position 136,389,911 of record NC_044303.2, on the reverse strand, counting down.
GAAGGAAATTGAAGAAGACACAAAGAAATGGAAAAACATTCCATGCTCATGGATTGGAAGAATACATATTATTTAACGTCAATATTACCCAAAGCAGTCTACACATTCAATGCAATCCCAATCAAAATTGCACCGGCATTCTTATCAAAGCTAAAACGAACAATCCTAAAATTTGTATGGAGCCAAAAAAGACCCCGAATAGCCAAAGCAATGTTGAAAAAGAAAACCAAAGCAGAGGCATCACAATCCCAGACTTTAATCTCTACTACAAAGCTGTAATAATCAAGACAGTATGGTATTGGCACAATAACAGACACATAGGCCAATGGAAGAGAATAGAGAACCCAGAATAGCACCCGCAAATGTATGACCAACTAATCTTGGACAAAGCAGGAAAAGAGTATCCAATGGAAGAAGATTGTCTCTTTAGGAAACGGTGCTGGGAGGACTGGACAACATGCAGAAGAATGAAACAAGATCCCTTTCTTACACCATGCACAAAAATAAATTCAAAATGGATGAACGACCTAAATGCAAGACAGGAAACCATCAAAACCCTGTAGAAGAAAACAGGCAACAACCTCTTTGACCTCAGCTACAGCAATTTCTTGCTCAACACGTCTCCAAAGGCAAGGGAATTAAAAGCAAAAATGAACTATTGGGACCTCATCAAGATAAAAAGCTTCTGCACTGCAAAGGAAACAATCAACAAAACTAAAAGGCAACCTATGGAATAGGAAAAGATATTTGCAAATGACATACCAGATAAAGGGTAAGTATCCAAAATCTATAAAGAACTTACCAAACTCAACGTGCGAAAAACAAATAATCCAGTGAAGAAACAGGCAGAAGACACGAATAGACATTTTTCCAAAGAAGATATCCAGATGGCCAATGGACAGATGAAAAGATCCTCAACATCACTCATTATCAAGGACATACAAATCAAAATCACAATGAGATACCACCTCACACCGGTCAGAGTGGCTAAAATGAACAACTCAAGAAACGACAGATGCTGGTGAGGATATGAAGAAACGGGAAACCTCTTGCACTGTTGCTGGGAATGTAACTTGGTGTAGCCGCTCTGGAAAACAGTGTGAAGGTTCCTCAAAAAATGAAAAATAAAACTACCCTATGACCCAGCAATAGCACTACTAGGAATTTATCCAAAGGATAAAGGAGCGCTGATTCATAGGGGCACATGTACCACCATTTTTATAGCAGCGCTTTCAACAATAGCCAAATTACGGAAAGAGCATAGATGTCCATCCATTGATGAATGGCTAAAGATGTGGTTTATATATACAATGGAATACTACTTGGCAATGAGAAAGAATGAAATCCTGCCATTTGCAGCAATGTGGATGGAACTGGGAGGGTATTATGCTAAGTGAAATAAGTCAGTCAGAGAAAGACAGATATCATATGTTTTCACTCATATGTGGAACTTGAGAAACTTAACAGAAGGCTATGCGGGAAGGGAAGGGAAGGGAAGGGGGAAAAAATAGTTACAAACAGAGGGGGACCAAGGGAAACCGTAAGAGACTCTTAAATACAGAGGATAAACTGAGGGTTGATGTGGGGGGGGGGGAGGCGGGTAAGGGAGAGGGAAAAATGGGTGATGGGCATTGAGGAGGGCACTTGCTGAGATGAGCACTGGGTGTTGTATGTAAGCGATGAACCATGGGAATTTACTCCAAAAACCAAGAGCACACTTTACACATTGTATGTTAGCCAATTTGACAATAAATCGTATTAAAAATAAATAAATATGGGAATGCAAGCTGGTGCAGCCACTCTGGAAAACAGTATGGAGGTTTCTCAAAAAACTAAAAATAGAATTACCCTACGACCCACCCAGCAATTGCACTACTAGGCATTTATCCAAGGGATACAGGTGTGCTGTTTTGAAGGGACACATGCACCCCCATGTTTATAGCAGTACTATCTACAATTGCCAAAGTATGGAAAGAGTCCAAATGTCCATCGATGGATGAATGGACAAAGAAAATGTGGTATATATATACAATGGAGTATTACTTGGCAGTCAGAAAGAATGAAATCTTGCCATTTGCAACTACATGGATGGAACTGGAGGGTATTATGCTAAGCGAAATTAGTCAGAGAAAGACAAATATCATATGACTTCACTCATATGAGGACTTTAAGAGACAAAACAGATGAACATAAGGGAAGGGAAACAAAAATAATATAAAACAGGGAGGGGGACAAAACAGAAGAGACTCATAAATATGGAGAACAAACTGAGGGTTACTGGCGAGGTTGTGGGAGGGGGGGATGGGCTAAATGGGTAAGGGGCACTAAGGAATCTACTCCTGAAATCACTGTTGCACTATATGCTAATTTGGGTGTAAATTTTTAAAAATAAAAAATAAAATTAAAAAAATAAAAATAAATAAACAAAAATAAAACGGAATTTGTTATTTATAATTTTTTTAATGTTCATTTTATTTTTGAGAGAGAGACAGAGCACGAGCAGGGGAGGGGCAGAGAGAGACAGAAACACAGGATCCAAAGCAGGCTCCAGGCTCTAAGCCGTCAGCACAGGACCCGATGGGGGGCTTGAACCCACAAACCATGAGATCACGGCCTGAGCCAAAGTCGGTGCTTAACCAGTTGAGCCACCCAGGCACTCCTGAAATTTATTATTTATAAATGGTAAAGGCTTATGGCTCAAAATTCAAAAAGGACACAATATTAAAACTACATTATTATCTCAACTATTGAAAAAAATAAAGAGTGAGAGCACATGCACGTGAGTGGGGGCAGGGGCATGGAGGGGGCTAAAAGCACAGAGCCCAACACGGGACTCAATCTCACAAACTGAGCTCATGACCTCAGCCAAAATCAAGAGCTGGATGCTTAATGGACTGAGCCACCCAGGCATCCCCATATTTTTGTATTTTTCATATAAGCATGTATTTCTTTAATAATCAGGGATAAAACGGGTAATAGGGGGGTAATCTATTAACCATAACCAAGTAATAAAACATCCTAGTCACTTCTACACTCCCTTCCTCCCCAGTGGAATCTCCATGCCTACCCTACACTTTCACTATCAGCTTCCTTCTTTCATAAATGAAAGATCAAAGGAATCCTAAGGGCTAAGAAGACATTAAGGACAAAACAAATCCCACCACTGGCAGAGGAAAAATTAATTTCTGTAATACAGATCATATGCAAGACCTTACACCCCCACCCACACTATATATATTATATATATAATATATATTTAAATTTTTTAATGTTTGTTTATTTTTGAGAGAGAAAGAGTGTGAGAGGGAGAGGGGCAGAGAGAGAGGGAGACACAGAATCCCAAGCAAGCTCCTGGTTCTCAGCTGTCAGCACAGAGCCCCAGGTGGGAATGGAACTCATGAACCGAGAGATCATGACCTGAGTGGAATTTGGACACTTAATCCACTAAGTCACCCAGGCGCCCCTCCACTTACACTATAGAAAAATACATTTTAAGATCTAAAGAACTGATCTATAAATGGGCTTCTGGAATTAAAATCTATTGACAAGTTGCAAACTGCTTTTGTGGCATCAGTGCTTTCTGAGGCATCTGCTATTATCAGATATTATTTGCTAAAATTCTGTAGGTCTCTCATTTAAGTCACAAACCACTCCCTGGCACTGGAAGAGATCTACTTGTTTCATGGAATCTGGTGATCTACTATAGTATGAACTTAGGTAGACTGCATGAAATAATGACAAGTGACTTAATTCTAACATTTGTGTTATTTTAACACACTATGCTGGTGCTTGTAAACTTAATGGTCCATGTAGAAACAGCATATGGCGACTAAACTGAACATTTTGATCCTCCATCAAAGTTTCTGAATTACTGTGAATTACAAAATCAAAGTTTACATAGTGTTCTTGATGTTTTCAAACTCAAATTCTTAGAAATGTCACTATTGCCAACCATCCTATCAATATTTAAACTGTTATCTTATTCTTAGTTTCTACTTTTAATTCTCTGAAAGCTGAGAAACAGAACTGACAAGCAGAAGACTGCAAACAGGAACACTTCTGACTCATTGGACACAAGGACTTAGAGTTGTGTGCAATGGGAAATTACAGAGGTATTAAGCTCCCTGTAATTGCTGATATTCCAAGGGAAGCTGGATGTTTATAATGCATGTTATTCATAGAGAAAGAAGTTATGCAGCCTGGCAAAAGATGTACTTAGTGACCTCTTCGGTCAGCATCTCCAAAAGTTTATTCGTTTCATGGGAATCCAAACCCAGAAAAGCTATTTCTCCTAGCGTAAGCCTGTTGGTGTGATTCCAGGCACATGAGCTCAGAATGCTTCCAAAAACAAATGAGATCTGCACCAAACGTCCCAATTTATGAAGCTTTTACTCACACCTAACCCTGCCAAGCGCTTCGAGCCAGGCACGGGTGATCACTGCCCTGTGTTCAGACTTGGAACTCGAAGAGTCAAAAGGCTGGTAAACTCTGTCGAGGTCACATAGCTGGAGGTAGGTCAAACTCGGACCCACGACCACAATTCCCAAAACTCGCGTTCTGCCTTAAGGAAGGAAAGCCATTCCCTGGACTACAGACCCACACGCTTCTTTCCAGCTCCCACACGGAAGTTGCCCTCCTCCCACTCCATACGCTCCCTCCCACTCACGAATCCCTACGAGGCTGCTCGGAACCATTCAGCCTCCGCGCCCCCACGCGAAAGCCTTCCAAGCTGCCGCGCTCCCCAAACAGCCGGTGCCCACCTTGGCTCCTCTAGGAGCTCTAGCCGCGGACTCACCGGTCTCGTAGAATGCCGCTCTACCCGGAAGCCCCGCCCAGTCCGCTCCAAGGACGATGCGGAAATCCTTCCCCTGTGCGCGGCGGCGACGGACGAAGCGTTCCGGTTGCTTCGAGCCGGTGCTGGTGCTGGACCCTCGTGGGCGGACACGTAGCTGGAGCTGACTTAGGGTGCGAGGAAGGGCCTCTTACCCCACTTCCAGCGGTTATTCACAAAGAGGCGGGAAAAGTGATCGCCGTCTACCCCGGATCTGACGAGCTTGATTTTTGTTATATTATTTCTAAAAGGTTGGCGTGAATGACTCTAATAGCAGCAGCAGCAGCAGCAGCAGCAGCAGCAGCTGGGCCAGAACCTTACTGGACAACGGTTTTCTGGGAAGACCCCGCTGCTCCTGCTGTTCATGGAACAAGTATTATTGAGCACCTACTGTGGGCCTGCGACAGTTCTAGGCACTGAGTAAATAGCAGTGAAAAACTAACAAATCCTTGCCCTCCTGGAATTTTGCTTCTACCATGAAGGTATTTATCAAGAAAAGCATACTGTATCAAATGGTGATAGTGCCAATAGAAATTAAACATGGAAGGGGGAAAGGGTGGCAGCTTAAAATAGTCTAGTCAGAGGAACCCTCGCTGAGAAGATGGCTGAGCCATGACCAGAATGAGAAAGGGAGTTAACCATGCTGATACCTAGAGAAAGACCTCCCCAGACATAGAGAACTGCAAGTGCTAAGGTCCTGAGGTGGAAACACAATGATGTGTTTGAGGGACTGGGTGAGGAAATGGTTGAGTGATCGCTGCTGAAATCTGGTGGGAGCGCTGAACATTTTAATAACTTTTGGAGGAATGTTAGTGGTTTGGACTAGTATAGTATGGCAGTGCAGCTAGTGAGAAGATTGGATTCTAGAATCTGTTGGATTCTGCTCCAACAGAGCAGATGAGTGTTAGGATCCAATGACCCAGTTTTCAGTTGAGGTGTTGTAAGGTTAGAGTTGCAGTTACTGAGAGGGTGAAGGGGTGGTAAGGACAGTTCAGTTTTGGACAAGTTTGAGATGTTTGAGATGCCTGCTAATACATATGGAATTACCAGTATGCACGAAAACTGCAGTACCTTAAAAAAGGCAACTGATGGGGCACTTGGGTGGCCCAGTCAATTAGGTGTCCGACTTCCCCTCAAGTCATGATCTCGGGGTGCGTGAGGTAGAGCTCCGCATCAGGCTCTGTGCTGACAGCTCAGAGCCTGGAGCCTGCTTCAGATTCTGTTTCCCTCTCTCGCTGCCCCTCTCCCCTTTTCAAAAATAAAGAAACATTAAAATTATTTTTTAAAAAAGACGACTGATGGGGCACCTGGGTGGCGCAGTCGGTTGAGCGTCCGACTTCAGCCAGGTCACGATCTCGCGGTCCGTGAGTTCGAGCCCCGCGTCGGGCTCTGGGCTGATGGCTCAGAGCCTGGAGCCTGTTTCCAATTCTGTGTCTCCCTCTCTCTCTGCCCCTCCCCCATTCATGCTCTGTCTCTCTCTGTCCCCAAAATAAATAAACGTTAAAAAAAAAAAAAAAAAAAAAGACGACTGATGTCAACCTTCTCGAAGAGAAACCAAAACAAGAACAGGAAAACCAGTTAAGCAGAGGCATACAGTCAATATTTTTGAACAAATAGGCTAGAAACACAATGTATTAAGATGACCTAAGGGTTTTTCACGTGTCTATGTGGAAATCCATAAACCTTAATTTTTACAACCGAAACGATTATACCTTGTGACACATAATTATACATCAGAGAACTGCTAGCAAGCGTGTATACTCCTTACCCTTTTTATGTATAATCTCCGGTAAAGCTAAAAGTTTCAGAGCAGTTCTGAGCCATCTGAAACACTTTCCTGGGTTAGGGTCCTCAGTAAAACAACATATAATACATTTAGTAACCTATTTGAGGTTGGCTTTTTTTTTCCCCAGTTGATTCTAGCATTTCCCACACTTGAGAAATGGAGAGGCAAGGCACATCTAGAGCATCGGAAAAAGGTTACCGCAGGAGAGGAATAATAGGAACTGTACGTGCTGGGGCTTCTTTACTTCCCCATCAGTATATGCTTCCCCGCTGTTGCTTTGTTGGTACCAAAATCTTTCCTTGTGTTCTGGCCCCTCAAAAACATAAACACAAGGCATCCTGTATAGTAGTGGAAAGAACAGACTTGGATTTAAAATCAGCCTCCGCCACACTAGCAGGGTGACCACAAGCAAGTCACAACCTAAGTTTGACCTATAAAATGGGGATACCTTTACCTACCCTACAGGGCTTACACATCACACAGGGGAAACTCCGTTACCAGCATTTTTACTTACCCCCAGAAAACAAGGCCTTACCGTTTATTTTCGGTACTGGCTTTAAAAAGGGGAGGGGCGCCCGGGGGACTCAGTCTACGGAGCACCAGGCTCTTGGTTTAGCTCAGGTCAGGATCTCAGGGTTCTTGAGTTCAAGCCCAGCATTGGGCTCTGTGCTGACAGTGCAGAACCTGCTTGGGATTCTCTCTCTCCCTCTCTCTCTGCCCCTCACTTGCCCACCCTCTCTTTCTCTCTCTGAAAATTAATATATAAAAACTTTTTAAAAATTATAAAAAGGAGAGGAAGAGGGGTGACTGGTTGGCACAGTTGGTAGAGCATGTGATTCTTGATCTCAGGGTTGTGAGTTTGAGCCCCACATTGGGTGTAGAGATTACTTAAAAATAAAATCTTTAGGGGAGCGCCTGTGTGGCTCAGGTGGTAAAGTGTCCGACTCTTGATCTCACCTCAGGTCATGATCTCCCAGTTCATGGGTTCGAGTCCTGCTCTCGGGCTCTGTGCTGACAGCACAAAGCCTGCTTGGGATTCTCTCTCTCTAAAAGTATTTTTTAATGTTTACTTATTTTTTGTTTAAAAAAGATTTAATGTCTTATTTTATTTTTGAGAGAGAGATGGAATGCAAGTGGGGGAGGGGCAGAGAGAGAGGGAGACACAGAATCTGAAGCGGGCTCCAGGCTCTGAGCTGTCAGCACTCAAACTCGAGAACTGTGAGATCATGACCTGAGCTAAAGTCAGATGCTCAACCGACTGAGCCACCCAGGTGCTCCAAAAGTAAACATTTTAAAACAATAAAATAAATTTTTTTCAAAAAAATGAAAAGGAGAGGAGAAATTAGCACTGCTGATCCTAGTGCCATTTTTGCATCCCCCACATCGTTGACTCTCTTCAGGACTTTTTCTTTGCCCTTCTTACTTTTCCCCTATGCTCCCTTCCATTAACTCCACTTTTTCCTTTTTCTTTCCCTCCATTCCGGTTGGCCATCGTATTCCAAGACAGGATGCATTCCTTTGGGACAAGTGGCCACACCCCCAAGTCCCAAGTATATATCCTGTGTATGTTCACTATCCATCAGTCTGGGAACAACTTTTTTTAATTAAAAAAGCATTTTTAAATTTTAAGTAGGCTCCACACCCAATGTGGGGTTTGGACTCACAACCCTGAGATCAACAGTCATATGCTTTACTGACTGAGCCAGTCAGGAGCCCCTAAGGAAGGCCTTTGTTTTAAATGAAAAACTAGGAAAAGAACAGGAGTTCCCAATAAATTTAAAGCTTATTGGTGGAGAGGAGGCTGAATCATTTAAACAACTGTATAGATTTTATTCGTAGATCTTGATTCAAGTAGGAGTGGTACTAAGGCAAAACAAAAAATGCATAAATCCATGGATTATAATCTCTTGCCATAATTATGACTGACATAATATTCTAATTGTGTGCAAATGGGTAGAATAAACAAATGGATCTAACCTAGCCTAATGTTTCAACTAGTAAAACTCGGGGACAACTGTGAAGAATGAAACAGTTCTTTGCCCATGGGTAGCTGGACACAGTCCACTGAGTTAAGAAATTTATGAAGAGCTCAGCCCATGTTATTAGGCTGAAATTCAGGGTGTACAACTTTGGAGAATGGGAGAGGTGAGCCTGCCTATTCCAATGCCTTTATTTTTTATTTTTATTTTTTAATGTTTATTTTTGAGAGAGAGAGCACAAGCAGGGGAGGGGCAGACAGAGAGAGAGAGAGACTGAGACACAGAATCTGAAGCAGGCTCCAGGCTCTGGGTGTCAGCACAGAGCCCAGGACAGAGTTTGAACTTAGGAGCTATTAGATCATGACCTGAGCTGAAGTCAGACACTTAACTGATTGAACCACCCAGGCACCCCTCCAATACCTTTAGATAGAACCTAAATCGTTCCAGAGAAAGACTCACTGAAAACCTGCACACTTGCTTTTAACAGTACCTAATAGCCCTTATTTTGATATGTAAATCTATCTTTTAAAGCACCTGTTCATGATCTATGAAGTTGTGGTTAAGCCTAATACAGCTGTCTAGAATTCAAAAGAATTTATAGCCTAATTTATAACAGCCTAATTTATAGCCTAAGTTTATAAATTCATAGCCTAATTTATAGCACCCAGCACTGACCAAGCATATAGGGATTGGGACGATACATACATTCTTAAAACACTTTTTACTTTTTAAAAGCTTGCTTAAAGCATCACCTTCCAGCTTTGGGAGATAAGAGCCCGTATTTATTACTGTCCAACAAGGACTGTGGCTAAGTCCCACATGAACCTTAATAACAACTATGAGATCAGGTACAAATAGCTTTCACACAAATAAGCAAACTGAAGGAGAGGAAGGGTAAATAATGTGTCCAAGGTCAAGTAAGTGCTGCAGGGCAAAGCAAGAACACAACAACCCAAGCAGGGAAGAGCGAGCTGGTCCTGTGGCAGCAATTAGAAATCTTGGGGAGACGCCTACATTTTGTTGCAGTCACACACACAAAAAATCACAGTTATGTTTCCATGCTTTTCTGTAACCACAAAGTGGCATTATTTTAAGTGTTTTCTAAAAACTACCCAAGTTAATTGGGCATTTTTATGAAAACTATTTTCATTAAAAGAAATGTTAATATGAGACAAAGAAGGGATAATACACCCCTGTATCTAATTCATTTGTCTTTTTTTTTTTTTTAATGTTTATTTACTTTTGAGAGAGAGAGAGAGCGCGCGCGCGCGGGCGCACGCGAGCGGGGGAGGGGCAGAGACAGAGGGAGACACAAAATCCGAAGCAGGTTCCAGGTTCCAAGCTGTCAGCAAAGAGCCTGACTCAGGGCTCAAACTCATGAACTGTGAGATCATGACCTGAGCCAAAATCAAGAGTTGGACACCTAACCGACTGAGCCACCCAGGTGCCACTGTTCTTACCCTTCTTTACACACACACACCCACGCAGATCTTTACAGATACTTCAGATATTTCATATGAAGCATTTTACATTAATTCAAAGTACTTAAAATGCACTTACAATTAAAATACAAAATTTTATTAACACCATACAGACCAATCTCTTCTTACCCAAAACATTAATTTAGTGACAGTCAGCCTAGAACAGGAGTACAGAGCCTATTATTTTCAACAGATCAAGCTTCCAATCCTAGTTTAATCACTTGCTAGTATGTGACAGTGGACTAATCTACCACATTATTTTTCTTTCCTGTAAAATGAGAATGAGAAATGATAACGTCAATAGAATGATATAAGGAATAAGTGATAATTTCACGTGTATACAATGTAACTTTTAGTATAAGTACCAATACACTTAAATTTATTTCACAAAATAAAAGGCATATATGACAAAACTAACACCTGTCATTTCTTGGTGGTGGATATATGTGTTTCTTTTTAAGTTTATTCATTTTTGAGAGAGAGAGCGAGCAGGGAAGGGGCAGAGAGAGGGAGGGAGAGAGAGAATCCCAAGCAGGCTCCATACTATCAGCGTGGAGCCTGACGTGAGGCTCAAACCCACAAATCGTGAGATCACAACCTGAGCAGAAACCAAGAGTTGGATGCTTAACCAACTGAGCCACCCAGGCACCCTGGATATTTGTATTTTTCATTTTCTATACTTCTTTAAATTTTTCAAGATAAAGAGAAATTAAAATATTGATTTTGCCTTTTATCACAGAATCACCTACGTAAGGGAATCACTGTATGCAATTAACCTTTACTAACGACCACATCCTTTCACAACAGAATGTATGGAATGTTCTTTATAGAAGACAGAAGCACACATAAGAATCTCAGGTCAGGGGCGCCTGGGTGGCGCAGTCGGTTAAGCGTCCGACTTCAGCCAGGTCACGATCTCGCGGTCCGGGAGTTCGAGCCCCGCGTCAGGCTCTGGGCTGATGGCTCAGAGCCTGGAGCCTGTTTCCGATTCTGTGTCTCCCTCTCTCTCTGCCCCTCCCCCGTTCATGCTCTGTCTCTCTCTGTCCCAAAAATAAATAAACGTTGGAAAAAAAAAATTTAAAAAAAAAAAAAAAAAAAAAAAAAAAAAAAAAAAAAAAAAAAAAAAAAAAAAAAGAATCTCAGGTCAGAGGGGCACCTGGATAGTTCAGTTCAGTGTTGCCTCTTGATTTCAGCTTAGGTCATGATCTTATGCCTTGAGGGTTCAAGCCCTATATCGGGTTCTGAACTGACAGAGTGGAGCCTGCTTGGGATTCATTCTCTCTCTCTCTCTCTCTCTCTCCCTCTCTCTCTCTCTCTCTCTCTCCCCTCCTCACCCATTCTCCCTCCCCCGACTCACACATGCTCTTTTTCATAAAAAAAAAAAACGCAAAAAACAAAAAACCAAAAAAACTTAAAAAGAATCTCAGGTCAGACATGGAAGAGACTTCTGACATCTAACCTACATCTCCTTTTTCCAAACTAGAAATATGCCTGGGTGCTTCTTTAAAGTTACATCCAGCTGGTTAATACCAAGCAGTCTTTAAGTACATTTGAAAAATGACTTTCTTGTTTTTTTATTTCAGAGTTCAACTTTATGACACAAGTTTACAATGGAAACTCATGCTATTTGGTCTTCTGCATTCAGGTGAACAGTACTATTTTGTCAGAACACTGGCAATTTTGCCATCTTCGTAATCTAAGTACACGAACTTCCAAGAACAAAGAGATTTATATTTTAGCATGCATAAAAATGAGTTAAGTGCCTCAAAAGAGTCCTTACCATTTGGTGTGAATCCAAAAGGCATGAAAACTATAAACTACTACCTTTTGTAATAAGTATGTACAGCACATGGAAAATTAAGAATTTCTTCAATTTGAAGAAATGAACAATGTTATAAAAGAAACATTTTAAGGTTTATCTTTGGAAAATGATTCAGACTTGTGTATAATGTCTGAATTGCATACTAATGATTAAAGGTTATTCTTCCAAAATTTTCACAAAAACCACTCTAAACTCGGGGGGGGCGGGGGATAAAAACAATCAACTTGGCTAGCTGTATGCCCACTACTATCAGCTAATTTTACTTTACTAATAAAAATTTTAATTAAAAAAAAAAAAGTGGTGAGACCAAGGGCACCATCTGAAATAATTTGATGTTTTGTTGTATTGTGCTGTATTCTCAGACAAATCAGCCTTCTTATAACTGAAAGACTGGGAAATTCAGCAACCAGCACAGCAACCAATATAGTTTAATGCAATAAACTATATACTCAGATAAAACTGAGTGTAATTTTCCACATCTTCATATCAACAGCACGAATGATGTCAAACAAGTATATGAAAGAAAACACCAGGTTTAATACCTTATAAAATATGTACAGAACTTGAATATTCTCTTAAGACACGATCCAAGTCACAACCGAATTAGCAATGTAATCAGATATTCTGATATAATGAAAAAGCCTAGTTGGTTTAAAAAAAGGAAACAAACACACATGTAAACCATAAAAGATTTAAAAGAATTTTAGAATACACAACCAAATTCTAACCAGGTTTAAACTGTGATTTTTAAAAAGTGAATACCTGTATGTATTTACAATCTTTAAGTTTCACAATGTGTTATTTTTACATGATCTTTATTATCTGGAGAGCACACAACAATGAAAAGCTCTTTTAACCACTTATACACAGAAAACAAAAAAATGAATAGGGAGGTTGAGAGAATGCACTAGCCACAGGAGCTAAGGGAAAGGCCAAGGGACTTTAATTAATGGAGTCAAGTCGTAAAACAGACTTAACCAAAACTATAAGCCAGGAAACAGGCAGATTCACTTCAGAGCCTTCACTCCAGAGACTGGGTAGGGGACCCAGTCTCCCTACCTGAAAAGAAATGATTATAAATAACAGTTCTGAAGACAGATTTCTGGGAGGAATGGATGAGATCACCAATGTGAACCAGTGCGTGCACTTAGGTGTTAAGAAAACACTGCCTGAGTGTGCAAATTCATAGCACAGTTCACCATGGGACCTGCCTTCAAGGTTTAAAAACCTCAACCTAAAGTCAGTCCTTAATATAAGAGCCGAAGTTTAAAGTACAGAATCCTTAATTGGAGTGTTCAGCCCAGTTGATTATCAAAAGCAACTTATAAAATGCTTCAATACTGATGATATTAAACTGATGATAGTAAAGCCACCAAAAGTGTGTAATGTGACAAAGGTTTGTCTTCCTGGGTTAGAATCCACTCATTTTGCTTTCTGACAACATTGCAGAGATGTCAAATAACTTCTTAATCTCTCGAACAATGTGGTATCATCTGCCTTCTATGTCTTCTGTCTGTCATAATCTCCAACCATCTTCTTGATGTGCGACAATTTACTCTTCAACTGCTTGCAATAATTCCTCTTACTTTTGTAATCTGCAGACTTGGAGAAAAAAAAAAGCCAAGTAAACTTAACAAAATAAAAACAAGTTGTGTTAGCTGCTAGGAAGGCAGAGGTGAGCCAAAAAACCACAGAATGTTAGTCAAATGAAATTGTTGGGGTGTTGAACAGAGTAATATGCACAGTGATCTGGCAGTTTCTCTGACCATTCTGACCAAACAGGCAATGGATTCTTTTTGCTTAGTCATATCTTCTGAGTTTTACAAAACATATACTAATTTCTAGTGATTTATAAAGTGACCCCCAAAATTGACTCACCTTTCTGCTAACACATCATCTAAAAAAAATCAGTACCTGTTTCAGATTCTGTGTCTCCCTCTCTCTGACCCTCCCTCGTTCATGCTCTGTCTCTCTCTGTCTCAAAAATAAATAAACGTTAAAAAAAAAAAAATTTTTTTTTTAAAAATCAGTAAAACAGGGGTGCCTGGCTGGCTCAGTGGATGGAACATGTGACTCTTGGTCTCTGGGTTGTAGGTTCAAGCCCCATGCTAGGTGTAGAAATTACTTAAAAATAAATAAAATCCTTAAAACAAAAATCAGTACAACAAAAACTGGCGATATCAGTTGACTTGGAAAAGGAGGAATGGGTAAAGAGACAGGAAATTTTAGTATATATTCTTTCATTTTATTTTTTTATTTTTTATGTAATCTCTATACCCAACATGGGGCTTAAACTCACAACCCCGAGATCAAGAGTCATGTCCTACTGACTGAATTAGCCAGGCGCCCCACTATATAAAACTCTTGCATTTAAAATTACAGTGTTTTGTGACTTCAAAAAATTTTAATATAAAATCCTTTAAAAACAAAGCTTTAAATCAAGAAAGATTAATAACGCCAAGTGTTTACAAGGATATGGAGCAAAAGGAATATGCACACTTCAGTGGGAATATAAACTGGCAATCCAGGAAAGCAGTTTGACACTATTTAAGCCAAGGTTAGACAGACAGACCCAATGACCCTGCAATTCCACTCCCAAATATATCCTTAACATATGTGTGCAGATGTGCAAACATTCAAAAATGTTTGAAGTTGCATTAATTATAAAAGCCATAATCTAGGAATAACCCAAAGGCTCACTAACAAATGGATGAATCAATTGTCTTTTATTTACCAAGTAAAAATAAATGAACCATAGCCACACACAAAAATATGGGTGGGTATTCAAAAAGAGCAAAAGAAATTACACATGAAAAATACATACTGTAGTTGCCATTTACATCAAGTTCAAAATAGGCAAAACTCATTTATGATGTTAGAAATTAGGATGGTAGTTATCTGTGGGGAGAGTAAAAATTGGAGGGGAGTTCCAGAGGGGGTTGCCTAGGAAACTAGGAAATATATTTCTTCATCTGGGTGCCAGGTACAAAGGTATATGGTGGTTGGTGAAAATTTACCAAGTTGTGCACTCAGAATTTGTGCAAGTTTCTGTATGTATACTTCAACTTTAAAGAAAAAAGCTTGGGGCACCTGGATGGCTCAGACAGTTGAGCGTCCGACTTTGGCTCATGTTATGATCTCATGGTTTGTGGGTTCAAGCCCCACATCGGGCTCTGTGCAGACAGCTCAGAGCCTGGAGCCTGCTTCGGATTCTGTGTCTCCCTCTCTCTCTGCCCTTCCCCTGCTCGTGCTCTGTCTCTCTCTCTCTCTTTGTCTCAAGAATAAATAAACATTAAAAAAATGAAATAATCTTAAAAAATCAGTATTGGCTATAGTTGCAAACAACTGAAATTAAGGTCCTAACTTCTCAGGTACAGTTTTCACCTTGTAATGATAAGGCCTTTTGTCATAATCAGTGCTTGTGTGACTAGGTATTCACAGTCATTCCAAAGGTTAAATAAAAAACACATACTAGAAACATCCTCTCTGAAAGAATCTTACAATGTGGAATACTTACTCCCTTCACTTGCTTCAGTCTATTGTACTCATCAGCAGCAGCCTATCAAGGAGAAACACAATAGAATATGTTTAGGGGGGAATCTTCTCTTTCAAAAATGACATTCCTGATGATATATTCTGGAGCTAAAACTGCCAACAATACCCCAAATACAGGAAATTAAAATAATGAAGTCTTTAGGTCCTTAAAGCTATTATTCATATAGTCAGCAAGAGAGCCTGGAGGAAGCCAGGACAGAGGAATTTAAGACCTATTCCTCACATTCCATTCCCATAGACAGGTAATGGTTCTGCTGCTTCTCATCACTCCCCATGCGGGTCCATGGGCCGTGCTGACCCCACAGAGATCTTCTGTCAAGTGTAGCTCTCATCTAGTTATACCCCGTTATGAAACTGGTCTGAGCTCCCAGTAACTACCCCGTGTATGCATATTACATATATCGTTAAGTGAACGTGTTATATTATACATAAATAATTTGAGCAACAAAGTAAAGTAGTATTGGATTATAACCCAACGTATAAAATAGATATATGTATGAGTCAATACTGGTATAAGTGAATGATTAAGTAAATGGAAGGAAGTAACCAATTTCTCATGCACAAGAATTCCAAATAATTTGTGTAGGTACACGGTCTTTAAAGAGCTGGAACATAATTCTCCATTCCTTAGGTGTGATCTATGCATACTGACTTCCTTCACTATGAAAGTATGGAAAGGGGGATTAAAAAGGAAAGAGTAACTTTCATGGACAAACGTAACCTCAGCTGGGGGGGAAAAAAAGATAACTTTTTATCAAAGACGGTATGTGTCTAGGTGCACTTTTGCATGAAGGGGATATTTAAACAAACATTTTGGTGACAGTCAGGAGGCAGAATTTAAGGTAGTTTATCTTTCTGTACCCAATTCTGTAATGTTTAATAGTTTACAGAAAGAATGAACAGTGTTTTAAAATAGAAAAAATAACCCAGCTATTTTAAACAGGAAGGGATATATGTACATAGCCTTTTGTTTTCTATTTCTTACTTAACTACATTAGTACACTCTTCAATTTGGAAAGACTTTCATCTGAGACTGGACTTCAATTATTTCTCAATCAATCAATTTAAAAATTACTAGCAAAATCTGAATCAACATTAATAGAAAGGATACTGTATCTTCATAAATTAGAATGACATCATATATAATATACAATTATCAGGTTTGAATTTACCATGTAGTCTTCACTGTCTTCTCTATAGTCATCCAACTCTTTATCCAGACGAGAAAGTTCTTTATTGATTTCATCAAGTTCTGCCTGTAAGCTCTTGTATTCCTGCAGGCCAGTGTCAAAACTTCTCTTGTAGAGTTGTCTTTGTTGATCTGAAGTGATAGGTGGATATTCCCTAAAAATTCAGTGAGAAAATGACTACTTTTGACTCCAGCAGACATAAAATCCAGTATTTCTTCAGCCAAGACAATAAAGCTGGTGGGACGTGAGAGTGACATTCTCCTGTTTTCTTTTTCTTGCTTATGAGAGGAAGGTGAGAAGCAAGTGAGTTCTCTTAAGAATGATTCTACTTAGAGGCGCTTTAATGGCTCAGTTGGTTAAGGGTCTGACTTCGGCTCAGGTCATGATCTCACGGTTCCTGAGTTCCAGCCCCTGCACTGAGCCCTCCGCTGTCAGCAAGGAGCCTGCTTCAGATCCTCTGTCTCCCTCTCTCTCTGCCCCTCCCTTGCCCGCACTCGCCCCCTCTCTCTCAAAAATAAACATTAAAAAATGTTAAGCGTCCAACTCTTGGTTTGGGCTCAGGTGATAATCTCATGGGTTGGGAGTTCGAGCTCAGCATCTGGCTCTGAGCTGACAGCATTGAACCTGCTCAGGATTTCTCTCCTCTCTCTCTCTCTGCCTCTCCTCTACGTGCACTCTCTTTCTCCCTCAATCAATAACCAAATAAACTTAAAAAAAAAAAAAAAAGAATGATTATACTTCTACATCACTGGTTATGGTTTTAAAAATACTATGCTTAGGGGCACCTGGGTGACTCAGTTGGATGAGTGACGGACTCTTGATTTTGGCTCAGGTCATGATCTCACAGTTCCTGAGTTTGAGTCCCGCATTAGATTCTGCTGACAGTCCAGAGCCTGCCTGGCAATCTCTCTCTGTCTCCCTCTCTCTCCACTCCTCCCCTACTTGTGTTTTCTCTCTCTCTCAAAATACATAAACAAACTTAAAAAAAATTTAAAAAGGGGCACCTGGGTGGCTCAGTTGGTTAAGCATCTGACTCTCGCTCACTCACTCTGTCTCAAAAATAAATAAAAACATTAAAAAATTAAAAAAGAAAATACTATGCTTAGGGGTGTCCCTGGGTGCCTCAGTCAGTTGAGCACCTGACTTGCTCTCAGCTCGGTCTTGATCTCAGGATTGTGCCTCATGTTGGGCTCTGCATTGGGCGTGAAGCCTACTTAGAAAAGAAATACTATGCTAATATAATTTTTAGAAATAAAATTGAAAATCATTTATGAAATATGAGGTTCAAGTCATAGGAACTTATTTATTCTGAAAATACAACACCATGTGACAATAGAATATGTCTAAAATCTTACTTTTTTTAAATGTTTATTTATTTTTTTGAGACACAGAGCATGAGCGGGGGAGGGGTAGAGAGAGACAGAAACAAGAATCCGAAGCAGCCTAAAAGCTCCAAGCTGTCAGCACAGAGCCCGACGCGGGGCTCAAACTCATGAACCGTGAGATCATGACCTGAGCCGAAGTTGGACGCTCATCCGACTGAGCCACCTGGGCACCCCTGAATTTAAAGCGTGAAAACTGGAATACTGGAACACAAAGTGCATTCCCATCACTACGGCAGCAGAAGAACTGGCTGGTAGCTGGTTGTTTTCTGCCACCAACTACAATCTTCAGATTCTTTTTTCTTTTTCCAACTTAACTTGTTTTCCTCCACAGAAATGGCTTATTTTAAATCCTTTGATGGTAAGATCAGACATTAAAATGTACATGTACAAAAACGCATGCTCCTTGTACAAATAATCTGGTGATGCATGCAATTCTGTATCCCTTGTATCTCTCAAGAGACTAGCCATTCTTTACATTTCCAGGTGATGCTCTTCACTAATAAGCCACTGAGGAAACACTCTGACTTGTTTCACATGATGTAGGAACTTCACAGCAATATGGAATTTCAATTTTTACACCGAAATTGGCCTCCTATCTTCATTTTACAGAGGGGAGAAATTAAATGACTGCTCAAAAGAGAAACAAGAAAACAGTTTCTTAAAACTTTTCATTTAGATGTTCCATGAAACAAGTTAGGAAAGTATTTTCTAGCTAGATGACTGAACGTGGCCAAGAACTCTGTTTTTTTGTTCTGTTTTGTTTTTTAGGTCCATCCATTTATTTTGAGAGAGAAAGAGAGAGAGCACGTGAGCAGGGGGAGGGGCGGACAGAGAGAGAGAGAGGAGAGAGAGAATCCCAAGCAAGGCTTGATCCCACAAACTATGAGATCGTGATCTGAGCCAAAATCAAGAGCCGGACACTCAACCTACTGAGCCCCCCAGGTGCCTCTTGGCCAAGAACTCTTGTGGGAAGAAGGGAAGGTGTGGTATGAGAACCACCAGGGAGGCGATGTCAGGCTATGCTACACCACCCACCTCTCACAGTTCGAGAAGCAACGCTGTGACTGACCACCATCCAGACCACAAATGTTTCTGATTCGTGTCCCATTTCTCAGGACACTTGGGCATAAAAGGGCTATACACCATACATGAGGATAGTTAGTGATGATGAAGTATAACTAAACCACCAACACACAAAGGAACTTAACCACAACCTTGGCCAGAACACTAAATTGTTAACTTAATTGTTTACAAAACCGTTTGCCAAAGTCCTCTGGATTAAACTTTTAAAAGAATCTCTGGTCTCCCCATGAAACCTTAACTTATAAGTAAATGCCAAAACAAAGCCATAGCTCTGGTCTGGGAATTATATAATCAGTAACAAAAGTTCCTCCATACCTGTGTTTTATTTATTTGAAAGACCTTTCTTGGGTGACTACTGGTACAAGTAAAGAGTGAAGTTCATCAGTCATTTTGTGAAAGACACTGAGAGTGTTTTTAAGACGCAATGGAGCCAAACATATCCCCTCTACATCAATCTTTATTACAAAAGAGCACTAAAGAAAAGAACCTCTTGAAATACCATCTCCAGTCCTGGCTGTGCAGGAACGAAATCCTACCACCCAACTCCAATTTGGCAGGCAAAACCCCAAAGCTGACTGGCCCAGGTGACCCATCAGACAGATATGTGAGTGGTTCCAACACAAGGTGACCCCGTACCTGATCCAGTCCTCCTCCAGCTCGTCGCAGGACTCGCCCCCGGTCGTGTAGTCTGTTTCATAGTGGTCCTGCTCTGGCCTCTTGGACCTTCCTGCCCTTCCTTTCGTAGGTGCCCTTTTTGAAGGCGTCTCAAAGTTACCACTGCCGCTGTAGCGAGGCTGTCTGAAGTCGTCCACCGGTGAAGTCACTGGAAGCTCCTGCACCACCTCAGGCACCCTAACAAAACAGCCATCGTTTTTCAGGGGTCATAGGTACACCACAGCTCTTTGCCAGCAAGTGCGCTGTAATCACAAAGAGCAGCCACAGTAAGCAGTAAGAGACATCTAAACATAAATGCATTCATTCACGTAAGCAGCTCATGTTCCCAACACGAAGCAGATCCCCAGTTTCCCGTGTTCAGTTTCGCACCAGCTCAGATCCTCTGAGACAGACCAGTAGCTTTAAGGTTCCAATGTAAGGGGAGCCCATGTGTAAACATTCCTAAGCAGGATGGATCTAAGATTGCACTTGAGGAAGCCCAGGCTGATCTGGAAGAGGTGTTCACCCGACCTGTGCCAGGGACTTACTCCACAAAAGGCAGGCAGGAAAATAATGCTCAGGATTCTTTTCTACAGGTTCTTCCAGTTTCACGGAATGGTAAGCGGTCAAGAGAAATGCACGTACATATCTACTTTCAGAAGCTGATTCTCAGAGGTAAGCATATTGTAATACTAATTTTAGACTCCTGTGTATCAACTTTCTTTTCAAGATACAATCTTGAAAAAACTAGAGAGACTAAAAATTTAAACAACTGCTATGATAATCCTGCAGCCACGTAGACTGAATGGCCTGGAAGTGTTATCATTAGACTTATTTTCCCAATTGCATCAGTTCTGTTTTGTTTTTTTGTTTTTAATTTTTTTTTTAACATTTATTTATTTTTGAGACAGAGAGAGAGCATGAACAGGGGAGGGTCAGAGAAAGAGGGAGACACAGAATCTGAAACAGGCTCCAGGCTCTGAGCTGTCAGCACAGAGCCCGACACGGGGCTCGAACCCACGGACCGTGAGATCATGAACTGAGCCAAAGTCAGACACTCAAATGACTGAGCCACCCAGGCGCCCCTTGGTTTTTTTTTTTTAATGCTTATTTACTTTGAGAGAGAGTGCAAACATGCAAGAGTGGAGGAGGAGCAGAAAGAGAATCCCAAGCAGGATCCAAGCTGTCAGCACAGAGCCCAACGCAGGGCTCGATCCCACGAACCGTGAGATCATCACCTAAGCCGAAATCACGAGTCTGAAACTTAACCAACTGAGTCACCCAGGCGCCGCCCACATTGGAATTTTACGTGCAAATGTTTGTGCTGCAAGCATAAATATGAAGTCAAACGTGGAATAAAACACCAAGAGCTGTGGCAACAGTAAAGCACTTCTGAGTAACAGCAATGCGAAACTTAACTTTCCCTGATAACACAGCTAAAGAAGGTCAAGAAGAACAATGAAAGAACACAAAGGTTATGCCTGAGACTTTCCACCATTGGCCTGCTATTCAAATCAACTAGCAAAAATGTCTGAAGACTTTTGTTTTCTTATTGCTTTTCCACTTACAGAAACTATAATCTTTTTTTTTCTTTTAACATTTATTTTTGAGTCAGAGAGGGAGAGGAAGAGAGAGAGAGATGGAGACAGACAGAGAGTGAATGTGTGTGTGTGGGGGGGGGTGTGGGGGGTGGGTAAGGGGCAGAGAGAGAGGGAGACACAGAATCCGAAGCAGGCTCCAGGCTCTGAGCTGTCAGCACAGAGCCCAACACAGGGCTCAAACCCACAAACCATGAGATCATGACCTGAGCCGAAGTTGGACACTTAACTGACTGAGCCACCCAGGCACCTTGACAGAAACTATAATCTTGAGCTTTATCTATGAGGTGTGCTCTATTTTCTAGGTGATCCAGAACTGCTTGATTCTAATTGTTGTCCAAATCTTCAGATTTTTTTTAAATGTTTATTTTGAGAGAGTCCCAGTGTGTGTGCATGTGAATGCATGCACAAGTGGGAGAGGGGCAGAGAGAGAAGGAGAGAGAATCCCAAGCAGGCTCCAAGCTGTCAGCACAGAACCTGACACGGGGCTCAATCTTACAAACCGTGAGATCATGACCTCAACTGAAACCAAGAGTCAGACACTTAACCGATTGAGCCGCCCAGGTGCCCCAAAGTCTTCAGATTTCTAATCACACTTAGTAATTTCTTGTAGAATCCTAAAGCTTTGGGATGTGTGTACATAGTTGGGGGTGGTGGTGTGATTTATTCCTTCTGTTGGAATGTATTCAGGTTCCTGAGGCTTAGGGTGCTATATTAACGCTACATCTAAAGGAGGGAAAATGTGACTTTCTCCATGAGTCAATGAGTAACAAGTTCCTAGACACTCTGCCAAAACCGCCTGGTATTATGCTCCTCGTTTTGGGAATGCAGAAGGCTTATTTGAGGGAGTAGGGACTGGAGGAGGAGAAAACTAAAAAGCAAAACAAATTAGAAAAGAACAAAACCTAAAACATTAAAATGGGCATCCTCTCATAATTGTGTTAGATACTTATATTATAAATCCCGACTGTGGGAGCTTTCCACCTCCCATTCTCCTACATACTTTGAAACGCTAGAGGATAACTTACTTGATATGGCATAAAACCTAAAAACAAAATGCTTAGCAAATATATATAAATTCAAGAGTTAGGGAATTTTTGTACTGCCAATAATCTTTGAGCCTACTTTTATTTCTTTTTTATTTCTTTTATTTTTTAAGTTTATTTCCAGAGGGAGAGAGAGCACAAGCAGGGGAGAAGCAGAGAGAGAGAGGAAGAGAGGCTCTGCACTGTCAGCACAGAGCCTGATGTGGGGCTAGAACTCAGAAACTGTGAGATCATAACCTGAGCTGAAATCAAGAGTCGGACACTTAGGGGTGCCTAGGTGGCTCAGTCAGTTAAGCGTCCGACTTCAGCTGAGGACATGATCTCACAGTTTGAGTTCAAGCCACACGTCGGGCTGCTAACAGCTCAGAGCCTGGAGCCTGCTTCGGATTCTGTGTCTCCCTCTCTCTGGGCCCCTCCCTGACTCACTCTCTCTCTCTCTCTCTCTCTCTCAAAAATAAATAAACATTAAAAAAAGAAAGAAAGAGTCAGACACTTAACCAACTGAGCCACTCAGGTGCCCTTGAACCCACTTTTAGATACAAATCCTGTTAGGTCATAATCTGCATACCCCAGAAGAGGCAACCAACTGTATACTTTCCCTGGTATCCAACTCAGTATCCAAGTCCAGAAGTTCACCCTTTTGTATTGTCTTTTTTATTCATTTGTTTTATTTACACACACACACACACACACACACACACACACACACACACACCCCCTCTCACATGCATTTGGTGTTCCTATCTTGTCCTGACTCTCAGTGTAGCTACTGTGCACTGTCTTCTGTCCCTGATAGATTGCAACCTCCATGACAACAAGGATTTGCTATTCCAGGGGCAGCTACCCTACTATGTACCTGGCAGGTGTTCAGGATCATTAATGAATTGAAAACACCTTCACAAGAATTCTGATGACACCCAGTATCAGCGAGGGAAGAGAAACAATGCATGATCAACATCAGTGTCCTATGAGCATAATGTCCATGATGTACATGGTACTTCAGAACTGTCACCATTATCGGGGGGAATATCTAAGCCTTGTCCATCAGACAACTCCATCTCCCTGGCCTCAGGAAAGACAATGATCCATAAAGGGCTAATCAAGAAACTTTCAACAGGTTGTATATGTAAGCTTTGGAAGAGGGCATTCCATTTTCCAAATCCTATGCTGAAAGTTCAATTAGCGTAGCCTGGAAAATTTGGATGACCATTCTGCTCTACCGACAATAAAGCCCACAGAACAACAGGAGCCTTGCTAGCCTCTGAGTTTCTAGATCATGCCATTCTCTTTTTCTTTTTTCTTTTTTGATGTTTATTTATGTTTTGAGAGAGGGAGAGGGACAGGGTGCAAGCGGGGGAGGGGCAGAGAGAGAAGGAGACACAGAATCTGAAGAAGGCTCCAGGCTCTGAGCTGTCAGCACAGAGCCTGATGCGGGGCTTGAACTCATGGAACACGAGATCATAACCTGAGCCGAAGTTGGACGCTCAACCGACTGAGCCACCCAGGAGCCCCTATGCTTGTATTTTTTTAAAGGAAAATATAAGTAACGTACATTTTGGCCAGCATATTTATTTTAAAATAGCCTCTGGAAGGTTATATAAAAGAAACTGGTAACACCAGCTGCTCCTAGGAAGAGGAACTAGGTAGCTGGGGACAAAAGCTATCCTTCTGTCCATTTAAGATTTTACATTACAAAGGTACTGGCTTATTCAAGAATTAAGCTAAGATTTTTCAATGGTTCCAAATGAACTTGTGAAAATATCTTGGTTTTCATGAAAAGACAGCATGCGGAATGCTATGTAACCATTCAGGCTTTACAATTAGAGAGACAGCTGGCCACAGGATGCATTATAAATATTTCTCATGTATGCACAGAAGTCACGCAACTCCTAGCCTGAAACTTTTAAAAGGACTGTGTCTCTACCGGGTATATCCTTGCCCCTCACAGCCTCAAGTGCTTTGGATTTGTGTCAAAATCCACACAGAAGGAGAAGAGAGAAAATGCTTCTCCTCCAAATCATTCACAACTGATAGCAACAGGAAGGTCAACTGTGAAGACCAAAACAAAATATGTATCGAGGGTAAGGCAAACTGACAGTGTGTTTCCCACATTCCACTCCAGGGTAATAATAAAACCTACTGTCTCAAACTGAGTCCATAATTAACTCAGCTGCTGGTGTCACCTTAAGGGGTTCTAGGCGCCCAAACTACCGCACACTCAGGGTTGATCTCTATATTAACTGCCCCCTTAAAAGGAAGTGGGGCAGGGAGCTGTGGATAAAACTTTGAAAGTTTTCCAGCAGATACACCTTTAACGTAAAACAATCAAAGCAATTAAAGGAAAGGTGTTTTTTCTGTTTGTTTTTTTTTTCAGTCTACAAAGGAATTTGGAGTTCTAGAATTACATACATAAGAAGATGGGGCGCCTGGCTGGCTCGGTCAGTGGAGCATGCAACTCAGTCTTGGGGTTATGAGTTTGAGTCTCACGCTGGGTGTAGAGAATACTTAAAAATAAAATCTTTAGGGGCGCCTGGGTGGCTCAGTTGGTTAAGCGGCCGACTTCGGCTCAGGTCATGATCTCGCGGTCCGTGAGTTCGAGCCCCGCGTCGGGCTCTGTGCTGACAGCTCAGAGCCTGGAGCCTGTTTCAGATTCTGTGTCTCCCCCTCTCTGATCCTCCCCTGTTCATGCTCTGTCTCTCCCTGTCTCAAAAATAAATAAAACGTTAAAAATAAATAAATAAATAAATAAATAAATAAATAAATAAATAAAATCTTTAGGGGTGCCTGGGTGGCTCAGTTGGTTAAGTGTCCGACTTTGGCTCAAGTCATCATCTTGCGGTTCCTGAGTTCAAGCCCCACATGGGGTGCTGTGCTGACAGCTCAGAGTCTGGAGCCTGCTTGGGATTCTTTGTCTCCCTCGGTCTGCCCTCCCACATTCTCATTCTGTCTCTCTCTCAAAAAATGAATAAACATTAAAAAAAATCTTAAAAAAAAGAAAAAAGAAGAGCAATTTATCATCCCCTGGCAAAAATCACATCCAGTCAGTAACAGTCTCTCCAAACCCCCTCCTTCACTAGTCATTAGGATGAATTAGAATCAGGCTTTAGGGTAAACTAAACCCACCATGGAGATACCATTTCAGTAACCATAATGGCAGCTACTCTGGGCCAGAAACTCACTGTGAGGTTTTTTACACTACTTGTAACTCTAAACGTGGAGGCCTCATCAGTTTCACATCCCACAGGACATGAAGGATCCAGCACAGCAAGTGAGATCTCAGAATTCCTGAATTCAAACAAGGTCTGCTCCTTTAATAAAAATGTCTGTGGCTAAGGGTAGATCAACCAGCAATCTTCCCTTTCCATTAAATGAGCTCTAACAGTGACAGGCAAGGAGAGACACAACCACACACAGTTCCACTATCAGTAACGTCCTTGACCCTCACCTCAACCTCAAAACCAGAATCAGAAAGAGAACCATGTTTTTAGAGTGGAAAAAAACCCAACTTACCCTTTCTCTATTAAACCAACGAGAGAAAAAAGAAGCACTTTCAGCTTAGATGGGGAAAAAGACCCCACCAACTCACAGCCCCTCTCCCCTCGTCTTCCAAGTAGCTGCAAGCCTCCACCAACAAGGCCAACATCAGTCTCCAGTCTTTGGGAAAGTGTTTTTCTGTTTTGTGTTGTTTGTTTTTTAAGGCAAATGGCACAACAAGAACTGATTTATCAACACCAGCAAATATTCATTTTTGTTTAGACTCATTCTACCTGAAGAAGGAAGCTGCTACTTACGGTGTTGATTTATAGGAAGACTCTGGATATGACCTCCTGTCATTCACTTTACCATTGGAGGAGTAGGCCATGGGGCTGTCCACTCTTTCCACATAGTCAGAAGGGGGTGGAGGCATGTCTTGTGTGCCAGCAGAAATATTTTTAACCTACAGAAACAAACCCAAGAGATACAATTATCATTGAGCCTGCAATTTAAAGGGGAAAGAAATGTAAGAAAAATATCAGATATAAAATTACCTAATACTTATTGGGCTAATTAAATACTATTAACCGGTAATGACTACCTTGTTAGTGTAAACAATCAAATCAAATCCGTATTGTTACCAACACACAAATGATGCCAATTCGTTAGCTTAACAAGTCCAGAATGAATTACAAAAAAGGAAAAAAAAATCACAATGACCTGACTCTTATCCTGATGTGATTAGGCAGAATCATTATCCATGGTAATTGTTCCACCCCACATTAGAAAGATTAATCTCATCGTTTTAAGTTTATTTATTTATTTTTGTGAGACAGAGAGCATGCTCATGCACAAAGTAGGGAAGGGGCAGAAAGACAGAATCCCAAGCAGGTTCCACACTGTAAGTGTGGAACCTGATGCACAGGGCTCGAACCCTTGAACTAGGAGATAAGGACCTGACTGAAATCAAGAGTGCTATGCTTAACTGACTGAGACACCCAGATGCCCCTAATCTCATTTTTTCTAGGCTAGGTCTGGGTTAGGCAAGAATTTTCATTTCTAACAAGTTCTAAGGTAATGTTTATGCTGTAGTCTGGGCACCACACTTTGAAAACCACTAATATAGGACAAAAGACACTGGATCTTCTTTTTTTTTTTTTTTTATTAACGTTTATTTATTTTTGAGACAGAGACAGAGCATGAATGGGGGAGGGGCAAAGAGAGAGGGAGACAGAATCTGAAACGGGCTCCAGGCTCTGAGCTGTCAGCACAGAGCCCCACGCGGGGCGCGAACTCACAGGCTGCAAGATCATGACCTGAGCCGAAGTCGGATGCTTAACCGACTGAGCCATCCAGGCGCCCCAAAAGACACTGGATCTCTTAACCCATCCACACTAAATATGTAATGTTAAAACCACAGAAGAAATTAAGAAGCTTAAACTGATGATTTCTGCTATAGTTCTTTTTTTGTTTTGTTTTTTAAATCTTTATTTTTGAGAGAGAGAGAGAGAGACAGACAGACACACACACACACGTACACACATACACACACAGAATCCAAAGCAGGCTCCAGGCTTTGAGCTGTCAGAACAGAGCCCGACGCAGGGCTCGAACTCACGAACTAAGAGATCATGACCACAGCCAAAGTCGGATGCTTAATGAACTGAGCCACCCAGGTGCACCAGGTGCTACAGTTCTTTAATAAGAGATTTATTTTCCTTTAACATACATTCTCAATGCCTCTATTCTTAATAGCCTACACAGTAGAGTCCACGATCACTGCCTTCCTTCTCTACTTTACTACTTATTCCATTCTGATGTGTAAGTGAATTTGTCCTAGAAGGTAACACACATTGAGATTACGCACTGTTAACGTGAAAGATTTCCCAAAGGATCTGTCGGAGAAAAATTTAAATATCAGTAAGCATTGCCAATTAGATTCACAACATTTTTTACAAAGTTTACTTATTTATTATTTTTTTTAGTAATCTCTATATCCAGCATGGGGCTTGAACTCATAACCCTGAGATCAAGAGTCACATGCTCGTCTGACTGAGCCAGCTAGATGCCCCTAGATTCCCAATGTTGACTGTTGGAGTTCAGGTGGTAGATCCAACACTTTCTATTTCATTTCCAATCTTTAAGTTGTTATATATTACTCTGCAAATAATAACTGAGAAACCTAGGTAAGCCACTTAGTTGTTACAAAGTAATAGAAATAAGGTGTGGGAAAAATTAAAAGTAACTCCACAAAAATTAGTAATGTGAAAAAGAGCAACTTTTCAAAAATAAGGAGGAAATTACTGGTTTAGCTTGGTAATGAAAACAATGACATGAGATTAACTTGAGCTCACTCTAGATCTGCCAACGACAAGTTCTAGAAAGTCTGTCTCTTTTCTTCAAGAAATAGGGAAACTACCACTTTCATTCAACATAGTACTGGAAGTCGTAGCAGCAGCAGACAAGAAAAAGAAGTAAAAGGCATTCACATTGGTAAGAAGTAAACTTTCACTATTCGAAGGTGACATGATTGTACATATAGAAAACCCTAAAGACTCCACCAAAATACTACTAGAATAAATGAATCCAGTAAAGTTGCAAGATACAAAATCATCATAGAGAAATCTGTGGCATTTCTTTTTCTTTTTTTAAACACTCTTTAAAAAAAAAAAAAGTTTATTTTGAGAGACAGAGCAAGCAAGTGAGCAGGAGGGGTGGAGACAGAGGGAGAGAGAGAAAATCCCAAGCAGGCTCCACACTGTCAGTACAGAACTCGATGTGGGGCTTGAACTCACAAACCATGAGATCATGACCTGAACTGAAACCAAGAGTCAGACGCTTAACAAACT
The DNA here is from genome assembly GCF_007474595.2 of Lynx canadensis. Classification (NCBI taxonomy): domain Eukaryota; kingdom Metazoa; phylum Chordata; class Mammalia; order Carnivora; family Felidae; genus Lynx; species Lynx canadensis. The sequence continues at coordinate 136,361,178 of NC_044303.2, read as the reverse complement.
GAGCTACCCAGCCACCCATGTTGCATTTCTATGCACTAATAATAAAGTAGCTGCAAGAGAAATTAAGAAAACATTCCCATTTACAATTGCACCAACAGGTATAAAAAATACCTAAGGAATAAATTTAACCCAAGAGGTGAAAGACCTGTACTCCAAAAACCATAAAAAAATTGATGAAAGAAATTGAAGATGACACAAACAAATGGAAAGATGTTACATGCTCATGGATCAGATGACCCAATATTGTTAAAATGTCCACACTACTCAAAGCAATCTATAGATGTAATGCAATCCCTATCAAAATATCAACAGCATTGTTCACAGAAGTAGAATAATACCAAAATTTGTATGGAAACACAAAGACTCCCAACAGTCAAAACAGTTTTGAGAAAGAAGAAAGCTGGAGGTGTCACAATTCCAGATTACAAAATATACTTAAAAGCTGAAGTAATCAAAATAGTACGGTACTGGCACCAAAACAGACACATAGATCAATCGAACAGAACAGAGAGTCCAGAAACAAACCCAAACTTATATGGTCAATTAATCTACGACAAAGGAGGCCAAAATATGCAATGGGGAAAACACAGTCTCTTCAACAAATGCCACTGGGAAAACTGGACAGCTACGTGCCAAAGAATGAAACTGGGCCACTTTCTTACAACATACACTAAAATAAACTCAAATGGCCTAAAGACCCGATTGTGAGACCATAAAACTCCCAGAAGAAAACACAGGCAGTCATCTCTTAGGCATCAGCCACGAAAACATTTTTCTAGATATATTTCCTGAGGTAAGACAAACAAAAGCAAAAATAAACTACTGGAACTACACCAAAATAGAAAGCTTTTGGACAACAAAGGAAACAACTAACAAAACAAAAAGGCAACCTACTGAATTGGAGATTTTTGCAAATGATATATACAATAAGGGATTAATATCCAAAATATATAAAGAGCTTACACAACTCAACATCAAGTAAAACCAAATAATCTGATTAAAAAATGGGTCGAGGACCTGTTAAGCATTTTTCCCAAAAAGACAAACAGATGGCCAAAAGACACATGAAAAGAGGTTCAACATCACAAATCATCAGGGAGATGCAAATCAAAACCAAAATGAGGTATCTCCTTACACCTGTCAGAATGGCTAAAATAAAAAAGAAGTAATAAAAAGACAAAACACCAAAAAATAATAACAAAAAGATAAGAAATTGGCGAGGATGTGGAGAAATAGGAACCCTTGAAATAGGTTCCTAGGTTCTCTCCTAGGAAATAAGAGAGAATACAAACCGATGTATCCTCTTTGAAAAACAGTATGGAGGTTCCTCAAAGAATTAAAAACAGAAAGGCCATATGATCCAGGAAGTCCACTAGTGGCTATTTGCTCAACAAAAATAAAAACACTAATTTGAAAAGATACATGCACCTCTACGTTTACTGCAGCATTATTTACAATAGCCAAGACACGGAAGCAACCAAAATCTCCACTGACAGATGAACAGGTAAAGAAGATGTGACATATATGCACAATGGAATAATATTACTCTGCCATAAAAAAAGAACGAGACCTGGCCATTTGCAACGACATGAATGGACTTGATATTACACTACGTGAAATAAGTCAGATAAAGAGAAATACCTTATCATTTCACTCATATATGGAATTTAAGAAACAAAACAGAGAAAAAAGACAGAAAAACAGGCTCTTAAATACAGAGAACAAACTTCGGTTGCTAGACGGGAGGTGGTTGGGGGGATAAGTACATTCAAGAGGAATAAGGGGTACAAACTTCCAGTTACAAAATAAGTCACAAAGATGAAAAACACAGCATAGAAGGTATAGTTAATAAGCCTGGAAAAATCTTGCTTGGTGACAAATGGTGATTTCACATCATGAGGAGCATGGAGTCAAGTGCAAAACTGTTGAATCATTATGTTGTACAATGTAACACTGTATGTTAATTATACTTTAAGAAAAAAAGAAACTCGGGGTGGGGGGAGAAACTACCTACTTCATAACATTCTTTTGACAATCAAATCGGATGACAAGGTCTCATATTTGGCACAGTACCTTGATGAGCATTGTAAAAACTCACAAGATGCTGGATTCTGAAATTAAAGCTACTGGATCTAAACAAAGAATTTTTGTAAGTATTTGAAGGTGACAGCAGACTTTTATTTTTTTATTTTTTATTTTTTATTTTTTTGGGACAGAGAGAGACAGAGCATGAACCGGGGAGGGGCAGAGAGAGAGGGAGACACAGAATTGGAAACAGGCTCCAGGCTCCGAGCCATCAGCCCAGAGCCTGATGCGGGGCTCGAACCCACGGACCGCGAGACCGTGACCTGGCTGAAGTCGGACGCTTAACCGACTGCGCCACCCAGGCGCCCCGACAGCAGACTTTTAATGGGATTATTTTGCTATTATAAATCCTTGCAATTAGGTTCAGCATCAAGACAGTGTATTTCCCTGAAACACACACACTTTACGCTTTGTTTTCCATTATGCATAGCATCAAAACATGACCTCCTCCTTTCCTACCAAGGAAAGGTATGTTATTGCACCACTTTAAGTATATGAGGTATTCTTTTTTTAAAGTTTATTTATTTTTGAGAGAGACAGACAGTGTGAGTGGAGAGGGATAGAGAGAGAGGGGGAGAGAGAATCCTAAGCAAGCTCTATGCTGTCAGCGCAGAGCCTGATGCAGAGCTCGAACTCACGAAACCATGAGATCATGACCTGAGCAGAAACCAAGACGCGGATGCTTAACCAAATGAGCCACCCAGGCGCCCCAGAACACAAGGTATTCTTGATTGTTTAAAGAAAAGAATGGAATTATTTTCTTCTGAAAGTGGAGTCTGTCTGCAACGGGGAAACCAGTGGGTAGGTTGCAAGGGAGTGTGCTTAGATGTCACCACAGCAGGGACAGGGACAGGTGGGAACCACTCTTGGCTCCCACTGAATTCCCTAGGACTTGACACCATCAGCCAAGCTTCACAGGCACATGCGTTGCCAAGTCAAAGGTCTATTCTTATTCTGGACACTTCATCAGAATTTAAAACGACCTCCTTTTCTTAAAAACCCATTTAACCCTTTTCCAGGTTCTCCCCCTTTACAACCTGAACGGAGACTGCAAAGCTCTACTGACTCTGGCAAAGCCGAAACCAAAACTTTATTAAAAAAAAAAGATGCCTGGGTGTCCTTGTAAACTTCTTACAGCCTGGAATGGAATGTCCTTCCCCTTTCTTTGCCAGCTAATCCTTAATTGGGCTTCAAGTCTTGGCTCACTACTCCCTGGAGGCTTTGCACACATGTCTCTGCTGGGAGAGGCACCCACCTGTCCTCCTAGCTCCCTGAACACCTGTGCACACAAGCCTCCTACCAGAGCACTCGTGCACCGTGGAACAACTGCCCCCACACAGTATGATGGCTTGCTCCCATGGTCTCTAACTCCAGGGGGCAGTGCGCTTTCTTAAAGCCACCGCTGCCTGCCTGCTTACAACGTGCCAAACAATGAACTGACAGATGGTTTAGTAGGCTCGGCCTTACAGGTAAGTACTATTTTTCCCTTTTTAGAAATGAGGAAACTATGACAACTTTCCCAAGGACCTACACCTAGTAAATGGTCATGTGGGACTTAAATACACCACTCACGTGAAAGCCTCTGTGACAACCCACCATCGCAACCTGGGCAGCCTCCTACCTTCCCCTTTGGGTTTCCAGAGCCCAGCACGGTACCTGGCACAAATCAGGAGCCCAGAGTTGTTGCCTAAAGGTTACCTTATTTATTACTGCTGTACTTCTACACTGTGTATATTCGAACGTCTTATCAAATGGAGCTGCTCTGAGCTGACCTTTACCTCTTAGAGTCAGCAGAACTGGACTAGCCTGACCAACTTCACCCTCCAGCACAGGGCTCCCATTTCTAAAACCTTTTTTTACACACATGCACAAAAAATTCCAAGGCAGCGCGCTTGTTTTGCCAGAACACATATTCAAGTTAGAACAATGGAGGGAAGATTAATTATTAATATGGCCGCTGCAAGAAGGGCATGCAAATTTATGATGCATTGCAGATTAAAAAAAAAAAATCCCCAGCCAGGCCTAACGATGAATAAGCAGCAGTCTTTGTCTTTAAAAAGGAGCCTAAGAATCTAGAGGCCGAGGTGAAATGTATTTGTAAAAACAAGGAGTAAGGTATTTGTTTCCTGTTTATACTTCATTTTTCCCAAAGAAGCTAAAATACTGTGTTCCTCATATTACCGATGACACGTGAGTATAAACCTGCTGCTTTCAAAGGACAGAAGGGGGGAAGCCCCAGTAGGGCCTGACCAGGTGATAGTGATTTACACAAGAAGTCTTCAGCCTGTGTTCCTGGGGTGAGCAAATGGATTTCTGAGCTTCACTGTATTACGGACAGGGTGCCCAGCCCACCCACAAAACCTGATGATGTGGCTTGCTTTTTTTTTTTTTTTTTTTTAATGTTTCATTTATTTTTAAGGGGGTGGGGGGAGAAGGGCAGAGAGAGGGACAGAAGATCTGAAGCAGGCTCTACACTGACAGCAGCGAGCCCGACGTGGGGCTTGAACTCACAAATGGTGAGATCACGACCCAGGCCAAAAATGCTCAATGGGCTGAGCCACCCAGGCGCCCCTAGCTAAAGTTCTTTAAAACAAGCAAACAAACAAAACCAATCATTCTAATGACTGTAGTAAATTTTTAAAGCTTTAGAACCAGAGAAAAATGAGGCTTAATGCTATAGAGCAAACGGTGAACAATTTTCCTCCAATAACTTAAGAAAAGCTCTGTCTCCCTCTCTCTCTGCTCTTCCTCCACTCATGCTGTCTCTGTCTCTCAAAAATAAAATAAAACATTTTTAAAAAACTAAAAAAAAAAAAAGAAAAGGGGCGCCTGGGTGGCTCAGTCCGTTGGGTATCCGACTTCAGCTCAGGTCATGATCTCATAGCTCGTGAGCTCGAGTCCCGCGTCGGGCTCTGTGCCGACAGCTCGGAGCCTGGAGCCTGCTTCGGATTCTGTCTCTCCCTCTTTCTCTGCTCTTCCCCCACTCATGCTGTCTCTCTGTCTCTCAAAAATAAAACATTTTAAAAAATTAAAAAAAAAAAAAGGAAAAGCTCTAAGACATTAGGGTCAAAAGAAAGCAGAGTGAAACGTTAAGTAAGTAAAATTTGTCTTTTAATTACTGACGGGAAAGAAAAGTTTGAGAGTCCATCAAGGCTGGAGATGAGGCTCGGAAGCCCAGTGGACTCTCGGGCCAGGCAGGAGGGCTGATCCAGCAGACTCCCACCCCGGGGGCCCTCCGGTGGGGAGGAGACCTAAGTGAAGGGGGAGGGACACTGCAGGCAGCAGAAACCCACCCAGCAGGGCCCAGCTGGCTTCCCTTAACTGGGTTCTACTTGACAAGGTGCTGGCAGTGGCACCCCACCCCACCCCAGACTTTCAAAAAGAGGAAAACAACTGGGGTGGCTCAGTCGGTGAAGCGTCTGACTTCGGCTCGGGTCACGATCTCACGGTTCCTGAGTTCGAGCCCCGCACTGGGCTCTCTGCCATCAGCCCAGACCCCCCTTCTGATCCTCTGTCCCCTTCTCTCGCTGCCCCTCCCCCACTCATTCTCTCTCTCAAAAATAAACATTAAAAAAAAGGGAAAAACAAGACACCAGAAAGAAACACAGACACGCTAAGAGGCTGAGGAGAAAAAGCACACCTAACCAACCAAAAGAATGACTTAGACTCACTATTGAGACTAACTTCAAAAAAGGACAAGTACTCACAGAGACCATGTTTACAGAATACAGTGAATTAATTTAGCGTGATACACAGGGCAGATTCACTGAGATTCATATTCCAATCAAGAAAGAACTAAAGTGCCTGTGAAATGTCAAAATGAAATACACTGAAATCAAATAATTTCAAAAGATCTTCACAAGAGGTCATTATAATGAGGACAAATTTTTATTCCAAATTTAATTATCAGAAGAGTTCTGATCACACACTTGTGAAAAAAAAAATCTGGGTAACAAATGACATCTAACACTCCTTGGAGAGTTCATGAAAACATCCTAAATCCCCATGGGGTGTCAAGAGGCACACAAAGAGCGAGGCTCCAGAACAGCTGAGCTCCAAACACCTGTCCTCCTCACCGTGACTTCCTCACCTCACAAAGCCATCTCCACCCTCATTTGTGCCTACACGGACTCCTGAGCAGCCTCCTGACCCCAAATCCTTGAAGTCAAAGACGGCATAAAAAGGTCAAAAAACTTTTAGGTCACTCTGAAAGAAAACTTTCTAGGGACAGCTGGGTGGCTCAGTCGTTCAAGCATCCGACTTCAGCTCAGGTCATGATCTCGATGTTCATGGTTTCGAGGCCCAGGTCGGGCTCTGTGCTGACAGCTCAGAGCCTGGAGCCTGCTTCGGATTCTATCTCCCTCCCTCTCTGCCCCTCCCCCATTCACACTCTGTCTCTCTCAAAAATAAACAAAACATTAAAAACAATTGTATTTATTTATTTATTTTAATGTTTACTTATATTGGGGGGGGAGAGAGACAGACAGTACACAAGCTGGGGAGGGGCAGAGAGAGACGGAGATAGAATCTGAAGCAGGCTCCAGGCTCTGGGCTGTCAGCACAGAGCCTGACATGGGGCTCGAACCCACGAGCTGTGAGATCATGACCTGAGCCGAAGTTAGACTCTTAACTGACTGAGCCACCCAGGTGCCCCCAAAATAATATTTTTTTAAAGAAAGAAAACCTTCTTCTCTCAAAACTAAGTTTAGGGAAACACTTCTCTCCATGCAAATTAATGTCATTTGGAATTAGTACAACCAAAAAGGCGCAATGACAGCCATCCCCCACTTTTCTCTTCGTCCTGTCTTCATTCCTTGATCACATAACACAAGAAAATATCAGGCTAGACCTGCATCCAGCTGGTGGTAGCAATGTGACAAAAGTCACCTACCTCTAAGAACAAAAGGGAAAGTTCTGCATTTAAGTATCGATCATGTGCCTACGAAACCTGACATTATTACTCACCACTGCCTGGTGAGATAGGGTTATCTCCATTTTCAGATGAGGAAATTGAGCCTCTAAGGTTAAATTAATTTGCTCACGGTCACATGGTAGAGACAGGATTGGAACCCTCGGCCACCTGACTCCAAAACCAGCTCTTTCTGGCATAACATACTCATGTTCTCGAGGTACTGACTATTCCCTGTAACAAAAGGAACCATTCTTCTCAATGCCTTAACTCCTCACCACGCCCTAATGGGATATGATGTGAATCCATTATGAAGTTTTACTCACCAATTAGACTAACACTGTTAGAGCAGCTTTCGACACAAAATTACTATGGATTAAACTGACTTGAAAATTAAAAAGAATACATGCTGGGGCACCTGGGTGGCTCAGTCGGTTAAGCATCCAACTCCTGGTTTCAGCTCAGGTCATGATCTCACAGTTCATGGGTTCGAGCCCCACATCGGGCCCTGTGCTGACAGTGTGGAGGCTACTTGGGATTGTTTCTCTCTCTCCCTCTCTCTCTGTCCCCCCTCCCCCTGCTTGCTCTGTCTCTCTCAAAAAAAAAAAAAAAAAAAAAAAAAACACAAGAAACACAAAATACAACCTAAAATGAATACGTGCTTTATCACCAGGTGCCTTTGTTTAGAACAGAGCGTAGGAACACCACCCTCAAAAAGGGAAACAGAAAGGCTTTTCCTGCTTGGTAATTAAAAGTGGAGAAACACATCAGACATCAGAGAGAAGAGCACTGTAATCTCAAAGTACCATCACCAGTCTTTACAACCTGAGGTCCCCCTTCCCTTGCACTACAAGTTCTCAGAACAGTAAGTGGTCCAACTCGTTTTTCCTGTTTGCTGTTATTTTATACTCACAGATGCTCCCTCCACAGGAACCACAAAATTGCCTCAGGGAAAGTACCCTCAAAGGTTTTTCCACTCTTGGTTGCCTGAAGGCGATGCTCCCAGATGTACAAATCCCACAAACGAAGAGATCACGGATGGACGAGGCTTGAGCACAGTCTGATTAATGTATGTTAATCACACGGCACTGAGGATTTAGCAAGCACAAGGTCCCCTACCCAAATGCACGCTGCCCACAGGGAAATATTAACATATACCAGCCAAGATGAATTCTGCAGCTCCCTCAGAGTCAAGGAGTTGTTCGAGCTTCGGCAGGGGGTGCAGTGGAGAAACTTTACACTCAGTCTGTGATCTCCTTCTAGGCCCTCTTGTTCTAGTAACAGAAATCCTGGCGCAGACTGTATTTTAATAGGCACGTAGCTTGTGCCGGCACACGGCAACAGGTGTGCCACAAGGCACAGAACACCTTGGTCCTCAGAGCCTGTGGTCAGTCCACGTCTGGGGATCCAAATCCCCTTTCAGTTTACTCTATTGCTCTGTAGGACAATACCATTTTCTAAGTATGCCATGGGTTGGAAAACACCTCACCTTAACTCAACAGCTCTCTGGGCTTGCAGTGTTCCAGCTGCAGCTTTGGTTCTCAAAGTGTGGTCCCCAGACCAGTAACATCAACTTGGCCCGAGAACTAGTTAGAATCACCAATTCTCATGCCCCAGTCCTGAAAATGAGAAACCACGGGGGTGGGGGGTGGGGGGAGTGGGGGGGTGGGGTCCAACAGGCTGTTTTCACCAGCCCTGCAGGTGATGCTGATGCTTGCTAAGAACAGCTGAGGGAGGACACAACTTTCCTCCAGCCATGGACAATACCTACTGCTAACTTAGCATTAACAGCGGGGCTGGAAACCTAGGAATCTCTGCTTTCAGACAGCCACAGACACACCCACTGGCGAGAGCACACACTCTACCACCTACCTCGCCATTCATTACAACTCTCTAAACCGGCTCTCCAGGATGCCTTGGCCCATCCGCCACCCCGTTTCCATTGACGGTGGTGCTGGGACAGACAGGCTTTCTGTACTCCACGCTGTTGAGTGCTAGGTCAGTAGATGGATAGGCCACTTCCACTTTTGTTCCATTTTGTCCCCTGTAAGGCCACAGGTAACAGCACCATCCTTCCCGCAGGGAGAACCTAATGTCCTGATAGTCGGCAGCCCATAGGACTACTGGTACATTAAAGAATGCTGGCACTGGTTGAAAATTAAAAAGGCGTTCAAGTTTCTTTAGATGTCTAATGCTGATTACCACCACCGGCTAGTCCCAGCCACCTGCCCCACACCCACCTGCCTCCCCACTCGGTGTGCAGGGGGACATAACAAGCAGAGCCCGCCTGCGACCTTTAGGAAAGCCATTCTTATTTTATTTGTGGCAAGCTTACAAATAAGGAGATTAAGTTAAAGTGAACCAACATTAAAAGTATTTATATTTTGGGTACTCTTACCCAAGCTTCCTTATTCCAGCTCTCAGTGCAAACACTGACAATTTTACTCCAGCTAAAATTTACTGTGTGTTAATAAACTATGTGCTGGTCCTGACCTAAGCCCTTTAATCATGACCACATCAGCTTGTCTGCAGATGAAACCTTTATTTTCATTTACATATGAAGAACCCATTAAATGAACAGATAAAACCACCTCAGGGCAAAGTGATTTCCTTCATCAGAGTCCAAGGAAACCAAAAGCCACCCAAAGCTGACCATAAAGGACAGGGGCCAAGATATACATCGGGATCCTGCCCCCTTTCTCTACACCCAGCCAGATCATCCTCTCCATCCTGATGGGTGAAATGCTGAAAACAATGCTACATCGATGTTGCATCACCATGTCAAAAACCTTAAAAATTTCTAGAAATAAAACTACCCAGATAACAAAGTTATTAGCCTTCAGACTTAAGTATTTCCAACTTAAAAACAGGATCTTGTTTAACAGACTTCATTTACTACTTGATAACAATGGAGAAATGAGTCAATGGCATGTTCTCTCCAAACTTACTCTATTCTTGCTTCTGAAACAGATCAAGCGACGTGACAAGAAAAAGGGTGCAAATTAGGAGCCGTGCAGGAAATACTAGCTGAGAATGGCTAAGCTGGTTTGTAGCAGATAAGCACCTTACACATATACACCTCATTTTAATCTGTCAGTTTGACTATCTAAGTGGTATCTTCCCCAGTTCTGCTGGCAAAGAAAACTAAAGCTCAGAGGTTTTCAGAGGAAAAAACAACAGACCCCAAAACACAAGTTATAAGGCAAATACAATCCTTGTCCTGCTGATTATGATGTCAGGTTTGAGTCAAACTGCTGGAGCCCTCTGCAAACCTCAGTCTCTCCTTCTGCAAGAAGAGCGCCCACACCGTCAGGATTACAGTTAGGATAATAATCATGTATAAAGTGGCTAGCCTATAATGGTTACTTAGGAAATGCTGGTTCCTTTCTTTCTTTTGCTGTGATTTTTTTTTTATAGCTTTGTTGCCAAAATTAAAATGTGAAGCTCAAACCCGAGTCAGTTGATGTACTACACCGGCGAGAGCCCTGAGAAAGTCGTCTAAACAACAGCGGCCTATTCCTGACCCACTAAGTCACCACCCTGGCTGCCATCTAATTAGCGTGTCCGCCTGGCAGACCCACAGCTGCCTGCAGGTAAGGTCACTGAGGCAGACTGGAGGTCCATCCTAAGGTCCCAGACCTCCCTCAAATTGTTTCACTTTACCAAAGCCAAATCAAAAGTCATTCCCAGCAGCGCCTGAAAGTGAGGTTCTTAACTTTGTTACTATTGCACCGGAACGCTGTAGGTATCAATGAAAACTAACCTCAAGTGCACACCTCTTACAATCAACGCTTTAATAATTACCACTGGCGTATGCTTTCCCAAGGCCAGGCCCCGTTTATGAGTATTTACTTAAAGAAAAATGAGTCTGTATGTCTTGGTATTTATATTTATGACCTTCGGAAAGTGTGTGTGGGGGGGGGGAGAGATCTGAGCACAAAGATCAACAGGAAATACTCATCTTCACAGGCTAATGAATATTACTCCTTCCCGTGGCTCTGGCACCATGGCTGAACAGTGCGCCCCCATGACACTGTCCCCTGCCCTGTGGTAAGAATCCCAGCTCAAGCAGGGGCCCAAAGGGATCTGAGCAGCACGACACCCTCCTGGGAGGAGCCGACAGAGCACAGAGGGGCACTGGAGTGAAGCAGGCACATTCAAAGCTGCTCAGGAAGTCATCCTAAGCTCTTCCAAAGGCACTCTGAATGTGAACCTGGCTACATGTCCAGATGTTATCAAAAATAAGAGGGCAGTTACAATTAATTCATGTAGTACGTATTGTTTCCAGAGCCCTGTTTCTCTAGAAACCATCTCCCTATGCCACACAGTAACTGTGGGAAATGCCATCTGCCATATTATGTGATGAGGGCCCTCCCTGGAGCACAGCAGGCTGGTGTACAGATGGTGACCCGACCCAGGCCTCATCAGGGCCCTTCCCCGGCCCGGTCTTAGATGAAGCATTAATATGAAAAACTCCAGAGGAAACATGCTGGATCACAGAATTTTTAAAGTTAAAATACAACTCAATCTTCACTTAGGATATTGGTAAACGTTAGACTGGTAATGGCCAGGGCAGGGCAAAGATGCTGAGAAATGAGCACTCTCACATCACATACTGTCAGGAGAACTAAACAGCCTTTCACAATGAGGCAATTTCGCAGCACCTAACAAAATACAAAACTTGTACACTCGACGAACACTTCGAGAAATCTATCTTATACGAGCAAGGGCACATGAAGACACGTTTAAGAATGTTCACTGCACCGTTATCTCCAAGAGCAAACAACTGGAAGCAATCAAAATGTCCATCAACAGGGGGGATGAATCATGGTATCCTCATACCGTGTAATACCCTACAGCTGCTAAAAGCAATGAGGTACATGGGTTCTGTACCGACAGACTTAGGTATTTTAAGGATTTTACAAAGTTAATTCACTGTAACAAACCCATAAGGTGGATGCAATTACCATCCCCATTTTAGAGATGGGAAAGCTCAAGCACAGACACGGAAGACCCTGCCAGGCCTCACAAAATCAACGGGCAGGGCTGGACTGGGACCCAGGCAATTTGGCTCCACACTTCACACCCACTCTACTATACTGTACTGGTTTTGTGTCTGCGACGGTACACATGGAGGGAGTCTAAGACGAGGACTTGGGGGAGGAGAAGCGTCCACACTACAACAGTAAGAAGTACCTAATCTCAAAAAAATTACATTGGAGGGAACAAAGGAGTGTCTTAGAATGTATGACATCAGTAACAAAAAAAGGATATAAATCTGTCTGTTAAATGTCACTGCCCCAATGGGAAACAGAGGGAGAGGGGTGGGAACTTACCCCCCCCTTTTTTTTAAATTAAGTAGGCTTGGGCCACCTGGGTGACTCAGTCAGTTAAGCATCTGACTTTGGCTCAGGTCATGATCTCATAGTTCATGAGATGGGGCCCCGTGTCAGGCTCTGTACTGACAGCCAGGAGCCTGGATCCTGCTTCGGATTCTGTGTGTGTCTCTCTCTCCCAATCTCAAAAACAAAAAAAACATTTAAAATTTTTTAAATTAGTTAATTAATTAATTGGGCTCTATGCCCTAGTTGGGGCTTGAACTCACTACCCTGAGATCAAGAGCCGTATGCTCTACCAATTGAGCCAACCAGGTGCCCTTTCTTCCTTTTTCCTGTATTGCTTGTGTTTTGTTACAATAAATATGTACTCTTTTCACATTAAGAACTTCTTGCAAATCACCACAAACAAAAGTCATTATTTTAAAACGTCAAAAATTGAAAAAAATAACAGCAGGGATTGGCCAAATAACCTGTACCATGGAATGTTACTAGAAAAGGTGTGTGGACAGAATTTCATACATCACTGATGTTGTATAAAGTGGTACAACTACTCTAAAAGGCAACTTCAGTATTCAATTTCTCAATATTTATCAAAATTATAGACACATATATCCTCTGACTCAGTAATATTACTGAGTATTAGTAGGATACTCTGGGAAATCTATCCTAGAGAAGATTGTGTACACATGTACACAAGGTAAACAAAGATTTTAAATCATATCATTGTTTGTAATACTAAATAGCAAATGTAACCATCAATGACTTTGGTGACATAAAATCATGGTACATCCATACCAGGATGAGGCTCCTTAAAAACTGGGAAGAAAGTTCATCAGGATACACTGTAAAGCAAAAAGGGCAAGGTACGAGCAGAATGGTGTGATCACTACACTAATTTTTGCGTAAATAAGCAGGGAGTCTATTTTTCTTTGGTTTTATTTTTGCAAAATAAAACCATGAAACGCATGATAAAAAAGTAAGAGGAGTACCTAGAAGAGTGGGAAGGGGGGGAGGGGAAGATACCTAAAAAAAGAGAAAATGGGCACACAAGGATGGCAAGGAGACATTTCCTCAAAAACCTGTTTTTAAATTTTTATTTATTATTTTTTAAGTTATTATTTTAATTCTAGTTAGTTAATATATAGTATTCTATTAGTTTCAGGTGTACAATATAGTGATCCAACACTTTCATACACACCCGGTGCTCATCACAAGTGCCCTCCTTAATCCCCATCACTTACTTAACATATCCCCCTACCACCCTCCCCTCTGGTAACCTTCAGTTTGTTCTCTATAGTTAAGAGTCTGTTTCTTGCCTTGCCTCTCTCTTTATTTTCCCTTTGCTCATGTTTTATTTCTTAAATTCCACATGAAATCATATGGCACTTGTCTTTCTCTGGCTGAATAACTTCACTTAGCATTATACTGTCTACTCTAGCTCCATCCATGTCATTGCAAATGGCAAGATTTCATCCTTTTTTTATAGTTGAACAACATTCCATTGTGTATATATATATATACCACATTGTCCTTATTCATTCATCAATAGACACTTGGGCTGCTTCCGTATTTTGGCTATTGGAAATAACGCTGCTATTAACATACGGGTGCATGTATCCCTTTAGAATTAGTGTTTTCTTGGGGCGCCTGGGTGGCTCAGTCGGTTGAGCGTCCGACTTCAGCTCAGGTCACGATCTCGCGGTCCGTGGGTTCGAGCCCCGCCTCGGGCTCTGGGCTGATGGCTCAGAGCCTGGAGCCTGCTTCCGATTCTGTGTCTCCCTCTCTCTCTGCCCCTCCCCCGTTCATGCTCTGTCTCTCTCTGTCCCAAAAATAAATAAACGTTGAAAAAAAATTAAAAAAAAAAAAAGAATTAGTGTTTTCTTATCCTTTAGGTAGGCAAACACCTAGGAGTGCAATTGCTAGATCCTAGGGTAGTTCTGTTTTTAACTTTTTTTTTTTCTTTTCAACGTTTTTTATTTATTTTTGGGACAGAGAGAGACAGAGCATGAACGGGGGAGGGGCAGAGAGAGAGGGAGACACAGAATCGGAAACAGGCTCCAGGCTCCGAGCCATCAGCCCAGAGCCCGACGCGGGGCTCGAACTCACGGACCGCGAGATCGTGACCTGGCTGATGTCGGACGCTTAACCGACTGCGCCACCCAGGCGCCCCTGTTTTTAACTTTTTGAGGAACTTCCATACTGTTTTCCTCAGTGGCTGCACCAGTTTGCATTCCCACCAACAGTGCACAAGGGTTCCTTTTTCTCCACATCCTCACCATCACCCGTTGTTTGTGTTGTTGATTTCAGCCATTCTGACGGGTGTGAGGTGATGGCTCATGGTAGTTTTGATTTCTACTTCCCTGATGATGAGTGATGCTGAGCATCCTTTCAGGGGTCTGTTAGCCATCTGTATGTCTTCTTTGGAGAAATGTCTCTTGATGTCTTCTGCCCATTTTTAAATTGGATTATTTGTTTTTTGGATGTTGAGTCTTAGAAGTTCTTTATATATTTTGGATACTAACCCTTTATTGGATATGTCATTTGCATATATCTTACCCCATTTCATAGGTTGCCTTTTAGTTTTGTTAATTGTTTCTTTTCCTGTGCAGAAGAATTTTATTTTGATGTAGTCCCAATAACTTATTTTTGCTTTTGTCTCCCTTGCCTCAGGAGATGTATCTAGAAAAATGTTCCTATGGCCGATGTCAGAGACATTGATTCCTGAGCTCTCTTCCTGGATTTTTATGGTTTCAGGTCTCACATTTAGGTCTTTAATCCATTTCAAGTTTATTTGTGTGTATGATGTAAGAAAGTGGACCAGTTTCATCCTTTTGCACATAGCTGTCCAGTTTTCCCAACACCATTTGTTGAAGAGACTATCTTTTTTCATATTGCATATTCTTTCCTCCTTTGTTGAAGATAAATTGACCATATAATCACGGTTTATTTCTGGGCTGTCTATCCCGTTCTGTTGATCTTTGTGTCTATTTTTGTGCCAGTACCATGCTGATTACTACAGTTTTGTAATACAATGTGAAGTCTGGAATTGTGATTTGTATACAGTCTTTTCTTTTTCAAGACTGCTTTGGCTATTTGGGGTCTTCTGTGGTTCCATACACATTTTAGGATTGTTTGTTGTAATTCTGTGAAAAATGCTGGTGTTATTTTGATAGGGATTGCATTAAATGTGTAGATTGCATTCGGCAGTATAGACATTTTAACAATATTAATTCTTCCAATCCATGAGCATGGAATGTCTTTCCCTTTCTTTGTGTCATCTTCAATTTTTATCATCAGTGATGTCTTTCACCTCTTTTGGGAAAACCTTTTTTTTCACTGTAATTCTGACCAAGGGATCTTTTTAAAGGGGATACTTAGGAAAGTTTCTATTTTGCCAAAAAATACAAAAATTAAAACAGTATCATACTGATAGATGCAACAATATAAATGCATCTCGGGTGCCTGGGCGGCTCAGTCAGTTAAGTGTCCGACTTCAGCTCAAGTCATGATCTCATGGTCCGTGAGTTTGAGCCCCACATCAGGCTCTGTGCTGACAGCTCAGAGCCTGGAGCCTGCTTTGGATTCTGTGTCTCCCTCTCTCTCTGCCCCTCTCCCCACTCACACTCTGTCTCTCTCTCTCTCAAAAATAAACATTAAAAAAAATTTTTAAATGAATCTCACAGACAATATGTTCAGTGAGCACAAAAGTACACAGTACATAATTTCATTTATATGAAATTTAAGAACGGCAAAACCAATTGATGTGACAGAAATGACAGAGGTCACCACCCTCTAGAGGATACTGAGAAGAGGCATGAGGAAACCACGGACACTGGAATGAACTATGTCTTTATCTCTTTGATCACGACCATGATCTCATGATCATAAGCCACGCAATTAGTGTACCTGCTGTACTTTACTCTGTGTAAGATATACGTTGTACTTCAATAAAATTAAGAGTATCAAAAATGTTTTTGAGGAATATTTAATGATGTCATAAAAAGCCTACAATATAATGTTAAATCAAAAAATAGGATTTTAGGGTGCTTGGGTGGCTCAGTCAGTTAAGCATCTGACTGGCTCAGGTCATGATCTCGAGGTTCATGAGCTCAAGCTCCGCATCAGGCTCTGCTGTCAGCGCAGAACATACTTTGGATCCTCTGTCCTCTTCTCTCCCGCTCCTCTGCTTCTGCTCTCTCTCAAAAATAAATTAATGCTTTAGGGGCGCCTGGGTGCCTCAGTCAGTTAAATGTCCGACTGTGGCTCAGGGCATGAACTCGTGGATAAGCCCCATGTCAGGCCCTGTGCTGACAGCTCAGCTGAGCAGCCTACAGCCTGCTTCGGATTCTGTGCCCCTTCCGTGCCTGTGCTCTCTCTCTCTCTCAAATAAATAAATATTTTAAAAAATAAATAAAATTAAAAAAAAAATAAACATTAAAAAAATATAAGATTTTACATAGTGTACCTGGATGGCTCAGTCAATTAAGCATCCGACCCCTGAGTTAGGCTCAGGTCATGACCTCACAGTTTGTGGGTTTGAGCCCTGTGTTGGGCTCTGCTCTGATAGTGAGGAACCTGCTTGGGATTCTCTCTCCCTCTCCTGCTCATGCTTCGGCTCTATCTCAAAATAACTAAACTTTTAAAAAAATTCTATTAAAAAAATAGGATTTTACACTGATGGGGAACATAGTCCTACTTCTTCGGATTCAGATTAAGAAGGTGCAGGAGAGGCTGGGGTATGACAGAAAATACATGAGAACTGTAACTAAGGGTGGAAGAATTTTCTTTATAGCTCACTGTATTTCAAAATCTCTAGTTACCAATCAGATAAAATAAATTTTAAAAATACACACACACACACACATATACACACTTTAATTCAGACAAAGTACCAACTACATCTGGAATCTGAGGACATAACAGAAAAAAATAAACACGTGCAAATTTAATTAAAAGAACCTTCAAATATCTAATCTACAACGTTGGTACAAACTGAAGTGACTGACTGACTACAAAGGACCAGGTTAACACCCAAAACAATGTGCAAACATGGCCTGCTTATTTTACAAAGTACAAGATATCCAGAAGGGGAAGGGAAAAAAAACAACTCGAAAATTCCCTAGGAAGGCAGAGAAACCATTGTACTGGAGATTCAGAGACAGGAAATTAGCGAGTTGCACATTTTCCCCACACATAATACTTAAGAGCTGAAACCTGCTTACAACTCTTAAGGCTCAACTTTTGAGGCATCTTTGCTCAAAGGCTCCGATACTACAGATTTTAAAATCCAGGAAAGGCAGTAAGATCTAATAAAATAATGAACATCTAAACCTACCCTAACATATAGGGAAGGAGTAAACTAATATTCAGTAGCTAATTAATTGTTCCTCTGGTAAGTTTTTCTTCCCCTCTCCCCCACCAAAAAGAAACAAAACAAAACAAAAAACATTAGTAGCTAAATGGGGAGTATCTGGTCTTAGTTCTCTACAACGAGAATTCAAATTTTAATCCTTAGTACAAATAATCAATGCTAGAGTTTTTTACCATTATTTTAAGCAGAGATTATTTTTATATTAAAAATACATAGACCCTTGGGGCACCTGGGTGGCTCAGTCGGGTGAGCGTCCGAATTCGGCTCAGGTCATGATCTCACAGTTTATAAATTCGAGCCCACACCAGGCTCTGTGCTGACAGCTCGGAGCCTGGAGTCCGCTTCAGATTCTGTCTCTCCCTCTCTCTCTGCCCCTCTCCCACTCATGCTCTGTCTCTCTCAAAAATAAATAAACATTAAAAAAAATTTTTTTAAATAAAAAATAAATACATATACCCCAAATAATGCTTTTTTAAAAGTAAAGTGCTGGGGCACCTGGCTGGCACAGTCAGTGGACCATTCGACTTTTGATCTCCAGATGGTGGTTCGAGCCCCACAATGGGTGTAGAGATTACTTAAAAATACAATCTTGGGGCACCTGCGTGGCTCAGTTAAGCACCCAACTCTTGATTTGGGCTCAGGTCATGATCTCATGAATGGTGAGTTCAAGCCCCGAATTGGGCTCCAGGTGGCCTCCACATGGAGCCTGCTTGGGATTCTCTCTCTCCCTCTCTTTCTGCCCCTCTCCCACTTGCCCACAGGTGCTCTCTCTCTCTCTCTCTCTCTCTCTCAAAATAAATAAACTTCTTAAAACATTTCTTAAAATATTTCTTTATTTAAAAAAATAAAAAATAAAATCTTTAGGGTGCCTGGGTGGCACAGTCGGTTAAGCGTCCGACTTCAGCCAGGTCACGATCTCGCCGTCCGTGAGTTCGAGCCCCGCGTCGGGCTCTGGGCTGATGGCTCAGAGCCTGGAGCCTGTTTCCAATTCTGTGTCTCCCTCTCTCTCTGCCCCTCCCCCGTTCATGCTCTGTCTCTCTCTGTCCCAAAAATAAATAAACGTTGAAAAAAAAATTGAAAAAAAAAAATAAAATCTTTATAAAAATAAAAAATTAAAAATTAGATTAAAAAAAATTTTTTTTTTAACGTTTTATTTATTTTTGAGACAGAGAGAGAGCCAGAGCATGAACGGGGGAGGGGCAGAGAGAGGGGGAGACACAGAATGGAAGCAGGCTCCAGGCTCTGAGCCATCAGCCCAGAGCCTGACGCGGGGCTCGAACTCACGGACCGCGAGATCGTGACCTGGCTGAAGTCGGACGCTTAACCGACTGCGCCACCCAGGCGCCCCTAGATTAAAAATTTTTAATAAAAATCTAAAAAATAAAGTGCTTTCTGCTTCACCATCATTATCACCTCCATAAACTGTTAAGGCTATCTTTTGCCCAATTATCTAAAGCACCCAGAACTGATTAAAACCTCCTGACAGTAAAATCAGATGAGAAGCCAAAGTTCACTGGAACTCTACTATTACCAGCACTGGTCTCTCTTAAGTCAGTTTTTTTTTTTTTTTTTTTTTTTTGTTAGGCTCTCGAAACCTTAAATAAACAAATCCAACAGCCAGTGAAAACTGACACGCCCAGAAACTCCCAGAAACTCCCGGCGAAACATTTACTTCACAGTTCACAATAGACAGTCCTATTCCATCTACAGGTGGCCTTGCCTGGAGCTAAAGGTCGAAAGAAAACAGTCCTTAACACCTTCACATTTTTTGGGGGTGGGAGGGAAGGAGGAGGAAAAAGAGAACAAGCAGGCTTCAAGGAGAGATCAGGAACACAGGAACCCTACCACACCTGCTGATTTTCAAAAGAGTTTCGTTGTGGCTCCTTAACTAACCAGAAGAAAATCTCATCTACGTTTCTTCAAATCAGATACACAAAACGCCAGAGTTAAAGAGGCCTTCGAGATGAGCCATGTCTTTATCCCTCCCCTGACCAGCAGAACCCAACCTGAGCCCTGTTTACTCCACTCCCCCGGTCCAGAACACATCTACCCTGGAACCCGTGTCCAGGATTCACACCTCCCCTTCACGGCAAAACTTCAATCTGCTCCAGGAAACCTATGATGGGGGTTTCTGAGGATGCTCCCAACTGCATTCTAACAGGACTTCTGAGAAATAAAGTCTCACTGCAGACATCTCTAAAGACAGGTCAGGTATCAGGAACACCTATTTCTGAGATATTAACACATACTCGTACGAATAACAGTACAGTATACACAAAAAGGGAATCGCTCCAGTCTCTCTCTGCTTCACGGAAGTATCTCTTAGGTAAGTATCCATGCAGAATCAGTCACTGTAATTTGCTAGGCTGTTATCCATGGAAGAAGTTTAAACATATGCCACTTGCTACGACTCCAAAACACCACTGCCAATCCTGAGCCAAGAGACAGCAAGCATCCCGCCCAAGTGTTTCCCTCCAAAATGACAAGAAGGAAAATAGAAGGGGAGGGGAGAGGTGTTTTGTTTTGCAAAAGCCAAGTCCTTTCTGCACAATTCTTTAGAAGCCATTTGGTTTCAGGGCCTAGGTACACTTCTTTAAAATGGAAATCTGATTTTCATCTTGTAGTGAAACAATTTCCAGTTATCATACCACCTTCTCAGAGGTCTGAGCAAAACATGAGAGCACAACTTTTGCAACATATACAGACAATAATTCTAAGAACAGAGTTTCACAAAGCACTCAAAGTCAAATTTAGAGACAGAAACCTGGGGGGTTAATAAAATACCAGACATATGCTCTTTTTTTTTTTTTTTTTTTTTTTTAACAACACTTACCCATTCTTCGACATTGGGGGGTTGTTCATCATAAATATGTTCCTTGTCCCACAAAATATTCGACTTGTCATACCGGTCCATCTTACTTCGAGTTTTCACAGCAAAGAAAATTATTAAAGCAAAAGCCACAATAACCATGAATCCCAGGACAATGGCAATTGCCTAAAAAGAGATTAAAGATATTGACACGGTTAGATTTCAATTGTTTACTTTATCCTAATGCACTATCCAAAAATACCTAAGGCCCTGCACTTATACATCTGTGGTGTGATATATAAAACTGATACAAATAGTTACATTTTAGAAATATAAAATGTAGCCCATGTCAGTTGGGCGGAGGCTAGCAATACATATGTGACTTGATTCAATACTCAGAACAGGCTTAAAGTTAGGTACTCTCATCACCCCATTTTAAATGATAGAAATCGAGTTCCAAATCTTGAGCACTAAGTGGCCTTTTTACCAACAGATGAAAATGGCCAGTAAATTAACTCAATCACTGGTATACTTCTAAAGGGCTTTAAATTTTTTTTTAATGTTTATTTATTTTGAGAAAGAGACAGAGTGTGAGCAGGAGAGGGGCAGAGAGAGAGGGAGACACAGAATCCGAAGCAGACTCCAGGCTCTGAGCTGTCGGCACAGAGCCTGACAAGGGCCTCGAACTCAGGAGCTGTGAGATCATGACCTGAGCCGAAGTCGGCGGCTTAACCGACGGAGTCACCCAGGCGCCCCTCTCAGAAGTAGCTTCAAATACCCAATCATGTTTATAATCTTGTTCATAACACATGCTCGGCAAATCTTTTTATACTGAATGTAACTTCCAGTCTATAGAGGATCTACCTTACCATAAATTATGCAGACATGATCTAACCAAGCTATAAATTAGAGAAAATGATTCATTTAGTCTGGCAGGTGGTTTCTGTTGGGAGTCTTCTGTGCACTTACAAGAAAGGGCCCTGTGACAAGGAATCCCTCCCCGTGACAGTTCTCCCAGCGTCTGATAAGCATGTTGAGTGGTTCACTGGCCTGCAGACGTTTGAAATTAGGCAGGTACCTGGACCCTGGCCTGGATTCTGCTAATGGGTAACAAGTGGGTCTCTTTGCAGCCATCTAACAGTGATATCCTTTTTCAGTGAATACAAGTTTGGGGCATTCAGAGGACTAAGAGAGACGGGGGGTGTGGTAAGATAGGAATATCAGCCCTCAGCTCTATTTACCAGACATACATTCGCAAGTCAACAAACATTCCGAAAACCTACATTTGGGGTGAAAACATTTCAGTCTTCAAAATAATGATAGTTACTGGAGATGATCTAACCCCAAAAGAGTGACTCATTCAGGTAAAAGAATGAGAATTACTGAGTCAGTGTAAGGAGGGGGAAAACAAAACAAAACAAGAAGATAAGGGAAAAAAAGGTAAATCCATCAGGAAAAAAAGATTAGCAACTTCACACCCATCAGCATGGACAGAATCAAGCAGACAAAACACAATGTTGGTGACGATGCGCAGAAATTGCAATCATCATACGTTTCTAGTAAACGTAAAACAGTACAACCTGTTGGGAAAACAGTTCCTCAAGAGATTAAACACAGAGACACTGTCCATGAGTGGCTCAGTCAGTTAAGTGTCTGACTCTTGATTTCAACTCAGATCATGTTTGTTGAGATATAGCCCCGTGTTGGGCTTTGAGATGACAGTGTGGAGCCTGCATGGGATTCTCTCTCTCTTTCTAAATAAATAAACATTAAAAAAAAAAAAGAAAAGAAAAGAAAAAAAAGGCCCAGAGACAACATAAGACCTAGCAATTCTATCCCTAGGTACATACTCAAGAGAAACTAAAACATGAGTTCACATAAGAACTTGTACACAAATGTTCAGAGCATTATTCCAAACAATCAATGTGAAAACATCCCAAATATCCATCAACTGATGCATGGATAAACAATGATACAGGCATACAATCGACTGTTACTTGGCAACAAAAAGGAATTGACACAACATGCTATATAACATGGATGAACCCTGAGAATTTTACATTGATGTGAACTGGAAGGAGCCAATCACGGGGACACCCGGCTGGCTCGTTCAGGGGAGTATATGACTCTTGATCCCAGGGTCTTGAGTTCAAGCCCCACATTGGGTGTAGAGATTAAATAAAACTTTAAAAAAGGAAAGAAGGTTGGGTGCCTGGGTGGTTTATTTGGTTAAGCCTCCCACTTTGGCTCAGGTAATGATCACGGGGTCTGTGAGTTCAAGCCCCACATTGGGTGTAGAGATTAAATAAAACTTTAAAAAAGGAAAGAAGGTTGGGTGCCTGGGTGGTTCATTTGGTTAAGCCTCCCACTTTGGCTCAGGTAATGATCACGGGGTCTGTGAGTTCAAGCCCCACATCAGGGTCTCTGCTATCAGGGTAGAGCTCGCCTCAGATCCTTCTGTTCTCCCTCTTTCTGCCCCTTCCCCGCTAACATTTTTTTCTCTCTCTAACGTAAACTTTAAATAAATAAGGTCTTAAAAAAAGCCAATCACAAAAGACCTCGTATTGTGTGACTCTGTATATGAACTATCCAGAATAGGCAAAACTATAGAATAGGATTAGCGGTTGCCTTGGTCTGGGAAGGGTTAGAGAAAGGAGAAATTACCGCTAATTGTGTTATGGGGTTTCTTTCAGGGATAGCGAAAATGTTCTAAAACTGATTATGGGGATGGACACACAACTCTGAATATACTAAAAATTACTGAACCAAACTTCGGGGCACCTGGGTGGCGCAGTCGGTTAAGCGTCCGACTTCAGCCAGGTCACGATCTCGCGGTCCGTGCGTTCGAGCCCCGCGTCAGGCTCCGGGCTGATGGCTCGGAGCCTGGAGCCTGTTTCCGATTCTGTGTCTCCCTCTCACTCTGCCCCTCCCCCGTTCATGCTCTGTCTCTCTCTGTCCCAAAAATAAATAAACATTGAAAAAAATAAAAAAATAAAAAAAATAATAAAAATAAAAATTACTGAACCAAACTTTAAATGGATGAACTATCTGGTATTAAAAATATCATAATAATGACACCAGACCCTCTCCAGATTCTGACTTCAAAGGAAGTGAAGCCTTGTCATAAATACCTTTTGAAAGGTCCCAAAGTGATTCTACTAAGCCTCCCAAAAGCCTCTACCCAAAGCAGGGCAGGGAGGAAACCACCCATACCTCTTGGGGATCTACCACACAGTAGTGATACAAATACTGATCCACGTAGAGTCCACTAGCTGCAGGCGTGTAAAACTGGTTGCAGATGGCATATATCTGCGAACTGTACAGCGACCCAGAAGCCTGGGCAGTTGGATTGACTCCCATTATGTAGACAATTGTGGCAATAAACATCATGATGCCCAGGACAGCACTCAGTATTATCACGGTCAAGTAGTATCTTCTCGTTCTAGAGATTTCAGATCTGATAACGCTGGTAACAAATATCACCAATGCAGCAATGAAACAGAAGGCCACCATGGCCAGGAGGAAGCCCTTTGCGGCTCTTGGATCTGTGTAGCCTCCGTAGCCATAGCCGTAGCCATAACCATAGCCGTAGCCGGTTCCGTAGGTACCAAAGCCACTTCCGTAAGGGTAGCCTATACCACCCCCTATTAAGCCAGTTCCATAGCCTCTATCCCAGGCAAGCGTGGAGGCGACACAGGCAAATATGGCAATGCACATCACGATAACAAGCATAGACAGAATCCGAATCACTCCTGGAGGAGAGGTCCATTTGTAGAAGTGAAGAATTTCATCTTCCGGGTAAAAAGAATAGGCCGGCTGAGACAGCATTGGTCGAACATGCATGTCTCCACCATACATATCATTGCTTGGTGCGTAATGATTGGGTTTGCTGAAATACACATGAAAACAGTTTCAAGTTAGTATCGTTTGGAGGTAAGTAGAAAGAACATATCGTGTACTCGGAATAATTTAAATTATCCATTGGCAAATAAAACTATTATTAGTACCACCCCACTACAAGCAACAACAACACTTTATGCCTCCCCCCACCCCCTGCCGCAAATTCAAATGCCAACACCTTAAACTCCAATGTGATGCTATTAGGAGGTGGCCTAATTAGGTAATGAGATGGAGCCCTCATGAATGGAAACAATGCCTTTACAAAAGAGACTCCTTCTACCTTGCGAGGGGATACAACCACAAGCTGGCAGTCTGCAACCCAGAAGACGGACTTCACTAGAACCTGACCACAATGGCACCTGATCTTGGACTTTCAGCCTCCAGAACTGTGAGAGATAAATTATGTTGTTTATAAGTCACCCAGTCTGCACTGTTGTTTATAAGTCACGAAGTCGGTTAAGCGGCCGACTTCAGCTCAGGTCATGATCTCGCGGTGAGTGTGAGCCCCGCATCGGGTTCTGTGCTGACAGCTCAGAGCCTGGAGCCTGCTTCGGATTCTGTGGCTCCCTCTCTCTCTGCCCCTCCCTCACTCATGCTCGCTCTCTCTCTCTCTCTCTCTCAAAAATAAACATTAAAAAAAATTTTTAATAGAAAAAATAAGTCACCCAGTCTGTACTACTTTGTTATAGCAGTCTGAAGCTACTGAGACACCCAGTGAACAGTAAAAGTTTCTGTGCATCAGAATCCCCTGGAGGGCTTGTTAAAACAAAGACTGTTGGTCCCCAACCCCAAGGTGCTGATTCTGCAGGAAGGACAAGCTGCTGCTCGTGCAGCCAGTCTGGGAAACGTGCGCTGAGAATGACCACTCTATGGAGTGGATTTCTATGGAGTAGAGGTTCTCAAATTTTCGGCATATTAGAATCACCTGGGGAGTGGGTACAATCCCTAGACAGAGCATTCCACACCAGTTAAACTGTAATTCCTGGGGAGGGAAGCCCAAGAGGTTTAGAATAAGGATGTCAACCCTACTGCTTGTGGGATTTGAGACCAGTGCATTCAAATAGGACACCGAAGGTGGCCTACCCAGGGTCATGTCCAATTCCTGGCAGCTTCACTCTCTACCTGAGAAAGCACATTCATTCATTTATTCACATGATAGCTATTAACTGGAGCCACCAGGCTGATGTGCGCTGGGCACTACACTAGATACTGAGGATACAACAACGAACAGCAGTGTCTCAATCCAGACCCCTCAAAGGTTAGTTATGGTTAAGAGCTACGAAGTAAATCAAATATGCAAAGAGGACTCATCAAGGTGATGTCTAATTAGATCTTTATAAAGACATTTTGCAGGGGTGCCTGGGTGGCTCAGTCAATTGAGTGTCCGACTCTTGATTTTGGCTCACGTCATGATCCCAGGTCGTGGGATTGAGTCCCATATCGGGCTCTGTGCTGATCATGGAGCCTGTTTAGAATTCTCTCTCTCTCTCTCTCTCTCTCTCTCTCTCTCTCTGTCTCTGTCTCCCTCTGCCCATCTCCCCTGCTCTCGCCCTCTCTCTCAAAACAAAAAACAAAAAACAAAACAACTACTTTGCAAACTTCAGTAATACAATCATAAACATCACGGGAGACAGGCACATTGATCTGTGGACACGGTGAATGTAAGAAATGTGGGTCCTGCAGGAACAAAATTCAATTGCTCAACTGACCTCACCCCCTTTTGTTTTTGCCATTATTTCCTTGGTCCACTTCTCTCATTGCAAAGCAAGATATCTTACTACTGGGTGCTGCTAACCACTTGAATGCAAGGAAATGCAAACTAGAAAGAACACTGATAAGATGGTCTTTGAAAATGTCACATATGAAAACTCCATAACTCATTCTACTTGGATATTTGGGATGTCTCCATCTGGGGCTGTTGTGAACAATGTAGCTCTGAACATGATTGAGCATGTGTCCTCATATATAAAAGCACTTATTCTTTTCTTTTTTAAAAAAAATTTTAGGGGCGCCTGGGTGGCACAGTCGGTTAAGCGTCCGACTTCAGCCAGGTCACGATCTCGTGGTCCCGGAGTTCGAGCCCCGCGTCGGGCTCTGGGCTGATGGCTCAGGGCCTGGAGCCTGTTTCCGATTCTGTGTCTCCCTCTCTCTCTGCCCCTCCCCCGTTCATGCTCTGTCTCTCTCTGTCCCAAAAATAAATAAACGTTGAAAAAAAAAATTTTTTTTTTTAAAAATTTTAACATTTTTATTTATCTTTGAGAGACAAATCATGAGCGAGGGAGGAAAAGAGAGAGAGGGAGACACAGAATTCAAAGCAGGCTCTAAGTTGTGAGCACAGACTCTGACTCAGGGCCCGAACCCATGAATCGTGAGATCATGACCTGAGCCGAAGTCCGATGCTTAACAGACTAAGCCACCCAGGCATCCCTGAAAAGCACTTATTTTTCTAAGATATATATCCAGGAGAATTTTTGAGTCAAATTTTTCTTTTTTTTTAACTTCAGCTCTATAAGACAATGTCGAAGTGTTTTCCAAAATTATTATATCATTAAAAAATTGTTTAAATATTTATTATTTATTTTTGAGAGAGAGAGAGAGAGAGAGAGAGAGCGAGCAAGCAGTGGAGGGGCAGAGAGAGAAGTAGACACAGAATCTGAAGCAGGTTCCAGGCTCTGACCTGTCACGGGGCTTGAACCCACAAACTGTGAGAACATGACCTGAACCAAAGTCCGACACTTGACTGAGAAACCCAGACACCTCCCCAAAATGATTATATCATTAAAAAAAAAAAGATGATTACACCACTTAAAATTCCATTAACGTTGTAACATTCATAGAAGCATTGTTGAGAATAACCCAAAACTGGAAACAGTGTAAATTTCTACCTAGAGTGGAACAGGTAACTGTAACATATCCACAGGATGGAATGCTACAGGGCTGTGTCTAATATGGCAGCCACTAGCCACACGATCCACTGAACACTGGAAATGTGGCCAGTCCAAACTGATCATAGTGTAAAAAAAGAAACGTAGCACCATCAAGAGAAAACCCAATATTAACTACGTACTTTGGGTGACAATGATTTGTCAATGAAGGTTCATCAATTATAACATGTGCGCCACCCTGAAGGGGGATACTGAGACAGGCAATGTATGTATAAGGGCAGGGGGTATATGGGAAATCTCTGTACCTTCCTCTCCATTTTGCTGTGAATGTAAAGGTGCTCTAAAAAATAACATCTAGTAATAACAAGGAATATAAACTGCCTCATGAGTCAGTGTTTACATCACCTGTTGAAATAACATTTTAAATATACTGGGTTAAGCGAAATATTATTAATACGGTTAGAAAAAAAACAAAAAATTACATATATCATTCAATTTTATTTCTGTAGCATTGCTCTGAAGCAAAAAAAAAAAAAGGTTAAAAACAAGTAAAGCTAAAATGTACTGTTTAGATGTTTAAAAAAAAAAAAGAAAGAGAGAATATCAAGTGATAATCATGTCAGAACGGTGGTTTCCAGGGGAAGGAGAGGAGACAAGGATGCACTTGGAGGTGATCTACGTGATGATTTTGCTTTATCTTTATCTTACTCATCATCATCACATGTTCTGTGCCCTTTTCTGTGTGTGTGTTATATCTCACCCATGTTTATAGGGGCAATGTAATAGGAACACAACTCCTACTACAGTTATCAAAGACTTGAAGCTACAAACTACTTACAGGAAGAAATCCCTATCAAAGTCTGATAACAAATTTAAATTTTTTCATGGTTAAACCCCCAAATGAATAGGGATGCAAGAACCCTCAACTTTGCTTCTTGATTTTATTAATGGCAAGAATCACTCTAATGATGTGGATGGGGTGCCTGGGGAGCTCAGTCAGTTAAGTATCCAACTCTTGATCTTGGCTCAGGTCATGATCTCACAGTTTGTGAGTTCAAGCTCCACGTCGGGCTCTGCGGTGATGGTGCGGAACCTGCTTGGGATTCTGTCTCTCCTCTCTGCTCCTCCCCAGCTTGTGCTCGCTCTCTCTCTCTCTCCCCCAAAAAATAAACTTAAAAAAATTTTTTTTAAAGAAAAAAAACTAGGGGCGCCTGGGTGGCACAGTCGGTTAAGCGTCCGACTTCAGCCAGGTCACTATCTCGCGGTCCGTGAGTTCGAGCCCCATGTCAGGCTCTGGGCTGATGGCTCGGAGCCTGGAGCCTGTTTCCAATTCTGTGTCTCCCTCTCTCTCTGCCCCTCGCCCGTTCATGCTCTGTCTCTCTCTGTCCCAAAAATAAATAAAAAACGTTGAAAAAAAAAATTAAAAAAAAAAAAAAGATCCACCTCTCCGGTGGCTTTAAAAAAAAAAAAGACAAAAGAAAAGAAAAAAAACTAACGATGTGGAAAACATTATGCCAAGTGAAAGAATCAGCCACTGAGGATCACATATTGTGTGATTACATTTGTATGAGATGTCCGACATGGAACAATCTAGAAAGAGAAAGTGGACTGCTGATGGCCTAGTACTAGAGGGAAATGAGGAATGACTGCTGATCAGGGTGATGAAAATGTTTTAAAATTGATGTGGTGACCGCTGTACAACTCTGTGAATATATTAAAAGTACTAAACTGTCCATTCTAAATGGGTGGATTATTTGGTGTGTGAACCGTATGTCAATAAAAGTTATTACTACAAAATTGACAAGGAGTCAAGTTTAGGGTTAGTCACCTAAACAGGGCATTAATAAAGAAGCTTCGCACCATTTGTGAAAAAACAAAAAGGAATAAATATACCCACAAATATAAGCTTAAACTATCTAGAAGCAACCATTAGAAAGAGATAAGGGTGTCTGGGCGGCTCAGTCAGTTAAGTGTCTGACTCTTCATTTCAGCTCAGGTCATGATCCCAGGGTTGTGGGATCAAGCCTCAAGCTGGACTCTGCACTGAGTGTGGAATCTGCTTGGGATTCTCTCTCTCCCTCTCACTCGTTCTCTTTTTCTCCCTTGCCCACTCACATGTGCACCTGCTCTCTCTTGCAAAGAAAGAAAGGAAATAAGGAAAAAAAGGAAGGGAAGGAAGGGAAGGAAGGGAAGGAAAGGAAAAAGGAAAAAGGAAAAAGGAAAAAGGAAAAAGGAAAAAGGAAAGGAAAGAAGGAAGGAAGGAAGGAAGGAAGGAAGGAAGGAAGGAAGGAAGGAAGGGAGGGAGGGAAGGGAAGAAAGAAGGAACAGGTGACAATAGTTGCCTCTGCAGAGAAAAACTGTCATCCTGGAAGTTAAGCGGCAGAGGGAAACTTTCACTTGATAACCTTTGTTTCAATTTAAATTTATAAACACATATATATTTTTTAATGTTTATTTATTTTTGAGACAGACAGAGAGAGAGACAGCGTTGAGTAGCAAGACACAGAATCTGAAGCAGGCTCCAGGCTCTGAGCTGTCAGCACAGAACCTGACTCAGGACTCGAACCCACAAACTGTGAGATCATGACCTGAGCTGAAGTTGGACGCTTAACCGACTGAGCCACCCAGGGGCCCCTAAACAGACATTTTTAACAGCAAACACTTAACAGATGAAAATTTCAACTATACATATTTTTTACTTGTGACAGTTAAAAAAAAAAAAAAAAACAAAGAATTACTTACAATTCATCAGGTCTATAAGGAGGTGGACTTTCAAAAGGCCTCGATGACATGGCTGATACCAAGGATCACCTGATCTTCAGGATGAGCACTGCCCCGTAGCTTCCAAGATAAGGCAATCTAAGCAACATAAGTAGGGTAAGCGTGTCACTACTGAGCTCAGAGTTTCCTTGCACTGCTAAAAAAACTAATGAGACCAATCTCAAGTAACTTGTCACACCATGATTATTTCTCTTGTCCTTCTCACTGCCATCTTTATACAATGGATCATTAATTCCTTGAGTACAGAAAATCACTAAGCATAGGAATCATTCAGCCTGGTCGTCCTCACAGCACCAAGCACTGCCTATCACTGGCTTACAAATATTAACTTTCATTGCTAAGTTGTAGTAATAAAAATTTCACAAAGCTTTTACAGCACAGGTAAAAACTGGTAATTTTCTACTGGCACAAAAACAGACACTCAGATCAATGGAACAGAATAGAGAACTGAGAAATGGACCCACAAATATATGGCCAACTAATCTTTGACAAAGCAGGAAAGAATATCCAATGGAATAAAGACAGTGTCTTCAGCAAGTGGTGCTGGGAAATGCAGAAGAATGAACCTGGACCACTTTCTTACACCATACACAAAAATAAATTCAAAATGGATGAAAGACCTAAATGGAAGACAGGAAGCCAACAAAATCCTTGAGGAGAAAGCAGGCAACAACCTCTTGACCTCGGCCGCAGCAACTTCTTACTCAACATGTCTCCAGAGGCAAGGGAAACAAAAGCAAAAATGAACTATTGGGACCTCATCGAAATAAAAAGCTTCTGCAAAGCGAAGGAAACAATCAGCAAAACTAAAAGGCAATGGACGGAATGGGAGAAGATGTTTCCAAATGACCTATCAGATAAAGGGTTAGTATCCAAAATCTATAAAGAACTTACCAAACTCAACACCCAAAAAACAAATAATCCAGTGAAGAAATGGGCAAAAGACATGAATAGACACTTCTCCAAAGAAGACATCCAGATGGCCAACCGACACATGAAAAAATGCTCAACATCACTCATCATCAGGGAAATACAAATCAAAACCACAATGAGATACCACCTCACACCTGTCAGAATGGCTAACATGAACAACTCAGGCAACAACAGATGTTGGCGAGGATGTGGAGAAAGAGGATCTCTTTTGCACTGCTGGTGGGAATGCAAGATGGAAAACACTCTGGAAAACAGAATGGAGGCTCCTCAAAAAATCAAAAACAGAACTACCCTACGACCCAGCAATTGCACTACTAGGTATTTATCCATGGGATACAGGTATGCTGTTTCAAAGGGGCACACGCACCCCAATGTTTATAGCAGCACTGTCAGCAATAGCCACAGTATGGAAAGAGCCCAAATGTCCATCAACGGATAAATGGATAAAGATGTGGTATATATATATATATATATATATATATATATATACACACACACATACAGAATGTAGTATTACTCGGCAATTAAAAAGAATGAAGTCTTGCCATTTGCAACTACGTGGATGGAATTGGAGGGTATTATGCTAAGCGAAATTAGAGAAAGACAAGTATCATATGACTTCACTCATATGAGGACTTTAAGATACAAAACAGATGAACCTAAGGGATGAAAAGCAAAAATAATACAAAAACAGGGAGGGGGACAAAACATAAGAGACTCTTAAATATGGAGAACAGAGGGTTACTGGAGGGGTTGTGGGAGGGGGGATGGGCTAAATGGGTAAGGGGCATTCAGGAATCGACTCCTGAAATCATTGTTGCACTATATGCTAACTAACTTGGATGTAAATTATAAAATAAATTATAGAAAGAAAAAAAATTGGTAATTTTCAAAACAGTCCCTTCCAAGAACAAGAAACATAAAAAAAAGAAAACTTCTTAAAACTTATTGTTTCATATTACTTTTGAAAGGCCATATCAAAAGAGAATGCATAGGAAAGTGGATACAGAGCTGCATCTAGCACATACTAGTCCCTCAATGTTGAAACGTAATCTGGTTTAAAAGTATGCCTTTATCATTACCAATTATTACACAATACATCTATGGATGGTAGGATTGTGGACACTTTTTCTTTTCATTTTCCAAGTCTTCAAAATTGCGCATAATGTTTACAAAAAGGGGGGAAACATTAATTATGTGTTATATTAAAGAGTCTTCTGCCCTACGAGAAAAGCAGTATGATTTTGTTCTAAAATTCCTCAGAGCACAATCCCGACATACCTGAGAGGCAATTTCATTCAATCGACAAGTACTTATTAAGTGTCTACACTACACCATGGGAGTCTGTGGAAGTACTACAGAAGGTCACACACAAAGAAAAAAGCAACCACAACAGGCAGTTACCGAGTTATTAGGGTTGACTACATGATCGAGCCCAAGACGGGGCCAAGCAGAGAAGAAAGACCAAGACCCGAAGAAGAAGGGCGGGAAGTGAGAGTGGGAGGGGTCACTTGAGTAAGATCTACAATCTGAGTATATTCAAGGGTCTAGTATTGTGTTTCCTTTCCAAAAAAGCAAGTGCAAATAAGGTATTATGTTAGTCAAGCAAATAAATTCAAACTCTCTAAATTTTGTTCTTTAATATCAATGGCAACTATCTTCCACATCCTTTTTTTTTTTTTTTTACGTTTATTTATTTTTGAGACAGAGAGAGACAGAGCATGAACGGGGGAGGGGCAGAGAGAGAGGGAGACACAGAATCGGAAGCAGGCTCCAGGCTCCGAGCCATCAGCCCAGAGCCCGACGCGGGGCTCGAACCCACGGACCGCGAGATCGTGACCTGAGCTGAAGTCGGACGCACAACCGACTGAGCCACCCAGGCGCCCCTATCTTCCACATCCTTAAGGACAGTCAATTCCACCTTTCTCAGAAGAAAATAATGCCCAAACGTACATCAGCTAAAAACCTTAAAGACAGAAATAGAGTGAATGTTAGGAACACCAACACCATTAGCATGATTTTCCAAACACAGTGAGGGAAGACTTCGCTATGTTTTTCCTTTAAAAAACTGTTTTTACTGAAGTATTCACATACAAAAAGGTACACAAATCCTAAGCATACAGAGACCTATAACTAGCACCCAAATGTACATAAAAATGGGCAATTGAGGCCACTAGCACGTTACAGTGTTATGGGAGAGTGAAAGTCCAGATTGGCTTCATAACGGTTGTTCAGAAAAATAATATTAAGAAAAACGGAATTTAAACACTATTTAATGTAGGACTCTAGTTGTGAAACTGAATGTCAAATACTGACAAACTGACCTTCGAGGATTCTTACCCCCTTTTTTTTTTTTTAACATTTATTTATTTTTGAGACAGAGAGAGACAGAGCATGAACGGGGGAGGGGCAGAGAGAGAGGGAGACACAGAATCGGAAGCAGGCCCCAGGCTCTGAGCTGTCAGCACAGAGCCCAACGCGGGGCTTGAACTCACGGACCGCGAGATCATGACCTGAGCCAAAGTCGGACACTCAACCGACTGAGCCACCCAGGCACCCCTCTTACCCCTTTTATAGCCAGGGCTTACTCCTTCAAGACTAGGCCAAAAATTCCAGGCTCCACGGTAGGGTAGATTTTTGTTTTGCTTTGGCTTTTTTAAGTATCCTCTATGCCCAATGTAGGGCGTGAAGCCAGGACCCTGGAGATCAAGAGTCACATTTTCTACCGACTGAGCCAGCGAGGCGCCCCCTCCATGGTAGTTTTTGAAACTTCTAAATTAATCCAGGCTCAGGCTGAAGTTTATATTTTGTCAGAAACGGTGACAACAAAAATCCCTTTCCAAACTGCCATTTTCTGGATTCAGAGTTCTGTTATCAAATATCCTCTGATACCAGAGATTTTATATTGTGAAGCAAATAATTTTAGGAAGTTTATCAAGGACAAATCATGGCATATCAACTTCATTTACTTTTTTGAGAAGGTTGCCAGATTGGTAGATGAAGCCTGAGGATCTTGAGCACATCCCTATGCTCAGACAGCACGCTCAGGCAGATGCCTCTGGGACTGAAAAACAGAATCTAAATAGGATGAAAGAATGGAGCGTTTAGGTCCCCTAGAGGTTTTAACAGCTCACAATCAGAGGGGACAAATTCTACTTCTCTTCCTTGAACTTTACTACCCCCCTATGCCAAAGGGCTGGGGACAAACTTGACCTCTAGGGTGTTATAATTAAGATAATATATTAAGGAAGATGAGCAAAACCATTCACAGCAAGATGGTTACCTTGAAGGTGAGAAATTTCAGTGTTTGGGCATTTTAGGTACTTTGTCTCCATTTTCAAATATTAGTGGCATGAATAAATCACTTTACAAATGTAGACTCAATTTTTATTTTATTAAAAAAATTTTTTTAGGTTTATTTATTTTAAGAGAAAGAGCACATGTGCACATACAAGTGGGGTAGGTGCAGAGAGAGAGGGAGAGAGAATTCCAAGCAGGGCTCCACACTATCAGTGCAGAGCCCAATGCGGGGTTCGAACACATGAACCGTGAGATCATGAGCTGAGATCAAGAGTCGGACGCTTAACCAACTGAGCCACCCAAGCACCCCTAGACTCAATTTCTGGAAGTGTGTTTCCTTGCAGAGAATTTCAACAAAGTTAACAAGCCATCCCGAACTTTGGCAGTAGGCACAGACAGTGCTTAGATCTAGGAATGGTACAGTTATGAAAAAGAAACAAACCTCTGCACAACCTTGAAATGTGTACATCATGTTCCAAGCAGGTGCCTCTCCAGGAGGTGACTAAGAGTGTTAAAGAACCAGAAAAACCATGTCTTGAGACAAATGATTGATAAAACAGGAAATGTTTGGCCTGGACCAATCAACATTAGAAGGACCACTCCAGCAGCCTTCAAATATCTGCACAGCTGTCTTTGTAGTCCTACAAACCATTCTTTGAAGAAAAGATACCACAGGGTCAGATTTCATGTCAATGTTAGGAAGCCTCTCCCTTACCCTGACTTCACACACCCTTCAAAAATAACAAATAACAATGTGATCTCAAGCCATGTATGCAAAGCTTAAGTTGTTTGATACTCTAGGGGGACTGGACTGGAGGAATTCTAATGTCTCCTTCAAGGCAGTCGGGACTGTGCTTTAAGGCCACAGCCAAAGAAAAAAAGGACCAAGAAGAGACTGTTTACCCAACGCCCAGCACAACAATATTAACATTATCTGCTCAGTAAAAGTATGTTGAGTGAAGGACAAAATGAATGAAAAGGACACAGGATCTGGCCTAAGGGGCTCATCGGTCATCATCAAAGAACCCGTACCATGTGAATGATAGGGACATAAATCAAACAGCTGAGTAAAAGTCGAAAGCATAAGGCAAAGAGTAGACTCTTACAAAATATGTACAGCTGATTAATGTTAAAATATTTAAAAAGTTCTCCCCTTGAAAATGGTTACTGGCCAAAGCTGTCTTCATAGAAACCTAAGCATAAGAGGAAGAAGAGAAAGCCTGAAAATGCTATCCCCCTGAAAAATTCTTTGAAGCAACGGTCAGTAAGTAAAAGATAAACTTTATCATATTTAAGGAGAGCCTATTCCTTTTCAATCATATGCAGCAAGAGTTAATTTGCCTTTACGAAGTTTTTAAAAATTGTGCCTGGTATTAAATTATTATATTTTGGCATACAATTAGTAAACTGTCTAAAATTTTAAAATTAGGCATATTTTGAAACAGACTAGCTCTGTATCAGAAGGGGCATTTTTAGTAAGATCTACAGATGATTTTTTTTAAGTTTATTTATTTTGCAAGAGAGAGAGAAAGAGAGAGAGAGAGAAAGAGAGAGAAAACACAGCGAAACGAGGCAGGGGTGGGGGATGGGAAAGAATCCCAAACTGTCTCCGTACTAATGCAGAGCTCCATCCCATGAACTCTGAGATCATGACCTGAGCCGAAATCAAGAGTCGTCCACTCAACCAATTGAGCTACTCAGGCACCCCTCTCCAGATGATTTAAAAACAAAAACAAAAATTTTTTTAACGTTCATTTATTTTTGAGAGAGAGAGTGAGAATGTGGAGGGGCAGAGAGAGAGAGACACAGAATCGGAAGTAGGCTGCAGTCTCCAAGCTGTCAGCACAGAGCCCAATGCGAGGCTCGAATCCATGAAATCTAGAGATCATGACCTGAGCTGAAGTCAGACACAAAACCAACTGAACCACCCAGGTGCCCCTACAGGTGATTTAAAAAAAAAAAAATTGGGGGGGGGGCGCCTGGGTGGCTCAGTCGGTTAAGCGTCCGACTTCCGCTCAGGTCATGATTTCGCAGTCCGTGGGTTCGAGCCCCGTGTCGGTCTCTGTGCTGACAGCTCAGAGCCTGGAGCCTGTTTCAGATTCTGTGTCTCCCTCTCTCTGTCTCCCTCTCTCTGCCCCTCCCCCGTTCATGCTCTGTCTCTCTCTGTCTCAAAAATAAATAAACGTTAAAAAAAAATTTTTTTTAATTTTTTTTAACGTTTATTTATTATTGAGAGACAGAGACACAGCGTGAGCAGGGAGGGGCAGAGAGAGAGGGAGACACAGAATCCGAAGCAGGCTCCAGGCTCTGAGCTGTCAGCACAGAGTGCAATGTGGGGCTCGAACTCACAAACCACGAGATCATGACCTGAGCCGAAGTCGGACGCTCAACTGACTGAGCCACCCAGGCACCCCCCTTCCAGGTGATTTTTAAGCACACCATGTATTTTGAGCATCACTGCCTC
The DNA here is from genome assembly GCF_007474595.2 of Lynx canadensis. Lineage (NCBI taxonomy): Eukaryota > Metazoa > Chordata > Mammalia > Carnivora > Felidae > Lynx > Lynx canadensis. The sequence goes on along the minus strand of NC_044303.2, from coordinate 136,324,402 downwards.
AATTAAAAGCATCAATCCAAGGAGGGCCTTGATCTTGTCAGTTTCCTGTCTATAATGTCTAGATCTGTACATGGTGGGAAGGAACTAGCTGTCCAGCTTTCAACTCAAATGTCACCTCTTCAGAAGCTCCTTCCCTGCTATTCACTCCACCCACCAAGCCCGTTTTATTCTCAGAGCGAATTTCCCCCCTAATTATTATTTTTTCTTCTTTGTTATTTTTTAAATAATCTCCACCATCTCCACCTCAACTGGAACACCAGCCTTACAAGCACCCAGATGTCTGTCATGACCATCACTCTTCTTCCAGATCCCTACAGTCCCTGGTACAAAGTGATGGTCAATCAACATTTGATTTATAAAACCAACAACCCATATCAGAGTTGGGATTTCAATACAGCTGTGAATGCCTTCAAGTTCACAATGCTAACAGCCACTAAATATAATCCTTCACATTCAACCAAATCAGTTAAGTGTTTACAGTCTGAAGGAAAGGGAGAGTAAAGGGTCAAACATTTAACCATGGACATCATTTGTAGCTTGCTGAAAAACAGAATTCCAGGCCCCACATCTGACCTATGAATCAGAATCTATGTTAATAAGATCCCCAGGCAATTCGTACCATATTCGAGATTACGAAGCACTAAATCACACAGCAGCTCTCAGCCTAGAAGCTAAAACAAAAAGGGTAACAAAAATCCTCATTGTCTTTTTACCCCAGTACATCCATAAATAATAACTTGGAAGAAAAAAGCCCACTAGGGAATCTAATCCAGTAAGCCTTAAAATGCAAGTGAAGAAAACTTCCCTTCTGGCAGGCCCCTAGGCAGGTGAAAGGTTTTCTATCCGTTAATTTGTGTGGTTAAAAGTAATCTCCTAATTTTTAAAGGGCAGTAATTCCAACACTACCTTTAAAAGAAAACAAGAAGTTTATCTTCACATCAAACAAGACTTGGAAATATTCTATGAGACCATAGGGACCAGTCAAAGGTAGAGAGTTCCAGAAAAACCCCAGAGCGTTCTGGTGCTGGAATATCCAGGACTGCTGCTTGTCCAGTATACCTTCCCCGGTTTGTTGAAGCAGGTTTCAAGCCACCAACTTTGCAACACGTTTTCCCTACCGGTGTTTCACCTCTAAAATGGAGTTCTAGTAAGACTTACCTTCCAGAGTTGATAGTATCATTAAAGGATACAAAGCACAGAACTCTTTTTAGCCCAGCATTTAGGAGGCACTGCCCATCATTTCCCTGAACAGCCTGGAAGCTGCACAAATCTCGCCATCCTCCTCTCCATCATTTAACCAAAGAAGCACCTGGTAACTACAGAAATGCAGAACTACACAAAAAGGCGGTTTGGAGGAGACAGCCATTACTGTGGCTCCACCATTTACAATGTCTATTTTTAAATACCAGAAAGAGAAAATACTCATGTGTACCGTGCCAGAGAAGCACTGTTATACTGGGAATTGACCGCTTGAGAAATGTACCTCCGCCTGGAAAGAACTAGCTTCCAATCACAGCGGGAATCACTCGAAGTGCCTTAAAAGGAAGGTTTCACCTTTTCCAGGGATCCCAATAATACACCTGTTGTGCGTGAGGGCCACACACTAACCTGGAAGGCTGCCTCTTCCCCCGCCCCGGGTCATTTCCCAAATGGGCAGTGTGCCCAGCCAGCCCGAGGATGCCGTGGCTTCTCGGGGTTAGTCGCTTCACCTGGGGCACAGGGGCTCGGAGGTGCTCCTCCAGCCCCAAGGAGCAGAGGCCATTTTGACCCCTCAACCCTGCTCTCCCCGCACACTTCCTCCGACGCAGGGAACATGTCGGCAGGCAGCGCGCGCGCCGGCCCTTCCCGGGAGGTCTCTAAGCCCGCGGCAGTCCGTGTCCGTGCGCCCCGGCCGGTGCGCGCAGCGCGCGGTCAGCAGGGACCGCCCGGAGGCAGGTCCGCCCACCTGGCGGCGGCCAGCGGGTCACGGGTGAGGCTCCCAAGCGCGAACAGCTTCCCTCGAAGTACAGCCACGCTCGAAATTAAATCCCCGCCCCCAGGCTTAAATCGACGCGCGCTCGCACCGCTCGCACTAGCTGGATTCCAAAGAGCGGATCGGCCCACCCCAGGGCTCTAGGAATACTTCACGGATTAAACCCGTCACCCCTCTCCCCGCTCGGTACCCAAAGAGTGAACGGGGAGGAATCGATGAGGTCCCTCCCCGCCGCCGGGATCCAAGACCCCCGGTCTCCAGCCCTCACACTCAGGACCCCGAGGAGCCGGGCGCACGCCCCACTCCCTGAGGACCTCCCAGCTCTCCGTCCGGGGAGCCGCGCTCTGCGCTCCCTCAGTTCGGGAACCGCCCGCCCGCCCCCCTTTAAAGCGAGAAGGTGCCCGCGCCGCCTGGACTCGAGGAGCTGTAAGCGTTTCCGCCGAAAGAGTTGATCGGCGGCTCCAAGTGGCCCTTCGCTGGGGGAGGCAGCCGCCAAAGTAGCCCAGGGCTGCTCTCTCCGCGGACCCGCGCCCCTCCGGCTCCCGCCGGTCCCAGCCCAGAGGCGAAACCGCCACCGAAACTGGCGCCGGGCGTCCTCCCCCGCCGCGCCTCCCCTACCAGACCGGAGCCACGATCCCCTGGGGGACTCTGGGGCCACCGTGAGCCCGCGGCGCCGCGCCCAACTCCCATCTACTCACTGCAGCCCCGCACGACCCACCAAGGACCGCGGGAGCCAAGGAACGCGCTTACCTGGCGAGCGCACCTGACGAGGTGCGGGCCGCCCGCCAGCAGCCTGGGACTAGACTAAGAACTCTGTCGGTCCTCCTAGACTAAGAACTCTGTCGGTCCTCCACCTCCACTCCTCCTCCACTCCTTCTTCTCCTCCTCCCCCCCCCCCCCTGCGGTCCTGCCCCCGGGCATGCGCACCACCGCCGGGCCGGTGCTGGAGGTCTGGGGCCGCGCACTGGCCAGTCTCACCTGTTACACCAAGCGCGGGCTCTTGGGCGCTCTGGCTAGCTTTCCCCGGAGTCCCGCGGCCTCCAGCCGAGGAAGGACAGGTCGGGGGTGTGGGTGGACGCCAGCGAGGAATTGTGTGTCGTGGCTGTCTCCTCCCTCGGTGACCCATTCACCTGAAACTCGGATGGGAGGGGGAAGGGAGCGGTGGAGAAGGAGGCGGGAGGAACCAGCCCTTCCCCGCACACCCTCCCAGCGATCCCAATTAAAGGCACAGCGCAGCTTTGGCGACCGAGCGCAGAGGAGGGGCCCCGGCTCCCAGAAGGTGGGGGTGGTCCTGGACCGCCCTGCAGCGCGCTCCGAGCTCCTCTGCTTGGGGTAGAACAGCCGACGAGAGGCGGAGGGAGGTCTGGAGGGGACTGTTTTACTCTGAAGGAGGTCCCAGGGTGCTCACACGCTGACACGAAAGGCATGTCCTTACCCAACAATTTTCTGTTCCTAAAATTTGGTTAAAATTTTGTTGGAAAGCAGCCAGAAATGGGAGATTTGCAAAAGTCACTTGTAAATTAAGGAACCGGTTCTGAATCTCTGGAGCCAGATCAAAGACCATTACTCAAAGTGTGGTAGGAACTCGTTGGTAAACTTGCTGTAAAAATAAAGTGCATGCGGTGGTGTACATGATTACCAGCTCAAGGTCCTTTGCACCCCCCCAAGGGATTTAAACTATTTTAATGTTTTTTTAGCTTAAAAAAAAGGGGGGTACGCCTGAATAGCTGAGTCCTTAAGCTTCTGACTTTGGCCTCTGTCATGATCTCACAGTTAGTAGGTTCGAGCCTGGAATAGGGCTCTGCACTGGCAGTGGGTAGCCGGCTTCGGATTTTCTCTCTGCCCCTCCCCCACTTGCACTGTCTCTGTCTCTCTCAAAAATGAATAAATTTTAAAAAGAATAAAAAATTAAAGGCCCTAGTTCTGTGTACTATGTTCTTTTTCGTGATCTGGAGGCTGGTTCCAAAGGAGAGTTCACTTAGGAAAATTCATAGTCTACACAAAACTGTGTATCCTTTTATGTATGTATATAGCATATCTGTATCTATATATTTTTTTAATTTAAGTTTATTTATTTTGAGAGAGAGAGCCTGCAAGTGGGGAAGTGGCAGAGAGACTCCCAAGCAGGCTCTGCCTTACCACTGCAGAGGCCAATGCAGGGCTTTACTCCATGAACCTGTGAGATCGTGACCTGAACCAAAGTCAGACCCTTAACTGAGTCACCCAGGCGCCCATCAATATATATATTTTTCAATTATACTCCAGATTATCGCGATTTTATTTTTTTTTTTAATTTTTTTTTCAACGTTTTTTATTTATTTTTGGGACAGAGAGAGACAGAGCATGAACGGGGGAGGGGCAGAGAGAGAGGGAGACACAGAATCGGAAACAGGCTCCAGGCTCTGAGCCATCAGCCCAGAGCCTGACGCGGGGCTCGAACTCACGGACCGCGAGATCGTGACCTGGCTGAAGTCGGACGCTTAGCCGACTGCGCCACCCAGGCGCCCCGATTATCGCAATTTTAGTTCTTGCAATTTAACCTACATTGAAGGCTAGAATTCAGGTTTCCTAAATTCCTGCTTCACTTTGTGTTCCAATCTGGAATGTCAGCATTACTAATTAATTTTTGTCCAATCTCACCCACTTCTCTGCCTTTAATTAAGTGATTAGAGATGTGACTCTCCCACACATTAGATCTTAAGGCACAATTCAATACTTAAGGAAGTAAAAGCATTATATAAATATAAGGTATTTGAAATGATGACAACCTTAATGGATAATTACTCTAATTGGGGTGTGTGTGTGTTTGTGTGTGTGTGGAAGTTATTGCTACAATTATTTTAGCATGAGCATTTAGTTTTTGAATGATGCAGCTTAAATTGGTGGTGTTAACACTGGGGAAGTCAGGTTAATCCTCTTAATGTTCGCTGTCAGATTACTGAAATCGCCAAACATTCCATTCAGTTTATAATTAAACAAGGGAACATTTCCTAATACTCTCAGATTTATAAACACACATCTATTATTTTATAGTGTACTTTGATATGTTCAGAAAAGAACCTAGAGGTTTTTTTCCCCCACTTTTTAAAACTTGAAATATATTTCATATACCATACAATTCACCCTGAATTTTAAAGTGTGCGTACAAGTCAGTGGTTTTTAGTATATTCTGAAGGTTACACAATTACCACCACTTTCTAACTCCAGAAACCTTGTGTGTCCCTTAGCAGTCACTCCCCATTCCCTCTTGCCTCCAGGACCCTGGCGACCACTACTCTACTTTCTGTCTCTATTGATGACCCATTCTGGACATTGTATATGGATGGGTAATACAATATGTGGCCTTCTGTGTCTGGCTTAGCATAATGTTTTCAAGGTTTATTCATGTTGTGGTGCCTACCAGTACTCCATTCCTTTTTGTGGCTGAATACTATTCCATTGCATGGATATACCACTTTTTGTTTAAACTTTCGTCAGTTGATGGACATTTGGCTTATTTCTACTTTTTAGCTATTATCATAATGCTGCTATGAACATGCATGTACAAGAGTTTGTGTGGGCATGTTTTCGATTCTCTTGAGTGAATTAGGTGTTTAAGCATTTTATCATTTGAAGAGACTTATGCATCGAATGCTATTTTTCTTACTCCCACACTAAACTGAACGCAAAGGCATGTGTGAGGGTGGAAGGTTAGTTGCCGTATTTCATTTGCTTCCCAGATTCATTCATTCACAACCATTTCCTGAGGGCCTACCATGTGAACAGTAGTAACAAAACCTGAAAATCACTGTCTTAGTGGAGCTTACATTCTAGGTACTGCTGTACTCACACAGATGAAATAATCAGATTTATTGAACTGAACTACACGAAATTGATAAGTTTTATCTACATTTTTAACAGCAAAATGGCAATTTCATATGGTCCAATTTAATACTAAGCTAAATGTCTATTGGGAATGTTGTATGGCATTCAGGTTAATTTCCCAAACAATGCTTACAACACTGAAAAATCTAAAAACTTTGTTCTTTTAACTGTTTCCTAATGGTGTGCATAGTAGGTAGTAGTTGAAAAGGTTCAGAAAGAAAAGCCAGCCTGAAAAGCTGAATGCATCATTCTTCAATAGAAAAATAGATTGTTGGGGTGCCTGGGTGGCGCAGTCGGTTAAGCGTCCGACTTCAGCCAGGTCACCATCTCGCGGTCCGGGAGTTCGAGCCCCGCGTCGGGCTCTGGGCTGATGGCTCGGAGCCTGGAGCCTGTTTCCGATTCTGTGTCTCCCTCTCTCTCTGCCCCTCCCCCGTTCATGCTCTGTCTCTCTCTGTCCCAAAAATAAATAAACGTTGAAAAAAAAATTAAAAAAAAAAACATAAAAAAGAAAAATAGATTGTTGAATGTTTCATGATGCCGTGCTCAATGTAATCATGTTATATAATCCTAAATTGTATTAAAGCTTTAATTAAAAATAAAATTTAAGGGGCGCCTGGGTGGCGCAGTCGGTTAAGCGTCCGACTTCAGCCAGGTCACGATCTTGCGGTCCGTGAGTTCGAGCCCCGCGTCGGGCTCTGGGCTGATGGCTCAGAGCCTGGAGCCTGTTTCTGATTCTGTGTCTCCCTCTCTCTCTGCCCCTCCTCCGTTCATGCTCTGTCTCTCTCTGTCCCAAAAATAAATAAACGTTGAAAAAAAAATAAATAAAAAATAAAAAAATAAAATTTAAATAACATTTAATTTAATTTGATTAATTAAAAATTGTAATGAAAAATAATTAAATAATATTTTAAATCAAATATTCATTCCCAGCAACTCAGTCTTTTCGACTATGGTTACACTGTTGAACATATTTGATGAAAATTCTCATGACTCAGAAACAAAGTAAATATCTTCGGAAGACCTATGATTATAAGTTTGTTGATCTTACATGCAGTCAAGTGAATGATAAGATTTTTAAATTTTATTTTTCTTCCTTTTTATATGTAAAGAAGAAAGTTCAGAGCTCAGAATATGGTGTCAGAAATTTGGGTTCAAATCTCAATGTTGCCACATAGCAGCCAGATAAGATTGATCCATGAGGGATGGATCATTTTTCTCCACTGTAAAGATGGGATGATGGTAAATAGTTATCTGTCCTAAGATTGTTGAGCAGTACATGGTCTGTTCACCAAGACGGTCCATATGCTGGGCCACATGTTGAGTCTCGATAAATTCAACAAGTCACTGGGGAGCCTGGGTGGCTCAGTCAGTTAGGCATCTGACTCTTGATTTGGGCTCAGGTCATGATCTCACAGTTTGCAAACTCATAGGCACAAAGCCCCCTTGGGATTCTGTCTCCTGCTCTCTTTGCCCCTTCTCTGCTTGCCCCTTCTCTCTCTCTCAACATAAATGAAAATAAACTTTGAAAAGAAGTTTTAACAAGTCATTGCTGTATCCTGTCTGCCCGAAACAGTCCCGGTCACATGGTTGTTCCAAAAATATGTGTTGGATGAGCAAATGAATACAACCCTGATTCCTCATTCCAACGTGCCTGTGGAGCCGTGCCCATCTCTCAGATAGCTTGTTACTGTAAAAACAGCATATTGCTTCACAGCATTTTAAGGCTTAGATCCCTGGTACTAGGTTTCAAAGGAGAAGAGAGTGGAGGTTAGAAAATTTCTTCTCTGCCTCGCCTGCTTAGTGAATGAATTCAGTGATTGGTATTTGATCAAGGGCAACTAAGGAGTTGCTGAGGGCCTGGCCTGAAGGGCCTCTAGGCTCCCCACCCAATTAGGAATGGGGAGGATCCTGTCCATTGGACAGATTTATGGAGAAATCCATGGGAAAGTCACCAGGAAGGCAATTTCTGAGAGGATGATGACACTTGGTGAGTAAAACTCTATCTCCTCAATTCCTATGTATTAAGCAAGATCCTTCTGGAGGGATCAAAGATTAAACAGAGGGAGCACCAGAAAGGGAGCTTCTAGTAGAAAACGAGAGTAACTGCAAACCCCATCATTCCTGTGCCAGGCTCTGTGCTGTGTTACGGACTTTTTTATCCTTAAAACAATCTTAGGATGTACTATTGTTTCCCTCATTCTGGGAAAAGTAAAGCTCAAAAAAATTTCTTCATTTACTTAAAATATCTGCTAAGAAGTTGTCGAGTCAGGATTCAACCCAGGCAATCCAAGCCCAGAACTAATATCTTAACAGTTTCACTATACTCTAGGACTGCCTTTTTTCTCAAAAAAATACCCAAACTCCTTTAAACTCCCCGCCCATAGAAAGATTTCATGGTGCTGTTATAAAAAGCAAGCAAACAAACAAACAAACCCTTAAAAAATGCAGTGTTTATTGGGGCGCCTGGGTGGCTCAGTCAGTAAAGCATACAACTTCAGCTCAGGTCATGATCTCACGGTTTGTGAGTTCGAGCCCCATGTCGGGCTCTGTGCTAACAGCTCAGAGCCTGGAGCCTGCTTTGGATTCTGCGTCTCCCTCTCTCTCTGCTCCTCCCCTGTTCGTGCTCTGTTTCTTTCTTTCTCAAAAATAAACATTAAAAAAAAAAAAAGAGTGTTATGGATGAGAATGAACCAATTAGAGATTCTTCCAATAACATGGTGAATCTTTCAAACATATTGAACAAAACAAACAAGCCCACCCCCACTAAAAACATACAGTACGATTCCATTGATATAAGGTTCAAAACCAGGCAAAACTAAGCTATATCACTTGGGGATTCTATGCATAAGTGGCAAAACTACAAGGAAAAGCAAAGAAATCATCATCTTTCTTAAGAAAATAAGAGTGGAAAAGGGCGCCTGAGTGGCTCAGTCGGTTAAGCCTCCGACTTCGGTTCAGGTCATGATCTCACAGTTCGTGAGTTCGAGCCCCGTGTCAGGCTCTGGGCTCACACTTCAGAGCCTGCAGCCCGCTTCAGATTCTGTGTCTCCCTCTGTCTGCTCCTCCACGGTTTGCACTCTGTCTCTCGCATTGTCTCAAAAATAAACATTAAAAAAAATTAAAAAGAAAATAAGAGTGGAAGAGAAGAGCAAGATGTACCTGGGGTGCTGGCAATATTCTGTTCTCTTCACTTGGATGCAGGTTACATGGCTATTAGCTTTACAACAGTTTACTAAACTGTACATGTATGTTTGATGCACTTTCTATGGGAATTTTATGTTATAATAAAAGTTTTATTTAAAAGAACAGAGATTTGGGGTGCCTGGGTGGCTCAGTCAGTTGAGCGTCCTACTTCAGCTCAGGTCATGATCTTGGTGTCTGTGAGTTCGAGCCCCGCATCGGGCTCTGTGCTGACAGCTCAAAGCCTGGAGCCTGCTTCAGATTCTGTGTCTCCCTCTCTCTCTGCCCCTCCCCTGCTCATGCTCTGTCTCTCTCTCTCTCTGTCAAAAATAAATAAACATAAAAAAATTAAAAATAAATAAATAAAAGAACAGAGATTAGAGCCATTTTTTAAAGTTGGTTGGAGACCTATGTTTCATTAGTTTTGTTTTGTAAATAACGTTCCTCAAACACAAGCAGAAAAGAACTTCCTAGGATCAAAGTTGAAACCATCATCTAAGAGGGAGGGTTTCAGTCTGGGACAGAATGCTGCCACAATTATGTAGGTGATGCAGACAGAGATTTGGGGTAGGATCAGAGGAAGTTGAGACTATCATCTGGAAAAGGAGAGGGAGGGTTTCAATCTGGGACAGAATGCTGCCACAATTATGCGGATGATGCAGAGAAAGAGATTTGGGGCTGATTTTTTTTAACTGTAGCAGTCATCCATTGCAGTGGAAAATTGGCCTTGCAGGGTTTTTCAGAAACTGATCTTCCTGAATCTTTTAAGCTAAAAAAATTTTTATAAAAAGGAAGAGGAAAAAGTAAACTTTAACCAAATACTGCAAATACTGTGTTCTTATATGTCATTTTAACTTCACAGGGCTCTTTACCTTCTATGTCCCCAAACTTTGAAAAGTACTAATAATAATCCTGTTACTTATCACAAGGAATCCTAACCCTAGAAAAATCATTTGAACAGGGTTGGTTTGAAACTGACATACTCTTACCAGACCACAAGCTTCTCTTAACATTTTGTTGGTTATGAGGTACAGTTCTTTTATCCGTGACAGGGGCTTCTGCCTGGCAGCTTTTCTGACTTCAATTTAGAGACGATTTAGGAGAACCTTCCGGAGGTACAAAGGGAAACTTAGTGCAGCTCCTGAAATGTTTACACTAACCCACACAGGGTGTGGTCTGAGTGGCACATTTGCGAACTGTGTCTCGAAAGGGAATATTGATTCACTCAAAAAATATTTACTCGGTACCAGGCTATACACCAGACCCTGTTCCGAGCCCTGGAGATAAGATGGACTCAAGAGAAGAAAGGGTCCCTCACGGAGGCTGATACTTTAGTTGGGAGAAGACTTGCAACAAAGACGATTGAGCTGAAAATGAACAAGATACTTTCGAATAGTGATGAGTGACTTGAAGTAAAAGCACCTGGGGTGCGTGGCTGGCTGAGTCGGTGGAGCTTGTGGCTCTTGATCATAGGATCGTGAATTCGAGACCCACGTTGGGTGTAGAGCTTACTTAAATAACTTAATTAATTAAAAAAAAAAAAAAAAGGAAGTGAAACACGCTAAGGAGACAGAGAGGGCTGGGAGAGGCAGCCGGCAGGAGCTGTCTAGAATAGAGTGGACACCCATGGCTGCTCCGAAGAGGCGACATTTGAACTGGGACTTTAATGAGAAGGAGCCAGCTGTGCAGAGATCTGGGCCAAGAATATCCCAAGGCAAAATCTAGGGCCACTTTAGACATTCAAAGAACAGGAGGCCAGGAGAAGGGGACCTGAAGCCCGTGGGAGGTGAAGTCTGAGGAAGGTGGAAGTCAGTCCTCAGAGGCCAGGTCACCTGAGTGTGTGTTTTCATCTAACTGAACGGGAAGGCTTTGGAGGGTTTTAGGAATTTCGTAGTAACGAATTTATGTTTTAGAATTCTGTGGAGTTTTAAGTGTCCTCCTAAGCATTCTCCTGTTGTTGTTGTTGTTGTTGTTTAATAATTTTGGTAACACTTGAGTTATTTATCTTTGAAGTGTTAGCTTCTGAATAGACAGGATTAAACCTGAGAAAGAGCCAGGGTGATCTGAAACCAGTTGATAGTATCTTGAGAAATGTAAACAACTCCTGTTCATCTTCCTACGTGCATCTTAATTAGAAAGTCTGGCCCCTGTGCCTGAGCGGTACAAGATGCTTCCCTAGAAGGGATGACGGTAAGGGAACTTCTGCAATAATCACACGATTACTTTCTTTTTCATGCTTTTTCCAGGTTTTCTGAAATTTCTCAATGATCAAGCATGTAGTCTTTCTGATGATTGGGGAAAAGATAGGTTTTCATTTTTTCCTAACTTGCTGTGTTGGAAAATTCAAACCTACAGAAAAGCCAAGAAAATAGCACAGTGAACTCTATCCTTCACCTAAATTCACCACTTGCTAAAATTGTTCACATTTGCGCTCTCACGTGCTCTCTCTCTCTCTCCATGGCGCATGCGAACGTGAGCACACACACTAAATTTACACATGGCATTTTTTAACTCAATCATTTATACTCGTTGATACTTTTTTTTGGTTCAGCCATTTAAAAGTTACTTCCAGATACGGTGACACTTCACCGCACATACTTTGTAGCATGTGCTCCTAAGAACTAAGACATTCTCCTACACAGCCAAGGTCAGTTTGTGCTGCTATAGCAGAATATCATCCACTGGGTGGTTTATAAACAACAGAAATTTATTTCTCAGTTTGGAGCATGCAAGTCAGATCAGGGTACCGGCATGGTCAAGTTCTGGTGAGAACCCTTTTCTGGGCTGCAGACAGCAGTTTCCTCTTTGTGTTGTGAAGAGGGTGAGATCCCTCTCTAGGGTCTCTCTTAGAAGGGTGCTATTCCCAGCACTCTCAACAATAGCCAAATTATGGAAAGAGCCTAAATATCCATCAACTGATGAATGGATAAAGAAATTGTGGTTTATATACACAATGGAGTACTACGTGGCAATGAGAAAGAAAGAAATATGGCCCTTTGTAGCAACATGGATGGAACTGGAGAGGGTTATGCTAAGGGAAATAAGTCACACAGAGAAAGACAGATACCATAGGGTTTCACTCTTGTGTGGATCCTGAGAAACTTAACAGAAACCCATGGGGGAGGGGAAGGAAAAAAAAAGAGATTAGAGTGGGAGAGAGCCAAAGCATAAGAGATTCTTAAAAACTGAGAACAAACTGAGAGCTGATGGGGGGGTGGGAGGGAGGGGACGGTGGGTGACAGGTATTAAGGAGGGCACCTGTTGGGATGAGCACTGGGTGTTGTATGGAAACCAATTTAACAATAAATTTCATGTACTTTTTAAAAAAAAGACTCATTTCACACACACACACACACACACACACACAAAGAAGGGTACTATTCCCATTCACAGAGGGACTGCCCTCATGACCTAATCACCTCCCCCAAGGCCCCCACCTTCTAATACCATCAGGTTGGCTAGGATTTTAATGTAAGAATTGGGGGGGGACACAAACATTCAGACCATAACAACCACCATACCATTAACAGACCCCCCTACCCCATGAATATTAATACATAATCCTACCTAATATGTAGGACATACCCACATAGCTCCAGTTCCAAAAATGTCATTTATGGTTTGTTGTTGTTGTTTTATTTTTTTTTTAATTTTTTTTTCAACGTTTATTTATTTTTGGGACAGAGAGAGACAGAGCATGAACGGGGGAGGGGCAGAGAGAGAGGGAGACACAGAATCGGAAACAGGCTCCAGGCTCTGAGCAGTCAGCACAGAGCCCGACGCGGGGCTCGAACTCCCGGACCGCGAGATCGTGACCTGGCTGAAGTCGGACGCTTAACCGACTGCGCCACCCAGGCGCCCCTGTTGTTGTTGTTTTAAATCTAGGAATCAGTCAAGGATCATTCCTTGCCTTTCATTGTCATGTCTCTTACGTCTCCTTAACTTTTCAACAGTCCCATTGCCATTTTTGTCTTTCATGACATTGTCATTTTTTAAAAAATTTTTTATAATGTTTGTTTATTTTTGAGAGAGACAGAGACAGAATGTGAGTGGGTTGGGGCAGAGAGAGAGGGAGGCACAGAATCTGAAGCAGGCTGCAGGCTCCAAGCTGTCAGCACAGAGCCCGATGAGGGGCTCAAACTCCCGAGCTGCGAGATCATGACCTGAGCCAAAGTCGGATGCTCGACCGACTGAGCCACACAGGCGCACTGACATTGTCATTTTGTAAAAATTTTTTATAATGTTTATTTATTTTTGAGAGAGACAGAGACAGAATGCGAGTGGGTTAGGGGCAGAGAAAGAGAGACACAGAATCTGAAGCAGGCTCCAGGCTCTGAGCTGTCAGCACAGAGCCTGACGCGGTGCTCGAACTCACGAACCGTGAGATCATGACCTGAGCTGAAGTCAGACGCTCAACCGAGCCACCCAGGTGCCCCAACACTGTCATTTTTTAAAAGAATCTGGTTGTCCTGCTGAATGTCTCACTATCTGGATTTGTATCCCTCCTCCCCACTGCCAACTATTAGATTTAGAGGAAACACCACTGGCACGAATACTATATGGGTGATGTTGTGGACTGCATTCTCTATCACATCAGGAGGCTGATGCCATGAAGTTGTCCCAGAATGAGTGGTGCTAACTTTGAATCAGGTGGTACCTTCCCTTTGTAATCAGTAAGTATTCCATGCGGTGATGCTTTGGCCGTCTTATTCTCCAACAACCTTTCTCATCCAAGGAAGGCTTTCAGGGTCCACTGCTGATTCTTGCCTGACTCCAGTATTGCACCAGTCGGTGCCTAATGTTATCTTCTAGTATCATCAAGTATTCGTATCAACACTATCTGGTGCCATCAAGAAGAAAAAAAAAGAACTTTCAAGTGTGAAGAAAAGAAGGTGGAAAACATTCTACGTCATTGGCATACTGACCTCACATGAAGAAAAGTTTATTTTTTATGATACAGTTTTTTTTCTGTGTTTTCTTTAAAAAGTCAACCAACGCCCTTACCTGAATAATATATGAGCTGATTGTTTATTTACTAGGGAGGGCGGGGGATGTGGGGAGAAAGGAAAGCATACTTCTGTATAGCCCTCTTCCCTCACATAGCCCAGGAGATGAGGTGTACCTCATAAAAATAAATAATAATAAAAAAAAAAGGACAGATAAGTGCTGTATGAGTGGTAAAGATAAGAACGCTCTCTTTTCTGACTCACTGCAACTCCTCACCTGCCTGCCCATGTGCTTCCCACTTGTGTGTCTGTGACTTGCCCTTTGCTCACACTAATTCCTCTACCTGGAATGTTCTCCTTTCACCTTTGCATTCAGGTTCATATATTAAAATACTGCCACTGCTTCAAGACTGAGCAACCCCCTCTCCTATTAAAAACAACAACAACAACAACAACTTCTTTAATTTTTCCTCTTTTTAAAGAAAAAAATTGGCATCAGGGCACCTGGGTGGCTCAGTGGGTTAAGTGTCTGACTCTTGATTTCAGCTCAGGTCATGATCTCACGGTTTGTGAGTTCCAGCCCCAAGTCTGGCTCTGTGCAGACAGGATCCTGCTTGGGATTCTCTCTCTCCCTCTCTCTCTGCCCCTCCACCTCTCTCAAAATACATAAATACACTTAAAAATTTTTTTCTTTTAAATTTTTTAATGTTTATTTATTTTTGAGAAAGAAAGAGACAGACAGACAGAGCACAGCAGAGGAGGGGCAGAGAGAGAGAGAAGGAGACACAGAATCCAAAGCAGGCTCCAGGCTCTGAGTTGTCAGCACAGAGCCCAACATGGGGCTCAGACTCGTAAACCACAGGTCATGACCTAAGCCAAAGTCAGATGCTTAACCGACTGATCGCCCAGGCACCCCCCCCAAATTTTTTTTTTTTTATTAAAAAATAAAAAGGTTGGCCTCTCCCAATTTTGCACATATTCCAAAATCAATTTATCAAATCTTTTGGCTGCTCCGTGTTAAATTATTTTCTAACTTGGATTATAGGAGGGTGTGGATCCTCTAGACTGCACACTGACTGAGGGTGAGCTTGCCTTCTGACTCGCCTGGACTCCCAGTGGGCCCCTCTTTCTGGTACTTTGCACTTTTGTTACTTTGAGTAAATGAACAACAGTCAATGCATCAATAAACTGTCCTTAAGTTTATTGAGGTTGAATTATGCTGGTAATAATCTTGATGAGAAACTCTACTCTTGCCCTCCGGGCTTATTTTTTTTCCAAACATGTTCCTTACAGTAGTAAGTTAACAAGGAAGTTTCTTTTACTCCCTTCCTCTAGACAGAGGGAAAAAAATAACAGGAAACCAACCCACAGCAAACAATGAAGATGGATATCAAATATTTGTTCCTTTCCATACAAGAGGAGTTATGCACAATATTAGGTCATCACAGCACCACTTGAAACAACCAAAGCTGCTTTGAGCTTTAAGAATTTTCAGTGTAGCAATTTGGCTGTTTTTATTGAAATCAGGTCAAGTTCAAATACAGCCTTACAGGGGAAACTGGGTGGCTCTGTGGGTTGAGCGTCTAACTCTGAATTCGGGCTCAGGTCATGATCCCAGAGTCGTGAGATCGAGCCCCGTGTCAGGCTCTGCTCTGAGCATGAAGCCTGCTTGAGATTCTTTCTCTTGCTCCCTCTGTCCCTCTCCACTGCTCATGCTTGCTCCCTCTCTCTTAAATTAAAAAAAAAAAAAAGCAGAAATAAGTAGATATTATTCCAAGTATCCACAATTGTCCCCTGGAAGCTGTGCTTGGTGTCAAACTGTGACTCAGGAACTTGGAACGCGGCTGCAGGTAGGTAACTTCCTTTCTTTCTGTGCTCCCGTACGTTTTGTAGATTGTAAGAAAAGAAATAGAAGGTACTATCAAGTAACACAATATCACACGTTAAATATTAACTCCATTTTATAGATAAGAAAACTCAGTTTCATAAATGATAAAAATTTACTTCAGATTACACAGCTAGAAAAGGATAAAGCGGGGATATAAAATATATGTCTTTCTGACCCAATCCATGCCGTCATAGGGCTGTGTCTTTTAGATGCCTGCCCTGATAGCAAAGTGTGAGGTCCTTGTGTCCACAATAGTTAGTGCAATGCTTGATGCATGAATACTGAATATAACCAAATATCTCCCAGTTTCCTCTGTCTCACCGAATGTCAATTTTAGTCTTATATTCATCCTCCCCATGCAGCCAAAGGCTTCCGGAGACGCTGACTCCACCCCAGCTCCTGGGGAGTGGCTTAATGGCTAAAGATAATCCTAGTCCCTTTGCCAGTGATTGACTCAGGAACTCACATCTCAGCCCATCAACAGGAAGCTGGACACACTGACCCCACTGCTGTTGGCGGCCATCTTTACAACCACAAGAGGAATCAACCTAAAGATCAAAGTTACACCCAGATAAGGCAGATCCAGGACCACCAAGGAAACCTAGAGCCTAGAGCCCACTCTGGATTTCCAGTCATGTGCAATAAAACATTGCCTTTTATTTAAACCACTTCACAATTGCTTGTTGTTGTTGCATTGAGCTGAAATTCTCCTGATATAGACAATATGGGCACTTAGTAAATGTCCACTGATGAATATTTCTTTTGTGCCAGGAATAAGGCTAGCCACTTTATGTGCAACCCTTCAAAGGTGAGTATTATCACCCTCATTTTCTAGATAAGGAAATAAAGCCCCAGCAGGTTAAGTGATTTGATTAAGGTCACAGAACTGGTGAAAAGTGATTTTGGAAATCAGACTGGGATCTTTTGATTCTGTGGCTTCCTTGCCTACCATACAAATGATGGGATGAGGGGCCTCACTCTGTTGACACCCTTTTCCTTAAGGAAGAACTCACAAAAGTGATAAAACCGTTACTTGGCAAGATTAATTTCTTTTGCCTCCTTTACTGAACAGACATGTCCACAAACTTTCCTTGACACTGACCAAAAGATCCATGTCCAAAATGGCCAAGCCAATCATGGTGATTCAATGAACAGAGTCTAGGTTATGCTGAAGTAACAAAACCCTAATAAAATCTTAGTGTCTAAAACCAGTGGTTTGTTTTTGCTCATGCTCCACATCTAAAGAGAGTTGGCTAGGGGCACTGCTTCAGAGTTTTCTTACTCTAGGACCCAGGCTGTCAGAGAAGCCACCATTTCTTTTCTTTTCTTTTCTTTTCTTTTTTACGTTTTATTTAAGTAATCTCTATACCCAACGTGAGAAGCCACCATTTCTTTTCTTCTCTTTTTTCTTTTTTTTTTTTTTACATTTTATTTAAGTAATCTCTATACCCAACTATAGATCTCTATAGTAATCTCTATCCCCAATCTCTATACCCAATCTCTATACCCAACCCAACCCAATCTCTATACCCAATCTCTGACGTCAAGAGTCACATGCTCTTCCAACTGAGCCAGCCAAGCACCCAAAGGAGCCACCATTTAAAAGGTTACCAAACAGAGGCGCCTGGGTGGCTCAGTCAGTTAAGCATCCAACTTTGGCACAGGTCATGATCTCATGGCTCATGAGTTGGAGCCCCACATCAGGCTCGCTGCTGACAGCCTGGAGCCCGCTTCAGATTCTGTCTCTCTCTCTCTCTCTCTCTCTCTCTCTCTGTCCCTCCCCTGCTCACACAATGTCTCTCTCTCTTCCTCAAAAATAAACATTAAAAAAAATTTTTTAGATGCATAAAATTTAAACATAATAAAGGAAAAGAAAATTCTAGAGGGTCTCACACTGACAATCAAATGCTTTAACTCAGAAGTGATGCAAGTCACTTTCATTAACAATATAAGCCAGAACGAGACATGTGGTCCCACCCAGCCAACAGTCTTCCATGTGTCTGGAAGGGGAAGAAAACCAGGTGTCTAACCTGTGAACAGCAGTAATGACCACACAACTGGTTATACAGATACCTGTGTTAATGTTTGTTCTTAAAATAAGACAAAATAATGTGAAATGTATATCTTACAAATTTCACAGAGCCCTTCAAAACACTTTGCCAAGGTACTTGTACTAACAAAACCTCATTTTATCTTTACCACAACCTGTGAAGTAGGTATAGCAGATCGATGTTAGTATTAGCCAATTTTATGGAACAGTGAGGCTCATGGAAGTTTCCCGGCTTGCCCAAGATTGTAAGTACCAGAGTTGGGAATCAACGGCTTGAGTGTGTATCCTTCGTTACTTCCAGTACACTGCGCTACTTTTAAGGAGCCATCTTCGTGACAGAGTGTTAGCACATCAAAGTGTCATCAAACACAGGGACAAATATTAGCCTTAGAAGCAAGACGATAAGTGAGGTTTTCTTTGGCAGATGCCACAACTCAATAAATTAATAGTACACATACGGCAACAGTCATCCACTCTACAAACCTATAATTAGGCTGAAAGAGGTAGTCTGGTCACCTACCACCATCATGGACTTCTAGGGACAAAACCGCATCAAGCCTTCTAAAAAGTGTGACACCGTGACCAAAATGTCCCTCTCCTCTTTCCTTCCCCTTTGTCATCAGTCCTGACAGCAAGAGAGAAGAAGAGAGGAAGACCTCCTCAGGGAACTGGACTAGAAGCCAGGGGACCCAGTTACAAACTCAGCTCTGTCAGAAACCGCTATGTAACTTTAGGGGCGCCCGGGCAGTCGGTTGAGCGTCGGACTTCGGCTCAGCTCATGATCTCGCGGTCCGTGGGTTCGAGCCCCGCGTCGGGCTCTGTGCTGACAGCTCAGAGCCTGGAGCCTGCTTCGGATTCTGTGTCTCCCCCTCTCTCTGCTCCTCCCCTGCTCGTGCTCTCCCTCTCTTTCGAAAATAAAGATTAAGAAAAAAAAAGAAAAGAAAAGACACCAGCTGTGTAACCTTAAGTGAGTCATTCAATCTGTCTTTACCGGTGACAATAAAATAATGTCCACGAAGAGGTTTTGAAAGTATAAAGTGCTCTAAGTAGTTATTCACTCAACATTTAATACTAAGTTGGTTCTGTGCGCTTGGTCTCAGGGGGAATACAAGAATAGTTAAGGCATGGCGAATGTTATGGACATCTATTGTTTTTGCAAGCCTCTGTTAAGAACTCGCAGCTTTTCCTTTGAAGACTTACCCTTCCGCCACTTTCGTGAGGTCTGATAGGGCTCTCTGTCACAGTGCTGTAGCCCACAGGGGAGAGTAGGACAGCGAGGCCAGCCAGCTAATTAGAGGTGGTCATTTGTTCAAAGATGGACATATGGTCCAATCAAGGTCTATCAGAGGCTTCCCAGAGATGTGGTAGAGGATGGCTGGAAGACAGTCTCCTCCTGTGATCCCTCAACATAACTGTACTGCATACAGCAGGGGAGCCATCTTCCTCATTGCACACAAGTGTGTAAATAGAAGATGAGACTAATATGCTGTGAGAAGCAGGGAGGACAGAGGGATGGGCTGAGAAGGAGCCCTGAAGCCAAGTCAATTCCTGGACTGTTCCGTTCTCTCAGTCAGTAGATTCAGTCAGTCTTACTATCTCAGAGGTGAGACTTAACACATCCTGTTTTGTAAACCCAACTCAGGGCTCAATTCCAACCTTACCTCTTTCTCCGAAGATTCTCTGGCCGGTTCAGCCTAGTGCAGCCTCTCTGGAACTCCCTTCTCCTCCCCAGAATTCTTGACTCTGTTGGGGTCTGTCTGTCCTGAGATAAGCTACGTAAAAGTGCTTAAGAAAGGATAAGGACTTCATGTATGGAAAAGTATCTGTTGTGAAGGTAAAAATGGTACCTGTTGAATTGTTAAACATATTCCCTCATCCCCAGCTCAGGAGAACTAAACATGCTTTTCAAACTGCTATGAATCCCAAAGAGCGTTCCACTTGCTAATACCAGCACATGCATCATTCTCAAACCCTGCCTAGCCTCGCATCCTTCCAAACTTGCCTCAAAAGAGCTCTGTTTTTACTGAGAAAATGTAGGTCACTTCACCTTTCTCAAAGGGTCTCTAGAGTCAACGCTCTTCTCCTGTCCTCCCCTCCCACCCCCTCTCCCCACATTATACACCCCTTCAGGGTGTGCTCTCATTCTCCAAGTGCACCTCCTATGGGGCTGTCCCCTAATCCCAAATTGGAAGCCCTTTCCTTGGTTCCTGTGTTCAGAAATGCAGGAGTTCCTTTTATCTTTTTAAGGAGTAAATTTTTGTATAACGCCAAGCACTACCAATAACCTTCTACAGAAGTTATTAAAGGTAACTCATCTTTGCTATTCATAAAGTACTGGCCCTTGACTCAGGTTTTACACAGTAATCGATTCAGCATTATACTGAGAAGTTGAGTTGCCGGCAACTTTGCCGAACTCCCACTATGCAATTACCCAGATAGTTGGAATTCCTTCGTTTTCCAGCTGGAAGGCTTTATTAAGGTTGCATTATCAATATTGACTCAGGTTGATCTTTAGGTACTAGGTTGGCTTAGTCTTTCCCGTAAATGTCAATTTTGGTTAGTCTCGCTTTATTATTGTCAATTTGCTATGTTGCTTTGCTAACCATATTGTTTTTTAATGCTTTTTCGTGTCAATAGGATTTTGGAGCCACAATTTTCAAGAACTAGATTTTAAGATCTGTATGGTTTAATATTCTAATAGAACTCTTTTATACCCCTGCGGCTGAATCAGATGTTTTTTTTGTTTTTTTAAATTTTTTTTAACATTTATTTTTTTTTGAGACAGAGAGAGACAGAGCATGAACAGGGGAGGGGCAGAGAGAGAGGGAGACACAGAATCTGAAACAGGCTCCAGGCTCTGAGTTGTCAGCACAGAGCCCGACGCGGGGCTCGAACTCACAGACCGTGAGATCATGACCTGAGCCAAAGTCGGACGCTTAACTGACCAAGCCACCCAGGCACCCCAGAATCAGATGTTTTTTTGTAATTTCCTAGAAATGTGCCCAAACTATGACCCTTCAGTGTTTATGTGTTTTTCATGAGTTTGTGCTATTTGTATAATTTATGACCTGGAATCCAAATTAAGTGTAATGAAACCGCTGGGTTATTTTTAAATTTATAAGATATTATTTGACAGTATAAAATCATGTGACCAAGCTCAGATTCTTCTGTTATCAAGTAAATACTGAGTGATTTTATGTTATGTACCCAGCAAATATCTACCTCAGTTTCTGTATGAGGAAAAGCATATTGATGATACCACTAGTATATTATATGGTATCATGTTGTGATATAATATTGACATTTATTGTTTTGTTTAAAATATATTGCCATTTTATTATTTTTAATGTTTATTCATTTATTTTGAGAGAGAGAGAGAGAGTGAGAGAGCACATGCAAGCAGAGGAGGGGCAGAGAAAAAGGGAGAGAGAGATTCCCAAGCATGCTCCACACTCAGCAAGGAGCCTCCCACAGGGCTTGATCCCTCAACCACGAGACCGTGACCTCAGCCAAAATCAAGAGCCAGTCACCCAACCAACTGAGTCACCAGGTGGCCCAGGAATGTGCTGGCATCTTTTTCCTAGAAATGAAAGTACGCACTCAAAGAATAAGTTCATTTTTAATTTCCATAGGTATTGCCAAATTGCCACCTATACTGGATGCAACGATTTACATTCCTTTTGCTAAAAATGTAAATGACGGTTTCCCAAACTCTGGTCAAAGTGGGTTATCAAATCTTTGGCACTCTGATACATGACAAAATAGCATTTTGACATAATTTTAATTTGCATTATCTAATATCAATGAGCTCAGCATCCTTCCGTATGTTTAAGTATTCTTTTCCAGTGAACTATCCCAATCCTTTGCAAATTTTCTATTGTATCATTCATCTTTGGTGATTTATAGGGACTCTATATATTAATGACACTGGCTTTCAAAATATACTTTGCATTGCGAGTCACAGGTTGCTTTCCTGGTTTGTCATCTGTCATTTTTCTTTTGCTTTTTTTGTGTCTGTTGGGGGGGCATAGGGGACGTGGGGCATTGCTGTGAAGACAGACATATGTCGAGATACTGTACTCTCAAATTTCAGACGGATCAAAGAATTACTCATAAAAAATGACGACAAAAACATGAAGCCATGGAAGCATTTTCCCTTAGTCTGAAAGTAGGGAGTGCCTTTCTGAGAAAGAATTAAAACACCCAAAAGACCAATAAATCTGACTCTATGAAAATAAAATATGTCTTCATGGTAACAGATGATGTGCTAACCCCAGTGCCTTGGAATGTAACCCTATTTGGGAATAGAGACCTTGCAGATATAGTTCAGTTAAAATGAGGTCACAGTGGAGTGAGGTGGGCCCTGGACACAGCATGACTGGTGTCCTTATGAGAAGAGCAGAGACACCGAGATAGAGACGCAGAGACATAGATCGAAGTGCTGCAGCAGCAGAGCCAAGAAATCCCGAGCACTGTCACAAGCCATGAGAAACGAGAAGAGATACAAAGAAAGATTCTCCTGTGCAGGTTTCAGAGGGAACATGGCCCGGCTGACATGTTGATTTCAGATTTCCAGACTCCGGAACTTGCAACAATAAATTTCTGTTGTTTTAAGCCCCTGGACTTGTGGAACTTTGTTGCAGTAGCTGAGCAAGCCAATATACCAGCTTCCTTTCTTGCTTGATCAGAAAACTGGTCTGGTCCTACGAAAGGTTTTGCTCTTAAGCACTCTGGGAAAACGAACAGAGGTAGAAAACACAAGGTAAATTTACAGAGGTTACGGAGACTTAAAAAGTGGCCTTCCCTAAAAGTACACTTATTGTGATGCACACAGAGTAGTGTATAGAATCGTTGGGTCACTATATGTACACCTGAAACTAATATAACACTGTATGTTAATTACACTGTAACTAAAAAAAGTAAATAAGTAAAAATTTTTAAGTGGGCTTGCCTCACCCCCGTTTCTTTTTTTTTTTTTTTTTCAACGTTTTATTTTATTTTTGGGACAGAGAGAGACAGAGCATGAACGGGGGAGGGGCAGAGAGAGAGGGAGACACAGAATCGGAAACAGGCTCCAGGCTCTGAGCCATCAGCCCAGAGCCCGACGCGGGGCTCGATCTCACGGACCGCGAGATCGTGACCTGGCTGAAGTCGGATGCTTAACCGACTGCGCCACCCAGGCGCCCCATCACCCCCATTTCTTTTTTTTTTTTCCCCCCATTTCTAAGTACCCATGCAGCTACTCCCTTGGACAATCCTTCTCTGATACTATTGTTATTTATTACTTGCTTCACCTAGAATACAAACCGCATACAGCAGAAAACTTTTTCTTTTCTCTTCACCACTATACCCAGAGGATACGCCTAACAGAGGCAGATTGATGGTACACCATCCATACTTTGTGGATGGAGAATGGATAAAAATCGTAAAGAATTCTAGCCCTTCATGACTCTGTGACCTAAGGCACGTTAGGTAGCTGTTCCAACCCTCTGTGTCTTCATCTGTAAAATGGGACACGTGTGTGCGCTGCAAGTTAGGAGGGGAAATGATCGGTGCTATGGGAAGTGGTGCGGTTGTTTGGTTTGTCTTCAGTGGGGAGGAATCAACCAGAGTGTAAGCTCTCCTGGGTTCTCCACCAGAGTCTGACTTACTGCTGTAACCCCAGGGGTAGCCTGACACACAGTAGATGGTCAATAAATCAATCTGGAGGCAAGGGTTTTGAGAAATATTTAGAAGGGAATACCTGGTCCTGAACTGGATGTGGGGGGAGAATAAAAGTAGTGACGTCACATCCTCTCTTTATCCTTGGGAACTGGTTGAGCTGCCCGTAGATTTTGAAACTTGGGAAGAAAAGGAAATAACACCCCTCCGGGTCTTTTGAACTGGTAGGCCATAGCCTCCAATTTCTACCACCCCAGCCCCTCAGAAAAGAAAAGGCAGACTTTCAAAGCTGGCAAAATAGCAAACTTTGGTGTTTTAAGTGGAAACAAAAACAAACATTTACAACCCTTTTTCCACTTGTCAGCCTCCTCCGGGCAAAGATTTAATAAGTAAATATTTGCTTTCTGTTCCCTCTTGTTTTTCAATAAGAAAAATCCACACCACTTTTCTCTGAATGTAAATTGTATATTTTTTACAATTTAATGTATGAAATTAAATGTATTTATGATATTCAAATATATTATATGATTTCAGTCCCTTAATAGTTATTTTATAGGTTAATAAAACCCAGAAATTTAAAAAGCTATTCATTCACTCACATTATCTAAAAGCTTTATTAAGTTTATTTTGGTAGAATTTTTAAATTGCTTTCCTTCTTGTTTGGAATATATGTTGAATAATTATTATGAAATAGCTAGATAAAAATTGCTTTCTATAAAATTAGATGTAACCAATTTTTGTGTTGCTATTTTGAAAACGTCCATTTTTGTCAGCATGGTGCTTTAGCTATTTGTAATATTCATGCAACTATCTAGAAACGTAAGTGCTTGTCTCTTGTCTTGACTTAAACTAGACTACAAACAAGGCAAAGGTTATAACACAAAAGTAAATATTTACATTGCCTCTTAAAATAACTCTGTCGGCTGCAATATTCCCATAAAATAGCATTTCCAAAACCAGTTCCAAGGGGTAAAAGCATAATTGGGTGTTTTTAAATTAAAAAAAAATTTTTTTTTTTTTTGAGACAGAGAGAGACAGAGTGTGAGAGGGGGAGGGGCAGAGAGTGGAGAGGGAGACACAGAATCTGAAGCAGACTCCAGGCTCTTAGCTGTCAGCACAGAACCTGATGTGGGGCTTGAACTCGCGAACTGTGAGATCATGACCTGAGCTGAAGTCGGACATCCAATGAACTGTGCCACCCAGGCGCGCCAAAGATAATTTTTTAAGTTAAACGTTTCTTATTACAAAAATAAATGGATATTCAAGGTAGAAAATTGGAAATTATAGAAAGACATAAATAGAAAATGAAAATAATACAGTGTCACCAACTCAGAAGAACTAATTACCTACATGCTTCCTTTTTTTACCCAATATTATTTCATGAGCATGCTACCAATTGACTTAATTTTCCTCAAAAAACTTTATTTAAATCACTGTGTAACATTCCATGATACAGATATGCCGTAAGTTATTTAAATATTCTATTGTCAGACCCTTTGGGTTGTTACCAATTATGGAAATAAATGAAGACCACCCAAACGAGAACAAAGGCTATTGATTCAGAACTTGTTGCAGCGAGGAAGTCATCCACCATCGTCTGTGTTTGGCAGAGGTTCAAAGGCAGGCAAAGGAATTGAAGGTTTTAGAGTGGAAAGAAATGTTTCAGGCATGCCCTGATCAGAGGTCGTTGGCATGGGAAACTGGAGGTGGACTAATTAGAAGCGGGCACCATGTGATTGGTTAGGGGGAATGGATTTGGCTTTTTGTGATCGGTCCTAAATTGGAATGTGGGGGAGGGATGGCAAAATTATGGAAGCTGGCAGTCATTGGTTCCGTCCTTGCTGTTTGAGGCTGATGGCTATGGAGGTTGTAGCTTGTCTTCCTGAAACCTTGCTCCCAAGTTGTGGGGCAGAGTTCCACTACTCTGCCTGCTCTGAGCATCGACTGATTATCAGTCTCCCACAATGTATATGCACCTGGATGTGTACCATTATAAATTTTTTTTTAACATTTATTTATTTTTGAGAGACAGAGAGAGGCAGGGGAGGGGCAGAGAGAGAAGGAGACACAGAATTCAAAGCAGGCTGCAGGCTCTGAGCTGTCAGCACAGAGCCCAATGTGGGGCCCGAACTCACAAACCACGAGATCCTGACCTGAGCGAAGTCGGACGCTCAACCGACTGAGCCACCCAGGCGCCCCAGATGTGTACTATTATAAATAACATCGAGATAAACATACTTGTCTGTAAGTCTTCGCACATATCTGTCTATTTCTTCTTCATATGAACTTCCAGAAGTGAGATTGCCAAGTTAGAAGTTAATGCTTTTTTTTAAAGAATTGTATTAAATTTTGACATTTTGGCTACGGGCATTTTGACAGTTTATCAACTTCTACTCTAAACAGCTATGAATGAAAATATTTGTTTCTCTCTACCTCTAGGCCAGAAGATTCCAATGCTAAAATAGCTTATCTGTTATTCAACTAATAATCATTAACCAACCAAACCAATCAAAATGAACTTGTTGTTGGGACACCTGGGTGGCTCAGTGGGTTAAGGGTCCAGCTCTTGATTTCGCTCAGGTCACGATCTTAACAGTTGCATGAGTTTGAGCCCCGTGCTGGGCTCTGCACTGATGGTGTGGAGCCTGCTTGGGATTCTCCCCCTCTCTCTGCCCCTCCCGCACTTGCACTACACTCTCTCAAAATAAATAAATGAACTTTAAAAAACCAAACCGAAACAAAACAAAATGAATTTGTTGAGTATGGGCCATGTGTTCTGCTCTGCTAAGGGGTGTGGGATACAGATCATATAAGACTTTGTTTCTGCCCTCCTACAGCTTATAGTCTAGCCAGGGAATGGAAAATGAATACAAGACATAGAACTTGGGCTGCTGATTACTCTAGAGAATGAGAGAATTGGGTGGTGCTTCCTTGAATGACCCCAACATTATATATATTTATGGAACAAGCTGTGACTATAAATGGGGAAGGAGAAGAAGGGTGAAGATGTGAAGATCAAGGAGCTAAAATGAGCTGGGCATTCAATGGAAGCATTCAGACCCTATGAGATTTGGTGCAAATTCTGTAATGGAATACTACCCTGTAGGTAGAAGTGAGCATTGCTAGTGAGAAAAACTTGAGGATCTGCCTCTGTGCCCCAGGTTCCTCAGTTGTAAAATGGGACAATAACAGAGTTGATGTTGGTTCACGTTCAGTGAGTTAGCACAGGTGCTGGATGCCTTCCCCAAAACCCACTCTCCATCCTTCTGCACCAGGGCCCAAGGGGCTGACCTGGGAAGATGACATCATCAGGCTCCTTGTCTTGCCTTCCGGTTGGGCTCGGCCGTTGGGAGGCACCAGCAAGACACGAGAGCAGGGAGAGGAGTTTGAAGTATCTGGTCCCTGGGTTTCTCCCCTGGGTATCCTCACAGACTAGACATAACACGTACAAATTCGTGGTCCCTACTCCAGACTAGTTGGAAAATCCCAGAAAGGAAACTAGAAAATGAAATTAATAACAGCATCCCTGGTAATTCTGATAATTAGACCAACCACTATAGAGGCCCAAGCAGAGGCACAAAAACGATGGAGTCAGGGTCCCTATTCTCTGAGAGTTTAGGATTAAAGGCATTGGGCTTTAGGGAAAAAGAAAAAAAAATAATTCTATTCTGATCTATATCACCATTGCTTTGTTTTGCCTCTTCTGGACTCTATATGAATGGGATTGTGTAGTATGTATTCTTGTCTGGTTTTTGTTCAATGCTATATCATATTTTGCAGGTAGCAGTGGTTCATTCTATTTCATTGCTCTGTAGCATTCTGTTTTATGGTTATCACAAAATAGGGAAGGACTGGTGTCTTTCTCACATTTCTTTTTTTTTTTTCTTTTACGATTTTTTTTTTTAATAATCTCTGCACCCAACATGGGGCTCGAAATTACAACCTCGAGATCAAAAGTTGCACGCTCCACTGACTGATCCAGCCAGACACCCCTCTCACATTTCTAATAAACCGCATTTTACCCACCTGCTATACATCCTTCAGTCTCCTGCCCTATCACAAGCAAAGAGAATTCGTTACCATAAATACTTTAGAAAAAAAAGCATGTTTTATGAAAAATTGCTAATAATTTGCAAATGTTTTGTCGGCTACTGTGTGCTAAGACACTGTCCTAAGTGTGTTTTACATGTTTTAGTTCAATTAATCTTCACAAAAGCCTCAGGGGGTCAGCGGTGTTATTCCCATTACACAATAAGGAATCTGAGGCACAGAGAGGTGAAGTCACTTGTCTAACGTTAAATAGCAAGTAAGTGGCATCACCAGGATTTGGACCCAGGCAGTCTGGTTCCACAGCTAGTACTCTCAGCCATCAGTCACTCTACTCTACTTTGTTGCTTCCAACAAAGTTCATGAGCAGATGGCACATGAATGACTTCTGTGAAAGAAAAATCCATGGTTTTCACAAGCTGTGTAAGCAAAGCATCCACTTTGTGTATGGGAGGTGCTCAAGTCATATTCAACTAACATTGCAAAATGGAAGTGGAAAGACAAGGGAGGCAGCTGTTCCAGCCCAGATGTGAGCTGCTACAGACTTGAGGGTCACAAAGACGAAGAGGAGTTTCCACAGTCCAATCGTTCAGTACCAATTTCTCATCGTGAGCATAGGGGAAAATCAAAGAGCAACCTATAGAGGAGGAGTGATACTGTGCAACTGACTCATGAGAAATACTCACTGACATTGGCATGTTGACATCAGACACCTACAATAACATTTGTGCAGTATGTAATCTCTCCATATTCTCTGATTTCAAACTCTTAATCCCAAGGATTTCTAAGAAAATCCTGGATATCACCACTCATTGTATAAACAGCAACAGACTGTTTCCGTCACACTGTTGCATCTGGGTGGCTTGATCACATGGCAGGCACCGTCCACATACTTTTGAAGGTAGTTGTGCATACATTTGTCCCACTGTTTAACTTGGGCTTGCCCTTCAGCAAGAACAATCTGCCGAGTACCCTTGAATACTAACCACATTGGCAGGCTTCCTGATCACAAACAAGATTTAAACAGGGAAGGGCTGCTGTTTTTCGCACATTACTAAGAGACAGTATTTTCCCCACCAGTCATAAATCCTTCAGCCTCTGGCTCTATGCACAAAGATAATTCGCAGGCATGAACACGTTAGAGTGCAAGCTTTTCAACAGGTAAAAATAATTTTCAGGTTCATCTGTTTGTAACTTTCTGTGTTTGAGCTGCTCATGAAGGAAAAGGTAAAGAAAATGGTCATAATCCGCCATCTCAGATGTGGGATTTAGTTCAAAGTCACAAACACAATCTTGGATTTCAAGCAGGACTCATTAAACCAACAGTTCTAAGACTGTTGTGTTGCCATAGCTATAAATACTCTCCAGAGACCACTAGAACACTAAGCAGTTTTCAATGTATGAAAGGACTGTGTTCCTAAATTTATATTGATGTTTTAAAGTGGGAACAAGGACGCCTGGGTGGCTCAGTTGGTTAAGTGCCTGAGTCTTGATTTTGGCTCAGGTCATGATCTCATCGTTCATGAGATCGAGCCCCACATCGGACTCTGCACTGACAGCATGGAGACTCCTTGGGATTCTCTCTCTCCCTCTTTCTCTGCCCCTCCCCTGCTCACGAATGCGCGCGCTCTTTGTCTCTCAAAAACAAAGAAATAAACCTTAAAAGAAATAAACTGGAAACATACTTTTCTTCAAACATATTATCAAAAATTAAGGAGTTATAGGGGCACCTAGGTGGCTCAGTTGGTTAAGTGTCTGGTTCTTGATTTGAGCTCAGGTCATGATCTCATGGTTCATGAGATCGAGCTCTGCATTGGGCTCTGCACTGGCAGTAGGAGCCTGCTTGAAAATTTCTCTCCCTCTATCTCTGTCCCTTCTCTGCTCACATACTCTTTCTTTCTCTCAAATGAAAAAACTTAAAAAATTTGAGGCATTACATATGTACAGTTAAAAAGAACTAACTTTTGGGGCGCCTGGGTGGCTCAGTCAGTTCAGCGTCTGACTTCGGCCCGGGTCATGATCTCGCGGTTTGTGAGTTTGAGCCCCGCATTGGGCTTTGTGCTGATGGCTCGGAGCCTGGAGCCTGCTTCGGATTCTGTGTCTCCCTCTCTCTCTGCCCCTAGCCCACTCGCATTCTGTCTCTGTCTCTCTCAAAAATAAATAAACATTTAAAAAAAAAAAAAAGAACTTTTAAGTGTGCAGCTAGATGAATTTTTATCTATGTAGATACCCAGGTAATCAACCAGATCAACATATAACCCCTAGGGGGCTCCTTCGTGCCCCTTCCCAGACATAACCATCTCTTAGAGGTAACCTCTATTCTGAATTCCACCAGCAGAGATTAAATTTTTAAAATAACTTTTTATTGATATAGAACAAATATTAAGTACAAAAAAGTGAAGGAATCTCAAGGGTAGAGTGAAATAAATATTTAAATACGTATACACCCATGTACCTACCATCAAGAACAGTATATAGAACATTCTCATACCCCAGAATGCTTCCTCATTCCCCTTCCCAGTTACTAACTGGCTCTTCTGATGTGATCCATTTTTGTAGGTCAACCTTGCTTAATTTTGCATGTTTGGAGGCTTTATATAAATCAGCTTGTGCAGTATGCATTCAGGTCTGGCTTTTGTTCAACACTGTGTCATGTTTTACATGTAATACCAAGTTGTTCTTTTTAACTGCTCTGTAGTATTCTATGACTATATCATAATTTATTCTCATTTCTACTACACTAATGTTGATGGACATCTGGGTTACTGCCAGTTTGGGGCTATTATGTGTAAAGCTGCTAAGAACATTCTTGTACGTGTCTCTTGGTAAACATTTATACTCATTTCAATAAGAGGCACGGGTGTTTAAGAGTGTATAATAGGAAAACCTGACTTATTTTGGTAAGGCCAGGAAATTACTGCACTGCAGTGTTTTTTGGGTGATAATGCTTTCTGAATCTCAAGCCCGGAGTCAAGGAACACACCTCCTATGTCTAGGAAATTAGTGGGGACCCTCCCTGCCTTTTCTCTCAGAAGTGCTAAGGCTAAAGATGTTTTGGCATTGGCTGTACCTGGACTATTCATAAGTGAGTAATTTAAATCCCTAACTACACTCACAGTTAGGACAACTACATTGGGTAGGTGATATTTGTTTTCCTTTAGCTGTCAGCATCCAAATCCCTTCATACTTTTGGGGAATTCCCCGAGTGATGAATCTCGGTTGGAAGGCCCAGCTCTCGTACTGAAGCTCAAAGGCCCTTGCCATCCCAGTCTCCTTTGTAACCGGAGTGGGGCAAGTGACCTAGTTGCCTCAATCCACTTCTCACTCTGAATCATCTGAATCTGAGTCATGAGTGCTTCCAGCAGAGTTGGTGGTACATTTGGCACGGAGAGCTATTCTCAGCAGATGGGGTTTTAGGTGTCATTGTGGACAATGCATAGGCTGTCGCATAGCGTCCAATGCGACGCCAGCCACCCTAACAATGCTGTAAGCTAGACAGCAGGTGCTAATAAACCCCTCTTCTCCTTAAATCAACCAGCTTTGCTTTCTGTGGCTTCTAACTAAGAACTCTGACTGCTGAATCCTCCTATTCAAATCTTCCCATAAATGATGATTACAAATATGTGTTGTTTTTACACAACCAGAACAAAAAAACCATAAAAACTGTATGGAGTCACAAAAGGCTTTGAATAGCCAACACAATCTTGAGAAA
Source organism: Lynx canadensis (assembly GCF_007474595.2). NCBI lineage: Eukaryota > Metazoa > Chordata > Mammalia > Carnivora > Felidae > Lynx > Lynx canadensis. The sequence continues at coordinate 136,293,082 of NC_044303.2, read as the reverse complement.
GAAGAACCAAGCTGGAGGTATCACAATACCATATTTCAAGCCATATTACAAAGTTATAATAATCAAAACAGTATACGGGCACCTGGGTGGCTCCATAGGCTGAGCATCTAACTCTTGGTTTTGGCTCAGGTCATGATCCCAGGGTCATGGGATTGAGCCCCAAGTTGGGCTCCATGTTGAGCATGGAGCCTGCTAAAGATTCTTTCTCTTTCTCTCTTTGCCCTTCTCCCCAACTCGCACTTTCTCTGTCTCTAACACACACACACACACACACACAAACACACACACACACACACACACACACACACACACACACACAGAGTATGGTACTGGAACAAAAATTAGACATATAGATCAACAGGAAAGGATACAGAGCCCAGAGAGAAACTCATGCTTGTAAGGTCAATTAATCTACAACAAAGGAGGCAAGAATATGCAACTGGAGTAAAGACAGTCTCTTCAACAAATGGTGCTGGGAAAACTGGACAGCTACCTACAAAGAATGAAACTGGACTGCTTTCCTACACCAAACACCAAAATAGACTCAAAATGGATTAAAGACCTAAATGCGAGACCTGAAACCATAAAACTCCTGGAAGAAAACATAGGCAGCAAACTCACGAACATTGACCTTGGCCATATTTTTCCGGATAGGTCTCAGGAAATATATTTTCCAGGCAAGGGAAACAAAAGCAAAAAAGAAATCATTGGGGCTACATTAAACTAAAAAAACTTATGCACAGCAAAGAAAACCATAAGCAAAATGAAAAGGCAACCTACTGACTGGGAGAAAGATATTTACTAATGATATATCCAATAAGGGGTGAATATCCTAAGTATGTAAAGAAATCATACAACTCAACACCAAAAACAACCCCAAATCATCCTATTAAAAATGGACAGAGGGGCGCCTGGGTGGCTCAGTCGGTTGAGTGTCCAACTTCAGCTCAGGTCACGATCTCGCGGTCCGTGGGTTCGAGCCCCGCGTCAGGCTCTGGGCTGATGGCTTGGAGCCTGGAGCCTGCTTCCGATTCTGTGTCTCCCTCTCTCTCTGCCCCTCCCCCGTTCATGCTCTGTCTCTCTCTGTCCCAAAAATAAATAAACGTTAAAAAAAATTTTTTTTAAATGGACAGAAAGCCTGAATAGACATTTTTCCAAAGAAGACATACAGATGGCCAATAGACACATGAAAAGATGCTTAATATCACTACTCATCAGGGAAACGCAAAGCACAATCACAATGAGCTATGACCTTACACCAGTCAGACTGGCTAGTATCAAAAGGACAAGAAATAACAAGCTTTGATGAGGATGTGGAAAAAAGAGAACCCTTGTGCCTTGTTGATGAGAATGTAGATTAGTGAAGCCACTGTGGAAACAGCATGGAGGTTCCTCAAAAAACTTGAAATAGAAGTACCATATGATCTAGTAATTCTATTTCTGGGTATTTATCCAAAGAAAGTGAAAACACTAATTTGAAAAGATATATGCACCCCTATGTGTGTTGCAACATTATTTACAATAGCCAAGATATGAAAGCAACCTGGATCCACAGATTGATGAATGGATGAAGCTATGTTTATAGATATACAATGAAGCTATTACTCAGCCATAGAAAAGAATGAAATGTTGCCATTTGCATCAGCCTGGATGGACCCAGAGGGTATTATACTAAACATACCAAGTGAGAAAAAGACAAATACCACATGATTTCTAAGAACAAAACAAGCAAACAGCAAAAACGAATAAAGAAAATAAATTGGTGGTTGCCAGAGGAGAGGGGGGTGAAGGGATAGGCAAGATAAGTGAAGGGGATTAAGAAGTACAAACTTGGGGGGCGCCTGGGTGGCGCAGTCGGTTAAGTGTCCGACTTCAGCCAGGTCACGATCTCGCGGTCCGTGAGTTCGAGCCCCGCGTCGGGCTCTGGGCTGATGGCTCAGAGCCTGGAGCCTGTTTCCGATTCTGTGTCTCCCTCTCTCTCTGCCCCTCCCCTGTTCATGCTCTGTCTCTCTCTGTCCCAAAAATAAATAAAAAATAAACGTTGGGAAAAAAAAAATTAAAAAAAAAAAAAGTACAAACTTGGTTATAAAACAAATAAGTCACTGGGAAGAAGAGTACAGCATAGAGAATGTAGTCAATAATATTGTAATAACTTTGTTATGATGATAGCTGGTGACTACACTTATCATGGAGAGCACTCCACAATGTTTATAACTGTTGAATCATTATGTTGTGCACCTGAAACTAATATGACATTTTATGTTATACTTCCTTTAGACATTTAAAAAAATATACACATATTTCTCATTTTAATTGGTAGTACAAAAGGGTGTTTGTTGTAAAAAGAGAAACCTGGTGTGCTACTTATAATTCAAACTGTCCTGTTAAATGCCTACTATGGGACTAACATGTTGCAATAATTGTAGTTTCTCCAAAGCAACTAAATGGCAGGCTTAGCCATTAAACAAATTACAGGGCAAACAGAATTACGTCTTTAAATACATACCTGGAGGTGGGGGTCTGTGATAAGCTTCTCCTATCTGGTAGCCTTTTTTCCCTTCTTTACACAGAAAGGGGGTTCCTGGGTGGCTCAGTCAGTTAAGCATCCAACTTCAGTGCAGGTCATGATCTAGCAGCTTGTGAGTTGGAGCCCCATGTCCGGCTCTGTGCTGACAGCTGGGAGCCTGGAGCCTGCTTCAGATTCTCTGTCTCCCTCTCTCTCTCTGCCCCTCCCCCTCATGCTCTGTCTCTCTCAAAAAGAAATAAACATTAAAAAAAAAAAAAAAAGTAAGGTGTCAAGTCTGTATCTTGTTAGTTGGAAAACGTATTCCCTGGTCTCCAGCCTTTCTTTCCTCCTTTCGCATTGGCATCTGAATACATCAAAAGCCATTGTGGAGATAGTAGTCTGTACTAGAATATACAGACTTCCAAAGAAGCCCTGGTTACATAAATGTACTCATTAATAGCTCAAGTTATTAATAATGAACTGTACTTCGCCTAATGAAAAGTTCTTATCGGTTATATTATCAGAGCCAAAAAAGTCAAATTAAATGTAAGCATTTTCATAGAGAATTTTCGTGTATACTAAGATTTGAGGTTATTTTTTTTAATTTTTTTTTCAACGTTTATTTATTTTTGGGACAGAGAGAGACAGAGCATGAACGGGGGAGGGGCAGAGAGAGAGGGAGACACAGAATCGGAAACAGGCTCCAGGCTCTGAGCCATCAGCCCAGAGCCCGACGCGGGGCTCGAACTCACGGACCGCGAGATCGTGACCTGGCTGAAGTCGGACGCTTAACCGACTGCGCCACCCAGGCGCCCGAGGTTATTTTTTTAATCCCATCTGCTCTCATTGCTCAGAGGAGTTTAGTGACTTGCCTGAGGCCACACAGCTTGAACCTAGATTTAACTCCCATTCCATGCTTTTTATAATATGAACATCAATAACTTTAAAACAATTATGTAACTGAATTGTATTAAAATGAAATAGAAAGCATAAAAACCCTAAATTTGGAAAAATAAATGATCTAGTTTATTATGCTAAAACACAACATAGTAGACAATAAAAATTTTTTTGTAAATACTAAAGCTCTCCTTTATATACATATATAAGTACATGCCTGAGTAAGATGGGGGACTATGCTCCAAAATGTTAACAGGGACTATCTCTTGGGGGGAAGCAGGGGTAGAATTATGGGCAATTTTATTTGTGTGTGTTTCAGAGGAAGAGTATAAGCTTACCTTCATTTTGTACATTTTCTACAATACATGTAGCACTTACATCCTTCCTGAAAAATCCTTTTATTATTGTTATTATTAAAGTTACTTTGATATTGTACCTTTAAAATAGTCAACTCATCATCTAACACAACGAAAAGTGTGTTTTGAATATCCAGCCATTTACTGAGCAAGCATGTTCCTAATATTTCACATATATTATTCCACTAAATTTTCACATTCGCTTCATTAAGCAGTAACTGTATCCCCATGTCACAGGTAAGGAGGAGGATGCTTAGAGAGGTTCGGTGGTTAAGATCACACAGTCAGTAATGGAGTCTCGGTTGTGGCAAGCTCAAAAGTCTACCTTCTGCATCTACTGGGCTGCACCCTCCTTACCTTGAGACCACTCCCAGCTTCTCTAGTATAGGAGAGTCGCTCTATCCTTTGCTGGTGCAGACTTTCAGATACTCCTCTTATTTACTGATTGATTGATTTTTTAATTCTTTTTTAATGCTTATTCTTGAAAGAGAGACAGAGCACAAGCAGGGGAGGGGCAGAGAAACAGGGAGACACAGAATTGGAAGGCTCCTGGCTCTGAGTTATCAGCACAGAGCCCGACGCAGGGCTCGAACCCACAAACCGTGAGATCATGACCTGAACTCAAGTTGGACGCTCAACTGACTGAGCCACCCAGGTGCGCCTTTCTTTTCTTTTTTTTAATGTTTATTTTTGAGAAAGTGATAGCTGAGAAGGGGAAGAGAGAGAGGGGGGTACAGAGGATCCAAAGTGGGCTCTATGCTGAAAGCAGTTTGAGCAGCGGCTCAAACTCCCGAACCGAGGTCATGACCTGAGCCAAAGTTGGACGCTCAACCGAGTCATTTAGGTGCCCCTCAGATACTCCTCTTTAAAAACGTAGTTAAAGTATTAATGTAGACGATGTAAAAATGATTATATGTATCATAAAAAGACCGGAGGGGCACCTAGTTTGCTCAGTCGGTTAAGTGCTCAACTCTTGGTTTCAGCTCAGGTCATGATCTCACGTTTCATGGGTTTGAGCCTGTGTCTGGCTCTGTGCTGATGGCAGGGAGTCTGCCTGCTATTCTCTCTCTCCTTTTCTCTGTGACTCTCTCAAAAAGTAATAAACATTAGGGGGCCTGGGTGGCTCAGTTGGTTAGCATCCAACTTTGGCTCAGGTCATGATCTCACAGTTCGTGGGTTCGAGCCCCGCATTAGGCTCTGTGCTGACTGCTTGCTCAGAGCCTGGAGCCTGCTTCAGATTCTGTCTCCTTCTCTCTCTGCCCCTCCCCTGCTCACGCTTTGTCTCACTGTTTCTCAAAAATAAATGTAAAATTAAAATAAATAAATAAATAAAAATAATAAACATTAAAAAAAAGAGAGAGACTGGGAGGATATGTTCCAAACAGTATATATTGACAGGTAGTAGAATTGATAGAGGTGGGACTTTTATTTAAAAAAAATTTTTTTTTAATTTTTTTTTATTATTTTTGAGAGACAGAGAGAGAGAGAGAGACCAAGCAGGGAAGGGGCAGACAGAAGGAGGCACAAAATCAGAAGTAAGCTCCAGGCTCTGAGCTGTCAGCACAGAGCCCGATGTGGGGCTTGAACTCACAGACCACGAGATCATGACCTGAGCCATAGTGGGCTGCCCAACCGACTGAGCCACCCAGGTGCCCCAACTTTTATTTATTTTTTTAAGTAATCTCTATACCCAACAAGGGGCTCAAAGTCATGACCCTAAGATCAAGAGTCACCTGTTCTACTGACTGAGCCAGCCAGGCACCCCAATAGTGGTGGAACTTTTATTTTCTAAGCTTTTACACTATTTTTTTCTTTAAAAAATTATTCTATAATAGTTTTTATTTTATTTAAAAATTTTTTTAATTTAGTTGAGAGAGAGAGAGAGAGAGAGAGAGAGAGAGAGAGAGAGAGAGAAAGTTGGGGAGGGGCAGAAAAAGAGGCGAACAGAGAATTCAAAGTAAGCTCTGTGCTGACAGCAGTGAGCCCAGTATGGGGCTTGATCTCATGAACTGTGAGATCCTGACCTGAACCCAAGTCAGACGTTCAACTAAGCCACCCAAGTGCCCCTACAATTGTTGTTTGTTTTTTTTTTAAAGATAAGAATAAGAAATAATTATATATTTTTCCTATATTGTCTATCTTTTGAACATTGGTGCATCTCAGTATCAAGTTCACTACACAAACCATTTCTAGAAATGCACATAACAAAAACGTGTATTTCATTATCAAGCCCTGGTTGTCTCATTCGTATCTCCCATTAGACAAAAGTCTTGGGTTTTCTGTATCACCCACTACTGTACCCTCAATGCTAGAGTAGCATCTGGCCAATGAAAGCATTTGGCACATAACTGGCAAATGAATGAGTGAAGAATACATACCTTCTTCTTTCTAAGTTTTAAATATATTGACATATTCTCGGGGCATATGGATGGCTCAGTTGGTTAAGCATCTGACTCTTGATCTTGGCTCCGGTCATGATCCCAGGATTGTGGGATTCAGCACTGTGTCAGATTCTGTGCTCAGTGTGGAGCCTGCTTGAGATTCTGTCTCTCTCTCTCTCTCTCTCTCTGTCCTTTTCCCTTGCTTGTGTGCATACACTCTCTAAAATAAAATGTTTATAGATATATTGACATATTCTTATATTAAGTTTCAAATTAGAATACATGTTAAAGTTATCTGGAAGAAATAAAATGTACTGGAAAATATCTTTGCTTCTGAATCTCACAACTTGCCAAAAATGACTGCTATGGGTTAAATTGTATCCTTACCCCCCAAAAAGTTCTAACCTCTGGTATGTCCAGAATGTGACGTTATTTGGAAATAGGGTCTTTGTAGGTGCAATTAGTTAACATGAGGGCATAGTAGAGAGGATGAGTCCCTAATCCAATATGACTAGTGTCCTAAGAAGATAGCCACGTGAAGACAGAGACACCAGAAGGCAATGTGAAGGCGGAGGACTGGGATGATTAATACATAAGCCAAGGAACACCAAAGACGGCCAGCCAACCACCAGGAGCTAGGAAGGATTTCCCTACAGGTTTCAGAGAGAGCTTGGCTCTGCTGACACCTGGATTTCAAGCCCCTGCCTGCAGAACCGTGAGACAATAGATTTCTGTTATTTTAAGCCACTCAGCCTATGGTGCACGGTGGCCTTGGCTTTGAATTTTTGCAAATAATGGGGGAGGAGGAAACTGTCACCTGAACATCATGACCTACAGGTTTTCAATGACTTTCCAGTTTACTTTCTGATAATGGAAAACATTTTCAAGAACATGCCCAGTCAACACAGGAATGCTAGAAAAGCAAACAATAAAGGGCATGCATGGGGCACCTGGGTGGCTCAATCAGTTAAGCGTCCGACTTTGGCTCAGGTCATGATCTCAAAGTTTTTGAGTTTGAGCCCCGTGTTGGGATCTCTTGCTATCGGTACAGAACCCGCTTTGGATCCTGTGTCCCCCTCTCTCTCTGCCCCTCTCCTGTTTGTGCTCTCTTTCTCACTCAAAAATAAATAAACATTTAAAAATAAGTAAATAAATGGTACACACAAAAAACAAGTAATTGAAATTTTAATATGCCCAGGTATTGACATAAAAAATTTAAAAAGTCAGTGTTACAGCATTGGTTTTTCAAAGGTTAACATTTATAATTAGAGTTAAATTAAATTTCACAAAGTTAAATCTAACACTTCATTTCAATACGAATCTAACTCTTTATAATCTATCAAAATGGTATTATTTCATGTTAGTTTTCCTCTTCTTAAAGCACTGGTATGCATCTTAAGTGAAATGTTAACATGGAGCCCCAATATGTAAAACAGAAGGTGAAGCTGTTGCAGTTGAGGGGACTTTATAGGGGCCTCACTCTTCCCTAGGTGTCACCTGCTAAGTTGCTTAGGGCCTAAAGCATAGTCCGAGAGCCATGGAATTAAAATATTAACAATAAATACTAAGATTTCAATGATAAAGAAAAACTAGGAAGTCCATGTAGTATGCAACACTTTTTAAGCCTCTTGCTTTTCCACATGCTTTTCTTTGGTTTCATCACTTTAGTAAATTCTTTGAACATCACTTGTTTGAATGGCAGCTACGTTAAGCAGAAATTGTACTTCTGCACCTAGGAAACTATCTCCAAGATAGATGCTGTGGAATAGGATCCAATAATAACAGTGATTTTTTAAAAACATTTTTCAGGTAGTCCACTGTTCATACTGATAAAAACAAAACATTTTTCATGAATAAAGCCCCAAAGCCAAGATAATGCTTAGGAAGACGAAACACCACAGTAAGTCTAAAGGAGGTCCCAAGTAAAAGTAAGATCATGGGACCTTAGAGGGACACCCAAACAGGACAGAAAATGCAACAATGGTCACACAATCCTCACACTGAATTATACAGGAATGGCTGGGCTGTGGGGATGTGGACATATGTGCCCAGTGACACTGATGAATGAGAGGAAAGATGTGGTGGACCCGAATGGACACAGATCCACAAGGAAGCATCCACTTAAGGCTACGTGTGGTTAAGAGTTATTAACAGCAAAGAAAGAAATTCATGAGACACGTGGGACTTGCGGTTAGCTGGCTGAACTTGCCCATTAAAAACCTTTCCTTGCTAGTTTGTTCGTGTCACAATCACTGCTACAGATTTCATACACTCTAAGGTACTGCGTATAATGTGCCAGGGTCTATTCTAAGTGCTTTACAAATATTAACTCATCTAATCCTCATAACAACCCTACAAGGGAGGCACTATTATTAGCTCCATCTTTATAGACGAGAAAATAGGCACAGAGAGATTAAGCAACTTGCCCAAGATCATAAGACTTAAAAATGTGGATCTCAGATTCAAATCCCTTTCAAGAGAAGAAATCACACTTGGGCTGGAAGAGAAATGTGTCCTAGAGAAATCCCAGGCGTGGCCTGAGTGAAAAAGGAAAATGCGGCACCAGAATTGATACTCTTTGTGTCCATCACACTGCAAGGGTATGATCTCTAAGCTACTTTTAACAAGATAAATATAAAATGTACACAGATGAACATACCATTTCTTACCCTTGGTAAATCCGAATCTGTTTTGAAATGTGTCAAGTGGAATCATACTATCATAACATGGCTGAATGGCTACACCAATTAAAAGCCGATGCCGGAAGCACATGCTTTTCTCTATCGTAGACTAGCATGAAAAAGACAGTAAATAAATAGTAAGTTTAATATAAAAAAAAAAGTGGTTTCAAACAAGGGTTAAGAATAACCTTGTACATTCCAATTCATTACTTTATCATATTCTTGAATTCTTTGCTTTATGTGAGAAAGTTTATTCTTTAGATAATCACAGCGCTCTTTTTTTTCCAGAAATGTAGGATCCTGAAAAAGAAACACAGCCATTATTTCAGCCTCCAGTTTCCTCAGTGAAGAACACAGAAACAGACATTATCATCTAGAAAATGACCCTTCATGGGAGAGTTTCTGCAACAGATTTCAAAATCTTCCTGATAAGAAGAGCATGTCTCTACATTTTTAAAATAGATTTTACTTTTTATAATAGTGTTAGTTTCACAGCAAAATTGAGTGGTAAATACAGAGAGCTGAGACAACTTTAACTTTCGTAGTTTAAATTATATCAAGGAGCAAATAATAAGTGCAGAAAAAGATTAATAAAAGCTCTCTCCAGGCTCTACTTCTCTGTGCAATTAAGTTAAGGATGGAGTGACAAACATAAAATAACTTAATCTTTTTGAAGGAAATGTCAGTGAAAAGTTCTATATTGGGTGTTCATTTCCCTAGGTTGCTAAACCAGGATGTAACAGAAGACAAAGAGAAGAAACGGTATTCAGGAGCTACTCATGTTCTCTAGTAAGTACCATCTTAACAAATACTAAAAAAGAGGAGCGCCTGGGTGGCACAGTTGGTTGAGCGTTGACTCTTGATTTTGGCTCAGGTCATGTTCCCAGGCTCATGGGATCGACCCCAGGGTCAGACTCTGCACTGACAGCACAGAGCATGCTTGGGATTCTCTCTCCTTCTCTCTCTCTCAAAATAAATAAACAGTAAAAAAAAAAAAAAAAAAAGAAAGAAATATTAAAAAAGAACTACTTTAGCTGAGAGAATCTAAGGTCTGTCAGCTCACCACGGCACCTGGATAAGAAAATACTTTGAAGAAGAAAATGGTTTTACTCACATTCTTTTTTTTCTTAAACTCTTCATGAATTCTTGAAATTCTTTCATGTTCCTAAAAATAATATATTGTATACTTGAATTAAAACACCAGGATTTACTCAAATCATATCTCAAGAATGTCTCAGAAGTACACTGGGAATTAGAACAAAAAATAATTTTTATCTAAGACTATAATGAAAATATTCACACACTAAAATTCAATTCAATGGATACAGATTAGAGGGCTTCCCACTCACCACACACTGGGATCTAGGGGTGAAGAGAGAGAAAGGCCCCTGCCTGTGTGAAACCAGAACGGAGTCTCAGGGCCACTGCTTGCCAGGTGTCTGACCCTGGCAAGCTACTTATCCTGAGGCTCACTTTCCTTACTGGGAACATGGAAATAATAACCACAAGGACTTCATAAGGTTGTGAGAAGCTGTACTTATTTGAAATGATACTTATAAAGTGCTTGGTATGTAATGACTACATTATACACCGGGACTAAGAGGTTGAGACTATTCAATTTTCAAAAATAACTAATAGAAGGTTCCTTCTAACTTTAAGTTTTACAGTAAATATGAAGTTACTTAATGGATTGAACCAAAGGGAACAGATTACTAGAACAATGCCCTCATTTATCTATGTAAACCAGTGCTTTAGAGTTGTCAAACACTGTAAACCTAATAAATAAAAAGAGAAAATATAATAATTTATAGTTCTAAAAGCCTCCCGAGAACATTTTTTTCATCACCCACCCATATCCTTTTTGCAATACATTTTGATTCTTCAGTGTCTTTTGTATGAATTTCAATTGTGTTTTCATCCTTTGCCAGCATCGAGATGACCTTGGTAATTCAACTGTCACCTGTATGAATGGGTCCTGGCCTGGGAGTAAACTAGCTGCCTGGGGCCAGGGGTGCTGTGCTGGAGACACAGCACAGATAAGAGCTGCAAAACCTCTCCTAGAGTCTGTCACAGAAACTGAATTTCAGACAGTGAGGACCAGAGAGATTATTTTGAGCATTATTTCTATTTTGTGGGCTTAGAAAAGTTATGTGATTAATTTTTCAAGGGCACACAACCAGGTTTTTGAGAGAACGTGTGCCTGCAAATGGGCCCGCTGTGCTTGGAAACGCCCCTCCCTGGGGACCTGGTGGGAAATGAACGGGCCTGGCAGGCCCCCACCCATGGCAAAGCTCAGCCTGTGGCCGAGGAGATGTTAAATTTTGTGATACAATTAATATTTCTATTTTATTATTATTTGTAAAATTTTTTAATGTTTATTTTTGAGAGAAAGAGAGAGAGACAGAGAGACAGAGTGAGAGTGGAGGAGGGGCAGGGAGAGAGGGAAACAGAATCCGAAACAGGCTCCAGGCTCTGAGCTGTCAGCACAGAGCCCCACACAGGGCTTGAACTCACGAACTGTGAGATCATGACCTGAGCTGAAGTTGAACGCTCAACCGACTGAGCCACCCCAGTGCCCCTAATATTTCTACTTTAGATAAGAACTAGAGGAGACACTGAGACTGTGGCCTTTTCATCTGGTTACTTACTTGCCATGCTGTGTACAAACCAGAGGAAATGACTATTGTTGATACTGTACAGAAATATCATGGGAAGGCCGAGTCTCAGCCCCTACCAGAATTAGGACTTTACACCCCTCAGTTGCAGACCCACATGCCTGAGCCCTTGCCCATCACACAAAGCCCATACACTGGAGTCCACTGGGTCTAGACTCAAAGACTCCACTGCACAACTGGATTGCTCAGCATCTTATCTGTCAACCAGCTTGCTCTTCCCAGCCTGAGCCAATCCAGGTTCCTGGGGCCTGCTCATGCCTTCCTGTACTCCTTTAAGGGTCTATAAATTTGGGCGTCCTTCTTGGACCTATGGACCTTGCTTGTTTTTCAAGTGGTACTAACTGACCCTTGACCTACAGTATTTGCTGGATTTCTCCTGCTTCCTGGTGCCAGTATGTCACAGATAACACCATTCCATTGCCCCAGGATTGGGAAAATGTTACTACTCTGGTTATTTTGGCTTAGAGAGCTCGTAATTACAAATGATTTAAATGTATACTTAAAAGTTTATCGTTGGGGCGCCTGAGTGGCTCAGTCGGTTGAGTGTCTGACTTCGGCTCAGGTCTTGATCTGACGTCTCTTCAGTTTGAGCCCCATATCGGGCTCTGCGCTAACAGCCTGGAGCATGCTTTGGATTCTAGGTCTTCCTCTCTCTCTGCTGCTCCCCTGCTCGCGCTCTATGTCTCTCTCTCTCTCTCTCTCTCTCTCTCTCTCTCTCAAAAATAAATAAAAACATTAAAAAATAAATTTTTAAAAAAGTTTGTGGTCGGGGTGCCTGGGTGGCTTGGTTGGTTAAACGTCTGACTTCGGCTTTTAAAAAAAAAAAAAAAAAGTTTGTGGTCAAAACAAAGATGCTCAGTCAATATGGATTTCAGGAGCACTATATATACATATATATATTAGTTACATACATACATTGAGTTGTTTGACATTTGTTAAAAATGCTGTGTGAGTTTTAAAAATTTGAATTACAAGGATCCCTGGGTGGTAAGGCCGACTGAGTATCTGACTCTTGATTTTGGCTCAGGTCATCATTTCACAGTTTGTGGAGCCTGCTTAAGATTCTTTCTCTTTCTCTTTCCTACTGCCCCTCTCCCTTGCTCATGCTCTCTCTCTCTTTTTGAAATAAAAAAAATTAAAATTAGGGACGCCTGGGTGGCGCAGTCGGTTAAGCGTCCGACTTCAGCCAGGTCACGATCTCGCGGTCCGTGAGTTCGAGCCCCGCGTCAGGCTCTGGGCTGATGGCTCAGGGCCTGGAGCCTCTTTCCGATTCTGTGTCTCCCTCTCTCTCTGCCCCTCCCCCGTTCATGCTCTGTCTCTCTCTGTCCCAAAAATAAATAAAAAACGTTGAAAAAAAATTTTAAGAAAAAGAAAATTAAAATTAAAAATTTGAATTACATGAATAATAGATTAACACATTGTCTTTTATTTATTTATTATTATTTAAAAAAAAATTTTTTTTTAACATTTATTTATTTTTGAGACACAGAGAGACAGAGCATGAACGGGGGAGGGTCAGAGAGAGGGAGACACAGAATCTGAAACAGGTTCCAGGCTCTGAGCTGTCAGCACAGAGCCCGACGCGGGGCTCGAACTCACGGACCGTGAGATCATGACCTGAGCCGAAGTCGGCCGCCTAACCAACTGAGCCACCCAGGCGCCCCATAACACATTGTCTTTAAAAGGATAGGATATTACACACAAAAGTTCATAGCATTATTCATAACAGCCAAAAACTAGAAACAACCAAAGCGTCCATCAGCTGATAAATGGATAAATGAAATGTGGTATATAGATACAATGGAATAAATACCATAAAAAGGAATGAAATCCTGAATATTCCTACAATATAAATGAACCTTAAAAACATTATGAAAAGAAGCCAGACACAAAAGGCCACATATTGAGGGGGGAGAGGAAGATGGCGGCGTAGGAGGACGCTGGGCTCACTGCGCGTCCTGCTGATCACTTAGATTCCACCTACACCTGCCTAAATAACCCAGAAAACCGCCAGAGGATTAGCAGAACGGAGTCACCGGACCCAAGTGCAGACGAGAGGCCCACGGAAGAGGGTAGGAAGGGCGGCGAGGCGGTGCGCGCTCCACGGACTGGCGGGAGGGAGCCGGGGCGGAGGGGCGGCTCGCCGGCCAAGCAGAGCCCCCGAGTCCGGCTTGCAAAAGCGGAGGGGCCTGACGGACTGTGTTCCGACAGCAAGCGCGACTTAGCGTCTGGGAGGTCATAAGTTAACAGCTCTGCTCGGGAAGCGGGAAGGCTGGAGGACAAAGGGAGGGTGAGCTGCGGAGCCCCCGGACGACAGAGCTCAGTTTGGCGGGGAACAAAGGCGCTCGCCAGCGCCATCTCCCCCGCCCCCCCCCAAGCCAAAATCCCAAAGGGAACCGGTTCCGGCCAGGGAAATTGCTCGCTCCGCGCAAACACCCAACTCTGTGCTTCTGCGGAGCCAAACCTCCGGCAGCGGATCTGACTCCCTCCGGCTGCCACAGAGCCCCTCCTGAAGTGGATCACCTAAGGAGAAGCGAGCTAAGCCTGCCCCCCCCCCCCCCCCCGCCGCCGTGCACCTTGCCTTCCCACCCCAGCTAATACGCCAGATCCCCAGCATCACAAGCCTGGCAGTGTGCAAGTAGCCCAGACGGGCCACGCCACCCCACAGTGAATCCCGCCCCTAGGAGAGGGGAAGAGAAGGCACACACCAGTCTGACTGTGGCCCCAGCGGTGGGCTGGGGGCAGACATCAGGACGGACTGCGGCCCCGCCCACCAACTCCAGTTATACACCACAGCACAGGGAAAGTGCCCTGCAGGTCCTCACCACACCAGGGACTATCCAAAATGACCAAGCGGAAGAATTCCCCTCAGAAGAATCTCCAGGAAATAACAACAGCTAATGAGCTGATCAAAAAGGATTTAAATAATATAACAGAAAGTGAATTTAGAATAATAGTCATAAAATTAATCGCTGGGCTGGAAAACAGTATACAGGACAGCAGAGAATCTCTTGCTACAGAGATCAAGGGACTAAGGAACAGTCACGAGGAGCTGAAAAACACTTTAAAGGAAATGCAAAACAAAATGCAAACCACCACAGCTCGGATGGAAGAGGCAGAGGAGAGAATAGGTGAACTAGAAGATAAAGTTATGGAAAAAGAGGAAGCTGAGAAAAAGAGAGATAAAAAAATCCAGGAGTATGAGGGGAAAATTAGAGAACTAAGTGATACACTAAAAAGAAATAATATACGCATAATTGGTATCCCAGAGGAGGAAGAGAGAGGGAAAGGTGCTGAAGGGGTACTTGAAGAAATTATAGCTGAGAACTTCCCTGAACTGGGGAAGGAAAAAGGCATTGAAATCCAAGAGGCACAGAGAACTCCCTTCAGACGTAACTTGAATCGATCTTCTGCACGACATATCATAGTGAAACTGGCAAAATACAAGGATAAAGAGAAAATTCTGAAAGCAGCAAGGGGTAAACGTGCCCTCACATATAAAGGGAGACCTATAAGACTCGTGACTGATCTCTCTTTTGAAACTTGGCAGGCCAGAAAGAATTGGCACGAGATTTTCAGGGTGCTAGACAGCAAAAATATGCAGCCGAGAATCCTTTATCCAGCAAGTCTGTCATTTAGAATAGAAGGAGAGATAAAGGTCTTCCCAAACAAACAAAAACTGAAGGAATTTGTCACCACTAAACCAGCCCTACAAGAGATCCTAAGGGGGACCCTGTGAGACAAAGTACCAGAGACATCACTACAAGCATAAAACATACAGACATCACAATGACTCTAAACCCGTATCTTTCTATAATAACACTGAATGTAAATGGATTAAATGCGCCAACCAAAAGACACAGGGTATCAGAATGGATAAAAAAAACAAGACCCATCTATTTGCTGTCTACAAGAGACTCATTTTAGACCTGAGGACACCTTTAGATTCAGAGTGAGGGGATGGAGAACTATTTATCATGCTACTGGAAGCCAAAAGAAAGCTGGAGTGGCCATACTTATATCAGACAAACTAGACTTTAAATTAAAGGCTGTAACAAGAGATGAAGAAGGACATTATATAATAGTTACAGGGTCTATCCATCAGGAAGAGCTAACAATTATAAATGTCTATGCGCCGAATACCGGAGCCCCCAAATATATAAAACAATTACTCATAAACAGAAGCAACCTTATTGATAAGAATGTGGTAATTGCTGGGGACTTTAACACCCCACTTACAGAAATGGATAGATCATCTAGACACACGGTCAATAAAGAAACAAGGGCCCTGAATGAGACATTGCATCAGATGGACTTGACAGATATATTTAGAACTCTGCATCCCAAAACAACAGAATATACTTTCTTCTCGAGTGCACATGGAACATTCTCCAAGATAGATCATATACTGGGTCACAAAACAGCCCTTCATAAGTTTACAAGAATTGAAATTATACCATGCATACTTTCAGACCACAATGCTATGAAGCTTGAAATCAACCACAGGAAAAAGTCTGGAAAACCTCCAAAAGCATGGAGGTTAAAGAACACCCTACTAACGAATGAGTGGGTCAACCAGGCAATTAGAGAAGAAATCAAAAAATATATGGAAACAAACGAAAATGAAAATACAACAATCCAAACGCTTTGGGACGCAGCGAAGGCAGTCCTGAGAGGAAAATACATTGCAATCCAGGCCTATCTCAAGAAACAAGAAAAATCCCAAATATAAAATCTAACAGCACACCTAAAGGAAATAGAAGCAGAACAGCAAAGGCAGCCTAAACCCAGCAGAAGAAGAGAAATAATAAAGATCAGAGAAGAAATAAACAATATAGAATCTAAAAAAACTGTAGAGCAGATCAACGAAACCAAGAGTTGGTTTTTTGAAAAAATAAACAAAATTGACAAACCTCTAGCCAGGCTTCTCAAAAAGAAAAGGGAGATGACCCAAATAGATAAAATCATGAATGAAAATGGAATTATTACAACCAATCCCTCAGAGATACAAACAATTATCAGGGAATACTATGAAAAATTATATGCCAACAAATTGGACAACCTGGAAGAAATGGACAAATTCCTGAACACCCACACTCTTCCAAAACTCAATCAGGAGGAAATAGAAAGCTTGAACAGACCCATAACCAGCGAAGAAATTGAATCGGTTATCAAAAATCTCCCAACAAATAAGAGTCCAGGACCAGATGGCTTCCCAGGGGAGTTCTACCAGACATTTAAAGCAGAGATAATACCTATCCTTCTCAAGCTATTCCAAGAAATAGAAAGGGAAGGAAAACTTCCAGACTCCTTCTATGAAGCCAGTATTACTTTGATTCCTAAACCAGACAGAGACCCAGTAAAAAAAGAGAACTACAGGCCAATATCCCTGATGAATATGGATGCAAAAATTCTCAATAAGATACTAGCAAATCGAATTCAACAGCATATAAAAAGAATTATTCACCATGATCAAGTGGGATTCATTCCTGGGATGCAGGGCTGGTTCAACATTCGCAAATCAATCAACGTGATACATCACATTAACAAAAAAAAAGAGAAGAACCATATGATCCTGTCAATCGATGCAGAAAAGGCCTTTGACAAAATCCAGCACCCTTTCTTAATAAAAACCCTTGAGAAAGTCGGGATAGAAGGAACATATTTAAAGATCATAAAAGCCATTTATGAAAAGCCCACAGCTAACATCATCCTCAACGGGGAAAAACTGAGAGCTTTTTCCCTGAGATCAGGAACATGACAGGGATGCCCACTCTCACCGCTGTTGTTTAACATAGTGCTGGAAGCTCTAGCATCAGCAATCAGACAACAAAAGGAAATCAAAGGCATCAAAATTGGCAAAGATGAAGTCAAGCTTTCGCTTTTTGCAGATGACATGATATTATACATGGAAAATCCGATAGACTCCACAAAAAGTCTGCTAGAACTGATACATGAATTCAGCAAAGTTGCAGGATACAAAATCAATGTACAGAAATCAGTTGCATTCTTATACACTAACAATGAAGCAACAGAAAGACAAATAAAGAAAATGATCCCATTCACAATTGCACCAAGAAGCATAAAATACCTAGGAATAAATCTAACCAAAGATGTAAAGGATCTGTATGCTGAAAACTATAGAAAGCTTATGAAGGTAATTGAAGAAGATTTAAAGAAATGGAAAGACATTCCCTGCTCATGGATTGGAAGAATAAATATTGTCAAAATGTCAATACTACCCAAAGCTATCTACACATTCAATGCAATCCCAATCAAAATTGCACCAGCATTCTTCTCGAAATTAGAACAAGCAACCCTAAAATTCATATGGAACCACAAAAGGCCCCGAATAGCCAAAGGAATTTTGAAGAAGAAGACCAAAGCAGGAGGCATCACAATCCCAGACTTTAGCCTCTACTACAAAGCTGTAATCATCAAGACAGCATGGTATTGGCACAAAAACAGACACACAGACCAATGGAATAGAATAGAAACCCCAGAACTAGACCCACAAACGTACGGCCAACTCATCTTTGACAAAGCAGGAAAGAACATCCAATGGAAAAAAGACAGCCTCTTTAACAAATGGTGCTGGGAGAACTGGACAGCAATATGCAGAAGGTTGAAACTAGACCACTTTCTCACACCATTTACAAAAATAAACTCAAAATGGATAAAGGACCTAAATGTGAGACAGGAAACCATCAAAACCTTAGAGGAGAAAGCAGGAAAAGACCTCTCTGACCTCAGCCGTAGCAATCTCTTACTCGACACATCCCCAAAGGCAAGGGAATTAAAAGCAAAAGTGAATTACTGGGACCTTATGAAGATAAAAAAGCTTCTGCACAGCAAAGGAAACAACCAACAAAACTAAAAGGCAACCAACGGAATGGGAAAAGATATTTGCAAATGACATATCAGACAAAGGGCTAGTATCTAAAATCTATAAAGAGCTCACCAAACTCCACACCCGAAAAACAAATAACCCAGTGAAGAAATGGGCAGAAAACATGAATAGACACTTCTCTAAAGAAGACATCCAGATGGCCAACAGGCACATGAAAAGATGTTCAGCGTCGCTCCTTATCAGGGAAATCCAAATCAAAACCACACTCAGGTATCACCTCACGCCAGTCAGAGTGGCCAAAATGAACAAATCAGGAGACTATAGATGCTGGAGAGGATGTGGAGAAACGGGAACCCTCTTGCACTGTTGGTGGGAATGCAAATTGCTGCAGCCGCTCTGGAAAGCAGTGTGGAGGTTCCTCAGAAAATTAAAAATAGACCTACCCTATGACCCAGCAATAGCACTGCTAGGAATTTATCCAAGGGATACAGGAGTACTGATGCATAGGGGCACTTGTACCCCAATGTTTATAGCAGCACTCTCAACAATAGCCAAATTATGGAAAGAGCCTAAATGTCCATCAACTGATGAATGGATAAAGAAATTGTGGTATATATACACAATGGAGTACTATGTGGCAATGAGAAAAAATGAAATATGGCCTTTTGTAGCAACGTGGATGGAACTGGAGAGTGTAATGCTAAGTGAAATAAGCCATACAGAGAAAGACAGATACCACATGGTTTCACTCTTATGTGGATCCTGAGAAACTAAACAGGAACCCATGGGGGAGGGGAAGGAAAAAAAAAAAAAAAAAGAGGTTAGAGTGGGAGAGAGCCAAAGCATAAGAGACTCTTAAAAACTGAGAACAAACTGAGGGTTGATGGGGGGTGGGAGGGAGGGGAGGGTGGGTGATGGGTATTGAGGAGGGCACCTTTTGGGATGAGCACTGGGTGTTGTATGGAAACCAATTTGTCAATAAATTTCATATATAAAAAAAAAAAAAAAAAAAAAGGCCACATATTAAATCATCCCATTTATATGAAGAGTTTGAAATAAATCCATACAGACAAAAAGTACATTAACAATGGTCAGTGATTGGAGGGGGGAGGGAATGGGGAGTGTGTGCTGATGAGTATGGCATTTCTTTCTGGGGTGATGAAAACGTTCTGAAATTAGGGGGTGGTAATGGTTATACAACTTTGTGAATGAACTAAAATTCACTGAATTGTTCATTTTAAAAGGGTGAATTTTATATGTGAATTCTGCCTCAATAAAAAATGTACATCTGAGAAAAAAAAGTGCCACTGATTATCAGGGCATCCTGACTTCAGAAATATTAACATGCAACCCCCCCCCCCCCACAAACTCCAGAGCATTACAGAAAACGCTTGAGTCCCTGGTGACTGGCGTCTCCTCCCTGGTTCCCTCTGTCACAATCATGGTTATCAGTCTGATGGGAGAGCTAACAGCTGAGATCAACTCTCTGTCCTTACCATTGTGTTCTTTGGACCTGGGGTGGTAACCGCTTGGCTGTTACTTATCCCTGGAGAACGCACGACCCCTGGTAGCTCCCCTACACCCACCCCTGTGTGAATAAATCTTTTTCAAATTAGTTGGAGTGTGCCATCCGTCTCCTTTGGGACCCTGACGGATTCAGTACAGACCTGAGGAACACTGACATTTTACTTACATAAAAAAATAAAATGACTGTTTTAAAACTGTGTATAATTATTTAGTAATTGAGGGCAAAAGACACAAAATTATATAATGTGAATTGTAATCCTGCCTAGTCCCTTCGAAGATCTCAAATGACTTTCCCAGACACAGACAGCAAATGTACCCAGTTATTATGGCTTCCTCACATCGACCTGAAGAAAGCTCAGATTTTTTGCTTCCTCTCTCACTGCTCCTCCCAGGCACTGTGGGTACTGACCTGTTGGTTTTCCGAACAACGTGGCAATCTGCTCATCACTGCATCCAGCTCATCAAACTTCCTCAAGACGGCTTGGACTTCTGCAGAAAGCTCTTTGTACTCTGAAAACTGGTCTTGGAACACAGCTTTATAGCGTTCTCGTTCATCATCTGTCTGAATCACAGGGTATTTTCTGCGGGAAAAATTGGCCAGCGATGTAACTTTTTCACTGAAACGGACTGAATGGGAAATCAGCTTAGCTCTTTCCTCACTGACCACACCGTATCTTCAATTCAATGTACTACCTCTCAGGGAACAAACAGCTGAGAGAGAGGGAGAGAGGGAGAGAGGGAGAGAGGGAGAGAGGGAGAGACAGACTCTGAAGCAGGCTCCAAGCTCTGAGCTGTCAGCACAGAGCCTGACACAGGGCTCGAACTCACAAACCGTGAGATCATGACCTGAGCCGAAGTCAGACGCTTGGCCGACTGAGCCACCCAGGCGCCCCTGGATACAAATGATCTTAAGCAGGGGCGCCTGGGTGGCGCAGTCGGTTAAGCGTCCGACTTCAGCCAGGTCACGATCTCGCGGTCCGTGAGTTCCAGCCCCGCGTCAGGCTCTGGGCTGATGGCTCAGAGCCTGGAGCCTGTTTCCGATTCTGTGTCTCCCTCTCTCTCTGCCCCTCCCCCGTTCATGCTCTGTCTCTCTCTGTCCCAAAAATAAATAAACGTTGAAAAAAAAAAAAATTTATAACAAATGATCTTAAGCAGAGAGCATTAGCTTGGAGACAAACAGGAAAATGAAATGCCCAAATGGAATCTCTCCATTTCTACCTCGAAGAAGGACTTAGACACTCACGCCACATAGTCGGGCATCACGATAGGTTTAGGAATGTGGCCTGGGGGAATGTGCCCACTTAGTAGCTCAGGCTTCATTTTCGTTGGTCTCAATTCTTTGAAATTAGCTTCTTGGTCTCTCTGTCTGTCAACACCAGTGGCCATTTCACACTGCAGTTAGGGAGGAAAAGAGCATTTATTTGTAAACAGATGCAGAAGAAGAAGAACAAAACCACGACTTTATTTCTTAGAAGAAAATGGTGGGGAGAAGGAGTAGGAAGTAGAAGCAGAAATGAATACTTCGCTTTAGAATTACAGGTTTTATAGTCACAAAGTTGTTCTGAATGCTTTTGTAATGGCTAAAGGGAACCACACTGCAATACAGGAGTACATAACAGTACAAAACAATCGTGTGGGTGTCAAATGTGGAGGATGAAATGTTAAATGTAGGGTCTTAAGTAGTTTATTTAGGATTTATGCCTCAATTAGCTATAAAAGAATACAAAATGTAGTTCAAAATAAGAAGTTCATGGGCGCCAGGTGGCTCAGTCAGTTAAGCATCTGACCCTTGATTTCAGCTCAGGTCATGATCTCACGGTTCATGAGATTGAGCCCGCATTGGGCTCTGCACTGACAGAGTCTGCTTGAGATTCTCTCCCTCCCCCTCTCTCTGCCCCTCCCTGGCTCACATGCACTCTCTCTCTCTCAAAATAAATAAGTAAACTTGAAAAAAAAAAAAAAAAAGAAATTCAGAGATGAAAATGGAACAAGGCTACTTAAACAACAAGAGAAAAAATGACAGGGGAACTTGAGATGAATGAACTACCAGTAGCCACTGAGTAGGTCAGAAAGGGAAACAAGTTACATTGTCTTCATTACCTGAAATGGAAAACAAGCAAACCCAAGGGAAAGGCAGTGAAGGTCTTTCAGTTGTCCAAGAGTTCTGAACCTGTGATTCCCTGGTTTAAGTCATTCTGGTTTCTAGACTGGAGAGTTCATAGAGGCCTTTTTAGTAAAAAAATGGTACATTTCAAAAGAGGGGAAACAGCACAAAATGAAGTGGCCCAGAGAGGAAGTATCAGGACAGGCTTTCAAGCACTAAAATACCGACATATGGGAAGCAGGGATGCAAAGGCCCAGGGGAACCCATTCTAGAATGAGCAGGCTAACATGGGTATGTAGCTTTGGGGAGAGACTGTTCAGGAACCCCACTGGGCAGTGCCCAGAATACCAACCATGCTGGCGAGGCCTGTGGATGCCAGGAGAGGGGTTTCTATTTTACACAGAAAGAAGCAAGGTTCAGAGAAGTTAGGTATATTTTCTAGAGCCTCACAGCTGGGAAGTGGAAAAGCCACAATTAAAACCCAGAATTTTGGGGTCACCTGGGTGGCTCAGTCGGTTAAGCATCTGACTCTTGATTTCGGTTCAGGTCACGATCTCCTGGTAATGAGATCGAGCCCAGTGTTGGGCTCTGCACTGAGAGTGGAACTTGCTTAAGATTTTCTCTGTCTGGGGGCATCTGAGTGGCTCAGTTGGTTAAGTGTCTGACTTCGGCTAAAGCCATGATCTCATAGTTACTGGGTTTGAGCCCCACATTATGCTCAGAGACTGGAGACTGCTTCAGATTCTCTGTTCCTTCCTCTCTGCCCCTCTGCCATTCATGCCCCCTCTGTCTGTCTCTCTCTCAAAAATAAAATAAACATTAAAAAAAAATTTTTTTTTTAAAGATTCTGTCTCTCTCTGCCCCTCTCCCCTGCTTAGGCTCTCCCTGCCCGCCCCCAAAAACAACAACAACAAAAAACCCAGAACTTTTTGGGGTTTTAAGGAATAACACAAGGAAGGTTTACATAAATGCATACTGTTCAAGCCTCAATTGTGACAGCATGCTAGAAACGGTTGATTTCTCATTAGAGCAGTAAGCCCCCCTCCACTGACCCCTCTTTGGGACTTCAGCAGACACTTGCTGAATTAAACTTGCTGAACTAAACTGAGAGCAGCTTGGGCGGGGGGCAACTTGGCTGAAAACAAACTGCAACACAGGATTTTAAAACTTTGCTCTTTACCTTACCAGGCAGCTTTAAAATCCTTTTGTTTCCTGATTTCCCTATCTCTGAGGCTGCCTCTGAGGTTTGGTTTAAGATTAGCTCACACATTAGATGGTGAGGCTGCTAAACCAGCATTGGGGGAGGGTTGGAGAGGAGAAGCTGGGCCCAAGGCACCCAGGGTGACAGCTGGAAGGGGAACCAGATCATCTTGGTGCAGAAGGCATGCCTGGCCACTGGGCCCCAAACAGCAAGAATTCAAGTGCAGAGCAGGAAACCCCAAGGAAAGGAGATTAAACAAGAGTATTTCAGGGAACAGCTCCTGAGGTTAGTATTTATTCTCCTTTGTTCTCCACTGCTTGGGATGCCATTTCTTCATCCTACTGAATTCTTAATGTGTTTGATCTTGATAGTGAATCATGCTATAAAATTAGGGGGACCTTTTTTGGCTTAAATAAATGGATCTCTATTTCATGGCATCCCTTTTTAGCTTTTAAATATTTAACAACCCATTTCCCACACAGCTCACTGAAGGAGCTATGGAGCATGGTGACTCTCTAGAGCTTAGCGGCAGCCGCAGGTACCAAACTCGGGTTTCCAGGTCAAAATCATAATTTCTGCCCAGGCAGTCACAGTGGGCAGGAGAGCCCATAGGAGGGCGGTTGTTGTTTGTTTGCGTCTAGGTCAAGTTTTTCAAGCAGGAACTATTCATTTTCCTTACTTGCCTATACCTAGTTGTAAGATTCACTTTTTAATTTGAAAAGGGAGCTTTAAGGGGCGCCTGGGTGGCTCAGTTGGCTAAGCATCTGACTTCGGCCCAGGTTATGATCGCATGGTCAGTGAGTTTGAGCTGAGCTTCGGGCTCTGTGCTGACAGCTCACAGCCTGGAGCCTGCTTTGGATTCTGTACCTCCCTCTCTCTCTGCCCCTTTCCCGCTCATGTTCTGTCTCTCTCTCAAAGATAAATACATAAACATGAAAAAAAAAAAAACTTAAAAAAATAAATAAAAAGGGAGTTTTAAAGAAGTCAGAGTAGTTTCACAGTAGTTTCCATGCTGTCATCTGCTTTAAATTTTTTTGTTTTTATGCTCTTAACTTGTTTTTGGGTGAATGTCACTGACCCTAAGTTTCAGAAAACCTTATTGAGAAAAAAAAAATCTGAAAGCACACATAAGACAAAGAATCAAAACCTCATCAGGCTTTTAATTTTTTTTTTAATGTTTATTTATTTTTGAGACAGAGAGACAGAGCATGAATGGGGGAGGGGCAGAGAGAGAGGGAGACACAGAATCCGAAACAGGCTCCAGGCTGTCAGCACACAGCCTGACGCAGGGCTCGAACTCACAAACTGCGAGATCGTGACCTGAGCTGAAGTCGGATGCTTAACCGACTGAGCCACCCAGGGGCCCCTCATTAGGCTTTTATCGGATGGATGTGTTGGGCTCCACAGCCCTGGAACACATCACTCTCAAACCGTATCCGTGACTACAAACACATGGCCCGAGATTTCAGATGACCTTTCTTTGCTTCTAGCACAAATGAATGTCGTCAGCAAATATCAAAACAGCTTTATCATGAGGCAAGAGAAAGTAATTAAGCAATGGGGTAAGTAATGCTATGGTTATAATTACTAAGCTTTTCAAATTAAAAAATGTATTGGGGAGGGGGGGAAAGATGGGTGAAGAGGAGAGGGAGGTGCAGGCTAAGTCACGGGGATGAAAGGCACAGCATAAGGAATAGAGTCAATGACACTGGAATAGTGTTGTACGGTGAGAGATGGCAGTTACACTTGTGAGCAGAGCATAACATAGAGAGATGCTGAATCGCTATGTTGTATGCCTGAAAGTAATTAACTGTGTGTCGACTTCAATAAAAAAATGCTTTAAATAAAAACGGGCTGAATATGCTGCCAAGTGAGAAATAGTGTACATTTGTCCAAATGCTGAGTCTCTCTCCCTCTGAGCACAGAATACAACGGTGCAGAGGCCCCGGTCCCAAACCCACACCATCACCTTCAATGTTCAGATTAGATTCTCACTTTTCTGGCTTGGAAAAAAACCTGTTCTGCACTTAGGGAGTTATTAGAACTTTTTTCTGCCTCTGTTTGATCTTACTTTATGTCTATATATTTATTTTATTTTTTTTTTTCAACGTTTATTTATTTTTGGGACAGAGAGAGACAGAGCATGAACGGGGGAGGGGCAGAGAGAGAGAGAGGGAGACACAGAATCGGAAACAGGCTCCAGGCTCTGAACCATCAGCCCAGAGCCTGACGCGGGGCTCGAACTCACGGACCGCGAGATCGTGACCTGGCTGAAGTCGGACGCTTAACCGACTGCGCCACCCAGGCGCCCCTGTATATTTATTTTTAAAAATGATCTTATTTGCTTTTCAAAAAGTATATTTATTAAAGTACAAAATAAGAAGTTACAGTCTAGGAAAAAGCTCCAAACAAGGGACAGGAAACAAGGGACAGCTCAGAGAGGGTGCATAATTTCCTCAGAATCATGGAGTTACTAGTAATAAAACTCAGATTTGCCTGATTCCAAAGTTTATTTTGTTCGTCATACTACTGCCTCTCCTGTGGTAGGCTGCCAATTCTTACTAAGAACTGGGAAGGAAGCTGGTGGAAATCAAACCCAGTGAGAAGCTGGAGATCCAACCTTTTCTAAAAGGTTTCTAGCAGGTAAGTCCAATAGAGATTCCTCAATTAAGTCACGAGATTCCCTCTCACAGAAGTTTGCCTCTAGAACACACCTAATTGTAGATCCATAATGATTCATTTCCCAGGAAAAGAGCCCCATGAAAGGACATCTTTTGCATTCAGCAACCATATCTTGAAAGAGTATAAATTAACTGGATTGGTATGATTTTTCTTTTTTTTTTTTTTTAATTTATTTTGAGAGAAAGAGAGAGAGCATGTACGAGAGGGGAAGTGGGGAGAGAGAGAGGGAGAGAGAGAGAATCCCAAGCAGGCCCAGTGCTGTCAGCACAGAGCGTGACATGGGGCTCAAACCCATGAACCATGAACTGTGAAATCATGACCTGAGCTGAAATCAAGAGTCTGATGCTTAACCGACTGAGCCACCCAGGCGCCTCTGGATTGGTATGATTTTCAAAGGAGTTCTAGGAATGGGGGTTCCAACTCCACTAAGGTTATTTCTGACTATTCCAGGACCCCTCGGGAGCTGGGACCCTGCAACACACCCTGGATGTGATGCGTACCAGCCTTCTAAGGCAGCCTGGAAGAGGTACTCTGGCACTTGCTTGCAGATGTCCCTAACCCTGTCCTACCTGTGGAATCTGCTTTAGCCACATTCTCACCAAACCAGGATGCTGACCACCCTAGCATCTGGGGCAACTCCCCCCCAATTCAGCCAAACCTTTCAGGTGGACTCTACTCTGCACTTAACCCCACTGGTAAATCCCATGACCTCAAAGGGACTGACGAGGAAGCCCATAAATTCCACCATGGCAAAAAATGACCACCATTGCCACATCACTGTCACACTGCAGCCCCATTAAACAGCCCTGTCCAGCTTGCTGCTTAACAATCAACATCTGCAAAGTGCACACCACCTTCAACCCCCACAAAGCAAACAGATTAAGTCCCTGAGGATGATCTGAAACATACTTTTTTTTTTTTTAAGTTTATTTATTTATTTTAAGAGGGGTGCAGAGAGCGGGAAAGAGAGAATCCCAAGCGGGCTCTGTGCTGTCAGCGTGAAGCCCGAAGCAGGGCTTGAACTCACAAACCACGAGATCATGACCTGAGCCGAAACCAACAGTCTGACCCTCAAAACAACTGAGCCACCCAGGCGCCACCCCCATGAAATATACTTCTTAATGCTAGCACTCTAACTTGCTAACTCTGGTATCACGTTACACTATCACCTGTTAACAAGTTAAGTTTGTAGACCCCTTTTCATTATAAATAGCCTTTGTAATCCTGATTCATCTTCTAAACCAAAGTCCTTTTAAACTTGATTATTCTCCGTGCGGTGAGCACTATGTTAGGACTCTCATTGGGCTGAGAGGCAGCAATGATGGTCATTCCTGGCCAGGGTGGGATTCAAGAGTTTCGGAGTCAGTTCCTCTGAGGGAGTAGAACTTCCCAAAGGGTTAAGGTGGTACTAGAAACCTGGAATGAGAGTACCGGCAATGGTCTGCCCAAGATGCTCTGATGAGGACTCTCCACAGGGAAGACTGCTCTCTTCATTTGGTCAAACTTATTTATGTCTCAGTACTAACACTGGAAGGCAGCCCATAGGTAAGTTAAGGAAGCTGCACCTAAATCTCAAAGGGCCAGTGTTATTAATTAAATAAACATCAGCTTTACATTGCTCATCTCAATTTTATGTATGTATGTATGCAGGCTCCATGCCTAGCGCAAAGCCCAGAGCTCAAACTCACAACCCTGAAGTCAAGACCTGAGTCAATATCAAGAGTTGGACATTTAACCAACTGAGCACCCAGGCACCCCTGATCTGAAGTATTTGTTAGTTTAACTCGTTAAAAGCTTTTAAAATTTTGAAGGGGGACCTGGGTGGTTCAGTGTCCAATTCTTGATTTCAGCTCAGGTCATGATCTCACTATTTGTGGGATCTCCACGGAGAGCACAAAGCGTGCCTGGCATTCTCCTTCTCTCTGCCCCTCCCTACTTGCCCTTGTGTATGCATGTGTTCTTTTTCTCTCAGAATAAACATTAAAAATAGATAGATAGATAGATAGATAGATAGATAAATAAATAAATCCCTTACTTCACTGTGAATAAAACACTTTCATATAGTATTTGTGTTATAATATAGAGAATAAAGTTAAAAAGAACCTATAGGGGTGCCTGGGTGGCTCTGTTGGTTAAACGTCCAACTCTTGATATAGACTCAGGTCATGATCTCATGGTTGTGGGATCAAGCCCTATATTCGGCTCCATGCTGAGCACGGAGCCTGCTTTGGATTCTCTCTCCCTCTCCCCCTGACCCTCCCCTGCTCATGCTCTCTCTCTCTTAAAATAAATAAATAAATAAACTTTAAAAGCAAAAAAGATCCTGGGCACCTGAGTGGCTCAGTCAGTTACTTAACTGACTCAGTTTTGGCTCAGGTCATGATCTCACAATTTTGTGAGGTGGAGCCCCACATCAGGCTCTGTGCTGACAGTGGAGGGCCTGCTTGTGATTCGCTTTCTCTCCCTCTGTCTCTACCCCTCCCCCGCTCACACTGTATCTGTCTCTCTCAACATGAATAAACTTCAAAAAAACCCCAAAAAACCTATAAAAGGTATTTTTAAAATGCATTCACTTAAAGGACTTGTATAAATTAGCAACTTAGTAAAAAAGTGGACAGGATACAGTTTAACAGGGAAGGAAAAGCAAACATAATACATTAAAAATGCTCAATCTCACTCCTTATAAGAGAAATGTAAATTACAACTATATTAGATATCATTTTTCACCTATCAGGTTGACAAATGTCAACAAATTTCCTAACACAGTGTGTTGGTCAAGGTGTGAGGTAGCCCGTGGTGCTGCTGGGAGTACAAATTGGCAAAACTTCTATTGGGCAACCTGGTAGTCAAAATAAACACGTGCATTTCTTCTAATCCAGAAATTTCCTTCTCAGAATTTATCTTTCAGGTGCACTTACGCATATCTGGAAGGAAGTATGTACAAGCATATACTTGGATGTATACAGTTATTCACTGCAGCACTGTTTTTAATAGAGAAAGATTGGAAACAACTTAAATGGTCATTAAAAAATTTTTTTTAATGTTTATTTATTTTTGACAGAGATAGAGAGAGAGCAAGCAAGCAAACAAGTGGGGGAGGGGTATAGAGAGAGGGAGACAGAGAATCCAAAGCAGGCTCCAGGATCCGAGCTGTCAGCACAGAGCCCAACATGGGGCTTGAACCCAGGAACTGTGAGATCACGACCTGAGCTGAAGTCGGACGCTTAACTGACTGAACCACCCAGGCGTTCCATAAATGGTCATTTATGGTTAGGTAAATTATGTAACATCCATATAATGCAATACTATATATATAGCTATAAAAAGAGAATGCAGAAATTCTTTATGTATTAATAAGGAAACATCTCAAGAAACATATTGTTAAGTGAAAAAAAAGGGACGTATGTAACTGTGTATGGGATGGCAGTGTGAAAGGGGGAGTTAAGCAAATATATATACATTTTACATATGCGTATATATGTAATATGTATGTATAATATAAACAGATATCTGAAAGGAAACACAAGGCACTGATAACACTGGTTCCTTCCAAGTGGGAGAGCTGGGAAGCTGAGAGAGAGGAGTGAGAGAAGACTTTGTATTAAAGACCCCTTTGAATTTTTTTTGTTTGTTTTTGAGAGAGAGAGAGAGAGAGAGAGAGGGAGGGAAGGAGGGGTTGCAGAGAGACGGGGGTACAGAGGATATGAAGCAGGCTCCACACTGACAGAAGAGAGCCTGATGTGGGACTCGCACTCATGAACCATGAGATCGTGATCTAAGCCAAAGTCTGATGCTCAACCAGCCTAGTCACCCAGGCGCCCTTGAGAGCCTTTTGAATTTTGAACCAAGTAAATATACTCCCTTTTCAAAGAAACAAACAAATCCAAAGTCTGGACTCTCAACCTCTTGCTTAGAAATAATACCCAATATTTTTAAAAAAGGACTTTTCAATGAGGTAAAATTATGATAATATATTAGGTTTTTACATATGTGTATATAAGTATAATAACAGCATCTCATTTAATTCTCTCAGCAAACATGTGATGTAGAAATTATTATTATTATTCCAATTTTACAGAAGAAATTAAGGCATGGAAAGTTAAATACCTTGCCTATTGTCACACTATTAGTAAATTCTGGAATAGGAATTTTCTTCCTGACACAACAAAATTTAGCATCTGAAAACAAGATGAGAAGGTCAGAAAAGAATGTCAAAGAACTTTAAAGAGACTAAAAAAAGTTTGAGAGAATCTCCTTTACTTAAAAAAATTAAATTTTAAACATATAAGGAGAATCAACTGTTCACAGGTTCAACTAACAAAATGAAAAGACACTATAAAAACTATAAAAGCCATAATTTTGCCCAATAAACACCATGTACATGTCTAATTTGATCCTCTCATTATGAGAAAAAAGTTGAAAGTTAAACTCCATGTTCAGTTAGGAACTCAATGTAATAGATACACTTTCACAGACACATGATCTACTCTGCAGGTAAACAGATAAGAGAGAAGTATTTAACAAATCTAGACATAAAATAATAATGTGAACTTTATTCTTACCATTTTCCTTTTTGATGGCAACGATGGCTCACTTATCTGGAACAAAAAAGAGTTAAAATGACTTTTCAAAGGTGTGTGAGGCTACTGTGTTAATATTTTCATCCATTTGCATTTATAGCCCAATCTCAACTTCACAGAGGTCAGTTCTCTGCTTGACAGATGCTCCTCCCCCTCACCTGGGTGACTTTCGATTGGCTGGAAAAGAGCCAGAGGAGGGATAACGATAACCTCTAGTCAGTCAGGAACAGACAGCAGGGTTGGAGTACAGACATGATAGAGACTATCAGGTAAAGTGCTCTGAATTACCTAGAGATTTTATTTATTCTTGGCTCCCAATACCTTGTGCAATTAAAGAGCTGGAAACAGAGACCGTTATAAAATTAACAGAAAAAACCCATAGGCCAGAATAGCTTCTAACTATTAAGAAGTCACAGCAACACCCAAACTGGGACCACCTCCTATAGCAGTCTCAACAAGTCTCATCAACCACTGGAAAAAGTCTGATGGGAACAAGTTTTGAGAAAGGAAAAAGAAATGAATATATCATGTCGATAATTATAATCCTATTCATGAAGAATTTGGAAACAACATTAAGAACTCTGTTGTTATTAAACTTACATAAAATTATGAGGAAATGTGGGTGTTTCAGTATCTGGATTTCATACTGACTGAATCTGAAATTCTCTATTTTGTATACACAGATGTAAAATTAAGAAATATGCTTAATGTGCTAAGATAAATCTTTAGAAATAACTTGAATCTAGGGGCACCTGGGTGGCTCAGTCGATTGGGTGTCCGACTTCAGCTCAGGTCATGATCTCACGGTTTGTGGGTTTGGGCCCCGCATCATCTCTCTGCTGACAGCTCTGAGCCTGGAGCCTACTTCGGATTCTGTGTCTCCCTTTCTCTCTGCCCCTCCCCTACTCACACTCTGTCTCTCTCTCTCAAAAATAAATAATAAATATTAAAAAAAAAAAAAAAAGAAAGAAAGAAACAACCTGACTCTATGGAGTTCCAGTAAGATTAATATATTGTGATGAGAGAGTATGGATCACATTGCAACATGTTGAGGTTCATCGTACAAACACAAGGTACTTGTTATAAAATTAGTCAAGTTTTATGTGTAAGATTCATGCAAAAGAGTAAACACAAAATACACAGATCAGTGAGTAAATAAATAGGTTACTGAGTACTTTTTTTTTTTTTTAATGTTTATTTATTTTTGAGACAGAGAGAGACAGAGCATGAATGGGGACGGGTCAGAGAGAGAGGGAGACACAGAATCTGAAGCAGGCTCCAGGCTCCAAGCTGTCAGCACAGAGCCTGATGCGGGGCTCGAAATCACAGACTGTGAGATCATGACCTGAGCCGAAGTAGAATGCTTAACCAACTGAGCCACCCAGATGCTCCTGTTCAAAAAATTTTTTAATTTTTTTTTTCAACGTTTATTTATTTTTGCGACAGAGAGAGACAGAGCATGAACGGGGGAGGGGCAGAGAGAGAGGGAGACACAGAATCGGAAACAGGCTCCAGGCTCTGAGCCATCAGCCCAGAGCCCAACGCGGGGCTCGAACTCACGGACCGCGAGATCGTGACCTGGCTGAAGTCGGACGCTTAACTGACTGCGCCACCCAGGCGCCCCTCAAAAAATTTTTAAATATGGCTTCTATATAATCTTATCCCTCAGGCATTGTTATTATATTATTATTATTAATTCTCCTCCTTCTTATATTTAATTAGTTAAATCCTACAAATAAAAACAAGTGCCAGACTCTCATTCTAATTTTGGGAACACTCTTTTCCCCAAAGTAAGAATGAAACATCAAAATGCCCAGGCAAGTGTTCAGAGTATGTTCATGACCACTCAGCCTCTTGATACTTGAAAAAATCAAATACGGGGGCGCCTGGGTGGCGCAGTCGGTTAAGCGTCCGACTTCAGCCAGGTCACGATCTCGCGGTCCGTGAGTTCGAGCCCCGCGTCAGGCTCTGGGCTGATGGCTCAGAGCCTGGAGCCTGTTTCCGATTCTGTGTCTCCCTCTCTCTCTGCCCCTCCCCCGTTCATGCTCTGTCTCTCTCTGTCCCAAAAATAAATAAACGTTGGAAAAAAAAAAAATTAAAAAAAAAAAAAAAAAAAAGAAGAAAAAGAAAAAATCAAATACGGTTCACTGTATTCTTTTTTTTTTTTTTTTTAATGTTTATTTTTGAGACAGAGAGAGACAGAGCATGAACAGGGGAGGGTCAGAGAGAGAGGGAGACACAGAATCGGAAGCAGGCTCCAGGCTCTGAGCTGTCAGCACAGAGCCCTACGTGGGGCTCGAACTCATGGACCGTGAGATCATGACCTGAGCCGAAGTCAGACACTTAACCGACTGAGCCACCCAGGCGCCCCCGGTTCACTGTATTCTTACTTCACTTTATTTAAGTCACCGGAAGAAAGTGTCACTCATCATAACATGTAAATAAGCACTTTCTCCTTATAATTGAAAAGTTATTTTTTTTTTAGTTAAGCTTTACCATATTAAAGAATCAACACTGTTCTTAAACTTACTTTAACGGGGAGACATTTATTGTACTGAATATGGTCTTATTCTTAGTTGTAAGAATCAGTAGCTGTGTTTTCCCCTTAAGCATCACAGACATAATGCAATCGACAAACGATATATTGTATTTACACATCTGGTACCTAACTGCAATGTTCTAGAACAGTGACACGCCAGAGTGGGTGATCCCACCCAAAGCAGGTCAGTCAATGAGGTAGGATTCTTGAACTTCAGATCATTAAAACAAAAAGGTTGGGGGGGGGCACCTGGGTGGTTCAGTCAGTTAAATGCCTGACTCCTCATTTCAGCTCAGGTCATGATCCCATGGTTCATGAGATCAAGCCCTGTGTCAGGTTTTGCACTGACAGCAGGGAGACTGCTTGGGATTCTCTCTCTCACCCTCTGTCCCTACCCCACTCACATACTCTCTCTCTCAAAATAAACAACATAAACTTAAAAAAGCCTTTTATAAAATTTTTGTTTTAAGAACTATGTATATTTAACAAGGGGATAAATAACAGGAAAAAAATTAAAAATGAATGAAGGATTATGAAGTTCCTTACCTCCTGCTGTTCCATGTATTCCCTATGTCTCCGAGCTGCCTCATGCCTCCATAACTTTAGGCAAACCAAAGCACTAACGAGATAAACAATCATGGTGACAAACAGGAAGATCATCGCTGCTATCTGTCCTCCTTCTACCCGGCAGAACAATGCATTCATCGGTGTATTGAATAATGGATAGTAGCAGAGTCCCCCTCGGTTGGTATCATTCACATAGACTATGGCTGCAGCCATATACAAAATAAACAAGGCAACGTTAATTCCAAATTCGGTCAGAGGCCACCAGTTAGAATCCAAAAGAATGGTCCGATAATACATGGACATGCCAAGAACCAGAATGATAACGGTGGCGATCCAAGCTAATCCAGCAACCACGAGTACAAAAGGGGTTTTGGGGCCACTGTAGTAATAGCCCCCGTATGTACTGCCCAGGCCACCGAGGCCTCCCATGCCATAGGGCTGTGAATATCCGAACAAGTTATACCACTCGCTGTCCTTGTAAATGTAAGCCGTGACACAGGCAAAGACACCAGCTCCCAAGAGCAGCTCCACCACACCCAGAATTCGCAGCAGGCCTGCCCACGACTTCATGTAGGAATACCTCAGGTTATACTCCTCCACCTTCTCACTGTACGTTCGGGCTGTCTGTGTGTGGCGGCCTAGTGAACCGTAGGGGTCGTGGGGAAACATTGCCTCAGCCTCTTTCGGGGAACTGAAGGTTCCTTCTGACCCTCCGTAAGGATCTTTGTCGGAGTTGGGGGGTGAACGGTGGTTTGGTCTTGCTGGAGAGGATGGAGGTGAACACTCCACTCCATCGGAGATGTATCTGATGTCAGACACCGGCTTATCCCATCCCAGGTCCTTTTTCTTCCCTCTGAAGAAGTTCTTCCAGGACTCAGGGACAAAGCGCCTTACGGGTTTGAGATCTGGCGCTATGGCCGGTTCCTCTGTGTCACTTGAGTAGAAGTCTGGGCCGAATGGTGGCTGTAATGGGAGAGGGGGTGGTGGCAAGGGATCAGCGCTCACGGCCAGCTCACTGTCATGAAGAGTCTGGAGGGTTCCTATGGTGCCATCTTGATAGGGTGAGTCCCTTGGGACCTCATCATAGTGCCTGTCCCGAATCTTGCATCTTCCATCACTGGACGACATTTGTGATTTTTACACCTGTGGCCAAGAAAAAAGTTATCACTTATGCCTAGTTATTTATTCTTTCAACGATGCTGATTTTATCCACTTAATGGCAGATGATCATATTTAGGAAACCAATATGATCATGTCTAACGATCATGATATGTAAAAATGATAACATAAACAGGTATATTTTAAACATATGCGGGGCGCCTGGGTGGCTCAGTCGGTTAAGTGTCTGACTTCAGCTCAGGTCATGATCTCACGGTTCGTGAGTTTGAGCCCCATGTCAGGCTCTGTGCTGACAGCTCAGAGCCTGGAGCCTGTTTCAGATTCTGTGTCTCCCCCTCTCTCTCTGACCTTCCCCCATTCATGCTCTGTCTCTCTCTGTCTCAAAAGTAGATAAACGTTAAAAAAAAAAAAAAAAAAAACTTAAAAAAAAACATATGTAACACACTAGCCAGGGATATCATCATCGTTCTATATGATTTTAAGGGGAATCAAAATTTAAAATCTTAGTTCTGAAT
Source organism: Lynx canadensis (assembly GCF_007474595.2). Lineage (NCBI taxonomy): Eukaryota > Metazoa > Chordata > Mammalia > Carnivora > Felidae > Lynx > Lynx canadensis. The sequence continues at coordinate 136,257,902 of NC_044303.2, read as the reverse complement.
TAAAACATTGATAAGTCTAACTTACCTTACGAGCCCTATGAACAACGGACTGTAAACACCATAACGGAAACCAAATTTTAACAATACAGGATACTGACACACCCCAAATAGAATCCTTTCTTCAAACATCTGAATCAAAATATTTAATAGTTTGGGCATACCAAAGCTTGATGGGTCAGCAAATTCTCTTCATTTTCATTACCTCAAATCTGCTTTGGAAAGGCCTGGGAGAAGCAATCTGATAAACAGAGGGAGTGAAGAGCACCTTTCTTTCTTAAATCAGGGAAGTCAGTGTAGGGGACTTGCTTCTTCCACTCTAAAATATAAACACTTCATATTAGATTTTGAAATTTTTTTTGTAATGTTTATTTACTTTTGAGACAATAGTAAGCAAGAGACAGAGTGCAAGCAGCAGAGGGGTAGACAGAGGGAGAAACAGAATCTGAAGCGGGCTCCAGGCTCTGAGCTGTCAGCCCAGAGCCGGATGTGGGGCTTGAACTTACGAACCATGAGATCATGACCTGAGCTGAAGTCGGACGCTTAACCGACTGAGCCACTCAGGCGCCCCTTAGATTTTGAAATTTGAAAACTCAGAGGAAAAAAAAAAAGCCACCAAAGCTTAAGATTCCCCGAAAGTACAACACAGAACAGCCATGTATATCATGTATGTCACTCTTTCCAGTGCAGCCACCTCAAGGTGATCTGCTGTTGCCATAATGACACTCAGAAAGTATCTCAGAGGGGGTTTGAGCCACCTAAAAAATAAAGCACAGAAAAAGCACTTTCACTAAACCTGTTTGATTTCTTTCACACAATCAATGACCTGGACACGTATAAAAAAAGGAGGACACTTTCTGCTAATGTAACTACTAGGTTTAGGACACAATGAATTTCTCCCTCATATTGCTCATGAAGCAAGTATTTGCTAAAGACTCACCGGCCATATAGCATTGTACTTGGTACCATGAAGGTCTCAAATTTTAAATGAAGAATCTTGCCTTTATGGTGTTGAACCATTTAGAAATTCTTAAGGCTTTTTTTTCCCCTAATGTTTATTTTTAAGAGAGAGAGAGAGAGAGAGACAGAGCGTGAGCAGAGAGAGAGAGGGAGACACAGAATCTGAAGCAGGTTCCAGGCTGCTCACAGATCCCAACGTGGGGTCCAAATTCATGAACCGCGAGTTCGTGACCTGAGCCAAAGTCAGATGCTTAACCAACTGAGCCACCCAGGTGCCCCAGCTTTTTTTTTTTTTTTTTAAAGTTTCTTTATTTATTTTGAGAGAGAGAGAGAGAAGCAATGAGCAGGGGAGTGACAGAGAGAGAGAGGGAGAGAGAGAGAATTTCAGCAGGCTCCACACTGTCAGCTTGGGAGCCTGATGTGGGGCTTGATTTCACAAACCATGAGATAGTGACCTGAGCCGAAATCAAGAGTCAGACGTTTAACTAACTGAGCCACCCAGGCACCCCCTAAGGCTTTGTTTTGTTTTGTTTTTTTAAGTTTATTTTTTAAATTTATTTTGAGAGAGAGAGAGCAAGCGACAGCCTGGAAGGGACTGAGAGAGAGAGGGAGAGAAAATCCCAAGCAGGCTCTTCGCTGACTCAGGGATTGAACCCACAAATCGTGAGATCATGACCTGAGCTGAAACCAAGAGCAGGACGCTTAACTGAGTGAGCCACCCAGGGTTCCACTAAGGCTTTGTTTTATTTTATTTTGTAAAATGGAGACCTATCATTCAACAAATATTTGCCAAACATCTACCATGTACCAGGCATACTGAAAGTGTATAAGTGAACAAAACCAACTGAAATCCCTGCCTTCATGGAAATTAAATCTCAGTGAAGGGATAAAAAATGATAGATAAGGGAAGTGAAAGACATCTGATCAGACGCTAAGGAACTAAGAATGGTGAGAAGGTACTTTGTGGGCAGGATATTATAATTCTAAATAGAACGACATTGGAAGTCTCCATAGAGAATATGACATCTGAATACACAAATGAAGGATGTGAAGGAGGAAGCCAGACAGGTTATCAGGGGAAGAGGTCCAGGCTGCAGGAGGTCCAGCTGCTGCAAAAGCCTTGAGGTGGGAGTGCTCAGCAAGTTCAAGAACTATTAAGTCATGGAGGACAATGGGGCAGCAAGTAGTAACAGAGAGGAGAGGGTAAGTAGTAGAATTAAGTCCATTTGAATCACTAGGGTCTTGAAAACCATTGGAAAGAATTCTGGCTATTATTGGAAGTGAGATGAAAAGCCAATGGAGCATTTTGAGTAGAGAAGCGACAGGATCTGACTTATTTTATTTTTTTAATTTTTATTTTTGAGAGAGAAAGAGACACAAAGTGTGAGCAGGGGACGGGCAGAGAGAGAGGGAGACACAGAATCTGAAGCAGGCTCCAGGCTCTGAGCTGTCAGCACAGAGCCCGACGCAGGGCTCGAACTCACAGACTGTGAGATCATGACCTGAGCCAAAGTCGGACGCTCAACTCACTGAGCCACCCAGGTGCCCCAGGATCTGACTTGTTTTAATAGGATCACTCTGGATGCTATGTCAAGGGTACGCTCCAGGAGACAAGGGAGAAAACAGGGAGAATGGCTAAGAGGCAACAGATTTAGTCCAAAGGACCACGGTGATAACAATGGAGACAAAAAGAAGTCAGATTTTTAAATACAGGGAATTAATTTTTTTTCCTATAGAAACATTCAAACATAATAAAAAGTGGAAAGAATAGCATTATGAACCCTTATGTACCCATCAACCAGCTTCAAAAATTATCAATTTATGACCAATCTTCTTTCCTCTATACCTCCTACTTATTCCTTCTGCCAATAGATTGCTTTGAAGCAAATCTCAGACACGAGATCATTTCATACGCAACATTTCTCCACCCCTCCAGTTTAACCCTGGGTATAAGCAGTCTGAAGAGTTTGAAGATACCCATTAGAAATCCAGGTAGAGAGGGGCGCCTGGGTGACTCAGTCGGTTAAGCTTCTGACTTCAGCTCACGTCATGATCTCAGGGTTTGTGGGTTCCAGTCCCTCTGTGCTATCAGCACAGAGCCTGCTTCAGATCCTCTGTCTTCCTCACTCTCTGCCTCTCCTCCTGCCCCCCTCTCTCTCTCAAAAATAAATAAAAACATTAAAAAAATGTAAAAAAAAAAAAAAATCCAGGCAGATACATCCAGTAGGCAGTACACACACAGAAAGGTAAGTAATACCATAGATTAGATACAATCACCCAAGGACTAGGTGAAAATGGAGAGTTCTAAATTTCTGCGTCTTTTAGTGAGGCACTCCAATTAAACAAAATTTTTTTTAGGGGTGCCTGGGTGGCTCAGTCGGTTGAGCGTACGACTTCAGCTCAGGTCATGATCTCACAGTTTGTAGTTCAAGCCCTGTGCTGACAGCTCGGAGCCTGGAGCCTGGAGCCTGTTTCGGACTCCTTGTCTCCCTCTCTCTCTGCCCCTCCCCCTCTCATGCAAGGTCTCTGAAAAATGAATACAACCCTTAAAAAAAAAAATAAAAAAAATTTTTTTAATGTTTGTTTATTTTTGAGAGTGAGAGAGAGAGTGGGAGAGAGAGAGAGACAGGGCATGAGCAGGGGAGGGGCAGAGAGAGAGAGAGAGAAAGAGGCAGACACAGAATCTGAAGCAGGCTCCAGGCTCTGGGCTGTCAGCACAGAACCTGAGGTGAAGCTTAACCCACCAACAGTGAGATATGACCTGAGCACAAGTCTGATGGTTAACCAACTGAGCCACCCAGACATCCCTGGGGTACTCCAATTTTAGAGAATTAACTCTGAAAGTCCCAGCATGGTGCCCAAAGTGGCAGCTCTATAAATGACATCAAATAAGGATTATTTTTGTCTCTGTCATTTAGCTCATCTGTGTCTAAAAACATAGAGAAAATTTTTTTTCTTAAACTTGTTTACATTTTTAAATAGTTTTTAAAGTTTTATTTACTGCGAGAGAGAGAGAGCGCGCAAGCAGGGGAAGGGCAGAAAGAGACAATCTTAAGCAGGCTCCACAGTGAGCGTGGAGCCCTATACGGGGCTGGATCCCACCCTACAACCTGATCATGACCTGAGCGGAAATCAAGAGTCAGATGCTCAACCCACCAAGCCATCCATGGGCCCCTGATACATACCCATGTAAAGGATATCCTTGCTTAATTTAACACACAGGTAAAAAAAAAAAAAAAGTGTGCTTCATTGTAATGGGTTTACCTTATCTTCATCAATGCAAAGTGGCTCATTTGAATTAGACTATCTTATTCACGTTTAAATAAAATACAAAAACAATAAATTTGAAGAATCATGCAATTAACATAACACGTGATTTTAGAAGGGAATGGTCAGCGGTATTTTATCACGTTAGTTGTCTGGCTACCCCTCCTGTATGGTTCAGGGTGTCACTGAGAGCCCACTTGGATTCAGCATGCTGAGGCACAGTGGGTCTTTGTTTTGGTCAAGCCCCTGGACCCTGACTCCATTCTGTTGGAACTCACAGCTCTGAACGCCACATCGGTGGGAGGAGAAATGGTTTCCCCCAGGAAAGTGACACGGCAACCCAACTCGGTAGCCTCTCCAAAAACAGAATCATCGCTTTAGCCAGCTTTAAAGTTTTGCTGGGCCCAAGAGATGTTTCTGCTCTTCCTAGGGGTTGGGAAAGCTCCCTGATGGTTTTAACCCACGCGTGAGTGCCATGGGACACCCAGCATCTTCGCTGGGGTCTCCCTCGAGCCTGCCGTTTCGCGTCCGGTCCCAGAATCCCGTTCAGTCTTCGGCTCTGCCCACCCCAGGGAACTACCCCAGGGAGCGCTCCTGCTTCGCGTCCCAGGGAAAACCCATTCTCAGTCTTCCGAGATGACGCCCCAAAGCGGCCGGAACTAAGTTGGTGCCCCGGTCAGGATAGGAGGATCCCCGCGCCAGGGAAGGGCGGCGCCTTCGCGGCCGGCGGGGCGCGTCTCGCGGCGCACCTGTGTCCCTTGGATGAAAGCGCGCTAGTTGAGGAGCCCTCCTGACGCGCTGGCCCCGCTCTCCCCGTGGCCCTTACCTCTCTCCGCGCCGCCGTCTGGTCTCGGCCGAAGGTTATGGCGGGGCTGAAAGGAGAGCGCAGCAGGACCAGGAGCGCGCTGAGAGCCCACGGCCTCGCCCTCCCGACCCGCGCACCTGCCGGGGGCCGCCGGGCCCTCCCCGCCCACGTCCGGATCACGTAGGCCCCACCCCTCACGCCCCCTCACCTGCGCGGCCGCCGGGAAGAGCGCGCTCGCCACCCGCGGCGCCGAAACCAGGCTCAGCTCCCGGGGCGGAGCCGAGCCACGTTTGCCCCGCCCGGCTTTGTCGGGAACGGACTCCTGCTAGGAGCCAGGGAGCGGACTCCTGCTAGGAGCCAGGGAGGGTCGGGGACCGCCCCCGCACCTCAGAGCTGCTGTTACAAACCCGCGCCGCGCATGCGCATACATGGCTTGGAAAGGTAGTGAAGGTGAGATTCACCGACCTCCAGAGTTCTCTTTGCAAGGTTCTCTTACTTTTCTGAAAAGTGTTAACAATGGATAAAGGAGATTCACGTATTATGCCCAATGATACCTTGCCGACAATACATGTTAGGAAATACTAAAAGAGGAAACGAAAAGAAATTCAACATTTTAATTTTGATATAAATTACTTTCCATAAAGTATCTAAAATAGTCCAGTGTACAGCACATAAAAATGGTATTTGAGAAGTTAGAGACCATAGAGAAACTGTGGATAAGGCACAAAGTTTATTTACACTCATCATTGCATACTAAACTTTTATAATTTGTATTTACAGCCCCATCAAGTTTTAATATTCAGAATCATTCCTTCACATTGTTTGATATTTGGCATAATGTTCAAACACACTTCATACACACTGACCTACTCCCAGCACCACTCACAAGACTCAATAAATACTAGAGAAAACAAAATTAAGGTATTATTTGAAGCTTGATCTTCTGTTTACTTCAAAATGACAGAGAAGTCAGTTTCTTGTGCTGAAATACTACGAGGGTGAAGAATTGAACTGTCATTCACTTGAAAAGTTTATTATCTCTGTTCAGGTACCACTGAATAAAAGGAAAATGAATCTGCCAAGTAGCAATATGATTGGCAGGCTGGTTTCTATGTCCCATCGCTCTCATAGTCTTCTATGATCATCTCTTCATCTTCCAGGTCTCCCTGCGCTGAAAAGGACTGAGGCTGGCTGGCAGGCAGTTCACTCCCACTATTCTGACTCAAAGGAAGACAGCATGTTTCAGTTTCAGTTTCAGTGGTTTGAGTGGGTTCACCCAGAGCTTCCTCTGCAGGCTGCCTTCCAGGAAGCGGGGCTTCATCTCCACTGTCAGGGTCTATCATTCCATGCTCCCTGTCCGTCAGGGCTTCCATTTTCAACCTGCCAGATTCATAATGCAGGCATCAATAATAACCAAATAAGGGGATGCCTTTAAATTACACCATGTGTGTGATGATTATGAAGCCATCTCTAGTTTTTCATCTACTTTCACTGTGCTCACTGTTTAGCCAGGCCCTTTAGCTTATTTAATGATATAAACAAAAATACAAAGGTAAATGACAAAATGTGAATAAATCATTACAACTTATAATACAAAAACTTGTAAAGAGTGCTTACAAATTAAAAAGAAAATACAGAATAGAAAATGGGTATAAAACACGACTTACATAAAAAAAGTACAAATGGTAAGTAAACAAATTGTTCGACCTAATCAATAATTTTAAAAAATGAAATTAAAATAATGAACTAGTACTATAATCTTTAAGACAGGCCAAGACTGACTATCTATCTATCTATCTATCTATCTATCTATCTATCTATATCTATCTACCTACCTCCCTACCTACCTACCTATCTTTTATTTATTTAAGTAATCTTTACATCTAACATGGGGCTCAAACACACAATCTCATGATTAAGAGTTGCATGCTCTTCCAACTGAGCCAGCCAGGTGCCCCAAGGAAGTAATAAAAACCCAGAAGTGTCAAGAGTTAGGAGAAAAGAATATGCTTATACACTGTAAGGGGACATAAAATTAGCAAAATATTCTTAGGAGCAATCTGGCAATATAGAGCAAAGGCTTCAAAAAAGTGTATGACCATTGATCCAGCAACTTCATTTCTAGGAATACATCCTATGTAAATAACATTTGATGCCATTTCACATCCTTTAGGATGTCTGTTATAAAAAAGTAGAAAAAAAAAAAAAAAGACTTGGCAAAGATATGTGGAAACTGAAACTCCTGAGCATTGCTAGTGGAAATGTAAAATGGTGTAACTGCTGTGGAAAATGGTAAGGAAGCTCCTTAAAAAATCCAAAACAGAATTACTACATGACCTAGGAACAGCAATGATTTAAGCTATAAGAAAAGCTGTGATAAAGTTGGAAATTAGCTAAATGTACAAAAATAAGGTGTAGGTTGGATTACAGGAAACTAGAGAACTATTAAATATTAATATTAAATGTCAAGCTAAATATTCATATTTAATATTGTCAACATGAATCAATGATAAGGTTAAATATGGTCATAATGAATGAAAGATAAAGTACTAGTCACTGTAGTAAGCAGCACTGACAAATCCTGTCTCCCAAGATAGATCAAGTAGTTGAACCAATAAGAGCAGTTAAAAAGCCCTTTTAAACCTTTAAAAAATGCCTAGGTACAGGGGTGCCTGGATGGCTCAGTCGGTTGGGCATCTGACTCTTGATTTTGGCTCAGGTCATGATCCCAGGGTCGTGGGACTGAGCCCTGCATCAGGCTCTGAAGTTGAGAGTGGGGCCTGCTTAGGATTCTCTCTCTCTGCCCTCTTCCCCATCTGTGCTCTCTCTAAAGTAAGATAAAAAGTAAAATAAAACATTAATAAATAATTAAATGCCTGAATACATAATTTGATCTTACAGATAAGCTAAGAAGAAATGAAATATAGGTGTTGTGTTAATCACTGATATCAGCCCAGCAGTCATTTTGCAATAAAATGAATAGCACATATACAGATTTACCTCTCTACATCTAGGTTTTATTTGTCTGAATCTTTTAAAATAAGGAAGTTTAAAAAAGACAGTGCTTTTGTGGTAGTTCCTGGTTCCTGCAGGCTTTAAACATAGGCTAACGAGCACTGGAGTGGCTCGGTCAGTTGCCCAACTTCAGCTCAGGTCATGATCTCACAGTTTGTGAGTTCAAGCTCTGCATCAGGCTTGCTGCTGTCAGTGTAGAACACACTTCGGATCCTCTGTCTCTCCCCGCCCCAACTCTCTCTCTCAAAAATAAATATTTTTTAAAAATATTAGGAAAAAAAATAAACTAAGAACATCTTGGGAGGAAAGGTTAAAAGAGGTTTCCAAATACGTAAGATTTGTTAACTGGAAGATTACAGATAAATTTTTATTGGTTGTATACTGAATAAGTAGATAACATTCAGTGGACATTTCAGTAACAGTTCTTTGAAAATTAAAACAGCTTACCTTCCAAAGTGTCGCTTCAGAGGAAGCTTTCCAATATCTTGGATAAAAGAAATTTGAGCTGAAACAGAGATTTTAAAAAAGCTTTAAATAGACATTTCTCTGAAGGAGATATGTAAATGGCCAACAAGCAAGGGATACTTAGGGCACCTGGGTGGCTCAGTTGATTGAATGTCTAACTTTTGATTTCCACTCAGGTTATGATCTCAAGATTATGAGATAGAGCCCTGCATTGGGCTCCATGCCAGGCTTGGAGCCTGCTTAAGATTCTCTTCCTCTCCCTGTACCCCTCCCCCTTGCGTGGAAGGAAGGAAGGAAGGAAGGAAGGAAGGAAGGAAGGAAGGAAGGAAGGAAGGAGAAAGCTCAAAATCATGAATCTTTTGGGGGCACCTGGGTGGCGCAGTCGGTTAAGCGTCCGACTTCAGCCAGGTCACGGTCTCGCAGTCCGTGAGTTCGAGCCCCGCGTCGGGCTCTGGACTGATGGCTCAGAGCCTGGAGCCTGTTTCCGATTCTGTGTCTCCCTCTCTCTCTGCCCCTCCCCCGTTCATGCTCTGTCTCTCTCTGTCCCAAAAATAAATAAAAACGCTGAAAAAAAAAAAAAATCATGAATCTTTTGGAAAATTCAAATCAAAACCATGGGATCCATTTCATATCTTTTAGGATGTCTGTTATAAAAAAATTAAAAAAAAAAAAGGTTTGGTAAAGATGTATGGAAACTGAAACCCTTGGGCATTGTTGGTGGAAATGTAAAATGGTATAAATGCTACATGAATTACTACATGATCTAGCAAGTCCGCTTCTGGGTATACACCCAAAAGAACCGACAGCAGAGTCTTAAAGAGTAATTTGTATATCATGTTAACAGCAGCATTGTTCACAATAGCTAAAAGGTGGAAGCAACTTAAGGTGTCCATCCACAGATGAATGGATAAACAGAATGTGGTATATACAATGTGATATTCTTCAGCCTTAAAAAGGAAATGCTGATACATGCTATAATAAAAACTTTGATGACATGCTAGGTAAAACAAGACAGTAACAAAAGGACAAATACTGCATGAGTCCACTTATGTGAGGTACCTAGAGTAGTCAAATTCAGACACAGGGGCGCCTGGGTGGCTCAGTGCGTTCAGCATCTGACTTTGGCTCAGGTCATGATCTCATGGTTCATGAAATCAAGCCCTGCGTCGGGCTCTGTGCCAACAGCTCAGAGCCTGGAGCCTACTTCAGATTCTGTGTGTCCCTTTCTCTCTGCCTCTCCCCTGCTCATGCTCTGTCTCTCTCTCTCTCAAAAATAAACAAACATTAAAAAATTAAAAATAAAATTCAGAGAGAAAAGGTAGGTGGTGGACAGGGAGTAGGAGGTAGTTAGCATTTAATGTGTGTAGTTTCAGTTCTGCAAAATGACAAAGTTCTAGAGATTGGTTGTACAAGGTGAATAAGCTTAACACTAGTAAACTATATACTTAAAAATGGTTTAAGATGATAAATTTTATGCTGTGAAGAAACATTTTTTTCAGGAAAATCTAACAGCAAGAGTGTGGCATTTGAACCAGGACCCACCCCTTCACTTCCTCAGCTTTAGAGAGACTTCACTCCAGGTCAGGTACGGCTAAGAACTCATAGGACTTCCTCCCTCCTGTGGCCAGCCTAGAATTCGGGACTCCCTTTCTCCAACCCTTGGCATGGAAGCTCTATCCTAGTGGCACAGCAGGCCGAGAATACTGCCTCCTCCTCTAACTGCCACTGGCCCTCACCCAAGCTCATTCATAGGGCCAGGAGGGTCCACGCTAGGAGGGGCTCAGCCAAGATGATCAGAGACTACCCCCACTTGAGCGCTCACCCAGAACAGTGACTCACTACAGGGGTTCAATAGTAGATTTGAACTGGCAAAAGAATCAACTTGAACAGAGACTGATAAAGATTGCACAATCAGAGAAAATGAAGTGAAAACAAATGACCAAGGTTGGCAGAAGAAAGTGGGATATCTTTAAGCACACCAACACTAATGGAGGACCAGAATAAAAGACAGAGATAGGAGCAGAAAAAATATAAAGAAATAACTTCTAAAATGACACAGTAAATGGGGAAAAAGATGATAAAAACAAAAATCCAAAAAAAATTACTTTTAAAGTAGGCTCCATGTCCATCTTGGGGCTTGAACTCATGACCCCAAAATCAAGAGTTGCATGCTCTACCACCTGAGCAGCCAAGAACCCCCAGAACATCTTATTTTTGAATGAATTTTATACACCTTTCAATGTTTGTAAATGCAACACTATGAGGGCTCATAAATATTTATTTATTTATTAATGTTTATTTATTTTTGAGAGAGAGTGCACATGCGAGCAGGGGAGGGGCAGAGAGAGAGGGAAACAGATTCTGAAGCAGGCTCCAGGCTCAGCTGTCAGCACAGAGCCTGACGTGGGGCTTGAACTCATGAACTGCAAGATCATGACCTGAGCCAAAGTTGGACATTCAACTGACTGAGCCACCCAGGCGCCCCAATATTTACCTTTTTAAAGACACACTCCAGAACAGAATCAGGATTTTTTAAAAAACAGCATTTTCATATGGAAAAATGAATTGTGATCCTATAATCTGAATTTTTAACTAGTGGATAAATGATTTTCCAGATAATTTCAATGTAAGCTGTCTAAACCAGTATCAGTTACTGAATTGGGAAAGGTTAAAATAAACTCTGTAGTGTTAGGCTGAAAATGAATGTACTGGCGTGAACTCATGGTACACACATACATGCACAGAAAAACGTCAGGAAGAATTTACACACTTACACACACACACACACACACACACACAAATACACACACAATCTCCTAGCTTTGTTCCATTGAAAAAGAATAGACACAATGATACTCCAATACCAATGATCATACCTAGTGCCAGATTCTAAATTTTTTTTAAGTAGGCTCTACGCCCAGCATGGGATTCAACTCAAAACCCATAGATCAAGAGTCACACGCTCTACCTATTGAGCCAGCCAGGTGCTCCCAGATCCTAAATTCTAAATACCATTTCCACTAAGAGGAACCAGGGCTCCTTGGAATTCCTGATTCTAGTACTAGGGCAGAGAAAGTATAAAATGATCCTGGATTTCTGACATTTACAAAAAGAACATCACAGAGACCTCTCTCTTGCTCTGCTCTTTGCCATGTGAGAATACGAGAAGATGACCATCTATAAGCTAGGGAGGAGGCCTTCACCATCTGCTTGTATCTTGATTTTGGACTTCCCAGTCTGCGGAGCTGACTGAATACTAATTTATAACATATGGAGTGCTATCCATGGTAAGTGATATATGCCAATTAAAGCATATGCCTAATATTTGCATAGGCACAGAAAAACGTCAGGAAGAACTTACACCAATCTTTCAAAAGAAATTACCTGTGGTTATTAGTTTTTCTTTTTATTAAATTCTACTATTTGAATTCTTTCTTCCTTTCCAAATCTGAAATGTGTTAATTTTGGATCAAAAAATAATGGAAAAAAGGGGCGCCTGGGTGGCGCAGTCGGTTGAGCGTCCGACTTCAGCCAGGTCACGATCTCGCGGTCCGTGAGTTCGAGCCCCGCGTCGGGCTCTGGGCTGATGGCTCAGGGCCTGGAGCCTGTTTCAGATTCTGTGTCCCCCTCTCTCTCTGCCCCTCCCCCATTCATGCTCTGTCTCTCTCTGTCTCAAAAATAAATAAACGTTAAAAAAAAATTAAAAAAAAAAAAATAATGGAAAAAAAATTTAGTCTCACTAGATTGTAGCAATGAGTTGACTTTAAAAAGATAAGGTTATAAAACACTACTTTTGGGGACGCCTGGGTGGCTCAGTTGGTTGAGCGTCCAACTTGATGTCGGCTCAGGTCATGATACCAGGGTCATGGGATCAAGTCCCATGTGGGGCTCCATACTGAGCATGGAGCCTGCTTAAGATTATCTCTCTTTTGGGGCATGTGAGTGGCTCAGTCGGCTAGGCATCCAACTTCGGCTCAGGTCATGATCTCACGGTTCGTGAGTTCGAGCCCCACGTCAGGCTCTGTGCTGACAGCTCAGAGGCTGGAGCCCACTTCGGATTCTGTGTCTCCCTCTGTCTGCCCCTCCCCTGCTTGCACTCTGTCTCTCGCATTGTCTCAAAAGTAAATAAACATTAAAAAAAAAAAAATTTAATATGTCTCTCTTTCTCCCCCTTTGCCCCACTCACGCTTGCTCGCTCTCTCTCTCTCTCTCTCTCTCTCTCTCAAATTAACAAAACAAAACATTACTTCTTGGATTAAACAAAAATCCATGTTATTACCTGGATTTCTCATTGGAATGGTTAGCAAAGCAAGGTATGGCAACAGCTGAGTTTGGAGGCATAAAGCTGGTAAGCAGAAGTCAGAAAAAAGAGCTTTTGCTGCCAGGCAGTTTTCCCGATACTGTATAGAAGTGGGGGAGAACATGAAATGAAAAATAAAATTAAAAAAAATGGAGATGTATTCCTAGACAAATGAAGTTTACCGTATCACCAAGTGTGTTTACACATACCACAAACATACTTTTAAGAGTTTACCTAATTAGTTTTTTATAATTGTTCTAGCCTTATCTAATAAAGCATTTTACCTATAGAACTATTTCATATTTGACATAACAGCAACAAGAATTTTTTAAGAGACTTAAGGTAGAAAGAAAATAAACCTTAAAAATCAAAGGAATTCTGTTTATGAGCATACATCACAAATTATGTGAGGATACTGTTCTCAATTAAAGAATTAATATTCTTTAGTTAACACGGGTACAATGCTAGGCTGATAAGGAGACAAGTACAATCTGCCTTCAAAGAGCTTATGGTTTTACAAACAATTCATATGTAACTATAAGGCAAAATTAATATAAGTGCTATAAATAGCAGAGCAAGTCAATAAGGGATACAAATTCGTTACAAGTCATGAAATTCCCCAAGAAATCTTTGGAAAAAATGTCTTAGGTAATTGAATTACAGGCTCCTATTTCGCCATATGATTTTTTTTTTTTTTTTTTAATTTTTTTTTTCAACGTTTATTTATTTTTGGGACAGAGAGAGACAGAGCATGAACGGGGGAGGGACAGAGAGAGAGGGAGACACAGAATCGGAAACAGGCTCCAGGCTCTGAGCCATCAGCCCAGAGTCCGACGCGGGGCTCGAACTCCCGGACCGCGAGATCGTGACCTGGCTGAAGTCGGACGCTTAACCGACTGCGCCACCCAGGCGCCCCTCGCCATATGATTTAAGAACTGGGGCACCTGGGTGGCGCAGTCGGTTAAGCATCTGACTTCGGCTCAGGGCATGATCTCATGGTTCGTGGGTGCGAGCCGCACATCGGGCTCTGTGCTGACAACTCAGAGCCTGGAGCCTGTTTCAGATTCTGTGTCTCCCTCTCTCTCTGCCCCTCCCCGACTCTCGCTCAGTCTCCCTCTGTCTCAAAAATAAATAAACATTAAAAAAACATTTTTTTAAAAAGAACTGGAAGATATCTTAGAGATGATGCAGTTCCGTGTCACAAATTCAGATGCTCTAGGAGACAGGCAGGTATATAAATCAGTGCAGTGAAGCAGCTGGGGAAGGTACCCATCACTCCCATCTTCAAGGGGGAGATGCTATTTGGCTCGGCCAGATTGTTGCCATGTAAAAATATAGGCCAGTGCTGCCTTACTTTGCATTTATTTCAGAAGAGTCCAGACATTCTGAGCCAGAAATCCATATCTGAGTTTTAATTATTATACTCATTTTTAAAGACTGGAAATTCATGAAAAAAAATCTCTGTGTGTAGTATTCAACTCGTGGGACCGCCTATTTTTACCTTCTAATTCAATCCAATGCATTTAAAGCTGTGGAAATGAAGTGTACATTAGGTAAAATAATCTGTCCAGATGGTTAGAAGCAATCCCAGGATTGCTTTCTTTTCTTTCTTTTCTTTCTTTTCTTTTCTCTTTTTTTTCTTTTTCTTCTTTCTTTCTTTCTTTCTTTCTTTCTTTCTTTCTTTCTTTCTTTCTTTCTTTCTATAATCTCTAGACTCAATGTGGGGCTTGAACTCACAATTCTGAGATGAAGAGTCTCATGCTCTTCAAAACGAGTCAGCCAGATGCCCCTATTTTCAATTAAAATTAAAAAATAATTATAATGATACTTTGAATTCACTACTAGTCAACTAATAAATAAAATATAAGCTTTCAAAATTTGAGTGCTTTTTTTCCTTAAAAATAATGACTGGGTATTCAAGAAGAGTGTCCTTTTTATGTCTTAATGTAATTTGAAGAAAATTGTGGGAATTAACAACTATTTTTTTACTACTAATAAGATATTTTTTCAAAACTAAAAAAAAAAAAAAGTAACAGCTTCATTAGGATATAATTCACATGCCATAAAGTTTACCTACTAAAAGTACACAATTCTTTTTTTTTTTTTTTTTTTTTACCTTTTTACTTATGAAAAACCACTGAGGCTTGTGCAAGGGTCGAAAACCTGATCCTCCTCCTTGGCAATGAGCAAATCCTCGTGCTGTATTGGAATGCATGACACCCCTCGTAGCTATGGATGTAGTATATTGCCTGAGTAAGGAGCGCATCTAAAAAAGGAGACAAAATGTAAAATAATGAAAATGAGAGATTTATAAAGTAGCGCTATTCATCTTGCTGATGCCAAAAAACCACCAACCATATTTATTTAATGTTCACTTATTCCAACATTACCACAACCCTGAAAATAATAAGCTACAAAATTACCTAAATGAAATTCAACTGAGACATAAAAATCAACCACTATGTGTGAACTATGGATCTTGGATATGGGTGTTGAAAATAACTTAAAATACATTGAGACAACTGGGGAAATTGAAATAATGACAATATGTTACTGAATTAATGTTAGTTTTCTTTTTTTTAATTTTTTTAAATATTTATTTATTTGGGGGAGACAGAGCATGAGCAGAGGTGGGGAGAGGGAGAGGGACATACAGAATCTGAAGCAGGCTCCAGACTCTGAACTGCTTGTGAGCACAGAGCCTGATGCGGGGCTCAAATTCACGAACTGTAAGAACATGACCTGAGCTGAAGTCAGATGCTCAACCAACTGAGCCACCCAGGGACCCCAATGTTAGTTTTCTTAAGTGTGATAAATGCCATTATGGTTATAATAGGGCAAGGTCCTTACACATGGATAAGTATTAAGTGACATGATGTTTGCAATTACTTTCCAATTATTGGGCCAAAACAAGTGTATAAACACATAGAGATTAAGCAAATGTAGCAAAATGTGAAAAACTGGTGAACAAAAGCTAAGGGTATATAGGCATTCATCATACTATTCTTCCATTAGTCTATAGGTTAGAAAATTTTAAAATAAAAAATATAAGAAAAATTAAGCAAACACAACTGCTGAATAATGAAACTCTAAATACAGAAACCATATCATACATGTTTTTCACTGTATCTTTTCCAATTTTAATTATTAATACTATTTCAAATTTATAACAGAAATATTAACATATTAAAACAATGTTGTCCAAAAGAACTTTCTGTAACAAAAACATTTTGTATCTAGCTGTTTAACACAGTGGTACTAGCCACATGCAGCTATGGAATGCTGGAAATGTGGCCAGTGTGACTGAGGAACTGAATTTTAAATTAAGTTAAATTTAACCTAATGTAAATAGCCATATGTGGCTAGTGGCTATTACATTGATCAGAGCTGTGTTAAAATGTTAAGAAAAAATATAAATTTTATAGTGAATAATTTGAAAGTTATGAAAAAAATTGTTTAAAAAAGTAAAAGAAAGTATAAAAAACACACTTCTTCCCTATCTACTTTTCCATGGTTGTCAAAATTTCTGAATATATTAGTTTTATAATCAGAAAATAACTTCAGAAAAAATTAGTGTTATATTATCACCAAAAAAATCAGATTAACCGGTGTCATTAGAAACACTGAGTTGGATTAAATAATTTTATCATTGTTATTAAGAAGTTACATAAGATGTCCAATAATGAGGAATAAAAGCAAACTTTCTCCATTTGGAGGAAACACTCATAAACAAAAATGGTTAAGTCAAATGGTCTTACATTCCAGTCACCGCTGAGGATATCTGCAAAACTCAGAAATTCACTGGCTCTCATAACATCATCTACTTCCACGAAGAAATCTAAGTAGTTTTGGTGAAGATATAAATTAAATAACTCTCCTGGCATATGTGACATTTCTACTACTTCCTATAAAAAGAAGCATACACATATTATTTTGGTGAAAATTCTGTGGTTAAACGGACATTTCCATAAATGTAACTAATATATATCCTGGAAAAAGCAGTATATGTTATTAAAGACTTTACCTCAGGTTGAACAAGTAAGGTATCCCGTTCATACTCTGATAAATGTGAAGGCAACCGAGGGGAATCTAATTCTGTTAAAGATGCTCCTATAAAAAAAAAAATTCTGGAATTACTAAAAATAACATCACCTTAAAGTTATACAGAACCACTCATTTGAAGATTTTTTCCAATACTTTAGGCACATAATACCAAACATACTAAATAAGATATTAAAAATAAAAACAAAGCAACTGGAGACCTATGTAAGTTGCCTCACTACTACAGCGCCTTGCTACTATAGGTATATAGTTAGTAGCCTCACTATCACTATTCTTAAGAACTCAAATTAGAATTCTGATGCCTGGATTATGGCTTTTCTAGTATTAAAATATTCCAGTTCTCAAAGCACTCTGCATTTCACCTTTTCAGTTCTGAGTTGCTTTCTTTTGATCCTCATTCTCAATATAGAGATCTTTACTATTTTATTTACGATGTAGGATGAGGTTGCTTTCTGCACAAGAGAACACAGACCCTGTTCCCTGATGCAGGAAGCTGCAAATGAATGTTGAGAAGGAAAAGAAAGTGTAGAAGGGAAAGTATCAGTGGGAATAGCCACTGAGGTTCAGAGGTAAGAGGATCCAAGGACAGAGGGTGTCTTCATTTCCACCTAAGTGATGCCAGGTTCATCTTCAGGTGGCATGAAATTTTTCATTTAGAAATCTCAAATTTTCAACCACCTGGAAAGAAGAAACCGAGAGGTAATAGCCTAAAACAAGAAGGATGCCTGGAGTGAGGAGAGAATGAAGCAGAAATACAGAAAGACAACAGAAGAGAAAGAGGCAAGGAGGTAAGAAGATGGAAAACAGGTATAAGAGGCACTCAGTGTTATAGAAAGATAAAAACAGTGGTTTAAAACAACTGGGCTTTTGGCAACCAGAAAAAAATCTCAGATAATAACAGGCATGATAAACACAAAGCTTAAATGAATGTCTGTTCACATACTACTTGTGACCCACTGAAGCAGTTAATTTACACGAGATTTGAACATCTGAGAGAAAATTGAAGCCATTGTACACAAAGGACTTTTTTCAATAGTCCATTATGATTATTTACTTTGTGGTATAACATATAAAACTATTATAAACTATGGCAGGGGCACCTGGGTGTCTCAGTCAGTTGAGGGTCCGACTCTGGCTCAGGTCATGATCTCATGGTTCATGAGTTCGAGCCCCGCGTCGAGCTCTGGGCTGAAAGGTCAGAGCCTGGAGCCTGCTTCAGATTCTGTGTCTCCCTCTCTCTGCCCCGCCCCTGCTTGTACTCTATCTCTCTCTCAAAAATAAACATTAAAAAAAAATTTATAAACTATGGCAACAGTTTCCCTCAAAATTTTGTATGAATTACTTTAATCTACATAAAAGCAGGTCAGATCCCACCCCCTCAGCAACCAATCCTAATTCTCTTCCTTCAGGATCAGCTAAGAAGTGATATTTTCTACATAAGAAATAGAAGTTTGGGATTTTATTGAGAAGAGAGGCAATTTGGGAGCTGGGTGATGGGTGATGCAGATGGAGGGTCGGAGGGGAAGCAGGCATCAAATACAGAAAAGGCGATGGAACATCTCTGGTTGTGGAGAGAGCAGCTAGTGAAGAGAAATGTAAGGAGATCCAAAGAAGCCTGACGCTACCTGAAAACTTGTCTAGGGTTCCGGTGTTGGGCTACCAACATGTGCCACTAAAATTCTAGAGGAACTGATACATAGTTTACCTTCAGAAAACTATAATTTTAAAGATTTACAGACAGTAGTTTTTACATTTAATCCCATCCACAGTCCAAAAATACTGTACCTAAATACATTTACCTACTGTGTCTTAGGCCTTGCCAAACAGTGTCAGACCTGGCCCTAACTGCCAAATACATGACATTTTCAAAAACTGGTATTTTATTTCCGTTGTAGGATGAATACCTAACAGATTTTTAATAAAACTTAAGATTTTCTTACTTTTACAGTATAGTATTTTCCCCAAAGCTCTGAAGAGAAAGAGTGAAACATCTTTGCCACCAATAGCTTGGACCTCCTGGTTTTCAAAAACCCTATCTGTTTTTTTTCTTCGTTTTGATTTTGACAGCGCAGCATCTGATTTTAATGAAGATGTTCCTTTTTTCCTTGGCCAAAAACTGTTTTCTCCTAAATAATATACACCCAAGAGACAATATTGGAAATCAAATTAAAATATGAAAAACAAAACTGAGAACATTTTAGGTACACTTACACTAAATATTCTAATTAAAATATACTTTTCTAATACACAATAATGTAAAATCTGTGAACTAAGTAACAGTCCTCTTTGGGTTACTAAACTATTAAAATGAAATAAAATGTCATCTGAAAGTATCTCATGACAAAAATTTCAAATTTTCACACATTGAAATGACACTAATACAGGCCTATCATCTTGATTTCTCACAGTACTGCCTGTGCAAGGTCCTATTCTTGGTTCATGATATGTACTAACCAATTTAATCCTCAAAACACTTGAGATTAGGGGAGAACTACTATTATAAGCATTGAAGATAGGACATATAGGGGCGCCTGGGTGGCTCAGTCAGTTAAGCCTCCGACCTCAGCTCAGGTCATGATCTTGTGGTCCATGAGTTCTAGCCCCACGTCGGGCTCTGTGATGACAGCTCGGAGCTTGGAGCCTGCTTCGGATTCTGTGTCTCCCTCTCTCTGTCCCTCCCCTGCTCATGCTCTGTCTTGCTCGGTCTCTCAAAAATAAATAAATGTTAAAAAAGAAAAAAAAAGATAGGACATATAAAGAGTTTAAGTTACTAGCTCGAGGTCATCATCTGGTAAGTGATTTGAAACCAGGCAGTATGGTTCTGCAGTGGATGCTTAACACTGATTTGGGCAGTCTTCAATTTACGAATATGCCTGTGTTGAAATTTAATTGGTAAATCTGTTCAAAACTCAGAATGCATCACTTAAGAAAAGTAGCCTGAGGGGTGTGTAGGTGGCTCAGTTAGTTAAGCATCCAACTCTTGATATCAGCTCAAGTCAAGATTTCACGGTGGTGAGACAGCCTTGCATCAGCTCAGAGCCTGTCAGCACAGAGCCTGCTTGGATTCTCTCTCTCCCTCTCTCTCTGCCGCACCCCACAACCAGTGCACTCACTCTCAAAAGAAATAAATAAACTTAAAAAAAAAAAAAGTAGCCTGGAAGAGCAGAAAAAACATAGGATCTGGAATTGATTTATTATTGTCTATCTCATTAGGCTGGTCAAAAATTAAATGTAAAAAATATATGATTGCTCATACAGTTCCTGACCCATTCAAAAAATATTATTTTCTTTCCTTTAAAACTTCTGAGCTCAGAACAATAATGGTATAAATGGTAGTCAGGATCTCAAACTGGCCTACCTCAACCTTCCCAACCTGTAATTCCTAAGTGAACCTAAGTGAACCTAAGCACCATTTACATTTCTACAGGAATAAGCAGAATTCTACTTTCAGTTGTATTAGGCTGCCCATTTACTTTTCTCTATCGTTATTTTGAAAAACAAAGATGTAGGGGTGCCTCGGTGGCTCAGTTGTTTGAGTCGGTTGAGTGACATCGGCTCAGGTCACGATCTCAGTTTGTGAGTTCGAGCCCTGCATTAGGCTTGCCGCTGTCAGCAAAGAGCCTGCTTCAGATCTTCTGTTCCCCTCTCTCTCTGTCCCTCCCCTGCTCCAACTCTCACTCTCAAAAATAAATAAAACATTGAAAAAAGAAATTAAAAAGAAAAGAAAAACAGATGTAAACTAATGAACAGGCTACACTTGTAGGTAGATACTAGGATTTCAGGTGGATTGAGAGCTCCAAAGATGCCTTTTAAATTTTCAAGGTCAATTCCTCAATGTGGTGACTTATTAAATGTTTTCTGATGAAAGACCATGCACAATAAATCATGTATTATCTTTTTTTTTCTTTAGACTGAGCCGGGGAGGGGCAAAGAGAGAGAGAGGGAGAGAGAATCCAAAGCAGGCTCCGCACAGCCTGACAAAGGGCTCAAACTCATGAACCAAACCTTGAGATCATGACCTAAGCAAAACTCAAGAGTCAGATGCTGAACAGAATGAGCCAACCAGGTGCCCCTATGTGCTATCTCTTTTAATGTAGCATGATTATGCACCATTTTTAAAATGAAGTAAATCAATTTATTAAATGTATCTTACATAAATTAAAAATCAAAAGTAAGGGCGTCTGGGTGGCTTGGTCAGTTAGGCATCCAACTTTGGCTCAGGTCATGATTTCATGGTTTGTGGGTTCGAGCCCCACATAGGGCTCTGTGCTGACAGCTCAGAGCCTGGAGCCTAGTCCAGATTCTGTGTCTCCCTCTCTCAGCCCTCTCCTGCTTATGTGCATGCTCTTTCTCTCTTAAAAATAAACATTAAAAAAAAATTTTTTTTAAGTAATTTAAAAATCAAAAGCAATTGATTACTTTTGTGATCAGCACAACATTATTAAATTCATTAACAGCTGACCATTTACTGATCCCTTAATATGTATCAAGCACTGGAATAAACACTCTACAAGTGCGACCTCACTTATTCTTCACACAACTCTGTAAGAGAGGTTCTCATATAAAAGGTAAGAATATGCATGCGCAAAATGATTGTCATTTGCAAGACTAAGTCACTGGTAAATGGCAGAACAAGGAAGTCTCATCCAAATTAACTTTAAAGTTAATGGGTGGCTCAGTCAGTTGAGCGTCCAACTTCAGCTCAGGTCATGATTTTGCAGTTTGTGAGTTCAAGCCCTGTGTCAGGCTCTGTGCTGACAGCTCAGAGCCTAGAGCCTGCTTCGGATTCTATGTCTCCCTCTCTCTCTGCCCCTCCCTGGCTCACACTGTCTTTTGCTCTCAAAAATAAACATTAAAATTAAAGCAAAACAAAAAAAACCAAAAAGTAAAGTAGTAAACCACATAAATAAATCAGGTTTTGTCTCAGGTATATGGATACATACAATGACATATTCACAGGGGTGTGTTTATTGTATGCACATGTACATACATGATTTTATGAAACAATCTCAAAAAAAATAGATGGAGATAGATATGTATCAGTTATTAAAATATACTTAGTTTGATTTCATCTCATGAACAATTAAGAGTAAGTCACCTAATATAATACTGTAAGAATTTATCTTTCATAGTTACCTTTTGAAGAAGAAAACTGGAGGCTGTTTATTGCACTTCTGATATCACCAGAACATCCTTGACAGAGCAACTCTAGGGAAGTTTTGTCAGGGACAGTAATATTTCTTCCATTCTAAAATGAAAAAATTACAATTTAAAAAACTCTTTTCTAAAACAACCCCCCCCCCGCCCCGCCGCCTATTCTCTAAACTAAATGAAAATAAATTAGAATCTTTCAAAGCTGGAGGCTAAAAAGCTTCCTTGTTAAACACCAGTCTGCTCAGGAAGGTCAATGACTTATCATAGATTAAGGTAAATTTTCAAGAGTATAAAATAATTTTACTTGTTTATTTGGGCTAGATTGTATTTTGAGATTCTCTCCAACTATATGTACATACATATATACAAATATCACTCCCTTGTCAGGCCAAGTATAAGACCAGAAAAATTTCTCTTTCCTTCTCACCTTAAGAAACCCTAATGGTTTACTGATAACAAGACTTAAGTCGAATTCATGTGACAGCTTATATATCACCCATTTCAGATTTTGTAAAAACTGATTAAAACACAAAAAATAGTACTTTCCTATTGTCTTTGAATATATTTTTATTAATCAAAGCTGTTTCAGAAGTCTTTATGAAAAATTTACTGTTCTAGGTTAGTCTCCCCATATCCTAAACTTTGTCACAATTGTTAATATTCTAGTGAGTATTTTTCCAGACTACTTTCTGTGTAAAAATATCTCTAAGTACATAGAGAACCTAAAAGTATGTATAGACATAGTTAACTTTTTAAAGTTTTTGTTTTTTTGACAGAGAGCGAGCAACGAGCTCATGCAGGGGAGGGGCAATGAGAGAGAGGGAGAGAGAGAATCCCAAGTAGGCTCCATGCAGTATGGCACCCAATGCGGGGCTCAATCCCATGAACCATGAGATCATGACCTGAGCCAAAATCAAAAGTTGTACGCTTTGTATGACTGAGCAACCCAGGTACCCCAACATAGTTAACTTTTAAATACAAGTAGGGTCATATTACATGTATTATTATTATTATTATTATCTTTGAGAGAGAGAGTGCCCAAGTGCAGGAGAGGGGCAGAAGGAGAGTGAGAATCTAAGCAGGTTCCACGCCTGACAAAGGGCTCGATCCCACAACCGTGTGATCATGACCTGAGCCAAAATCACGAGTCAGATACTGAACTGACTGAATCACCCAGGTGCCCCTACATGTATTATTCTATGACATGACTTTTTACTTAATACCATTCTCTGCGATCTATAATAGCACCTTTAACTGTATTTCACTTTAAAAAAACATTATGAGTATATTATAATTTACCAGTTTCCCCAATGAAGGGACATTACATTGTTTCCCATTTTTCACCACAAATTTATCTTTGTCAGCAGCACAAATATTTCTGTAAAAGGAGAGTGCCTTTGGGGCGCCTGGGTGACTCAGTCGGTTAAGCATCGGACTTCAGCTTAGGTCATGATCTTGCACTCCGCATCAGGCTGTGTGCTGACAGCTCAGAGCCTGGAGCCTGTTTCAGATTCTATGTCAGTCCCTCTCTCTCTGATCCTCCCCCCGTTCATGCTCTGTCTCTCTCTGTCTCAAAAATAAATACACGTTAAAAAAAAAAAAAAAAAAGGAGAGTGCCTTCGAAAGTCTAACAGTTACCAATTTTATTTTTTCTACCAATGGTATATGAGAGTGCCTATTTTCTCCTTCTTTGGCAATCCTTTTTGTTGATTTCTTAAATGTTTTGCAAACTGATACATGAAAAATGGTATCTGGTTTAAATATGAATTTCTTTGGGGCACCTGGGTGGCTCAGTTGGTTAAGCATCCGACTCTTGATTTTGATTTTTAAAATTTTTTAAATGTTTTATTTTTTGAGAGAAAGCATAAGCGGGGGAGGGTAAGAGAGGGGAACAGAGGATCCAAAGTGGGCTCTATACTGATAGGGTAACAGCAGTGAGCCCAACGTGGGGCTCAAACCCACAAACCATGAGGTCATGACCTGACCTGAAGTCAGACACTCAGCTGACTGAGCCACCTAGGTGCCCCTTAATTTTGATTTTGGCTCAAGTCATGATCTCACAACTGTGGAATCAAA
Source organism: Lynx canadensis (assembly GCF_007474595.2). Classification (NCBI taxonomy): domain Eukaryota; kingdom Metazoa; phylum Chordata; class Mammalia; order Carnivora; family Felidae; genus Lynx; species Lynx canadensis. Next base: position 136,233,801 of record NC_044303.2, on the reverse strand, counting down.
TCCTGTGTCAGGCTCTGCGCAGAGTGTGGGGTCTGCTTGGGATTGTCTCTCTTCCTCTTTCTCTCTGCTCCTCCCACACTCATGCTTTCTCTCTCAAAATAAATTAATAAACATTTAAAAATATATTTAAATATTAATTTCTTTGATTACTAGTAGGGCTAAACACCTCTCATGTTTATTAGCTATCTGTAGTACTCTGAGTATTGGCTTCTGTTCTTAACTTTTTTTGGAGGCATATATATATATATATATATATATAATTTTATATATTCATACAATATATATTGCATTATATGTACATATGTTACATATATAATACATACTATATTCAGGTGTTAATGCTTTATCTGTTACATAAATTGCAAATATTTTCTTCCATTCCAAGGCTTGTATTTTAACTTAGCTTATCATGCCTTCTGTCATCTCCTAAGTGCTTTTTTTTTTTAATGTTTATTTTTGAGAGAGACAGAGCATGAGCAGGGGAGGCGCAGAGAGAGAGAGGGAGACACAGAATCTGAAGCAGGCTCCAGGCTCTGAGCTGTCAGAACAGAGCCCGACACGGGGCTCGAACTCACGGACCATGAGATCATGACCGGAGCCGAAGTCTGATGCTTAATCAATTGAGCCACTCAGGAGCCCCTCTCCTAAGCTTTTTGAAGTAAATCCAGTGTTTTTAGGACTTCTGTTTCTTGCTTAGGAATACTTTTCTCCAAACCAAAGTCAGTATTTTTTCTTTTTCTTTTATTTTAGAGAGAGAGAGAGATGCAGGGGAGAGAGGGATGCACATGCAGGGGAGGGAGAGAGGGGGAGAGAGGAGGAGAGGAGGAGAGGAGGAGAGGAGGAGAAAGGAAGGGAGAGGGAGGGGGAGGGAGAATCTGAAGTAGGCTCCACACTCAATCCAGAGCCCCATGTGGGGGGTTCCATTCCACAACCTTGGGATTATGACCTGAGCCAAAATCAAGAGTCAGGCACTCAACCAACTGAGCCACCCAGGCACCCCAGAACTTCAGTCTACCTAAAAATTATTTTTGTGCATAGTATAAAGATGCAACCTTATGTCTTTCCATATGGATATCCAATTGTGCAAGTACTACTTAATTTTAATAGTCTCCTCTTTCTCCAGTAACGTAAAATATTACTTTCTTATACAGAAAATTGCCATTTACACATACTGATCTATTTCTGTGTTTCTTCTCATTTTATTCTTTTTTGTCTATTACTGTGCCAATATTATGCAGGTATGATATGTATAATTTTATATTATGCTCCAATACCTACAGAGCAAGTCTCTCTTCATTATTCCTTTATAAAATTTTCTTGCTCATGCCTGTGAATTTCTCTTCCAGATTAACTTCATTTTTATTGTGAATACGTTTATTTTATTTAAAATTATTTTAAGAGTATTTCTTTTTGAAAAATTCTAGTATGGATTAGTTGCCAAAAAGGAAATGTAATTTAAAATCATGATCCTTGGTAGTTGAAGGAAATACCATGGATGTTAATTACTCTGCATATACAACTGTGGTTGAAATGTGTGATCACACTTTTACATACTTAATAATAAAGAAAAGACTAAAGACCTTTTTTCTTATAAAAACAGAGAAACATCTATTTAAACTTAAAAAAAAAAAAAAACCTAAGATATTCAACATTCTTTCTTATAACTAGGGGCACCTGGGTGGCTTAGTCGGTTGAGCATCTGACTCTTGATTTCAGCTCAGGTCATGATCCCAGAGTTCTGGGATCAAGGCCCACGTCAGGCTCAGCACTGGTCATGGAGCCTGCTTGGGATTTGGGAGTCTTTCTTTCCCTCTGGGCCTCTCCCCTGCTCGAGCCCTCTAAAATAAAAATAAAACATTATTTAATAAAAAAGATGTCAACACTCTTTCTTAATTTAATTAACTGAGGTGCAGAATGCCAGAGATTAAACTCTTAATCTTCCTATAACATCATTATCATCTTTGGAGACTCCAGACAGCATCCTAACAATTGATTTTATAAAAGTTTGAAGGATTTGAAGTGTGCTGGTTATTGCTCCTGTGATGTAATGTTATCAACAATAAACTCAATGTATACTAGTTTTAGGTGCACCTGGTTGACTCAGTCAGTAGAGCATGAGACTCTTGATCTCGGGGTTGTAAGTTCGAGCCCCACAATGGGTGTAGAGATAACTTAAAAAATCTTGAGGCACCTAGGTGGCTCAGTCGGTCAAGAGTCCAACTCTCTTGACTTTGTCTCAGGTCATAATGTCACAGATTTGTGAGATTGTACCCTGAGCAGGGAGCCTGCTTGGGAGTATCTCTCTTCCTCTCTGTCTCTCCCCCACTCACTTGTGCTCACTCACTGTCTCAAAAATAAATGAGTAAACTTAAAAAAATAAAAACTAAACTTAAAAATCTTAAATACAATGAAATTTTTAAAAAATTTTTTATTTATATTTAAGAGGTAGAGACAGAACACGAGTGGGAGAAGGGCAGAGAGAGAAGGAAACACAGAATCTGAATAAGGCTCCAGGCTCTGAGCTGTTAGCACAGAACCTGATGTGGGGCTCAAATTCATGAGCTATGAGATCATGACATGAGCCAAAGTCAGACACTTAACCAACTGGGCCACCCAGGTGCCCCAAGTATACTAGTTCTAACATTCTTGCAGGTCAACTATTTAAATTACAACATGTTAACTACACAACAAAAAAGTCATGTTATCTTTTTTTTTAAATTTTTTAACGTTTCTTCATTTTTGACAGACAGAGCATGAGCGGGGAAGGGGCAGAGAGAGGGAGACACAGAATCTAAAACGGGCTCCAGGCTCTGAGCTGTCAGCACAGAGCCTGACATGGGGCTCAAACTCACAAACTGCAAGATCCTGACCTGAGTCGGGGCGCCTGGGTGGCGCAGTCGGTTAAGCGTCCGACTTCAGCCAGGTCACGATCTCGCGGTCCGTGAGTTCGAGCCCCGCGTCAGACTCTGGGCTGATGGCTCAGAGCCTGGAGCCTGTTTCCGATTCTGTGTCTCCCTCTCTCTCTGCCCCTCGCCCGTTCATGCTCTGTCTCTCTCTGTCCCAAAAATAAATAAACGTTGAAAAAAAAAAATTAAAAAAAAAAAAAAAATTAAAAAAAAAAAAAGATCCTGACCTGAGTCAAAGTCAGACGCTAACCGACTGAGCCACCCAGGTGCCCCATCTCTCTCTCTTTTTTAAAAAGTTTATTTATTTTTGAGAGAGAGAATGAGTAAACGGGGGAGGAGTGGAGACAGAAGGAGAGACACAATCCCAAGCAGGCTCCACACTGTCAGCACAGAGCTCCATGCGAGGGCCAAATTCACAAACTGTGAGATCACGACCTGAGCCCAAACCAAGAGCTGGACGCTTAACCAACTGAGGCACCTAGGCGCCCCCATGGTATATTTTTTACTATTCCAACACAACTTATTAAAGTGAATGCCATTTGCAATTTAATGATTTGGTCTTTTTTTTTGTTAATGTTTATTTTTGAGAGAGAGAAAGTCAGAGTGCAAGCAGGGGAGGGGGAGAGAGAGAGAGAGAGAGGGAGAGACAGAATCCAAAAGCAGGCTCCAGGCTCTGAGGTGTCAGCACAGAGCCCGATGTGGGGCTCGAACTCACAAACCATGAGATCATGATCTGAGCCAAAGTAGGATGCTTAACCAACTAAACTACCTAGGTACCCCTTAAGATTTAGTCTTAAAAATTTTTTTGAGTCAATGTGGTAAGGTGCTATATGTTGACTATTTTTATTAGTTCTTGATGTTTAGTAAATAAAGTATTTAAAAATAATAATTTGTAGTTATGCTCCTAGTAGAGAATGTAGATTTATTTTCAAAAAGACATAAAAAAACACAAGTAATCCTACCATCCAGAACTAACCACACTCAGCATTTTTATGTCGTTTCTTCTAGTATGTATGGGTGTAAGTATAACATGCATTCTGCTGTTATTGAAAATTATTTTGTTTTAGCACAGTGAACTGGAGTGAGAACAAAACTTCAAACCTATCTGATACTTAATAGTTATGAGATATTATGCAAGTCATTTCCCCCCAAAAGCTGTCTCTTCATCCATAAAATGGGGATTATGTACCAATTTTGTACAGTTGTGATGAGGTTTAATAAGGTCAGGTATATAACAATACTTTGCTTAGTGCCTGATGCATATTAAGAGCTGAAGATGTAATTTTTTTTTCATTTTTTTAAAATGCTTTATTTTATTTTTAAGACAGAGAGACAGAACATGAGTGGTTAGGGGCAGAAAGAGAGGGAGACACAGAATCTGAAGCAGGCTCCAGGCTCTGAGCTGTCAGCACAGAGCCCGATGGGGGGCTCGAACTCATGGACCGTGAGATCATGACCTGAGCCAAAGTTGGACGCTTAACCAACTGAACCACCCAGGTGCCCCTAAATATATAATTTCTATTGTTAGCATTATAACTTTGTACCTTATTATTGTTATTATTATTTTAATGTTTACTTTTGAGAGAAACAGAGTATGAGCAGGGGAGGGGCAGAGAGAAAGAGACACACACAGAATCCAAAAGAGGCTACAGGCTGTGAGCTGTCAGCACAGACCCTGATGTGGGGCTCGAATCCATGAACCGTGAGATCACGACCTGAGCCAAAGTCAGACACTTAACTGACTGAGCCACCCAGGTACCCCTTGCACCTTATTATTTTTAACTTGACATTAAGTTAAAATACATTAATTCGTATTTTCCCATATCACTAAATATTCTCAAAACACTAATTAATGACATGACACCTCATCATAATAACTGCTCCCTCTATTATTGGAGTCTGCCTATAATTTTTCACTATTAATAGTTTTTACTTATTCAGTTAAGTGCTTTTCATACATACATTTTTTTGTTTGATCCTCAAAGCAACCTCTCTCTTGAAGATTTCCCTCAGTTTCTATGATCCAAGTGGTGCAAAAAAATGTATTATGTTTCATTTAAGATCTAGTTGATTTGTAGTAGTAGGCTCCCCCTAGAACCATGCTGCTGGGAGAAGTTCCATCAATTTATTTTAACATAATGTTGATGTCAAAGATAGAAAAAATGATGCATTAAAAATGACAACATGGGAATGCAAGCTGGTGCAGCCACTCTGGAAAACAGCATGGAGGTTTCTCAAAAAACTAAAAATAGAACTACCCTAAGACCCAGCAATTGCACTAGTAGGCATTTATCCAAGAGATACAGGTGTACTGTTTCGAAGCGACACATGCACCCCCATGTTTGTAGCAGCATTATCCACAATAGCCAAAGTATGGAAAGAGCCCAAATGTCCATCGATGGATAAATGGATAAAGAAGATGTGAAATATATACACAATGGAGTATTACTCGGCAATCAAAAAGAATGAAATCTTGCCATTTGCAACTACGTGGATGGAACTTAGGGTATTATGCTAAGCGAAATTAGAGAAAGACAAATATCATATGACTTCACTCACATGAGGACTTTTAGAGACAAAACAGATGAACATAAGGGAAGGGAAACAAAAATAATATAAAAACAGGGAGGGGGACAAAACAGAAGAGACTCATAAATACGGAGAACAAACTGAGGGTTGCTGGAGGGGTTGTGGGAGGGGGGATGGGCTAAATGGGTAAGGGGCATTAAGGAATCTACTCCTGAAATCATTGTTGCACTATATGCTAACTACTTTGGATGTAAATTTAAAACAAAATAATAAATTAAAAAAATAAACATCACTTCCTTGACAAAAAAAAGAAAGAAAAGAAAAATTCCATAGACAAATAACTCAGAGTAATTTATGTCACAGATCAGGGGCTAAGCAAAGGTTAATTCCTCTTGCCTTACAGATGTACAAACCAGTTTAAGAAGCTTTTCTTATATGGAACCAATGATTTATTTGATTTTTTGTTCCCAAACTCATCAGAAAGTTAGTTTATTTTACAGAAAAAAAAGTCTACACCAATTTTTTTCTGGAGGTTTTTCTTTTTCCATTTATATTTATTTGCACACCAACAAAGCTCATTCTGCCAAATCAATAGTTTCAAATATTTTAGATTGTCCTTTTGGTCAATAACACTGGTTTTGGTTTAAAAGCCATAAAAACCACAGGGAAGAAATATAAATCTGTTTAAAATAGTTTGTATACATACAAGCATGGTAATAAAGTTTGGGAATAGTTAATACATACTATTTTTATAATGGCAGTGATAGTAATGTTAACATTAAATAATACCTTAAAGTCTACTAATCATACCACTAAATTAACAGGTATTATATTATTAACATTTTACATTTTCTTCTTAATATAATAGCTCAAAAGAGCTGAATGTTCTGTACCCAAGGATTTCATAATATTTTAATCACTGGATTGTGCCAGAAATAGAGATTTTAAGACCACACAGAACTACAAATGTCAACTTCAAAGGTCAAAAAATCAACTGATGATTAATTCATCAATAAGGTCAAAGGACAAATTTGAACTTTAGTTTTACACACTAGACCAATCGTTTGGCTGATGAAACTAATTTGACTGATTCGGTACCTTAAAGGAAAAAACAGGGGTGCCTGGGTGGCTCAGTCGGTTAAGTGTCCGACTTCGGCTCAGGTCATGATCTTGCAGTCCGTGAGTTCAAGCCCCGCGTCGGGCTCTGTGCTGACAACTCAGAGCCTGGAGCCTGTTTCAGATTCTGTGTCACCCTCTCTCTCTGACCCTCCCCCATTCATGCTCTGTCTCTCTCTGTCTCAAAAATAAATAACATTAAAAAAAAATTTTTTTTTTTAAAAAGGAAAAAACAATTTACCATTTAAATAATAACTACCATGGTACTGGCTCCTATGAAACCCCATCTGTTTTTATTTGATAAGGTATACAAATAATATAGAACTATAATTACAGTTAAAACATCATTATTTGTCATTGAAAAACATTAAATCACAGAAATTCTTTGGTTCTGAAACTCTCACTTTTAATGAATTGAATAATTCAAGTTAACATTGCAACTGTATACACAATAAAAAAATGTAACTGTGACTCCACAAATAAAAACAGAATTGTAATTTAAAAAAAAAATGACAACAGCCATTTCACCACAGCGTTAATATATCTAATACTACTGAACTGTACACTTAAAAATGGTTAAGACGGTATAGTTAATAACACCATATTAAATATTTTAAAGGTACTAAGAGAGTAGATCTGAAATGTTCTCACCACAAAAAAGAAGTGGTAATGACACGACTTGGTGGTATTGTGTAATGCCACAGTGGTAAGCATTTTGCAATATGTTAAGTGTATCAAATCAGTGTGTTGTATACCTTAAACTTATGAATGTTCTATGTCAAGTATATTCCATAATATCAGAAAATAAATGGTTAAGATGGGAAATTTTATGTTTCTTACCACAATAAAAATGTTAGATTAAAAAAAAAACTGACAACAGGATAAATGTAGAGTTGGACTGTTGATGACTAAGTATCTAAATGCCAGGAAACAGTCTCTTGATCATCGACACAATTTAGAATACTAAGCCAAGGAAAGAACTATTTACTTCAATATGAAAGAGAAAGTGAGGTTTAATAGTAGAAAAAGGTTAAAGATTTTTTTTTCAACATTTTTTTTTTTTTTTTTTTTAATTTTTGGGACAGAGAGAGACAGAGCATGAACGGGGGAGGGGCAGAGAGAGAGGGAGGCACAGAATCGGAAACAGGCTCCAGGCTCCGAGCCATCAGCCCAGAGCCTGACGCGGGGCTCGAACTCACGGACCGCGAGATCGTGACCTGGCTGAAGTTGGACGCTTAACCGAATGCGCCACCCAGGCGCCCCAAAGATTCTTTTTTTTAAGTAGGCTCCACGCCCACTGTGGAGCCCAACAAAGGGCTTGAACTCATGACCTTGAGACCAAGACCTGAGCCAACATCAAGAGTCAAACGCTTAACTGAATGAACCACCCAGGCACCCCTGGATTTCTAAAACTATTTCCTGCCTTTCCTAAAATGACAGGCCTTACAAATGTAGTAAAATATTTTAATTCTAAAAACTGAAATAATATGTGTCTCTAACTCTGCAAGTTTCACTTTCTATAAATAAAATGTAAGATTCAGATTAATCAGTTCTTAAAGAGATTTACCTTATTAGCTTCCATGGTCACTATTCGATTAAGAAATTTCATCATAATTGTTGGTGCCACAGGGTTAAAACTGTCAAATGTTTTATAAAGAAAGATAAGGGAAAAAAAAAAAAAAAAAAAAAAGAAAGATAAGGGTTAGAGGATTACCTAAAAATATAACTTGTGAATGTGAGCATAACAAGAATTTCATTCTTACCTAATGTTTGATATAGCACACTCTTCCTGAATTTCTTTGGGAAACAGTAACCTTTGATTATTATCTCCACCGAGACTGTCAGAGATTATAAATATTAGAGGACACCGACCAGTATGCACATATTTCCTAAAATAAAGTATAGCAATGTTGAAATTTAAGCTATTGCCATTTAATTCAAAGTTTGAGAAAACTTCACTGAAACTCACCTGAGAATTTCATGTAAAGTATGAGAATCTCGATAAAACTGGTTAGGTAAATCCTATTGAAAAATGATAAATACTAGTTTAGTTTTATTCTTGTGTAAATTAATTTTCAGATTTATATTTACCAAATTAGGAAAAAATGTCACCTATTCAACGTACTGTAACTAGAACTTTTATAGAAATTAAGGAAAACATGAAAAAGCTGATGTCCTATCCAGTAAAATGCATCAATGGGAAACCCAAGTTTCAGTTCAAATTTCTTAAGGTCACTACTAGTTACAGTATTTTCACTAAGACACCACTTTCTAAAATCCTTCCTTTTTTTTTTAAGTTTATTTATTTTGCAAGAAAGAAAGTGAGAAGGGGAGGGGTAGGGAGAGGGAGGGAGGGGAAGAGGGGGAGGGAGGGGGAGGGAGGGAGGGAGGGAGAGAGAGAGAGAGAGAGAGAGAGAGAGAGAGAGAGAATGAGAATGAATCCCAAGCAGGCTTTTCACTGTCGGCGCAGACCTGATACCGAGCTTGAACTTACGAACTGCTAGATCATGACCTGAGCCGAAATCAAGAGTCAGATGCTCAAATGACTGAGCCACCCAGGCACCCTTCAAATTATTTCTTTTGCTTTTTCCACACTTACATCATTAGAATTCTAAAGTTCATCAACTGATAGCTACTCTATTCAAGTTTACTGGAAAAGACCTGAGGTTTCTGCTATCACAGAGCCTTTACATTATATTTTACCACGATTAATACTATGCAGAGAGTTAACGCCACTATCAGTAAGATATATCTTGTAATTATTTACTCAATAGTTAGTAGGATCTCAAAATTTGTCCGTACTTCAACCAGAATTATCCTCTTATCAGTTCTCAGATCATCTCCAAGCATTTGTAGTTTGTTATATTTTGTTGCTCTTAGCAGAAACTCTTTAAAAACTGTTATCTGAGATTGATAGGGAAATACTTGGAAGCTTGATTCTGAAAGAAAACACATTCAACATTTTTACTCTCAACAAATTATGCACACATCAGCATCACACATATGTACTTAATATACATATATATGTTACTGAATACATTCACATATACCTGAAGGAGCTCACAAAATTGTAGATTTTTTTCTAATTAGGCAAAACTGTTCAAATTCAAAATAAGATACACATTTCAAAAGACAAGACTCATCATGGACCACAGTGAATTTTCTATACCAATGAATGTAATATGGAATTAAATAACTTCAGAATACAGCTGTCAGTACAATAGTCACCCAACTGGTAAAAACATTTATGTCTTTGCCTGTAAAATGAAGACACTCCAAATGAGTGTGCTATGAATCAATTGATCAGACTTAATCCTCAAACAATCCCATTCTCCTCTAGTGGAGGCAACTTTCCCCTCTTCTCTTGAAATTACTACTCTCTAAAACTGGGAAGTATCAAAGAAAATGCTCTCATATGGTTTCATTTGATTGCTATTCTTATCTTATGAAGTTATTAATAGTGGTCAGATGTCAATCTAGCATATGAGTGACAACACATAATTTCTTCTAAAAACATATACCCAAAAATCTTGGGAATCTCAAGAATATAGATGGGGAGTTTCTTTCTTTCTTTTTTTTTTTTTTTAATTTTTTTTTTAATGTTTATTTATTTATTTTGAGAGACAGAGCATGAGCAGGGGAGAAGCAGAGAGAGAGAGACACAGAATCCGAAACAGGCTCCAGGATCTGAGCTGTCAGCACAGAGCCCGACGCGGGGCTCAAACTTACAAACCGTCAGATCATGACCTGTGCCGAAGTCGGACACTTAACCGACTGAGCCACCCAGGCACCCCAGATGGGGAGTTTCAAACCTCCTTTAAACATAGACTTTTCCCACTATTTCCACTACCTTCACAGCAAATCTTACCAGAATTAAAGATCTCCTTGAAATCATCTTTTTGGAAGTCTGGTAAAATTGGATTGATCCACTCTTGTACTTGAATACCATGCTCCTTTGATAGTATTTTTAGAGTTGTTGTTTTCCCACATCCAGGAGGACCTGTTATTAATAAAACAGATCCACCCTAAAACCAAATACAAACATTAATAAAAAATCAAAATCACCTGGAATGCTAGAGTATTTTGTTTGAATTTTCTTTCTAAATATTAATTACTTCTATAAATATTTACTAAATTTCTGGTATAAAGTGACTAAATTTTACAATGATGCTATCTGGATTTTACCAGCTGTATAAAATAAATCATAAGTATTTTATGACTATAAAATAAGATAGTTTTTTTCCTAAAATTTAAGTATAGCTTCTGATAATTCTTCCATTCTTGCATTATGTCCCTACTAAGGTCTACTTAGCAGCTAAATTAAAACAACTAAATGTCAATTAGATTGAGCAGGTAATGTCTGAAACAAGTATTTTTAGACGTTACCTGAATTCAAAAACCCAATCTTAATACAAACCTCTCTTTCAATTATACACTTTAGTATTAAATAAGTGTAATATTCTTAGGGGAAGATCTTCGTTTGGATATCAAATTTTTTAAGAAATGTGTATTAAGAAACATCTTTTCCAGAATTAGAACTCTAAAGACAGACTAGAGGTTGTAGGTCACAGTAATATCTCCTCATATTATCAATCTGATAAAAAAGTTAAATCTAAAAAAAATATCAGGGGAAGATTTCCTAATCCCCTGGTAGACTGTAATCCTTACTCAACTGTTTACCTTTACTAACTAGTATAAAAAGGGCTCTTGTACTTGGCCCCAGAAGAGAACCAGTCCCATTTTTTAAAACAAAAAAGTGCATGAATTATAGTGCTATTTATCGGCCATGATTTTAATGATTTGAAAAATATGGGGCACCTAGGTGGCTCAGTCGGTTAAGCATTTGACTTCAGCTCAGGTCATGATCTCGTGGTTTTTGAGTTCAAGCCCTGAGTCAGGCTCTGTGCTGACAGCTCAGAGCCTGGAGTCTGCTTTGGATTCTTTGTCTCCCCCTCTCTCTGCCCCTCCCGTGCTGGAGCTCTATCTTTCTCTGTCTCTCAATAATGAATAAGCATTAAAAAAAAAAAAAAAGTGTAAATATATATATATGTTAAATATGGTGTCTTTAAACCAAAACAAATATAAAACAAGGTTATATATTGATGACTTGATGTAAATATGGCCAGAGGAAGATTCTGCAGGAACCTAACTACTTATTTCTCTCAGGAACTATGGTTCAGTATTCGCTAACTGTTTCTAGTAACTTTACAGGACATGCCTAATGTAAGTAATGAGAACTGACTACCACCAAGCAGATTACTTTTAAAAAAAGAAGAGGAAGATCAACATGGGCACCCATGTATTTTTCTTATGTAATAAAGTTAAGTGTCTTGTTTTTTGACACAGTGAGCATAGCCACATAGCAAAAGCTTTGCTTCCAGTAAGAGAAGTGGGAGGTAGGTAGAACACTAAAGCATAAAGACTTGTGTGTTAATGTTCCCATCGCCTAAAATAGAGTTTTTTCTTTTTTTTATTGAAGTATAAATGACATAACCTATTAGTTTCAAGTGTACACATAATGATTTGATATTTTTATACACTATAAAATGATGACTATAAGTCTACTTATCATTTCACCATACAAAGTTATTATTTATTGACTATATCCCCTATATACATTTTCATCACATTGTAATAGTTTTACCATATTTTGAAGGAAAGATGCTGCCCTGAAAAATTAAATTCAGCAGATATTTGAAGTACTTACAATAAATTTAAGAAAAAATAATTTTAGCTTGCCCACAGAAAAATCTAGAAGTCACCAAATTTTTTTTTGAATAAAAATGTCTTGTAATTACTGACATCATTGGACTTTTGTATAATAAAGAGTGTATGATTGGTAACACTCTAACTTCTTAGAGGGAAGAAGCTTTTAAAATTGTAGAGGAAATATTTTCCAAAATACCAACATATGCACACACATACCTAAGTTCATTAGAGTATTAACAGTAACACAAGTAGGTTTAGCACATGATAATGTTTACATTATCAAAGTATTGGTAAGTGAGACAACATAGTGAACACTAAAAAGATATAAATATTAGCCCAGCTAAGAAAATGCCTGGATGTAAGAAGGGTGTCAGGGAAACTGCCCAAGAATCTGTACTCACAAAAGACAGAGGGGAGATTTTTTTTGAGCCAGCAGAGGAATACCAATGCTGACACTGCAAATCCACCTTAAATACATTATCTCAACACTAAACCAAATGGTTAGATCCACAGACCAGACAGAAAAAACCTCAATTCAAAAGAGAAAGACCTGTTACCACTGGAGGCAACTAAAACACAAACTCCTTCATCTCAAAGTTGAAAATTAAAGGCAATCCATTAAAATCTATCCTGTGTTTCCAATTGGAATTGTATTTAAATGTAGTTACATAGCCCCAATTAATGTTGGCAAACTTCTGTACAGAAAACTGCCAGCTAACAATTATAGAAAAGTAGAATTTAAAAATCACCATTTTGCAATCTTAACAAAGTAAACTGATTCAGGCAAAGACTGCAAATGGATGCTAAAGCATTTTGGTGAAAGGCTGCTGGGGAACTGGACATATAACATTGTCAAATTTTCTCCCCATAGATTATATGGCAGTTGCAAGGGAAACTTTTCTCACAATGAAGATTTTTTTACTATAATTTCCTTAATTTAGTGATCAAACTTAACATCAAAGACAGTAGGAAAACCAAACATTTTCTCATATGGTACAACATGAAACATACACCATACAACACAGAATATTCTTACAAAAATGTTCAACTTGAGTCTAATCAAGCCCTTAATTCAAACTTCCAGATTACAGGAAATGCAGGATAGAAGAACAAGTTAGACATCATGAAGAGGAAACAATCTGACAAATTTAGAATGTGAGAGTTCTGTGTATCACCAGGCCTGGTCTCTTCACAATGTCTTAGAGAAAAAGAGAGAGTGAAGTGTACTGTTCTAGATTTTAAAAGACCTAAGAGGTGTAACAATCCAATGCAATGGGTGTTCCCTGATTAGATCCTCGTTGTAACAAATCAGCTGTAAATGACATTTTGGAGACAAATGGATAAATGTGCATATGAAATGAGCATTGGATAACATTAGGGAATTATAACTAATTTTGTTAGAGTAATGGTACATATAGTTAATTAAGAAAATGTTTATTTAAAAACAAGAGGCATAATGATGTTTCTAAAAATCTGACTGAAATGTCACTTATCTATAATTTACTTTAAAATACTTGAGAGTGAAAATGACGGGTACTTTATGGGCATATGAGTAGTCATTTATTATTCTACTTTCCTTTATATTTGAAAAAATCTCAAAAAAAGTAAGTTTAAAAAAAGAGAGAAAGAGAGGCACCTGGGTGGCTCAGTCGGTTGGCTCAGGTCATGATCTCACAGTTTGTGAGTTCGAGCCCCACACCGGGCTCTGTGCTGACAACTCAGAGCCTGGAATCTGCTTCGGATTCTGTGTCTCCCTCTCTCTCTGCCCCTCCCCTCTTCACACTCTATCTCACTCATGAAATAAACAAACATTAAAAAAAAAAAGGAGAGAGAGAAAGAATATTCTAGCTTGGAAGCCAAGAGTAATTACAGAATTAGGAAGTGAAACAAAAAAATTAGCCTTAAAATGAATGACTGTTTCAGGCTATATTTAGTACAAAAACTAGTAAGTAATTTGCCTCTTGCTTCAGCATGAGATGATCAGATATGCTAAATATGCTAGAACCCTAACCGGTTTATTATGCTTTATGATGACTTACGAGGACATAAGTGGGAGAAAGAGGTATAAGTAAAGGAGAAAACTCAAAGTCTGAGTCTTTTAGTAAAACTTGAAGCAGTAAACCAAAGACTTTTAATGTATGTGATCTGGACTTAATGAACAATGTCATCCTAAAAGTATAACTTCTTACAACCAACCATAAATCGGAGAAACATTTGATGTTAATATATTTTAAAACACATTTCTTATCAAATTACCTGTTTTGGTTGCCTTTCTAAGACTTTAGCTTTTAACCAGGTTTCAACTTCTTCAATTTTCTTTTTATGCACAGCAAGTTCATGCTAAAAATTTCAAGTTTAAAATAAACAATTTTAACCCAAGGATTTTTGGTACATTAGTACACATTAATCTAAATTAAGCATTTTTAATGAAAAAACTAGCAAACAAGTAACACATGAGGTAACTAAAAGTCTTTGTTATTACACTTAATTTTTTATATTGTTATGGAAAAATTCCGTTCTTACGCTGATACCTTTTTATGAAAATTTGGAGCAGGTCTGGAATTTTATAATTTTTTTTAAATCCTCAAATACATTTTGGGAAGGGAATAAACAGAGGGAGGTGTTATACTTAAGAAAAAAATAAACAGATCAATTCTATGTTGGGTTAAATTAAATCTAAGACAAATAAGCAATGGTTCAACTTCGGAAGAACTTGAGAAATGCTAAACAACGGAACATAAAAAAAACCTAGGAACTATTGTTTTTTTCTAATTCATTCATTCAGATTTTTATGAGTAATCATCTGAAAATGCACATTCCTCTCCTTCCTGAAATTAAATTACGTACACTTGTTTGTATCCTACTTAGTACCTGAGTTTCTGGTTTGTATTTATCCACCCATGGTTCGTTTTCAGATAAATAGTCTTTCGAATTTTCTGGACCATAAATCTGTTCTGAAGACAGTGGCTTTTCTCTTTTTCTAGCTGGAAATCTGCTACTTTCTAATCTGGAAGGCACATTTTTTCTTCTGTGACTTGCGTTATTCACATGTAACGATGTGGCAGTAATAGAGATGCCTGTATTCTCTGAAAAATCATCAAACGATGGGTCTACCCAATCTGTTACCTGAAAAAAAGAAATGTAAATATTATATTTTCTGCTTCTATTCCCTATGTAAGTAAGCTACAAAAAATATATTCATATACTTGCAATATCTCAAACAAAAATCTCACAACTTAATTCTTTAAGTAAATCTGGCTTTATATCTATTAGTTATTTTTTTACTTCATGCTAGGTACAAATGCATACTTGTCCACTTAACCAGGATAATGATGAATGCCATCTAAAGGAATATAGAATACAAACGTAATTCTTTTTACTAATTACAATATTCCCAGTATAGAATAGACTGATTATTCTTAAACTTATTGGTAGACTAAAACAAGAATATTAAAATTAAGTACCAAAAAAGAAGCAAAACTAAATAAGGAAATAGAATGTTAAAATATATATACTTTAACCATAAGAAGAGTGATACTTCTTCCTTGACCAGATTAATACATTCACAAACTAAGAACCACTGCATACTGATCCAAATAATCCTTATCAGCTTTAACTTTTATGAAGGTACAGTCTAAGAATCCTGATGCTATGAATAATTTGTTCTTTTTTTAAGTTTATTTATTGTCAAAGAGAAAGAAAGCACCAGTGGGGGAGGTTCAGAGAGAGGTAAGAGAGAGAACCCCAAGCAGACGCAGCACTGCCGGCACAGAGCCCAATGTGGGGCTCCAACTCATGAGCCGTGAGATCAGGACCTGAGATGAAGGCGTATGCTCAACTGAATGAGTCACACAGGCACCCCGCTATGAATAATTTCTAATTATGACTTGATTACATTTCTCTTTAGCCTGTAAAGCAAATACTATTTTCAATAAAGGGAGGCAGGTTTTCCAAGGAGGATGATCTGTTTCTTAGATTTGTCTAGGAAAACAGAATTGGGATAATAGAACAGGAAAATCAGTGAGTTCTATTTCACGTGCTTCTGGTCTCTAGAAACTGTTGGTCTCTCTACAGTTCCCTTTATCATTAACTTTTCTTTAGAATCCTTTGTAAGGATACACAGAGAAAAATGACGAATTAAGCAATTTAACCCTAAAAATATTTAGGGGTGTCTGGGTGGCTCAGTTGGTTAAGCGTCCAACTCTTGATTTCGGCTCAGGTCATCATCTCACACTCGTGAGATCGAGCCCCACGAAGGGCTCTATGCTGACAACGGAGAGCCTGCTTCAGATCCTGTGTCCCTCTCTCTCCACTCTTCCCTGGCTTGTGTGCTCTTGAGCTCTCTCAAACACAAGCAAACATTAAAAAAAAACAACAAAACCTAAAAGTATTTGGGAGTATTAAAAATTTCTTTTTAGTAACTAAAATTTTTAAGATGAATTTTCTTAACATTCCTACAGTGTAAATCTAGAAAAACCTAGCTTAGTACTGGCTTTTGAAATTCCCTGGCTGGCTAACAAGGGGAAACCTAGGGTACATTTTCATTGAATACTCAGCCATAGTTGTGTACCACATATTAGACAATGCTAAGGAAATGCAAGTTGAGATTTAGAAGTATTTTAGGAATGAAAGTCACACTTCACTCCCACTTTAAGGACAAAAAGTTAGGAATATTATCACCAGTGGGTAAAGGAAGACCTGTGGGAAAAAAATTCAGTCACAGCCACCTAATTCATTTCCTCTTCTCCAAGACTGTTAGTGGCACTACAATTTTGGCTCTTTTCTTGTATTTTAAGAGTATGTAAAAATATCATTTGCTATAGTAAACCTTTTGATAGCAAATCTGATCTCGCAATTCTTTTTTTTTTTTTTTAATGTTTATGTATTTTTGAGATCAGGGGAGAGGCAGAGAGAGAGGGAGACAAAGGATCCAAAATGGGCTCTGCGCTCACAGCAGACAGCCCAAATGCAGGCTCGAACTCACAAACCACATATCATGATGTGAGCTGAAGTCAGGTGCTTAACTGACTGAGCCACCCAGGCGCCCTAATTCTATTTTCTTATATGTATATTTATTTTTGAGAGAGAGAGACAGAGAGAGAAAGAATGACTGTGCGAGAGCACAGGAGGAAGGGAGGGGCAGAGAGAGAGGCAGAAAGAGAATCTCAAGCAGGCTCTACACTGCCACTCAGAACCTCACTCAAGGGCTCAAACTCACAAATCATGAAATTATGACCTGAGCCGAAATCAAAATCAGAGCCTTAAATAACTGAGCCACCCAGGCACCCCGATCTCATAGTTCTGATCTGCAGGTTACTTATACAATTTACAGTTTTATTTCTTATATAAATGTGGACTCCCATCACTGGAAAAAAAAAAAAAGACTGAGAAAGAGCAAAGTTTAGTCACTTATTTAAGATCAAAGAAAAATAAGACCCACCACTAGAAAATAGGTACCCTGCAAATGAGTATGATGCAACCTGACCCCCATCTTACTCTGCCCACTAGCCTTAGTGAGAACTAAGGTTTCTAAGAGGCACGGCTTGTTGTTACACTTTAACACCAACTAAGACTCATATATTTCTTTTTCTTCTACTGACCTTTCATTTAAGAGTTTTCAGGCTTTTCTTTGCAACTGAGATTATAATCACTTTTTTAAAATTGTGGTTTTAGTCACTTCACAACTCACTATCACAATTTTTAGATCATTAATTACATCACATACTGGGCATTGTTACTTTGATGGCAATAATAAGTCATTAAGAACATACACAAAATTTACCATTCTTTTTGGACAATTATTACATGGCCATTTTAGTGTGTCATACCTTTGTGGAAGATACCTTTGGTCTAAGAAAAGTTTTTGACATTATAAACTTTAATAGTTCCCATCCGTAGTATACAACCTGTAGTACATTAAAGTATACTTCACCTAGAGAAAAAAAAGAAAAAAATTTCAAAATAGGAAAAACTGTAAAATAGAGGTATGGTGACATATACCATTGTAATCAACAGGATAAGAGAAGTTGAAAAACTAGTGAAAGAAAACATAGCAAATATATATAACAAAGTCAAAATGCTACAACAAAGTGTACTTTCAATTACTACAACAATGTCAAGTAAACTACTTGTGTTAAGCGTTGTCTTTCACATGTACTCAATAATATATTAGAGAAAACAGAAAAAACACATACTTCACATTTTGTCAGTAAAAAAAAAAATCAGACAATTCTATTTGTGTTCTTATGCTGAAAATTAAAATTTCCTTCATTTTAAATTACCACTGCAGGTTTTTTTTCCCCACAAAATTAAAAAAAAAAAATGACCACATAACAAATTCATACTTCCACTTATTTTGGAAAAAGAGTTTAAATCTAACTGTATAATAACTGTAACTGTTTTCCTTAATTGAACATACTAGGAAATTTGCAGGTAACACTGTATTTTCTGACTTTAATAATTCTTTAATGTTTATATAAACTAGTGAATTCACCAATTTTAAATTAGCTAGAAGCAAAGTTTAAGGTCTGCAAACTTATAAATTGGAAAGTGTACTGGGCTTTATGGTTTGGATGTACACAGTTTATGTGTAAAAGCTTCCATACACGATAAAACAAACTGTACACCTCCCCCCCCCCCCAACACACACAAATTGTTCATGATTAGAGAGGTTTTTGCTTTGGAGTTTCAGAGATACATAGGTGGAAAAAAACACCTGTTGGATAAATATAGCTGGCAGGTCGAAATAAAAGATGCAGACTGTTTTTACGGTCAGGACTCTGGTCGCTCTTTGGAAACAAGACTGACAATTACCTCCTTTAAAAAAGAAAAGTAACTGTCCCAGATGATGGATGCCAGTTTCCTGAAATGAGACGTCAGAGGTAGAAAAGACCTTCAAGAATATTTCTGGCCTACTCACCCTCCCACCCCTCCGCCACACACACTGCGGGGAGATACTAAGACCAGACATTCGTCAAACGTCAAAGCTACTAATCAGCCGAGATGCGTTCGCGTGCCCCGACCCCAGGCCAGAGTTCTGCACCCCCACCCTCTCATCTTCAAATGGGATGGGCAGGTGGGGAGGAGGAGCGAAGAGAGCTCGGGGAGGCGTTAAGGCAGAGATGGGTTCGAGTCTCTAGAACATATATATACTACAGCCGCAGCCGCGGCGGCCTTACTTTCCGGGAGCTGCATCCCCCTCGTGGGCGGAGAGGAGCGGAGGAGCCCAAGCTCTCCACCAGCGGAAGGGCAACCACCTGGCCCTACCCGGGCTCAGCGCCGAGCCACTCAGAGGTCCCGCCTCCCGGGGACCTTTTAGACCCGTCGGCGCTTCCGCGACACAGGCAGAAGGGCGGCCGCCAACGGCGCCTGTGACTTAGGCATCTACCGCATTGCCTGACCCGGAACGCGGACCTGACCTGTGCACCAGCCTGGGACACTGCACTGAAAACGTGCTATAGAAGGCCAGGTAACCAATGTTCAGTGACTAGGCGGTAGAGATGGGCCGCGAGCGCCGCGGAGGGCCTCGAGAACCCCGAGGCCGCTGGCGCTTGCCGCAGCTCGCCCCTTTCAGCTCCTCCCTGTCGTGCGTAGAGTGCGTGAGCCAAGGCGCCCAGAGCCAGCGCGGTGAGGACCATGTTGCTTCCGAACATCCTGCTCACCGGTCAGGCGCGCGGTGGGGAGGCGCTGGGCTGCGGGCAGGCTACGGACCTGAGTGCTGTGGGGCGTCGGGCGCCAGAAAGGGGGCCGTGCCGTTCGGTGTTTCGAGGCTAGTGGAGGGCGGCGCGGCGTGGCTGTGGTCCCGGCCTCTAGACCTGGTCCTCCGACCGTTGCGGGAGGCGGGGTGGGGGCGGGGAACGTTATTCTTTTGGCCTGAGGTCACTCGGTGAGGTAGGGAGAGAGAGAGAGAGACCTGTCCTGGTCCCTTTTCTGGCAAGAAATCTGATTCTGCCGAATCTTTGGGAATCTGGTTTTTGTTTGTAAAATGGCTGTTGATTTTTTTCTTTGGTAGGGTTGTGTTTAGAGTTTTAAGCGAGATAATGGAAGGCAGTCGTTTTGTATTTAATGCTGGATGCCTCGTTCTTAGGCCTTTCTTGGCCATGTTTCATTTTCCTTGGTGTCTGATAATCACTTTTGGGTAAAAGGGTTCGGATATTTGTGACATAGTTTGGTTAACTTGCTGTGTACGTTGAGTTAGCGTCAGAAGCTCATTTCTGTTTGTTTTTTTCCTTTCAAAAAGAAAAGGCACCCACTGAGCATCCCTGATCGTTTCTCTTGTTTAGATGCACTAAAGTTCCTGGGATGATAGATTCGTCCCTTCTCGGTCTTTGTACCCTTATGCAGGGCGCTTGTTATACGGGAGGCCTACTGAACTTTCGCATTATGATTTTAAAGACTATTGTTAGCTGTTTAAATGTTTATTAAATTGTAGTTAATAGCATCATGGGGCATTCATGCAAAAGTCAAATGGGTGTAGATGGTGTTGGAACACAAAAATTGAGACGCTCTTCCTGGCAACAAAGCAGTAGAAGTTTATTATTTAACAAAACATAATCTTGTTGACAGCGCCCACGTCTTGTCAGTTTTTGAAAGCTACAGATAGTAATCTGTTTACCTATTATGATTCCTTAGGGGACGACACTACAACTTCTGAACTGTTGGGGTCAGCCAGGGTCCTGGTATTTTAGTATCCAGCCGTACTGTCAAAAACCTAAAGGTGAACATTTTATGGAAAACACAGTAGTCCAGGAAAAAACAAACAAACACAGGATAGTCCAGGGTTCAAACTTGGTGTATTACAGTGGACTTGTAAAAGTTCTTGTCCTGTAAACGGAGGCATGATTTGTCTCTGTTATCTTTAATTATTATAATGACCAAGTTTTATAACTTCACTGGCTCTAACCTCTTCTGAGCTGAAAATTACACATTTGATTATTTTGAAATAAAATAGATGTAAAAAAAGGAAAAGTGAAGAACAATGCCTAGTACTGCTATTTATCTGAAAGGCAATGAACGTATGGTGTGTTTATTATATAAAAATGCGTGTAATACATATGTAATATATATATACATATGCACATATGTGTATATATATGGGTTGCCATATATATAAATACACATGTGTATACACAAACACATAGGCATTAGGATTTCTTGAGAAAGACCAAAGAAACTGCTTTTCAGTGGTTACCTCTAAGGAAGAGGTAGTGGAGCCAGTAGTGAAAATGAGATTTGTCCCTCATACTGGTTAAATTTTTTCCATGAATAATTTCTTCATTTTTTAAAAATGAAAGCAAATAAATGATGGTAATTTGAGATCACTAGTGTTATTATTGGAGTATCTGTTATGGTGGCAGGCAGTCTGTGCATTGGTATCAGAATCACCCAAGCCTTACTCCTGATAGATCAGATATACTTGGCAAGATTCTGCTATCCAGCAGGCTTTGAGTAACTTTGATTAGGTCATAGTGTATAGTAATTCACAGAGGATTGCTAATTAGGAAATTTTTCATTTCAGTTGTTAAGCACTTTAAGAAGGGTATATAGGTGGCTGAAGTCTAACAAGTATTTTATGAACAGTATTCTTCTGTGGCTTGTCTTACAGGTACACCAGGGGTTGGAAAAACCACCCTAGGCAAAGAACTTGCATCAAGATCAGGACTGAAATACATTAATGTGGGTGATTTAGCTCGAGAAGGTAAGGGATACTTTGGTGCTAGTTTTTGGGTTTTTTTGGTTTTTTTAAAGAGAGTAGATAATGGAGTTAGTACTATATTTGTGAGAGGTACAAAAAGCAGAGACAGTGCTTTTAAGGAATTGATGCTCTGTTGAGGACCCATAGAAAGAGAAAATAAGTGTATAATACTGTGTTCTGGTTGTTTTGACTGTTACATCCCATCCTCCCCTGCCCTCTTGGCCAATAGTTTTTTGTTGTTGTGTTTTGTTTTGGGTTTTTTTTTTTTTTTTTTTTTGAGAGGTAATAATTGGGAATGTTTCCATGAAGAGATGGGATTTGGGGAGAATGTTTTTGAGATGGACAAACACATAAAAGTGTGGGTACTACTAAGCGTATCTGTGGAGATAGTATATTGCTCTCACTGGAAGGACACATTATTTTGAACTCAGTCAGTAGGACATGACTGTTCTTTTTTTTCTTAGATTCATTTGATAGTTGCATGCCTGCACACAACTGAACATTATTCTGAAGTGATAAATGTTTTTATTTATTTTACCGTTTCCCCCCAGTCTTTTATCACTCCCTTATTTGTGTCTTCATTTTTGTATATCCTGTAATGATTTGGATAGGGTGGAAACTCCATAAATTTAAGTAAAGGGGACTTTTAAGTGTGCCTCATTAAAATTAAAAAGATTTAATATTTAAAAATTTTAAATATATTTTCACAATTTTAACAGTATTTAAAATTTAGAAAGTTCCTGACAGTTGCTACTAAAGTAACTATTTCAGGTTTGATCTAATGTACATATTTTTTTCAAATGATCTAAAGTCTGATCAACGGATATCATGGATTCTGGCAAGATGGCTTCTCCCAAGAGCATGCCGAAAGATGCACAGATGATGGCACAAATCCTGAAGGATATGGGGATTACAGAATATGAGCCAAGAGTTATAAATCAGATGTTGGAGTTTGCCTTCCGATATGTGACCACAATTCTAGATGATGCAAAAATTTATTCAAGCCATGCTAAGAAAGCTACTGTTGATGCAGATGATGTGCGATTGGCAATCCAGTGTCGTGCTGATCAGTCTTTTACCTCTCCTCCCCCAAGAGATTTTTTATTAGATATTGCAAGGCAAAGAAATCAAACTCCTTTGCCCTTAATCAAGCCATATTCAGGCCCCAGGTTGCCACCTGATAGATATTGCTTGACTGCTCCAAACTATAGACTTAAGTCTTTACAAAAAAAGGCATCTACTTCTGCGGGAAGAATAACAGTTCCACGGTTAAGTGTTGGTTCAGTTACTAGCAGACCAAGTACTCCCACGCTTGGCACGCCAACCCCACAAACCATGTCTGTGTCAACTAAAGTAGGGACTCCAATGTCCCTCACAGGGCAAAGGTTTACAGTACAGATGCCCACTTCACAGTCCCCAACTGTAAAAGCATCAATTCCTGCAACATCTGCAGTTCAGAATGTTCTAATTAATCCATCATTAATTGGGTCCAAGAACATTCTTATAACCACTAACATGGTGTCATCACAAAATACTGCCAGTGAATCAGCAAATGCATTGAAAAGAAAACGAGAAGATGATGATGATGATGATGACGACGATGATGATGACTATGATAATTTGTAATCTAGCTTTGATGCTTGTAACATGTGTACTTGGTCTTGAATCCGTTGTACTGAGATTAAACATGCATGCTGGGTGTTTTCATGTTGTGTTGTAGAACATGTAAATTGTATTTAATGAGTAAATATAGTTACCCTCTCTGAGTTGTTGGATTTTCTTTAATAGGATTAGTAATGGCTTTTCATCAGCCTTCAAGTGTAAAAAATAAAGTTGTTCATTACTTTGTTGGTACTTTGGCAATTATGTTTTTAGAAGCAGTTTTCTTTGTGTCACCAACAGGAATAACCCTTAAAACAACTTGAAGTTGTTGTGGCCTATTCATTACCACTAGAGTGTTACTTCTGGTGTGTTCAGATGTTTAGACCACAGTATGATCCCTAGTGTATAAGTCACTCTCATAGAACTATGTCTCTTTTGGAGAGACCACTTCATCTGTTTTGATGAATAATCTGTCATTTATTAACTTCTTCCTAGGTCCTATTTTTTTATCTCTTTGGTTGTATTTAAGGACCTTTGATGGGTCTCCCATTATCGTCCCACTTTTAAATTGCAAAAAAATTTTTTCCAGTAGAGCACCTGAGTGGCTCAGTCCTTAAGCATCTGACTTCGGCTCAGCTCGTGATCTCATGGTTGGTGAGCTTGAGCCCCATGTCGCATGAGCCCTGCTTCAGGTGAGCCCCACGTTCTCCTTCTCTCTCTCTCTCTCTCCCCCCCCTTCCTGCCCCCCCCCCGCTCCTGCTGCTCCTGGGATTCTCTGCCCCTTGCTCACTTGCCTCCCCCGCAATATCTTTTTTTCCCCAGTATCCTTTTTTGCAGGTCAGTTTTGTACATCTTAGCTTTGTCATATTCTTGATGCTATAAGTATCATGCTCATATTTTTTTTCAGTGTTTTGAGAGAGTGCATGCGTACACACTCAACTAAGAGGCAGAGAGAGAGAGGGAGAGAGAGAGAATCCCAAAGAGGCTCCACACTCAACCTGGAGCCTGATGTGAGGCTCCATCCCATGACCATGAGATCATGACCTGAGCCTAAACCAAGAATCAGATGCTTAACTGCTGAGCCATCCAGATGTCACTCATGGTGATATTTTAATCCAGGTATTTATAGTTCATAAAATTTAGGTATTTATTTGCTGTTGTACAAGGCTAGTCAGTCTACCCATTTTATACCTATATAAAATCTGGTTTTCTTCTTTGCCTGTTGAATTTGACAAGTGATTTCACAGTCCCATACAGTTGTCAGTTTCAGTCTTGTCTTCCAGTTTCTCTTACCCACTGTAACATTTCTAAATGTAATGAAGTTGCTATATAATTTATCACGAATAGTATGAGAGGAATAATAACACTAGACAATTGGTTCCTGGTGTACTTGTACTCAACACTTTTAGCCAGTGTATGTACACCTAATGGAGTATATAGTCCCAAATGTCCTCTGTATTTTATTGATGAGATTGTTTCATAAGATAGAATCTAAGCCTTGGGTTCCCCCACTTCTCCCATAACGCCGGATAAAGGATTTCTGGTCTCTCTTAACATGGTGTTAGATAAAGTACTCTATAGGGTTTTTCATAATGTACCAGATTGTTCTTTTCTCCAGATGCTATTTGAATGTATCTGAAAATCTTAACTAGAAAATATACTGAGACCCCTACCTGTTCATTTTTCTCAAATAGTGATATATTTTAAGAGAAACCATGTAATCATCTGTAAAGGAGTGGTTCCCAACTAGGTGTGATTTTTGCCTTTCAGGGGACTTTTGGCAATTTCTGAATACTTTCAGTAGTCAGGACTGGAGTGGAAGCCAGGGATTCTGTTGAACATCCCACAATTCACAGAATAACCCTCCGTTCCCATAAAGGAATTATCAAGCTCAAAACATCAGTATTTGAGATTGAGAACCCTGCTATAAAGCAATAAGACCAAAAACAACCCACTTGTTTTAAATAAATCTGTCTAAATAGAATTTATTGCCATTCTAGTAACCTGTTGAGTTGCTATGTCATTTGTAAGAGACTTATGCCATGTGGAACCAAGGTAGGAAAAATTAGGTAAGGAATTAAGCTTAATAAAATGGGGAGTCCTAAATATGATATGGCTAAGAATGCTTTTTTACCCTGTTACTCCAGTCTCAGAGTCTTACTTTCCCTTATGCAATCACTTAATTACTTAACAGCGTCCTTAATTTTCCTGCCACAAGTTTATCAGTCTTCAGCCTCTGGTCATAAACCCCAGGATCCCCATATGTCTAGACAAAGTGATACAATTCTATTAACGTTGGGTCCATTTGGAACATTGTTATGCATAGCTGAGCCCTCAGCACTTAAAATCTTGATCTCTTTCTAATCCAGGAGTTGACAAACTGCTGTTTTTTATAGAAACCACATTAGCTGAAGACTAGAGCACGAAGCATGAAGTGTTTGCTATCTGGCCTTTTACAGAAAACGCTTGCTATCCCCGCTCTAACCTCTTTATCCCATTTTTTTTCCTCCACTGGAAGCTACCCCTGGAAGGCTCTGAAGCTAACCTCCCTGGTGGCCCCTCCAGCACTGCTGTCTCCCAGTCTGCATGTGATCCTCCTACATACACGTCTTCCCCCATAATTTCACTGCAGCTGTATTGTAGTTTTGCCCCTCCCTTTAGTAATCTCATTCACTCTGGACTAGTTACTCCCTTTTTTTTTTTTAATTTTTTTTTTCAACGTTTTTATTTATTTTTGGGACAGAGAGAGACAGAGCATGAACGGGGGAGGGGCAGAGAGAGAGGGAGACACAGAATCGGAAACAGGCTCCAGGCTCGGAGCCATCAGCCCAGAGCCCGACGCGGGGCTCGAACTCGCGGACCGCGAGATCGTGACCTGGCTGAAGTCGGACGCTTAACCGACTGCGCCACCCAGGCGCCCCAGTTACTCCCTTTTAAAAGAGCCCAGTTTTGGGGCACCTGGATGGCTCAGTCGGTTAAGTGTCCAACTTTGACTCCAGTCATGATCTCACAGTGCGTGAGTTTGAGCCCCGTGTCGGGCTCTGCTGACAGCTCAGAGCCTGGAGCCTGCTTCGGATTCTGTGTCTCCTCTTCTCTCTCTGCCCCTCCCATGCTCATGCCCTGTCTCTGTCTCTCAATAATAAACATTAAAAAAAATTTTTTTTCAAGATCCTACTAAAGGTAATCACCTTCTTGACAGTTGCCAGACCTTTTCACAAACTAAAACATTTAAGAAGCACATGCTCTGAAATCCTGACTACTTGCTCATGCTTGATTCTTGTTCCCCTCGCATAGAAACACAAACATGCTAACACAGATCCACTTGCCCCGTAAATCTTGGTGGTTTGCCTGAAAAATCCCTATGGTATCCCTATCCTATTTTCAAGCCCATTTCTCCTAAATCTCCTACTCTTTAGTATCTTTTCCTCTTCTATGCCATTATTATGTCCTTTATAAAGAAGAGGGAGAGGGAATAAACAAGACTTGAACTTTTTCTGATAAAGTCCATCATCTGTAATGTATGGATTATGAACTGGTTTGAGTTTACCTTTAGCCTTACCTGCAGCCACTCCCCTAGGTTCCCTTCATTCTGCGCACAGTGCGCTTGTTCCTCACTGGGAATTGACCTCCAGGTCTTTACAAGTGCTGTTCCCTTTACCTGGAGATGCCCTTATCTGCCTTTTTTTTTTTTTTTTTTTTTTTTTTTTTTTTTTAATCTGCCTTTTAAACAACTCTTTAAAAGACCCAACTCAAGGGGGGGCGCCTGGGTGACTCAGTTGAGTGGCTGACTCTTGATTTCCGCTCAGGTCATGATCCCAGGGTTGTGTGATGGAGTCCTGCGCCAGGCTCTTCACTAAGCGTGGATCGTGCTTGAGATTCTTAAAAAAAGAGAGAAAGACCCAACTCAAATGTCACATCTTTGGTGCTCACTAACCTCTAAGTAGGACTTATTGTGCTTTTCTCTACATAAAAGGTCAGGTATCAAAGCACTATATCTTTCTAAACCAATTAGCTTCTTGTACTAATTGCATTACAGTTATAAGCTTCTTGTTGGATTGAGGTAAATGTAAATTTTTCAAAGTAAGAAATCGGGGTTGGGGAGGGGGTGCCTGGCTGGCTGAGTCTGTAGAGCATGGGACTCAAGATCACAGGGTTGTGAGTTCAACCCCTACATTGGGCATGGAGCTTACTTAAAAAAAAAAAAAAAAGTACAAAGTAAGAAATCTGAAAATGTTTTAAATATTGGCAATAGCAACGAAATAGTTAGCATCCAACATCATTAAAGAACAGCTTTCATGTGAGTATAAACTCTAGGAGGGCAGATAAAATGTAATGATTTTATTGCTTGACTAACAACAGGTAGGAAGATCTTTTGAGGTAAGAACTTAAGCCATTTAACTTTGGCCCCACAATTTGTTTTCTGCAACTAACTTTAAATCATAAAACTTTGTTGAGAAAATTGAATTTTCTAAGCTTTTGGTAGGTTAATCAATTCAAGCCTTTTGATCGTTTCTAGATTAGGATCCTGTACTTAGCTCTAAATTTGACTTCCAACTGAAACTTTGTAAAGTGGCATACATAAAAAAATAATAAAGTAGCATACCTTTTTCCGTTTTTTTTCAGAAATTTGAAATGAACTTTTTTTAAATGTTTTTTTTTAACTTTTTTTTTTTTTAACATTTATTTATTGTTGAGAGACAGAGACAGACAGAGCATGAGCAGGGGAGGGGCTAGAGAGAGAGAGAGACAAAGAATCCGAAGCAGGCTCCAGACTCTGAGCTGTTAGCACAGAGCATGAACACGGGCCCGAACCCACGAATCGTGAGATCATAACTGGAGCCGAAGTCGGATACTCAACTGACTGAGCCACCCAGGCACCCTTTAATGTTTATTTTTAAGAGCTAGAGGGCACAAGTGGGGGAGAAGCAGAGAGAGGGGGACAGAGGATGCCAAGTGGGCTCTGTACCGACAGCAGAGAGCCTGACGCGGTACTCGAACTCCCGAACTCAGAGACCATGATCTGATCCAAAGTTGGACGCTCAACCCACCGAGTCACCAGGGACCCCATGAAATTTGAAATGAACTTTAAAGGATTTTTTTTTTTTTTTTTTGAGAGCAAGCACAAGCCGGGGAGGGGCAGAGAGAGAGAGGGAGAGAGAGAATCCCAAATAGGCTTTGCTCTGCCCGTGCAGAGTCCAATGCAGGACTTGATCTCACAAACCATGAGATCATGACCTGAGGTGAAATCAAGAGCTGTACGCTTACCTGACTGAGCCACGCAGGCGCCCCTAAAATGAACTTTAGAATCCATTTCTCCATTCCCTATGGTACAGGTTATAATTATCACTCACCTAAAATTCTGCAGTAGCCTTGATCTGGTATCCCTGTTTCTGGATTTGCTTCCTTCTAACTTATTCTCTATGGAGAAACCAAAATAATTTTTAAAAATTTGTAATTGATCCTGTCATTTCAGGCTTAAAATGTTTTAATGATTTTACTTTGCCTTAGGTTAAGTCTAACTCTGCAACCCTTTTTGATCTGGCCTCAATTTACCTGACCCTTTATCACCTATTTTATACATAGTCTAAGAAACTTTCCCTCCCTTGAGTCTTGCCCTCTTAATTCTCTCTGCCTTTGAATATTGTTTTTCTCTGTTGAAAATAGTCATCCCTACCTTTTTTCCCTAGGTACCTGCTTCAAGTCTCCACTTAAAAGTCACTTCCTCCAGGAAGCCTTCCCTAATGTTCCACTTTTAAAGTATTATCCTATTATAATTTCCAGGTTACTTTGTCCTCTCTAATTTTATTGTAAACTCTTTAAGGGAAAGACTACGTTTGCCTTCTTGGTCATTGTGCTCATTATTAAATCCTTATTATCCCTACAGGCACTTGTACATGGTAGGTATTTGATAGGTGTTTTTTGAAATGAATGTTTTAAAGGTTGGATTACACTATTCAACTACATTAACATGATTTAAGAAATCCTGCATTTCAGCATTGCGGTATAAAGACTTTAATTCTGACTCAATATTGCAGTGGTTGTCTCTATTTTAGATAGCATATTTTTAAACGATTTCACTAGTCTTGAGAGTTAAGGATTTAAAATATGAAGGAACCTCAGTATTTATCTACTGCAGATTCCTACATAGTATGGAATCAACAGTTGGTATTAGATTTTGTGGCGTTGTAAAAATAATACACCAAAAAAGTACTCCAAATCCTAATTTATTTCCATCTTTTGTATTTCTGATCTTTGGCCCTATTACAACTTTGAATTCTGCTTTTTATGTTTTACCCTTTGTGTCATAAGCATTTATCATGTGTGACCTAGTCCATACTACATAATACTACCTAATATTTATTTTCTTAACTTTAATTACATAATATTTCATCAAACTAGTAAACCGAGATTTAAGTTTTTCCTATTGTTGAATGTTTATTTTATCCCTTAAAATTTTTTCTGGCTAGAAATTAAATGGTAGAGGAAATCTATGAATGGGTATGACATTTTTATTTTTAAAATTATTTTTTAAATGTCTTCTTTATTTTTAAGAGAGTGTGAGTGGGGAGGTACAGAGGGAGGGGGAAACAGAGGATCTGAAGCCGGCTCCATGATGACAGCATAGACCCGGACGCACTCCTCAAACCCATGAACTGATGATCAGATCATGACCTGAGCCGAAGTTGGACACTCAACTGAGTCACCCGGACACCCCTAAAATTATTTTTGAAATACATTTCCAATTTATTATATACATATATGATTAATGCAACAGGCATAAAAAGGGTAATTTTAATTTATATCTCTTTAATAGCCGGGAAAGTCCAACATTTTTTCATCATATGTTTATTAATTATTTTCATTGTGTGTGAATTCTTTTTTGTTAAGGTACGTATTTTTAATCTTGATTTTGAAGGTCATTATGTAATCTACATTTCAGGCCTTTGTCCTACTACAAAAATTTCTCCCAGTAGTTGTTTTTATTGCTACATTATTTTTCACTGAACAGAGATTTAGCATTTTATGTGTTTTAAAATGAACAAACTCAAATGAATCATTCCTTTACAGATTAAATTTTCCACTAATTGTCTTTGAATTAAACAATTGGCTCTTTAATCCAATTTATAGTATACGGGATTTAGATTATTTGTAAATCATTATCCAGTTTTCCCAATACCAAGACAGTTTAATTTTTTTAGCTAGAGCATCTGGTAATTGCGCAGTAATCCAGGGAAGCAGATGACACAGGGAGGTGCTTGAGAGGTGCTCACATGGCCAGAATGAGTCCACACACTGTCCTGGCAGGACAAAAAGTTGCAACTGTCTCTGTGCCTCCCAGTGACCCTCAGAACTACCCTTTTATTACTTCAGAACTCATGCTCATTTTAAACTAATTTCAACCTGGGCCAAAATATTGGAGGGAAAGATGTGGGAGGACTATAGCATGCTCTTAGAGATGGCTCAAAGGATGGTCTAAGCCTTATTACATATTTCTTAGAGATTTAGGTGAGCATAGGATTATGTCTCACCTTCTAAAGCAAGACTTCCTTTGAAAGCCAGCTTTGATTTGTTGGAAAATTCTTACATGAGATTTAAATCTGCCTTCTTTATAACTGCCCATCATTCTTGTTTTGCCTCCTGAAATGTTTATTCGACCCATGGGTTTTGAGGATCCTGGAAATCTAGAAGTAAAAATACTGTTCAGGAGCACTTGGGTCAAACTGACTCTCCTTTCCCAGACCCCACGAAGATGGGACCTGTGTGACTGAGGGCTCATTTTTAGAATTGAGAAACTGTTGTTGCTTCTACTAAGTTCCATCTCCTTAGCCTAAAATATTTGATAATCTATTGTTAATGTGTGCGAGTGTCTGTATCCCTGTGTCCCCTCTTCCCACCAAATAGCTCAACAAAAATAATGCAGTCCTCTTCTATTAGTCCCACAAATTCTGAAATCATTCATTTTTTTTAGTTGGTTTCAATTTTGATAGCTAAAATTGTATCAGATATATTGCTATCCAAGTTTCCCTCTGGGTAAAATTCTGATTTAATCAGCATTGCTCTTTACATTTGGTGTCCGTGTGACATCTGCTGTGTGTTAGTGCCCTCTCTAGTCTCTCAAAGAGTAATTGATGGTATATTTCCTTTCCTAAAGTCTAAAATTAATTGAAAGTTACTGACAGTTACTTATAAAATACTAGTTTAATAAGCCAGTGTAAATCTCTTTTAGGGCAGTTATATGATGGCTATGATGAAGAGTATGATTGCCCCATTTTAGATGAAGATAGAGTAAGTACAAGTTTTTTATAAAGTATACTTCTAAAAATTTAATAGGAAAGTTGACCTCATTTTTTTTAAAAGGAGCATTCTTTTTGTCCCTTTCTTACAGGTAGTTGATGAATTGGAAAACCAAATGAGTGAAGGTGGAGTTATTGTTGATTACCATGGTTGTGATTTCTTCCCTGAACGCTGGTTTCACATAGTTTTTGTGCTGCGAGCAGATAACAGTGTATTGTACAAAAGACTTGAAACAAGGTAAGAAAGGAAAAACACTGAATTCTTAAAGTATGATATAACCCTTTATTCAGATTCCTGAAATTAGCCAGTACAACCATGATAAAGGATTCCTTTCGAATATGTGACTATTGGTCTCTCATTATAAACCAAGTCTGTATGGTACCAACGCTCTGAATCTAAGAGAAAAAGATGCATTTGTACAACACAGGTAATAGTTTATAACTGAGTAAATGAATACTGCAACTGACAGTTTCATTAAATAAAATATACTGTCACAGCAACTCTATTTAGTCATGATGTTTCCTTAAGGTAAAACCTTCCTGGGAAAACAACCAAGCCAATAACATACTCTGACTGCTGAATGTACATTACCCACTCAAAGTATCCGCACAACATGAATGGGAAAGTTTATGAAAAACTGACAAGATAAATCAACATTTCCAACCTTTAAAATATATTTTGAGTTGGTCCCTCCAAGAGAGCATCAGACTTAATCCAGAATAAACAAAAAAGAGGAATTTTTATGGGAAACATTTTTCCACTGTCTTTTGAGTCAAGCTGTAGGAAAATGGAGGTTCTAGAGGATCTATGGGGCAATCTCAGAAGGAATGCTTCAAAAGTTTCCCTGAGTTCAGGTTTAGAATTCGTAGTTCTCAATGACAGTAGTCAGCTCTGACTAACCATCACTGCATAGGATACTTGTAAAATCCTTACACCAAGGAGTATAGTAGCAAATATATGGGGAAAGTTGGAGCTAGACCTAAAACCGTAATCGTCTTTTTTAGGCAGAGAAAAGACATTAACAGTGTTTTAACAGAGAAGTAATGGAGACCATATGGTACACATTCCTTTCTGCAAACCAAACAATTTAAATTTTTTATTAAAAATTATTGTTTTGGGGCACCTGGCTGGCTCAGTTGGTAGACCATGCAACTCTTGATTTCAGGGTTTCAGTTCAAGCCCCATATTGGGTGTTGAGATTACTTAAAATCTGTAAAAGAAGAAATTTACTGTTTTGGAGCACCTGGCCGGCTCAGTCAGTGGAGCATTCTGCGCTCGATCTTGGGGTTGTAAGTTCAAGCCCCACCTTTGGTATAGAGATTACTTAAAAATAAAATCTTAAAAAAAAGATTTCTGTTTTATATAAATAGCCAAAGACTAAGATATGAAAAAATTTGAGAGAGCTTGTCTTGTTTTTAGCCATTGAAAAAGTTACAAAGTAATCAATCACCTTAAAAAAAATAACAGCTTTACTGAGCTAAATTCACATACATACAATTCACCCATTAGAGGTATACACATTTGTTTTTAGTATATTCACAGAACTATGCATCCGTTACTATAGCCAATTTTGGAAAATGTTCATTGTCTCCCTCCTCCCCAAAAACCTGTGCCCATTAGCAGTCACTCCCCATATTTCCTCTCAGTCCCCTGGCCCTAGGCAACCAGTAATTGACCTTCTGTCTCTTTGGATTTGCCTATTCTGGACATTTTATGTAAAAGAAATCTTACAGTACATGATCTTCTGTGTCTGGCTTCTTTTATTTAACATAATGTTTTCAGAGTTCATCTATGTTGCAGGATGTATCAATACTTCGTTTTTATCCACTTACCAGAATATAGACATTTGGGTCTTTTCCATTTTTTGGCTATTGTAAATAATACTGCTGTGAATATTTGTGCCTGTGATTTTATGTGGACATTGTGTTCAATTATCTTGGATATGAAGTTTAAGAATGAGATTGCTGGGTAATAAAATAAACTCCATGTTTAACCTTTTGAGGAACCGTTAGACTGTTAGCCAAAGTGGCTG
This sequence comes from Lynx canadensis, assembly GCF_007474595.2. Classification (NCBI taxonomy): domain Eukaryota; kingdom Metazoa; phylum Chordata; class Mammalia; order Carnivora; family Felidae; genus Lynx; species Lynx canadensis. Next base: position 136,199,918 of record NC_044303.2, on the reverse strand, counting down.
TACCAATTTGCCTTCCTAAGAGCAATGTTTGAAGGCTCTAGTATTTCCACATCCTCGTGGACACTTGTTGTGTCTTTTCATTGTAGCCATCCCATTGGGTATGAAGTAGTATCTCATTGTGGTTTTGATTTGCATTTCCTTGATCGCTAATGATATTGAGCATCTTTTCATGTACTTATTGCCCATTTGTCTGTCTTCTTGGGAGAAATAGCTCTTCAGACCCTTTGCCCAGTTTTTTATTGGGTTATGCTTCCTTCTTAATTAAGTTATAAGAGTTCTTTGTGTATTTTAGATGCAAATCCCTTATCAGATATATGATTTGCAAAAATTTTCTCTCATTCTGTTGGTTATGTTTTCATACAGTTAATCATCCTTCAGTAGTTCCATTTACTTTTTTTTTTAATGTTTATTTTTGAGAGAGAGACAGACAGAATGTGAGTCTGGGAGGGACAGAGAGAGAGGGAGACACAAAACTTGAAGCAGGCTTCAGGCTCCATGCTGTCAGCACAGGACCAGATGCAGGGCTCAAACCTACGAACCGTGAGATCATGACCCTAGCTGAAGTCAGATGCTTAACTGACTGAGCCATCTAGGCACACCATAAGTAATTCAATTTACTCTTGATTGTTACAAGGTTGAACTAATATGAATTTTTAAAAATCTTTTTCATTAGCTAATTAATTAGTTGGCTAATTTACATATCTGCCTAAAGATAGTGTAAGTTAATTTTTTTTTACATCTTTGGAATTGGTAAAGCACAGATACATCTATCTGTATGATCAAGTACCCAATTAGTATATAGTGTTCCTATCATAAGTATTTAATTTTTTTTAATATTATTTTTTATTTTTTGTAGTTTATTTATTTTGAGAGAGACAGGGCAAGTGTGAGCTGGGAAAGGGCAGAAAGAAAGGGAGACAGAGAATCCCAAGCAGGCTCTGCACTGTTGGCACACAGCCAAACATGGGGCTCGATCTCATGAATTGTGAGACCATGATCTGAGCTGAAACGATGAGTCAGACACTTAACTGACTGAGCTACCCAGGCACCCCTAAGATTTTATTTTTTAACTAATCTCTACACCCAACACTGGGCTGGAACTTACAACCCCAAGATCAGGAGTTGCATGCTCCACCCACTGAGCCAGCCAGGGGCCCCCCCATAAGTATTTCATTTTTATACCTCGTTGTTTTATCTGTCTATATCTTAATTCCTCTAATTTCTTTTGAAATCTAGGACCAAAGCTCTACACTTCTTATTTATCTCATAGCTCAATATCTGGCTTGAGGTAGGTAGATATGTTTGCTAATGGAATGGATGACAAATTTTGGGGGATGAAATTAAGACAAACCTAAACATTGGATATTAGTTTTAACTTCTTGTCAAAAAAGCCTCTCAGGGCACCTGGGTGGCTCGGTTGGTTAAGCATAGGACTTGGGCTCAGGTCATGAGCTTACAGTTCATGGGATCAAGCCCTGCATTTGGGCTCTTTGCTGACAGTGCAGAGCCTGTATAGGATTTTCTCTCTCTCCCTCTCTCTCTAGCCCTCCCCTGCTCGTGCTCTCTCTCTCTGTCTCTCAATAAACCTTATATATTTAAAAAAGTCTCATATTGGGGCACCTGGGTGGCTCAGTCGACTTTGGCTCAGGTCATGATCTCATGGTTCATGGGTTCGAGCCTCATGTCAGGCTCTCTGCTGACAGCTTAGAGCCTGGAGTCTGCTTCGGATTCTTTGTCTCCCTCTCTCTCTTCCCCTCCCCTGCTCACTCTCTGTCTCTCGCTCAAAAATAAATAAACATCAAAAAAATAAATAACTAAAAAAAAGTCTCATATTTACAGGTGCCAGTCTATTTTATTTAAATAAATAGACTACAAGAAGTATTTTTGCATGATATTTCATGTATTTAAAAGTGTCCGGTTTCTCTTGTGTTCCTAAAACTCCAGTTAATGCCATTCATTTTGCTGTTTTTTTATCTTCTCATTGCCTTCCAGGGGTTATAATGAGAAGAAACTAAAAGATAATATTCAGTGTGAAATTTTTCAAGTTCTTTATGAAGAAGCATTAGCATCCTACAAGGAAGAAATAGTACATCAGCTGCCCAGCAATAAACCAGAAGATCTAGAGGATAACATCAATCAGATATTGAAGTGGATTGAGCAGTGGATTAAGGATCATAGCTCCTGATTTACAAGACTACTAGCCACTTTACAACCACTCTTGTTATATCTCTGCCATATTGAATAAATTGTCCAATTGTCAGTAAAGCTTTTTTATTAAAATTGAGCAGCAAGACTAGTAGATGGATGGCCTAAAGGTTTATGTGTGGGCTTTCTTTCTCCATGAGAAAGCAGAAGTCTCAAGTATAGTATATATATAATATCATTAAGGATTGATAGTAAAAACTGTTCATTTTAAATGCTTCAACAGGTAAAGAATAAATAAATCTGACCACATGGGTGGCTTTTTTTTTTTTTTTTAACGTTTATTTATTTTTTTGGGACAGAGAGAGACAGAGCATGAACGGGGGAGGGGCAGAGAGAGAGGGAGACACAGAATCTGAAGCAGGCTCCAGGCTCTGAGCCATCAGCCCAGAGCCTGACGCGGGGCTCGAACTCACAGACCGTGAGATCGTGACCTGAGCCAAAGTCGGACGCTCAACCGACTGAGCCACCCAGGTGCCCCGGGTGGCTATCTTTTAAGTTCATTGCAGAATAAAGTAAAAGTGATCCCTTAAAGTAAAAGTTAAGACTGAAGATAAAACATCAGAGTTTTTCATTTTTATTTCTTTGCTTAAAAAACAAACACACGGGCTCCTGGGCGGCTCAGTCAGTTGAGCTTCTGACTCTTGATTTCAGCTCAGGTCATGATCACAGGGTCATGGGATTGAGCCCCGTGTAGGGCTCCATGCTGAGTGTGCAGTCTGCTGGAGATTCTCTCTTTCTCTGCCCCTCTCCCCCGCTCACCCCTCCCCCATCTCAAATAAACACACACACACACACACACACACACACACACACACACACACACACAAAGAAATGGTAATACTTATACTCTACAAAAACTGGAAGGTACAAAAGGGTACCCTGGAAAGGTAGGTTTCCCTTCCAGGCCACCCCTTATTCTTCAGCCACCCCAGATCCCCTCCCTTTAAGAAGTAATGTTTCTGGTTTCCTAAGTCTCTTTTGGAGAGATTTTATGCCTGCAAAGTATATATGTTTGTGTACTTTAGTTGCTTTAAGCATGTGGTAGCATATACACTCTTCTGTATCTTCTTATTTTCATTTAATATATTTTGGAGAGTATATCATCTCATACCTCCCTATTCTTTCAAATTAAGATAAAATTTTACTTTATGTGTTTTTTAAAATTTTTATTTACTTGTTTGTTTATTTATTAAGAGAGAGAGCGTGGGGGCCCTGGGTGGCTCAGTCGGTTAAATGTCCGACTTTGGCTCAGGTCATGGTCTCGTGGTTTGTGAATTCAAGTCCCGCGTTGGGTTCTGTGCTCACAGCTCAGAGCCTAGAGCCTGCTTTGGATTCTGTGTCTCCCTCTCTCTGCCCCTGCCCCCCTAAAGAAAGAAAGAAATAAACCTTTAAAACAAACAAAAAAAAAAAATAAGAGAGCACAGGGGAGGGGCAGAGAGGGAGAGAAAGAATCTCAAGCAGGATCTACACCCAGTGCAGAGCCCAACATGGGGTGGGGCTCGATCTCATGCCAATGAGATCATGACCTGAGCCGAAATCAAGGGTTGGACGCTTAACTGACTGAGCCACCCAGGTGCCCCCCAATTTGTCATTTTAAAGTGCATGATTGGGTGCGTGGGTGGCTCAGTTAAGTGTCTAACTCTAGGTTTCAGCTCAGGTCACAATCTCACATTTTGTGGGTTCGAACCCAACATTGGGCTCCACGCTAAATGGCACAGAGCCTATTTGGGATTCTTTCTCTTCCTCTCTCTCTGCCCCTCCCCTGCTCACTTGCACTCTCTCTCAAAAAATAAACTTAAAAAAAAAGTGCACAACTAGCTGGCTTTTATTATACTCACAAGATTGTGTAATCATCATACTTCAACCATCACTATCTAATTCCATATGTAACATTTTTATTACCCCACCCAGAAAAAGTCCAGTACTGTTAGCAGTCACTTTCTATTTTTACCTTCTAGCCCCTTGGAATCACTAGTTTATTTTGTCTGTATGGTTTTGCATATTCTGGGCATTTCATATAAATGGAATCATACAATATGTAGCCTTTTATGTCTGGCTTCTTTGACTTAGCATATTGTTTCCAAGGTCATCCATATTGCAGCCTCTACCGGTCGGTACCTCATTCCTTTTTATCAAGTAATATTCCACTGTATGTACCACCTCTTGTTTATCCATTCCATCATTTGCACAATTGGGTTGTATCCTTTCTGGGTCTTATGAATTATGTTATGAACATTTGTATACAGGTTTTTGTGTAGATGTAGGTTTTCAATTCTTGGGTATAGAGGGAAATTTCTGGGTCCTTTCGCAACTGAGTTTAACTTTTTGCGAAAATACCAAACTGTTTTGCAAAATGGTTGCATTACTTTACATTCCCCTCCCCCTGTCTACGTAGTAGGGATCTAATTTCTCCACATCCATGCCAGTACCTGCTAGATGGCCATCCTGTGCATGTATAGTAATATTTCATATTAGTCTTGATTTACATTTCCCTGATGACTATTGATGTACCTACTAGTCATTCATACATCTTCTTTGGATCCCTAATTTTTTTTTTTAAGTTTTATTTAAGTAATCTTTACATCCAATGTGGGCTTGAGCTCACGATCCTGAGATTAAGTCACATGCTCTTCCAACTGAGCCAGCCAGGCACCCCTGGACCCCTAATCTTTTTAAAGTTTGCACATAAGTCCATATAGGAGTGCTATGATTGGTTTAATCTGTCCCCTACTGATAGACTTTTAGGTTGTTTCCAGCTTTTTACTATTACAATGTTGCCAAGAATGGTAAGAAAGAAGGGTACCTGAGAGGCTCAGTTGGTTAAGCCTCTGACTCTTGATCTCAGCTCAGGTCATGATCTCATGGTTCATCGGATCAAGCCCCACGTCAGGCTCTGCACTGACAGCAAGGAGCCTTCTTGGGATTCTCTTTCTCTCCCTCTCTGCCCTTCTCCTGCTCACACGCTCTCTCTCAAAATAAATAAACTTAAAAAAAAAAGGGTAAGAAAGAATAACATGTATATTACATGTATATATTACATGTATCTTACATGCCAAGCACTCTTAAATACATTTCAAAAGTGAACTCTATTAATCCACATGATACCATCTGAGGTAGGTATTATTATTTCCATTACAGGTGATGGAAACAGGGCACAAAATGAAGTGACACAGTCAAGATCACAGCTAGGAAGTATCAGAGTCAGGAGTCTATCTTAGCAGGCTCTTACCCATTAAGTTATACTGCTTAATGTACATGGAACTTGGCACATGAGTAAGTTTATCTGTCCAGTAAATTCCTGAGTAAATTGTAAGCAAAGATAACATTTAGTAGATTCATTTTAATAATCATATATTGCCTATTACATACATGCAAGACTCCAACCAAATAACTGGTGGGGAAAGCCTCAAGTTCTTGACCTTCAGATGATCATAACCTAGTATACAAGGAAGATATACATACAAATGGACCCTTTAGACAAATCAGGTAGACTGTGGCAAATGCCCTACTGGAGATTCTAACATAGAGAATAAAAGAGATAACTGTTTCCTACTATGAATATCAGAAAAGGATAAATGCTATAGGATGCAGGGCTTTGAAGAATGAGTCTAGAGGTAGAGAAGAGAATTACTCAGACTAAGATAATAGCACATAGGTGCTATCCAGTCAAATCACATATAAAATGAGGATAATTACATCATAGGGTTATTGTAAGGATTAAATAAACAGTGTTTGGCACATACTGTTATTATTTTTAGTAATATTAATGGCTGTTTTGAGAAGACAATGTTCTTTTCATTACTAGAATTCACTAAATTATCAAGTGGTTGCTAATTATCTTAACAGTAAAACTGACTCAAAGATTTTCCTTCAACAGAAGGGAGATTATTATCTAAAAGGGAATCTAATACAGAGCTATACACCTTTTGGGAATTTTAATTAAATATTAATTAAATATGAATATAATTAAATAAATTAAATATTAATATACTCATTTCAGCTCTAGGTTTTTATTTGAAACTAGTGATAGTGCTTTAACATGTTGTTACAATTATTTGAAGGTTGTAGAAATAACCGCATTTACTGTTTGCCTTTGGTTTTATTCAACCTACTTGTTTGGTTTTTAACTTAAGTAGATTGGTTTAAAATAGACCTAAGGAGGGGCGCCTGGGTGGCTCAGTTGGTTAAAAGTCCGACTTCAGCTCAGGTCATGATCTCACGGTTCATGAGTTCAAGCCCCAAGTCAGGCTCTGTGCTGACAGCTCAGAGCCTGGAGCCTGCTTCAGATTCTATGTCTCCCTCTCTCTGCCCCTCCCCTGCTCATGCTCTGTCTCAAAAATAAATAAAACATTAAAAAATATATAATAAAACAAACCTAAGGAGATAAAAAGTGTTCTAAATTTTAAATCATTTTATGCTTCTGTAAATAAGACTTCTTAATAAGATATATTTTGTTCCTCGTGAGTACCTTAACAAGCTTTGAAGTATGTATAACCGCTGATTGTTTTCCTTATGCCCACTCTTGTTGGTATATTTTTTATTTTTGTGGGCGTTTAAAAGGGGTTTAGCCTCACTTCATCTGTATTTCTTTTGAATGTTCTACCACCAATCCCTACCAACATTTAAGTTTGTTAGTTTCTAACAAAAAGTCATAGGGGTCAGGGGTCCCTGGGTGGCTCAGTCAGTTAAGTGTCTGACTTTAGCTGAGGTCATGATCTTGGGGTTCATGAGTTTGAGCCCTACATCAGCTCTCTGCTGTCAGCATGGAGCCTGTTTCTGATCCTCTGTCTCCCTCTTTCTCTGCCACTTCCCTGCTTGCTCTTTATCTCTCTCAAAAATAAACATTTTTTTAAAATCTTAAGAAAAAAAAGTCATAGGGGTAAAAACTGCTAAGAAGCATTTATCCTATCCTATGGAGGGGGGAGAGTCCAAGGTAAAAAAAGAATCACGGTTCTTAGTAGCTTTTTTTTTAAATGTTTATTTATTTTGAGAGAGAGAGAGAGAGACAGAGGACAAGCAGGGGAGGGGCAGTGAGAGAGAGAGACAGAGAATCCCAAGCAGACTCCACGCTGTCAGCTGAGAGCCCAACGCAAGGCTCAAGCTCATAAACTGTGAGAGCATGATCTGCACCAAAATCAAGAGTCAGATGCTTAACCGACTCTGTCACCCAGGCATCCCAGTTCTTAGCAGTGAAAAACAACATCCTGAAAATCATTTATATATACCTATTTATATGTATAGATCGGCTTTTATTTAAAATTTAGTTCCTTAACACTTTTGATGACATAAATCCCTTTGACAGTCTGATATAAGCTACGAACCCACTTCCTCTAAGTAATACAGATATACATATTAATGTAAAACACTGTTTATGTTTTTCAAAGACTCAAAGACCCTTGAAATCCATTCAGAGGTTTGTTGTCTAAGGAATTTATTATTATGGAAGGGAGGATTCAAAAAAATATAATTTGTTACACGAGGCTAGCGAATAAAAAGCCAAGTGATCATTTGCTCATCCTGGGGATCCTCACCAGTGCATTAAGCAGAAAATAAATAAAAGACATACAGAGCTGTAAGGAAAAAAATAAGGTATTCTCAGGTAACATGATAATCTACGTAGAAATTCCAAAGAGAATCCATACAAAAACTACTTGAACTAATAAGTGACGTTAACAAAGTCACAGGATATAAGACCAATACACAAAAACTACTGCATTTCCATATAGCAGTGACAAACAATTGGAAATTAAGAACAATACCATTTACAATAGTACCAAAACCATGACCTACTTAGGTTAAATCTAACAAAGTATTTGCAAGATCTGCATACTGAAAATTCAAATGAAAGAAATCAAAGATCCAAAAAAGATGTATAAACCATGTTCATGAAATCGAAGATTCAATATTATTAACATGACAATTTTCCCCAAATTGATCTATTAATCCAGCCCCAATCAAAATGCCAGCATACTCTTCTAAAGTAAAAGTTGCTGGGCGCCTGGGTGGTTCAGTCGGCTAAGCGTCCAACTTCAGCTCAGGTCACAATCTCACAGTTCGTGGGTTCGAGCCCCGCATTGGGCTCTGTGCTGACCGCTCAGAGCCTAGAGCCTGTTTCAGATTCTGTGTCTCCCTCTCTCTCTGACCCTCCCCCGTTCATGCTCTATCTCTCTCTGTCTCAAAAATAAATAAACATTAAAAAAAAATTTAAAGTAAAAGTTGCTGAGTGCCCATTTTGGCAGCACATACACTAAAATTGGAACAATACAGTGAACTTTAGCATGGCCTCTGCACAAAGATGCCATGCAAATTTGTGAAGCGTTCCATAATAAAAAGAAAAATTGCTGGAAACACATATGGAAACATGTAGGAGCTAGAGTAACCAAACAATGCTGAAACAAGAGAACAAAGTTAAAAACGACCCTGGTGTATGTGATTTCAGGATTTGCTATAAAGACTAAAGCAAGACAATGTGGCATACTACAATGATGGACACATAGATCTGATCTTGTAACAGAAAAGAGAGTCCAGAAAGAAATCCATGCCTATACAGGCGATTTTTTTTTTTAATTTTTTTTTTCAACGTTTATTTATTTTTGGGACAGAGAGAGACAGAGCATGAACGGGGGAGGGGCAGAGAGAGAGGGAGACACAGAATCGGAAACAGGCTCCAGGCTCTGAGCCATCAGCCCAGAGCCTGACGCGGGGCTCAAACTCACGGACCGCGAGATCGTGACCTGGCTGAAGTCGGACGCTTAACCGACTGCGCCACCCAGGCGCCCCTACAGGCGATTTTTGATGGAGGTGCAAAAGGAAAATCAATGGGGAAACTAACTTTTTGACAAATAATAGGTATACATATCAAAAAAGTGAACCTCGGGGCACATGGCTGGCTTGGTTGGTAGAGCAGAAGACTCTTGACTTGGGGTTGCGAGTTCTAGTCCCCACATTGGAAGTAGAGATTACTTAAAAATAAAATTAAAAAAAAAGTGAACTTCAAACTTAACCACATACCGTATTAAGTCAAAATGTCTCAGAGACCTATGTGTAAAACCTAAAATATATAAAACTTCTAGATGAAAACATACTAAGAAATTTTAGTGCTCTTTGATTAAGCAAAGATTTATCTGATAGAACACAAAAAACACAAACCAAAGAAAAAAGAATCAATAAATTTGACTTCAAAATTTAAAACTCTTCCTCTCAAAAGACACCTAATACTGGGGGGGCCTGACTAGCTCAGTCAGGAGAGCACGCAACTGGATCTCAGGGTCATGAGTTCTAGCCCCAGGTTGGCCATGGAGCCTGCTTAAAAAAAAGACTTAAGAACAGCAGCAGCCACAGATTAGGAGAAATGTAAACACACATATGAAACAGATTTGTATATAAAATATACATGATACTCTTGGGGCACCTGGGTGGCTCAGTCGGTTAACTATCTGACTTGTTTTAGCTCCATTCATGATCTCACGGTTTGGTTTTTGAGATTGAGATTGAGCCCCATGGTGGGCTCTGGGCTGACAGCACTTGCTTGGGATTCTCTCTCATTCTCTCTGTCTGCCGCTCCCCCACTTGTGCACATGTGTTTTCTCTCTCTCTCTCAAAATAAATAAACTTGAAAAGAATGAAATGTACTCAAATTGGTAGATAGAAGTTTTTTTAAAGACATTCACCGCACATTTATTATGCAATAGTTTAGCAGCAATGCACATAAAGGGTGATGAAAGCCAACTTTAAACTCATGCATTTTTTCAGGGGCGCCTGGGTGGCTCAGTCGGTTGAGCGTCCAACTTCGGCTCAGGTCATGATCTCACACTCCGTGAGTTCGAGCCCCGCATCGGGCTCTGTGCTGACAGCTCGGAGCCTGGAGCTGGTTTCAGATTCTGTGTCTCCCTCTCTTTCCCTGCCTCTCCCCTGCTCATGCTCTGTCTCTCTCTGTCTCAAAAATAAATAAAAATATTAAAAACTAAATAAATAAACTCATGCATTTTTTAAATAAAATTTTAATATGCATGCATTCAAATCTATGCTTTCTGGAGAAGTCTGATAAAGAAAACAGAGTTAAAATATTTTTAGTGGGAAAGTTCTGAAATATTTTTAAAGTTAAAGAAGTCTATTTTAAATCGGTCAAAGTTTTAAGTGAAGAAAAACTATTTTTGGTTTGCAAAGCTATTGAATATGCTAGAATAGTAGGCAAATTGACTTTAAAATTATAAATATATTAATCTCTACTGGCACAAGAACAGACACTCAGATCAATGGAACAGAACAGAGAACCCAGAAATGGACCCACAAACATATGGCCAACTAATCTTTGACAAAGCAGGAAAGAATATTCAGTGGAATAAAGACAGTCTCTTCAGCAAGTGGTACTGGGAAAACTGGACAGCGACATGCAGAAGAATGAACCTGGACCACTTTCTTACACCATACACAAAAATAAAATGGATGAAAAACCTCAAAGTACGACAGGAAGCCATCAAAATCCTCGAGCAGAAAGCAGGCAAAAACCTCTCTGATCTTGGCTGCAGCAACTTCTTACTCAATATGTCTCCGGAGGCAAGGGAAACAAAAGCAAACATGAACTACTGGGACCTCATCAAAATAAAGCTTCTGCACAGCGAAGGAAACAATCAGCAAAACTAAACGGCAACCGACAGAATGGGAGAAGATATTTGCAAATGACATACCACATAAAAGGTTAGTATCCAAAATCTATAAAGAACTTCTCAAACTCAACGCCCAAAAAACAAATCATGCAGTGAAGAAACGGGCAAAAGACATGAATAGACACTTCTCCAAAGAAGACATCCAGATGGCCAACCAACACATGAAAAAATGCTCAATATCATTCATCATCAGGGAAATACAAATCAACACCACAATGAGATACAACCTCACCTGTCAGAATGGCCAACATTAACAACTTAGGCAACAACAGATGTTGGCAATGATGCAGAGAAAAGATCTCTTTTGCACTGCTGATGGGAATGCAAACTGATGCAGCCACTCTGGAAAATAGTATGGAGGGTCCTCAAAAAATTAAAAACAGAACTACCCTACGACCCAGCAATTACACTACTAGGTATTTATCCAAGGGATACAGGTATGCTGTTTCAAAGGGGCACATGCACCCCAATGTTTATAGCAGTTCTATCAACAATAGCCAAAGTATGGAAAGAGCTCAAATGTCCATCAATGGATGGATAAAAAGATGCGGTGTATATATACATCACCCACATATATATACATATATATATGTATATATGTACATATATATATATATGCATATACACACACACACACACACAATGGAGTATTACTCAGCAATCAAAAAGAATGATATCTTACCATTTGCAACTACGTGGATGGAACTAGAGTGTATTATGCTAAGCAAAATTAGAGAAAGATAAATATCATATGAATTCACTCTTATGAGGACTTTAAGATACAAAACAGATGACAATAAGGGAAGGGAAATAAAAATAATATAAAAACAGGGAGGGGGACAAAACATAAGAGACTCTTAAATATGGAGAACAAACAGGGTTGTTGGAGGGGCTGTGGGAGGGGGGATGGGCTAAATGGGTAAGGGACATTAAGGAATCCACTCCTGAAATCAATGTTGTACTATATGCTAACTTGGATGTAAATTAAAAAGATAAATAAAAATTAAAAATAAAATAAATACATTAAATCTCTTAAGATAATCTTAAATCTCTGAGCATCTAATATCCACAGAGCACTGATCTTGTTCTATAACTGATCTTGTTCTAAGTCTGGTTTTCCATATAAGTATGGTATGTTTACTTGGGGGAAGTGGGTGGTTAAGGGAAGTATGGGCTGAATCTGGAGAAGAGGAAGAATAAAAGAAGTCTACTAAGGCAAAGAAGGGTTTACTTGTTTGTTTCTAATCCAGAATAATCTTTAAATCCAGCCAAAGTTATTTCAATTATGTTAATATTAGGAAATACTATCAAAATCATTTCACCCAGGCACTGAAGCTATTTGATGGGGTTTCAAGTGATGGCGGGGTTTGGAGGTGACAGCCAAGAAAGAATTCGTGAAGATGTTTTTGGTGCAAAAAATGTGATTTTATTAAAGCATGGGGACAGTACCCGTGGGCAGAAAGAGCTGCACTGGGGTTGTGAGGAGTGACTGATTATATACCTTCAGGTTGGGATGGGGTTAGGGACAGTGTTTTGGAAGCAAGGTTTCCAGGACCTTGAGGGGCTAGCTGTTGTTAGAAAAACATTTATTACTGTTAAGTAAAACCTCAGACATGAGACCCTTCAAATATATATAAGGAGCCATATGCTTGGAGTATAATTGCCAACATATACTTGGGGGGAAGGGGGTAAAGATAAAAGAGGTTTGCAAAGGAATTTCTATGTGTTTAAGAAGACTCACAGGATCCTAGGGGCAGGGGGCAGGATAATGTTAAGCAAGATTCCCTTTTATCCCCAGCAAAGTACCATCATTGAGGCAGCTGAGCTCCTAAAAGAAGGTCCCTCTGCCCGCTTCAAGGATTTGTCAGTGGGCCGTAAGCAATACGGGAATTTTTCATTTGCCTTTGTTTCCCACATCACCATGGCAAGCACTTGAAACCCCTTCATCTTGATGAGGGTGATATTAAGGCTCCAGGAAACGGAGTCTATAGGTTTCTGGAGATTAGACTATGGATAAGATTGTGTTTTCCTTGCAGTTTACTAAGTTATCTGTAAAATGAAGGAGGTTCCTGTCCTGCATGACTGTGATCAGTCAACCATTTGCTTTCCTTTCCTTTGGCCTTGGGTAGCCATGGGCATCTGAGGAGTATCACACATATCCCACCTTGGAGGGTGTGTGAGAGTATGTGTGTGCGCGCTGTTATGGCCCTCAGCTTGCCACACGCTCCCTCATCACTACAGACTCTGAACGTTCTGGAGGGTGGGGGATGGGGGGAGGGCAGGGCCCGCCTCTAGAAACCCACGGAATCAGTTCCCAGTGGCAGCTCTTTCCGCCCTGGTCTTGTTCCTTCCCACAGCCACGCCTCTGCCCCAGAAGTTCCTCTCGCCCGTAAAGCTCTCCTCCGTTCTTAGTACGGAAAGCCTACTTTCCCGGTCCACCTGCGCCCCTGAACTGATTCAGCTCGGATCCCTCGGTCCCTTACCCCCTACACACTTCATGTTTGCACCATCTCATTTTCACCTTTCCTGAGAGCCCGCGGTCTTGTGTCTCTCGGCCTCCGCGCTAACATTTCTAATTCGGTGGCTCGTAGGGGGCAAACCCCGGGCTCTGCAGCCGGATGGAGCTAACATCTCCCGCGCCAACCGACCAGCTCTCGCAGGCAGCTGACAAAACCAGCGGGACCCGGCTCCGGGCGGCCTCGCCCCTCCTTCCGGTCCCGGCGGCGCACGTGGTCACGTGGCTGGAGGGCGGCGACGCGCGCGGCGGGGAGGCTCAGCGCCAGGTGAGCGCGCCAGGTGGGGCGCGAGGCCGGTGGGGGTCCTGGGCGCCGGGCGGGATTCCCTGGTCCGGTCCCCTGGTCGGGTCCCCGCGACGGGCGTTGCGGGGGCGCGTGGTCAGGCAGGGCTGGTGGGAACGGCGGGTGGGGAGGACCCGGGACCCGGGCTCCGCAGATTCGTGCAAACCCCGGCAGGTTGTGTACAAGTTGGCCCACTGGCTGCCTTTTTTCCCCTAAACGCTAGTTTAATGGTCTCATCTCGTTAAAAAAAAAAAAAAAAAAAAAAAAGGAATAGGTTTGAAAGAATTTGTTTCTGCCTTTTCCCTCTCCTCCTTTATTATTTTTTCCTATTAGTATTGAGCCTTAAAAATACGTGTCCTGCACCAGAAAAAGGACGTCAGTAGAAATGACTGCGGAAATCCCAATAAAGTCTGTGGTTTAGTTAATTCCATGTGTCAATATTAACTTATTAATTTTGGTAAATGTTAACATTAGAGGAGTGTGAGCAAAGGGTATACAGGAGCTCTGCACTATCTTTGCAACTTACTGTAAATCTAAAATTATTTTCATAAAAAGTTTAAAAACATAATGCTGCAGTGTTGTGTAGCAGGCCATTGTTCACCAGGGAGGGCTCAAGTTAGTTCCTCTTTGCCAAGCCTGACAGGAATTGGGTGTCTGTTTGACCATTGTGTTTGCTAGGGCAAGTGTCAGGCTAGTGGGTGTGGATGCTTCTAGTCCAAGATTTCTGGGCAGGAGTCTGTTTCTTCATTTCGGTCTGTCACCGTTCTTTGGACAGGTCAGTGAGTTAAGGATACATCGAGCTACTGTAGGGGCGTGTGCAATACACATGTCAGGAAAAAGGACTATTAAAAAGGTACAGGGATGCCTGCCTGGGTCTTCTGTGAGAGCGGTCATGAGTTCAAGCCCCGTGTTGTGTGTGTAGATTACTTAAATAAATAAAAACTTAAAAATTAAAAGGTACAACACAGAGCTAGGAAAGCTCAGAGATCATGTCTGGCTCAGGGGTGTCAGGAGGGCTGCTGGGGGGAGTGGCTGTCATGAGCTGCGGGGGACTACAGAGGAGTCAGCGTTCCTGGCGTGGAGATGAGCACCAGCACACTTGAAGGTGACTGATTGCCCTGAGGAGGCCTGGGCACAGGTGCAGTCCTTTTTTTTTTAATGTTTACTTGTTTTTGAGAGAGACAGAGACAGAGTGCAAGCTGGGAAGGGGCAGAGAGAGAAGGAGACACAGAATCTGAAGCAGGCTCCAGGTTCTAAGCTGTCAACACAGAGCCCAATGTGGGGCCCAAACCCACAAACAGAGAGATCATGACCCAAGCTGAAGTCGGACGTTTGACTAACTGAGCCACCCAGGCACCCCGGTGCAGTCCTTCTTAATGGAAGCACAGAACATGTCCAGGAAGCAGTGACAGCTGACATGTGAAGTAAAAATGAGTCTCGTAGTTAACAGGGTGACACTTTATGGCATGGGAGCCATGGAATGTTTTAGGGCAAGAGGGGGGCATCTCTGGATCTGTGCTTGGGGCAGCAGTGTATAGGATTGCTTGGGGACTATTGGTTTCACCTGGAAGAGGTAATAAGAAATCCAGCCAGGGCTGTGAAGTTAATATCCAAAGGATATGGTTTCAGGAGATTTTGTGCGCCTAGACGTCTTGGCATCTGAAGGGATCAAGGAAAAGAGAAATCCCAAAGTTTTGGACCTGGGTGTTTTGGAGCATGGTTGAAACGTTTGCAGAAATAGAGGACTCAGGATGAGATAGATCTAGGGTGGGAGTGGGAGGGCAGTGAGTTTGTTTTTGAACAGCTGTGTGTTTTATTTATTTTTTTTTATTTTTTTAACGTTTATTTATTTTTGAGACAGAGAGAGACAGAGCATGAATGGGGGAGGGTCAGAGAGAGAGGGAGACACAGAATCTGAAACAGGCTCCAGGCTCAGAGCGGTCAGCACAGAGCCCGACGCGGGGCTCGAACTCACGGAGTGCGAGATCATGACCTGAGCTGAAGTCAGACGCTTAATTGACTGAGCCACCCAGGCGCCCCTGAACAGCTGTGTTTGAATTGCTGGCAGGATATCCAGCTGGAAATGTGTGTGTTTAATAGTGGAAGCCAAACATACAGAGCAGGACAGAAAGAGGAAAAGGAGCCCGAGCAGGCAGACATGGGGTGGTTCCTCATTCCTGTAGGGTTTGAGGGGCTAAGGTCAACCAGGGGCCTGGGTGTGGCAGATCAGTAGTGTCACAGCTTCTGCAAAGGTGGAGGAGACCCAGGAGCAAGACTAGATCTTGGATTCAGCAATTAGGAAGTCAGTGGTCCCTTTTCAGAGAGTTGTTTTAGTGCAGAAGTAGGAAGATTGCTCACTGTCTGTAATTGGTTCATCCTGTGGCCTTTCCCAAGCGACCAGAACACCGGGCCAGGAGCCAGAGATATGGCTTCTAGTTCTGGCTCTTCCACTACCTGTGTAATTTTGGGCCAGTCATGCATAGCTTTTACTAGCATAGAAAAATAAAACCAGAAGGACCCTTTTATTCCTAGCAACACTTAATAGTCCAAAGAACTAGTGTCCCATGGGGCACACACTGGGAAAAGATGATCCAGAACCATAATTTTAGAGTCCTAAAGAACCAAAACATCTTGTCCAATCCTCCCATTTAACAATGGGACTAATACTCCCAAACTCTAATTCAATAAACATTGACTTGAAATATATCATATCAACGGTTCCCAAAATAACCCTATAAAGTAGTAATGCTTAAACTCATTTTGGAGATTGGAAAACGCGCTCTGAGAAGTTAAATGACTTGCCCGAGATCACAGAGCAGCACGTGGTGGAGTGAAATTTGAACTCAGACCTCCTGAGTCAGAGCCTTCTCTGTCACACATCCTGCTGGGCCTCCCTGGTTGTCAACATTGAATATATTTAAAACTGTCTGAGTGGAACATTAGTAACTTCTAACATTTTCCCTTTCTTAGAAGAAATATGTTCTGAAAGTCATTTGGTTTATTAATGTTAAGTATATAAAAAAGGGGAGAGTATACAGCCACCAGTTCCCAAAGTT
Organism: Lynx canadensis; assembly: GCF_007474595.2. NCBI lineage: Eukaryota > Metazoa > Chordata > Mammalia > Carnivora > Felidae > Lynx > Lynx canadensis. Next base: position 136,183,193 of record NC_044303.2, on the reverse strand, counting down.
ACATTTTTTAAAACAGTAAGAGTATTGGATCATGGGAAAGCTCATTATGTTAACTGTGAATAGCAGAAAGGCTAGAAAGACCAGACCATGATACCTGAATTTATGTGGCACATTAAAAAATATTCTTAGCCACGCAGCCCAGCCACCAGAGCCTGCTGCTACCCAAGGCCCAGGTGATGCCTGCAACACATGCTGCTGGGCAGAGACAGCCATGGGGGCTGTGACCCCAGGCAAGTAGATGAGACAGGCCTGCACCGGAGAATGAGCTGGAGTGAGTGCCATGCTCTCATCCAAGGCTGCTCCAACAGACACCCTGTAGAATCTGCCAGGCCAGGCCCCACTCAGCAGCCTGGGCCCCTGTGTAGGCCAGGATCTGGGCTCCAGAGGATTGGGGGCTCTCCTATCCCAAGAGCCCACCCTGTCCCACCTCCTAGGAGCCCAGGGTCCTAGGACCAAGCCCCACCTGGGCTTTGTGGACAAGAATTCTGGTCACCCCACCCCTCCCTACTCCCAAAGCATGCTAACCCAGCACTGGATTGGGAGCTGGGCAGGGCTGGGGCATTTGGGTTTGGGGTTGGGGCTGGCCCCAGGACCACCATCCCCAGGAATGCTAAGACGCAGGCTCCAGGATGGACCATTGATGTACAATAAAGCTCAGATGACCTTTCCAAAAATTACATATATATTCTTAGCTAATCCTGTGATTGCTTACTCTTTCCTCTTACTACTTTTTTCCTTTGTGTTGACCAATTCCATTTTCTCCACTGGTGGCTGCCTAGCCCTGAGCATACCCCCCTTAAAGGTGTGAGAGTGCATTTATAAGCAGGAGTTTGCATTAGAGGTAAAACATAGCTCCTTAGGGATTATTTCCTGTCTATCTTGATGAATAAAAATAGAAACACTTACTTATTTAGGAAATAAACTTGTAAAGGAACAAAGATGATTTTATAAAAATTTGGGGGAAAAAAGATTTTTACTTTTAGTACTGTTTGATGTCATAAATGATAGAAACGTGGTTTATTCTGATGTAACGCTCATTCAGATTCTTCCAGTGACAGAAAGCAGTAGCTAAGAGTGTCACAGTGTCTCTGACATTAGGAGTCAGGATTCAGAATCTGGTTCAACCTCTCGTTAGCTAATTGTCTATATTTAATAACCCTATTGTCTTGAAAGGTGAAGATTAAATGGAATAATCTAAGAAAAACATTAAAATAGTGCCTAGCACACAGAAAAGAAGCAACAAGTGCTATTATTATATCATTGAAAAAGAAATTCTTGGGGCACCTGGGTGGCGCAGTCGGTTAAGCGTCCGACTTCAGCCAGGTCACAATCTCGCGGTCCGGGAGTTCGAGCCCCGCGTTGGGCTCTGGGCTGATGGCTCAGAGCCTGGAGCCTGTTTCTGATTCTGTGTCTCCCTCTCTCTCTGCCCCTCCCCCGTTCATGCTCTGTCTCTCTCTGTCCCAAACATAAATAAACGTTGAAAAAGAAAAAAAAGAAAAAAGAAATTCTTGCTGATTTAGAGCATCCAGTTTAATAATTTGCTTATCTAGGAGGATACAATTGATCAACACATTTCTCATCTTGTCCCCTAATGCAGTTAAAGGTCCCTTATTTTGTGTGTTTAAAAGTTTTTAAACCTATTATCGAGGCATAATTTACATATAAAATGCACCATTGTTAGAATGCTGAGTTTTGACAAACCATCACCCTAGTCAAAACCGAGACTTTTCTACCACCTCCCAAAAGTTCCTTCCTGCCCTCTGCAGTCAGCCTTCCACCCTAGGCAACCACTGATCTGTTGTCCGTTATATATTAGTTTCGCCAGGATTTCACAGAGGATGGGCTTCCTGTGTTAGCATAATGTCTCGCAGACTCATCCACGTTGTTACATGTATTAGAAATTCATTATTGCTGAATATATTCTGTTGTATCCACTTAACAATTTGTCTTTCTGTTGTACATCTGCGTTGTTTCCAGTTTGGAGCCCATTTGAGTAATGCTGTGAACAGTCATCCATACATCTTTGTGTGAACATATGTTTTCATTTCCCTTGGGTAAATATCAAAAATGCAATTGCTGGATCACTTGTTTAAAAGAAACTACCAAAATTTTCCACAGTGGCTGTATCATTTTATACTCCTGCCTACTATGTATGTCTATATCCGCAGCAATACTTAGAATTGACACTGGTATGTAACAGACTGTCATTGTAGTTTAAATCTACAATCCCCTGACAGCTACTGATGTTGAATGTCTTTCTATCCATTTACGTTCTTTTATGATGTTATGTCTTCGAATCTTTAAGGGCCTTGGCTTTCAAATACTGAAAGAATATGGTACTTTAAACCCTAAAAACAACAGAAACCTCTTCAACTATGTGTGTGTAGGGGGAGGGGGGTGGTTAAGTTTGTTTGTTTGTTTTGAGAGAGAGCTCATGAGAGCACATGGAAGGGGCAGAGAGAGAGGGAGAAAGAATCCCAAGCAGGCTCCACACTGTCAGCACAGAGCTTGATGCAGGGCTCAATCTCACAAACCGTGAGCCAAAATCAAGAGTTGGAGGCTTAGACGACTGAGCCACCAAGGTGCCCCATTTGTGTGGTTTTAATAGTGGAAGAATAAGAGAAACATCTCACTAAAAAATGCAAGTTTAAGATTTAATTATTTTTTTAAAGTCCTGGTAAGCAATTATTTAAATAGCAGGATATATTTAGAAGAGATGTCAGATGTATGTATGTATGTATGTATTTATGTATTTATTTATTTTTCTTTAATGAATCTTGGGGCACCTGGGTGGCTGAGTCTGTTAAGTGTCTGACTTCGGCTCAGGTCATGATCTCACAATTCGTGAGTTCGAGCCCTGTGTCAGGGCTCTGTGCTGACAGCTCAGAACCTGGAGCCTGCTTCAGATTCTTTGTCTTACTCCCTCTCTGTCCCTTCCCAACTCATGCTCTGTCTCTCTCTCAAAAATAAAGATGAAAAAAAAAACCAATAAAAAATGAATCTTGAGAAAAGGATGAGATATTTCTAAACAACTACAGCAAAACAGCTATTCTGAAATGCCTGGTGGTGAAAGTTCTTCCTGTACTACTGTGTACAAGAGAACAAGGCTGAGCATTTAAGGTGCTCTGCAGCCAACAGGTAGGTGCCTACAGTGGTCCTTCGTCTCCACATGGGGAGGGCTCAGGGGTGGTAATTTCTCTGTAAGGCATTTTTATCTGGAATGTTTTCCTCTGGGAAGAAGGGCAGGCAGTTAGCTTCCCAGTATTCAGGTTGGAGTCTTGCCGAGGTGACTATTTTTCTGCCCTACAGGAAGGGAATTTGTTTATTCCTTCATTCACCTTATTTAAAAAGTATTTATTGAGCTCTGATTACGTCTCAGATACTGTTTTCAGCATTGGGAATGCAGTGATGATCCCAGTGATGGACCTTACTTTCCACTTTGGGCCATCTTAAGCAGGTTTGGGCTCTGGCAGAGGAAAAGTTTTAGGTCGCTCGGCCTTTTGAGAGGCATCATAGGCAGGGCAGAATCACCTTTGGCTTTGCTAGGCTCCCACTTTTGTACTACCTCCTGCCTTTCATGGTGTGACTTGAAAAATGAGTAAAATATGGAGGGGTATGTTAGAAGGCCCTAAGTGCTAGGGGAAAAATAAATCAGGGAAGGAGGAGGAGGAGGAGTTTGCAATTTTAGATCTGGTATCAGTCACTGAGGTGTCACTGAAGGAAAGACCCATAGGAGGTGAGGAACCAGTTGAGCAACTGTCTGGGGAAGAGTGTTCCAGCCAGAGGGAACCCAGCTCTGTGCCAGGAACGCTGGGGAAGCCAGCCAGGGTGGCCAGCCTAGGAGGGCATGCAGTCAGAGGCGAGCCATCGAAAGGACTTTGACTTCTATGCTGTGTTGTGAAAACAGTGGAGGGCCTTGAACACACAGCCTGATAAAGAAAGAGAGGGGGAACTTCCTTCCCACCTATCATCGTCTCAGGTACAAAAACCCTGCTGTGTCTGCAGAAAAACAGAAGATGTTCCCATAGTACAGAGGGCTACAGGATAGGCTATAAGAGCCATGAGCACCTGAAGTGCACGCAAGGCCATGAAGGGACAGGGGCAGGGTGCTCTATGTACTCCCTGCAAGTTCCGTTTTGCAGGGATTCCCTGAATTTCACGTAGCTCCTAGGCTGGTGAAAACCAAACCCTTTCTCTTTCCTTGGCAAAGTCTGATTTGCTTTATCCTGATCAGTAGATTACTGGATTCAGTAAAAGGTTTTCCTGCTTCCTTACACTTCACTGCAGTCTTTGAAGTAAGAGGCTGATCATTTCCTACCTAAAAAGTCCTTAAATGTTAAACATCTTGAACCGGATTGCAAGAGATGTTTGTGTGCTGATGCATCACTGGGATAGTCGTGCCTGTATAATAGCGAAAGAAACTTTTCTCCCCTCGAAACCCCAACTTTATTATACTGATGGTTTTTAAATTGTTTCTCTTAACCACAGATACCCTGTTTTTCCTTATGTTAAATACGGCATCTGGCTGATGAGCAGGGTGGTGAGGCCGCCGAGTGAGGCAGAGGTGCCGACCTGGGAAACCGAGGACGATGACATGGCAGAAGGCGACTTAGGGTATGGCCTCGGGAGAAGGCCCAGCAGTATTTATGAAGTGCAAGTTTCACATCTGTCTACATCTAGAAAAAGATCGGATGGAAAGAACTTTAGCCCTCCCCCCTTTCCAGGAACGAGGGAAGAAAGAAGTGGTGCCATTTTTCAGTATTCCAGGTGTAAGAGCTCCCAAGATACACACCCTGAAGAGTCCAGCACTTCCCACCACAGACGACAAAGTAGCACTGGTAAGAATGCCTCGATCCCTCTCCCTCCTTCTTCTCCCCTATGGATTTCATCAGTGCCTTCACCCGTGCAACACATGACAATAGGTCACTGTAGTGGATTTTGAGAATTCATCTTTATTCACCTCTTGGGATTGGTGATAGTACAAAAGTAACTCATGTTTTCATTTCCAAGTATTGCACAAATTGTGAACTACAGTAGTTATTCTGCATTAATACAGATATGTTAGTGATATCAGTGATTACCTACCTTGCTTTTGTGGGTGTGTGATTTAGTGGTGTGCGTTATCTTTTTTTTTTTTTTTTTCTTATTCAAGTATTTATTTGGTACCTGTTAGGTGCCAGGGGCAGTTCTAGGCTCTGGGAACAACATTAGTGAACAAAATAGTCTCCATGTGACCGTTCACATTCTAGTAGAGGAGAGAAAAAATAAATCTCCCAGTAGTTAAATGCAGGCATAGTGAGTATCTGGAGGGGTAGGGGCATGCTATTTCAGGCAAGGATCAGGCCAGGGTCACCTCTCTAAGGAAGTGGCTTTTGAACACTGGAGTGAACTGATGCCCAAGCCTGGTACTTATCTGGGGAAGGAGTATTCCAGGCAGAACATGTATGCTTCTGGTTATTTTAGGAATGTCATGAAGTCCTCCCTCTAAAAATTAATCTTTTTTAAAAGTAACTTTTATACCCAATGTGGGGCTTGAACTCCTAACCCTGAGATCAAGCGTTGCATACTCCATTGACTGAGCCAGCCAGGTGCCCCTCAAAAAATGAATCATAATTTATCATAACCCAAAATCAATTATGCCATTTATTAAGGAAAGAACAAAATTCAGAATCACATTGTGATAGAATGTTACAACTCCAAAATGGTTGGGAGTCCAGGGGTGACTCCATGCCTACATGGTGGCACAGCTTTTATCTGGCTGAATCTTTTGTAATCCATGTTGTAAAACTTCCCCCACTAGAGTGGAACAGACACAAATTAGAACAACATGAAAATAATGTAAGAAACATGGTTTTAGATTTGCCAAAAGCATGTAGCAGATGGGGATTTTATCACCATCTTTCAGAATCCTTCTTGAAATTAGCGTGGGATTATTTATATATTATTCTTTTAATTCCTCATCACGTATAGAGGATGGGTTCTGCTTTGCAAGCAAGATGTTGAAAACAGTACATGATGCTAAAATACCTTTATAAAAATATGAGGAAACCACTGGGATATAAATATGTAACAGTAAAAGTATGAGCTCCTGTGTTGTTGGGTTACAGACTTTTATCTCAAATTAGCCTGATCCTAGGTAAGGATATTGTATTGGTTTCTTATTGCTAATAGGTCATTTCCAAGTCACCACAAATTTAATGCCTTAAAAATTTTAACACAAATTTATTATCTTACAGTTCTATAGGTCAGAAGTCCAAAATGGGTTTTACTGGGCTAAAACCAAGTTGTTGGCAAGGCTGCATTCCTTCTGGAGACTCTAGGGGAGAATCCATTCCTGTGCCTTTTCCAGCTTCTAGAGCTCACCTGCATTCCTTGGCCCATGGCCGCCATCCTCCATCTTCAAAGGCAGCAATGGCTGTTCAAGTCTTTCTCATACTGCTTCACCCTGACACTGACTCTCCTGCCTCCCTGTTTCACTTATAAGGACCCTTGTGAGTACAGTGGGGTCACCTGGATAATCCAGGTAATTAATTTAATCCAGTCCTTAATTTAATTACACCGAAAAGTCCCTTTTGCCATGTCTGTCCAGGTTCTGGGGATTAAGATGTGGGCATCTTTAGGGCCCTTGCTCTGCCTACCACAAGGATTACTACAACGCAACATGTCATTGCCAAACCAGTGTCACTTGTCCCTCCTTGGAGCCCCTGTCATCAGAGTAAAACCAAGATTTAGGTTTTGCGTTGGAAACCGCCATAGTGAAAGTTCAGAACAGCAAAGAAAAAAATTGTTTCGAGAAGTTTTTAATGTCCCTCAAAATACTCTAAAAAATCTTGTCTTCCTTTTACTTCTTCTTAATCTTCTTGCTTGTAATTTACCACTTTAATGTTTTTCTATTGCCAGTGAGACCACAATGAAAATGAAGCTCCTGGGAAGCTCAGTTTAATGTGTCAATTGATCACATTAAGGAGAGAATAATTGAAGTTACAGGAGACTTCTAGTCATTCTCCTTGGAAAGAAATTAAATTCAGGTTATTTCTTAGATATTCATATCACTGTATTGATCAAACTTAAGCCAAACACCAAAATTTATTTCACTCACCAACATTCATGTTTTTAAGTACTGTTTTGCATGTAATAATTAACCAATTCGTTAACAACAGTTTAGTAGAGACTCCTTTTTTTAAAGTCTTTTTATTCAAAAGTATGTGTCTTTTCATTTGTGAAATGTTTTAAGCTACCTATTTTTACCATTATTTGGTTTGTTACAGTTCTTTCCTCTTGGCACAAAGCTGCATTTGATATTTTATAAACAGGTGTGCTGTATTCTAGTTAAAGAATGTATTGAAGTGTTTTTTTTTCCCCCTTAATAGATTCTAATTCAGAATTGTCAAATGTCGAATTAAAGCAACGTCTTCATGATACTTTAGAGGTAAGTCCTGTGGCTTCTATAAAAATTCTCATGAGGCACTTGGGTGGCTCAGTCGGTTAAGTGTCTGACTTCAGCTCAGGTCATCATCTCACAGTTCATGAGTTCAAGCCCTGCGTCAGGCTCTGTGCTGACAGCTCAGAGCCTGGAGCTTGTGTTGGATTCTGTGTCTCCTCTCTCTGCCCCTCTCACACACTCTCTCAAAACTAAATAAACATTAAAAAAAAATTCTCATGAGAATATAGCCCACTGATGGATATTTTAAGTAATGCTAAAATTGTATGGAAGGCAATGTTGGCTTTCCACATATTCTGCATGAGCCACAGTGTAAAGCTCATAACTTTCAACTGGCCTCCTGTTTCTTATCCTCATCTCTCAAGAAAGCTTTTTACGTAAACATGCCCTCCAATTCACCTCTCACCCCTAATCTTTCATGACTTCTCTAATCTGCTCCTGGAGAGAACAGTTATAAACTTCCTTCCATCTGTCTTCCCTGTGCGTGAGGCTTGAAATAAGCTGACTTATTTTAACCTCTTTGAAATCAGAAGACCAGAGAGTATTCTAGGTGCTCTGAGGCCCTGCTGGCAGTAGGAATTTCTATGTGGGGTCCCTGTCTTTTGGGAAGGAGGAAGCCCATCTTAGTGTGTGTGTGTGTGTGTGTGTGTGTGTGTGTGTGTGTGTGTGTGACTTCTGGTGAAAGCTACCATTTTCGTTTTCTAGGGCTGCTGTAACAAAGCACCATAAATAGGTGGCTAAAACAACAGAGATTTGTTCTTAGTTCTAGAGGCTAGCAATCTGAAATCAAGATATAAGCTGGCCATGTTCCCTCTGGAAGGTCTAGAGGAGAATCCTTCTTTGCCTCTTCCTAGTTTCTGGAGGTTGCCCCTGACAATCTTCGCATTCCATGGCTCATAGCCACTTCACTCCAGTCTCTGCCTCTACTGTCACGTGGCCTTCTCCCCTTTGTGTCTGTGCCCACATTTCCCTCGTCTTAGGACACCAGTCATTGGATTGAGGCCTATATAATCCAGTATGACCTCATTTTAACCTGATTATATCTGCAAAAACCCTGTCTCCAAATAAGGTCACATTCATAGTACCAGGAGTTAGGATTTGGGCATATCTTTACTTGGTGGGGAGGACAGTTCAACCGATAATAGCTACTATAGCTTTGTGGATGATCATGTGCTTATTTTTGTGCTCTAAAGATTTTTTTCAGATTATTAGCTGTGTGGTCTAGAAGGATAAAAGCAAAAGATTTGGACTTTTAGTTACAACTGGATAGTAAGAGTCTCAGTGTAAAGACTGCCTGGGCCACTTATGAACAGTGGAGGAATTTCAAACCTCTTTTATAAGGCCAAAGTGCTTAGAGACAGTGCACACTGAGCTTACATGTAAACTGTCCACATTTGGGGTTGCACATCTTGCAGATGGGTAGACTAATCTTACTTCTCTCCTTAGGAGGTAGAAATTTTAAAAACTGAACTTGAGGCGTCTCAGAGACAACTTGAGGGTAAAGAAGAAGCACTGAAAATTCTTCAAAGCATGGTAAGAAGTTATTTTTAAATTTTTAGGTAGTATGGTTTTATCTTTTAAAACAAGAGCGTCTATGCTTAAAATAGCTTTTTTGAAGGCGTAGATTTTTTTAAAACTTTTACTGAGGTAAAATTTATATACCATAAATTTTCACTTGCTTTCAGCATACAATTTATCCTTACTGGAGTTGGATAACCATCTCTAATTAGACTAACCAGTCTAATTCTAGAACATTTCCCCAGTATTCCCCAGAAGGAACCTCTAATCCATTAGCAGTCCCTCCCCATTCCCATCCCCAACCTTAGACAACCAGTCATCTCACTGTCTTTTGGATTTGTCTTTTCTATTTCATATGAATGGAACGATACATGTGTCTGGATTCTTTTAGTTAACATGTTTTTGAGGCTCCTGCATGGTGTAGCACGTGTCAGTACTTTCTTCCTTTTTATTGCCTAATAATATTCCACTGTGTAGATATACATTTTGTGTATCCATTCACCAGTTAATGGGCACTTACATTGTTTCCTCTTTGGGGCTGTTATGAGTAACACTGCTCTATTTGTTCATGTACCAGTCTTTGTGTGGAAAGTTCATTCATTCATTCACTCTATTCATCAGGAGAGCTGAGCGAAGATCTGCTGACTTTTGAACTATCAAATTCTCCATAAAAGGTGGTCTCTGTGGAAATTCTCTGGTTTTCTACTGTCTTAGAATACAAATGTGAACCTTACTGTGCATAAAGGAGTGATGAGAAATTTAATGTATACTGGTATGATTTTTATTTTTCTTAGGCAATATTTGGCAAAGCCACAAGTCATACTCAAGTGATGCTTCAAAAAACTATGGAACAAAAGAGATCCTTGGAGAAGGTATTTGCCACTTTTAGTGTAGACTTGTTCAAACTACCAAGCTTTCAAATAGCATTTCCTTTAAAAACCACAAGACTAATGGATGTCTGTTTGTTGTGCTTTTTTATACAGTCCCGTCCCTTTTGGAACTTATAATCCAAAACATATTGTTACATGGGCAAACAATTAAGATTTCTTTTATTTCCTCATTTTAAGGTAGTAGGAAGCTTGACACTTACTATAAATTTTCTTTTCTTTTGCTCCTTCTCTGCTTGCTTGGCAGAGCCTGCCTCTTTCTGACCACCTCATTGTCATGAAAATAGTAGTAAGGAGTCACCTTGGAAGGTCTTGTTCTGTTCCTCCTGAACCCTCCCTCGATGGGAGTGTCCTGGGCTCACACTCCCAGGAATGGATTTTGCTTCTGGGTCTGTATAGGTTGGGGGTAGGGGTGATGAGGAATCTAGGTTCTGAGAAGCAAATTTTGAAGCTAAACAATGTGAAATTTTTCTCATAGTAAGTAAGCTTTGGCAAAGCTCTTCTTGAGTGCTAAAGAGGCATGTTGTACGTGTTTTTAAATGTCATAAACTCTTTTTGAATAATTACTCTTTAACCTATTTCTGTTAAATGATTAAATGATTTATTTCAGCTATTTACAATGTCCTGAAATGATTTATTTGTAGTAATTTTCCATGAAAAGTCCTATTTTCTTTCTATAGGAAATAAATGCCTTGCAATGGGAAATAGAATTTGATCAGAATAGATTTAAAAATATAGAAGAATCATGGACCCAAAAATATGACAGGTTTGTATATTTTTATTCTGTACTTTTTCTTTGGAAATTTCTAAAGTGTGTATAATTTATTTATGTACATTTTTATTGTTTTAATATTTAAATAATCTCTACTCCCAATGTGGAGCTTGAACTCATGACCACAAGATCAAGAGTTACATGCTCTTTCGATGGAGCCAGCCAGGCACCCCATAAAGTGTGTATAATTTAAATGTAGCTTAGGCTTTCTTTTCTCCTTCTCTGAGCTGTGAATATTATAAAATTCTTACTGCTTATCCACTTCACTGTTCCATATTTTTCTGTTAGTATTATCTTTTTATATAATATAAATAAACTATATTTTATTGGGCTTAATGCCCACAGTACGGTTTGAACTGACAACCCTGAGGTCAAGAGTTGCATGCACTCACTACCAACTGAGCCAGCCAGCCGGGTTCCCCTATAAACTGTATTTTAAAAAGCAATGTAAGGGGCACCTCGGTGGCTCATTCTGTTAAGCGTCCAACCCTTGATTGTGGCTTAGGTCATGATCTCACTGTTTGGGAGTTTGAGCCCCACATCAGGCTCTACGCTGTGAGACTGGAGATCCCGCTGCTTGGAATTCCTCCCCTCCCCGCCCCCCACCTCCACCCCTGCTCTGCTATTCTGCTCAAGCTTGCACGTGCTCTCTCTCACAAAATAAACTTAAAGAAAAAAAAAACTTTAGGGGCGCCTGTGTGGCTCAGTCAGTTAAGCATCTGACTTTGACTCAGGTCACGATCTCACACTTCATGAGTTCAAGCCCCGCATTGGGCTTTCTACTGTCAGCCCAGAGTCCACTTTGGATCCTTTGTCCGCCTCTCTCTCTACCCCTCTTCCGCTTGCACGGGCGTGCTCTCCCTCTCAAAATTAAATAAACATTAAAAATAAAAAGGGCACCTGGGTGGCTCAGCCAGTTAGGTGCACAATTTCTGTTCAGGTCATGATCTTGCAGTTTGTGGGTTCAAGCCCCACATCAGGCTCTATGCTGACAGCTCAGGGCCTGGAGCCTGGTTTGGATTCTGTGTCTCCCTCTCTCTCTGTTCCTCCCCAACTCATACTCTGTCTCTCTGTCTCTCTCTCTCAAAAATAAATGTTAAAAATAAAAATAAAAAAATTTCCATTTGCAACTACATGGATGGAACTGGAGGGTATTCTGCTAAGTGAAATTAGTCAAAGACAAATATCATATGACTTCACTCATATGAGGACTTTTAGAGACAAAACAGATGAACCTAAGGGAAGGGAAACAAAAATAATATAAAAACAGGGAGGGGGACAAAACAGAAGAGACTCATAAATATAGAGAACAAACAGAGGGTTACTGGAGGGGGGATGGGCTAAATGGGTAAGGGACATTAAAGAATCTACTCCTGAAATCATTGTTGCACTATATGCTAACTAATTTGGGTATAAATTAAAAAAAAAATAAAATTAAAAAAAATGCTAGGCAATAAAATAAAAAATAAAATAAATAAAATAAAATAAAATATAAAAAAAACTTGGGGTGCCTGGGTGGTTCAGTCGGTTAAGTGACCAACTTCAGCTCAGCTCATGATCTCATGGTTTGTGAATTTGAGCCCCATGTTGGGCTCTGTGCCTGGAGCCTGCTTCAGATTCTGTCTCCCCCTCTCTCTGTCCCTCTACTGCTCACATCCTGTCTCTGTCTCTCAAAAAAAAATGAATAAATGTTAAAAAAAATTTAAAAATAAATTAAAAAATAAAAAAACTCTGGGGCACCTGGATGGCTCGGTTGTTAAGCATCTGACTTTGGCTCAGGTCATGATCTCCTGGTTGGTGGGTTTGAGTCCCACATTAGGTGAGTTCTACCTCTCTGTCTCTGTCTTTCCTTGTGCCCCTCACTTATTTGCTCCCTCTCTCTCTCTCCCTCTCAAAAACAAAAACCAAAAACAACAACAACAAAAAATTTTAGGGGTGCCTGGGTGGCTCATTTGCTTAAGCATCTGACTCTTGGATTTGGCTAAGGTCATAATCTCACGGTTCATGGGTTCGAGCCCTGCCTGTGTCAGGCCCTCTCCTGATAGCATGGAGCCTGCTTGGGATCTCTCTCTCCCTTTATATCTGCCCCTCCCCAGCTTGCTCTCTCTTTCTCTCTCAAAAAATAAACATAAAAAAATAAAAAGTAATGTAAGAGCCATGTTTTCCAAGTTATTTTATCATTGGCATTTGTTTTTCATATATCTTTTAAGCAATTTTTATTAGTATGAATTTATTTAGTAACTTTATTTTTTAATTTTTTAAAATCTTTATTTTTGAGAGAGACAGCGACAGAGCATGAGCAGGGGAGGAACAGAGAGAGAAGGAGACACAGAATCATAAATAGGCCCCAGGCTCTGAGCTGTTAGCACAGAGCCCGACGCAGGGCTCGAACCCACGAGCTGCAAGATCACAACCCGAGCCGAAGTCAGACGCTTAACTGACTGAGCCACAGGCGCCTCTATTTAGTAACTTTAAATTATAACATATACATAAAGTCAGTCACTGATAAACTGATTTGGTATCTGGGATTATAGATGGCTTTAATACCTAATTTTTAATTTATTATTAACTTTTAGTCTGAGATAACATGTATAGAAAATTTGCAAGAATAGTACAAAGAAATCCTGTATATCTTCAAGATTCTCCAAAGTAGAACTCTTTACCACATTTGCTTTAACATTCTGTCTTCTTTATAGTTACATATGTGGATACAGATAGATATCTGAGCCATTTAAGAGTAAGTTGCATATAGGCCTCATTATTCTAAATACTTCAGTTTGTGTTTTTTAAAAAGGGACATACTCGGGCGCTTGGGTAGCTCAGTCGTTTAAGCGTCTGACTCTTGATGTCAGGTGGGGTCATGACCTCCCAGTTCGTGAGTTTGAGTCCTTTGTCGGGCTCTGTGCTGATTGCTGGGAGCCTGCTTGAGATCCTCTCTCTCCATCTCTCTCTGCCCTTTCCCTGCCCATGTTCTCTCTCTCAAAATAACTTAAAGAAATAAATAACAATTAAAAGGGACATAACTCTGTCATAACCATAGTAAAACGATCAAAATTAAGACATTAACCTAATACTCTATTTTTTTTAAAGTTTGAGAGAGACAGAGAGAGTGAGGGAGGGGCAGAGAGAGAGAGAATCCCAAGTAGGCTCTGTGCTGCCAGCACAGAGCCCGATGGAGGGGTCTGAATCCACGAAGCCCTGAGATCATGACCTGAGCTGAAACCAAGAGTCAGAGGTTCAACTGACTGAGCCACTCAGGTGCCTCCTAATATTCTTGTTTAACCTACAGTCCTTATTTAGTTTTGCTAATTATCCTAGTAATACATACCCTTATATCAAAAGAAAAAAAATTCCTGTGTTCTAGGATCCAGTCCAGAATCACGCATTGCATTTGGTTGTCATATCTAAACTTCCGTCCCCTTTAATCTGAAACAGCTATGAGGAGTAAGGAGGGCGAAGGAAGGGGAAAACATCTGGAACATTTATGAGTGCTTCTTTGTCCTTGACATTTTTTGAGGAGGACAGGGTGGTTATAGAATATACTACATTGGAGATGTCTGGTGTTTCTGAATTCGATTCAGGTTATGCATTTGGGGCACTATTACTACTGAAACAATGTGTTATTAGTGCATCATATCACGGAGCCTGCAATGTGGATTTGTCCCGTTCCTCGCATGTGAATATTGACTATTTGGTTAAGGGGTGGTATCTGCCCTCATTTTCCACTATAAAGCCATTATTTTCCCCCTTCTGGTTAGTAAGCATCTTGTGGGGAGATGCTGTGAGATTATGTGATTAATCGGATTTTCACCCACTAGTTTTACATCCACTGCTTATTCTGCCTGAAGCAGTCATTACTATGACGGTTGCCAAATGGTAATTTTCTAATTCTGTTATTCCTTCTATATTCATTTGCTGGCATTTTAAGAGCTTTTTTCCTCCCCCATTTGTTTATACCAAAATGGATTCATGAATTCTTGCATTATTCAATGGGTTACTATCATAATTTCTTTTTTGCATACAGTTTTCCAACTTCAGTCAATGGGAGCCCCTTCAAGCTGGCTCCTGTGGCTTTCTGACACCTCCCTGTTATTGTTGGAGCACTTTCTTGCTTTCTGGTACAAGAGGTAATAGGCCACTATGCTTACAATATTGGCATCTTTCCAAGGATTCCTGGTTCCTTTTAGCGGGGAATGGTGTTTAGAAATCAAGATCTTAGTGCTAGGTGTGCTTATGGCTACTGGAAGTCATTGCTAAGAGGTCCTCTGAGAGGACGACTGGAAATGCACACGCACACACTGACATATACATCTACCTCTTCATCGCTCTCTGTTCAGAACCCTTGAGTTCACACCCATATCTTCAATTGCAACCCACCACCATAGGGTGCATTTGAGCCTTGCTCATTTCCATATTTGTAACTTCCAGTGAGAAACCTGGCTCTTTTCACCCAATGTTTACTTATTTGTTGTCATAGAATATGCAGAAAGTAGCTTTAGAATTGCTAATACACACCATTGCAAAATCAAACCTACTAACTAGAGTTCAATATTTGTTTGCAGTTTTGTTTCTCACCTGAGGGGATCCAGTCAAAACAAGTGTTCAAAACTGACTTTAGTTTTTTTTCTCTTTCTGTGGTTATACAATTCATTTAAGTTCATTTGTTTTTATCTATATTCTGTTTTAGAGTTGTTTCGTCATCCTTGTTGATTTATTTATTCGTCTGATCTATTTTTGATCTTATAAAACACTGACATGCTTCCAAAAGTCAGAACTATTCTGAGGTATACTCAGAAATGTCATTCTCCCACCAGGGCCCCTACCCCATTCCCAACCTGCCATCTTTCCTTCCCCTCACTATCTATATAGATAACCAGTTACTGTTTTCTGATTTATCATTCCTCTGTTTCTGTTTGCACAAATTGGCAGATATGTTTGTTTTCTTATTTCTCCTTCTTTCTTACACCAAAGAACAGCTGACTGTACATATTCTTTTGCACTGTTTTTCCTTTTTTTTTTTTTTTTTTTTTTTTTTATTTTTTTCAACGTTTATTTATTTTTGGGACAGAGAGAGACAGAGCATGAACGGGGGAGGGGCAGAGAGAGAGGGAGACACAGAATCGGAAACAGGCTCCAGGCTCTGAGCCATCAGCCCAGAGCCCGACGCGGGGCTCGAACTCACGGACCGCGAGATCGTGACCTGGCTGAAGTCGAACGCTTAACCGACTGCGCCACCCAGGCGCCCCCTGTTTTTCCTTTTTAACAATATATCCAGGAAACCAATCCATTGTGTGGATGTGCCATAGTGTACTCAACTATTCTCCCATATATAGGCACTTAGATTGTTTCCAGTATCTTGCGGTTGTAAACAGTGCTGCAGTAAACAGCTTTGACATACATATTTTTGTGTTGTTGGGAGATGTACTTCTGATGTAAATTCTTAGAATTGCTGGGTCAAAAGTTCAATTCATATGTAGATTTATTAGATGTTATCAAATTCTTGTCTGTAAGGTTTGTACCACTTTGCATTCCTACTAGCAATGCATAAAAGTGCCTCCTCAAGAGAAAGTCATAAATCTTAACTTATGCCAATTTAATAGTGTTGTCTTGGTTTTTGTATTTTGTTTTCGTGGCACAGAATCCAGAAAATTCTGATTCAAACACCCAGATTTGCACCTGTCAGTAGACTGCCTTTTAGGATATTCTTCAATTAAGCAGAACTAGCAAAAGAGGTTTTATTATGAAGTCTGCACAAAAAGAGAGTGAACCAGACAGCAAAGCATGAGCAGGAGAGGGGCAGAGAGAGGGGGAGAGAATCCCAAGCAGGCTCAGCACTGCCTGCGCAGAACCTGATGCAGGGCCCAATCTCAAGAACTGTGAGATCATGACCTGAGCCGAAATCACGAGTCAGACACTCAGCTGAACCACCTAGGCGCCCCTAAATTTTTATTTTAAGTAGGTTCCACACCAAATGTGAGGCTTGAACTCATGACCCTGAGATCAAGAGTCGCATGCTCTACTGAGCCAGCAGCCCCCCTCCTTATTTTTATTTTTTAATTTGAGATACTTCTGATTCTTTCTCAGATGAGTATACAGAAGGGTTAAGAGTATGTCCAGAATCTTACCACGCTCTAAATTGTTTTTGTTTTGTGACACATATAAGTTCTAGCTTGTTTTGAAGTAGGAAAAATTTTATCTGGGTTTTTGTTTTCTGATTATGGGATACAAATATTCTCATTCAACAATGAAATGTTAGGGGTGCCTGGGTGGCTCAGTTGGTTGAGCGTCCGACTTCAGCTCAGGTCATGATCTCAGTCCATGAGTTCGAGCCCTGCGTCGGGCTCTGTGCTGACAGCTCAGAGCCTGGAGCCTGCTTCGGATTCTGTGTCTCCCTCTCTCTCTGCCCCTCCCCTGCTCATGCTCTGTCTCTCCCTGTCTCAAAGATAAATAAAAACATCAAAAAATTTAAAACAACAAAAACAATGAAATGTTAATGTTTTAGTTATTTGGAGAGTACTTTTTTTCCAGGCTAAACTGTGAAAATGCAGTCCTCAAGGAAACTCTGAATGTGAAAACAGAAGAAATTAAAATGCTGAAGTCGGAAAATGCACGTAAGTGAAGAGCGTTATTTTGATGATTGCTTAAGAATATGTTAAAATATCAGTTTTAGTGTCCTATGTTAAGAACATACGTAT
Organism: Lynx canadensis; assembly: GCF_007474595.2. Lineage (NCBI taxonomy): Eukaryota > Metazoa > Chordata > Mammalia > Carnivora > Felidae > Lynx > Lynx canadensis. Next base: position 136,165,880 of record NC_044303.2, on the reverse strand, counting down.
CAATAGACAAAGTGCTATTATTTAGAAGTAACGTACTTCCAAGAAATGCATCATTACGTTTTTTTTAATGAAAAAATTCTAAGATGAAATTCACATATCAAAATTAACCATTCAAAAGTAAATAATTCATAACACTCACAATGTTGCGCAATTATCTAGTTCCAAAAGATTTTCATCACTCCAAAGTAAAACTCTGTATCCAGTAAGCATTTCTCCCCATTCTCCCGTTATCCTTTTGTTTTTCTACTCAGTGTAAAACAAAATGGTAGAGCACCTCATATTTGAGAAACCTAAGTACATGTTTTTTGGGGGGGACATTAGTAGGAATGTATTCTAATAGTATTAAGGCTAATACTAGCACTCTTGTTTTTTCAAGATACTGACTGACTACAGACTTGAAAGTTTTTACCTATATGTGTGTACACACACACCCCTTATGTAATAAGTCACCTTATGACAAAAGTTAATAAAAGAATATTAAGATATCTTAAGAATATATTTCTTAAGTTTATTAACTTATTTTGAGAGAGAGAGAGAGAGAGGCAGAGAGAGTGAATCCCAGGCAGGCTCTGCAATGTCAGTGCACACCCCAAGGTGGGACTTGATCCCACGAACCATGAGATCATGACCTGAGCTGAAGTCGTACGCTTAACTGAGTGAGCCACCCAGGCGCCTCCAAGATGTTTTAAGAATATTAAGATGGCATCAACTTTTTATATAATTTTAAGAGATGTGTTGTTTTTTCCTTCTTAGCAGAAACTGTTTCAAAGTAGTGGCTTGAAGGAGACAAAGTTCTAAATCAGGTCATGGGCCTGAGAGGGGCACTTTCTGTAGTCTAGTAAGTGAATAGTGGCAGAGCTCCTGGGTGAGAACTGCACAGAGAAAATGGTGCTTCTCCATACCTGTGATTAGAGCAGATGGGAGATTTCACCCGTGTTAGGTTAGTTCAGGAAAGCAGCAGCCTATAACCACATCCACTCCCTCTCTACCACCTCACTCTGCAACAAGTCGGGGAGAAGTCATGATTTTCTGTTCCAGGATATAGTAGGACCGCTCTTGTTATAAATGGTTGAGAACTTGTGAAAACTCATAATAGAAGTCTAATAGAGTTTGGATAGCTGGTCCATTTGACATGAATGCATGAGCTCTCACCATCTGGTGGTCTCAAGATCTAGCAAGTGCAAATAATTTGCATTTGTATGTTCTTTGAAAATCCTACAAATTTTCTTTGAGCAAATGAAGACCAGACTTTGGACACTTCCACATTAAATACAGTAACATTTCATCTAATGTTAAGTATCTGTCATCTCGTTTGATACCCACTATTTTATCAGATTTTCTGGCTGTGCTGTTCTGGTAGGCAATGTCTACATATGCACTGCTTGTAAGAAGTGAGTGTATGATGTTGGTGTAACCAGTAGCTTAGGTGAGGCCGGAGTCAGACTGCATAACTAACACTCTCTTCTTTGGCCCTTCCTAGTTTTAAATCGACAGTATTTGGAGGCCCTCGCCATGCTGGAGATCAAACAGCAGATGGCAGCTCAGGAACACAAGTGCCGTGATAAATGTGGTTTTACAGAGGTTTCAGGTCTTGAGGTAGGTAGGCAGGTATGAAAGATGAACAAGAGGGAGATTTTCTACTTTCCTTTTCCCCGTCACCGTCTGCGACATGTTCTAGAATAGCACTATACTTAGCAATTTGAGACTGAGGGTAAGAGAGGCCCATTGGTTTCCCCAGGACAGTGCCTCAACCTTACTGGTACCATGCATTACATTCTGGTACACTAGGACATGTGCTGGCCACTTCCTGCCCCATTTCTTATTTTTATAGTTTTAGCATAAGCTGTGTTAGCTGTGTCTCACATGACACAATCACAAGTATTTTTTTAGAAATGGAGGGATGATTATTTTCCTGACATATTAAAATTCATTCATCATTTTTAAGCATGCACCTCTCCCTGGTGGGAGCTGGCAGGAGTAAATGCTGGGCAGCCAGGCTAAGCTCATTCACAAATCGACAAGGTAGATTTTAATATTACTTCAAGTTCCTGGCAAGGATTCAGAACATAGAAACTGGTGCCAATTTAGAAGTTTTGGAAAAAGAAAAGAAGCAAGGTAGAACTCCTTTATGGATTTGTTCCAAGTAGTAACATTCTTTCCTCATTTGTGGTTGGATCCTGAAATCTGCCTGTCAGTTTTCTTCTATTTTTGTTTCTCTTTCCAATTTCTTTGAATTGCATGCTCGAATATAAATGTGCATGTGTGTAAGTGCCCTTGCGTTTGTGTGCAGCTAGGTAGTGCGACCCTCAGTAATGGGAGTAATGTTTTCGGGTTTAAAGCTTGCTGTCCTCGGAGCCTGCCTTTGCCATGGTCCCGGAGGGAGTCCCTGTGCTTGTGCCAAAATGGCGGCATCGGCTCGGAAAATGCTTCTTAAGCTCAAACAGGAGGTAAGTACCATATTATCAAAACACTAAAAGCTTTTTTTTTCTCTATTAATAGAAGGGAAATATCTGCAATAATTAGCTTCCTTTTAGCAGTCACTGGCTGTGGAACTTTTATGTGATAGAATTACTTAGGCTTACTTTCATGTGATAGAATTAACGTACAAACTGGATTTTATTTACATGGTTCCAAAATACAAATAGTACTTGGCATGATACTATGGCAACATAAAGTTGTTTGCCTAAGTTTATAGTTAACATTTCCTAAGTTTATGTTTCTTTTCTCTATAAATGGTCCCCAAATTACTCTATTTATAATTAGAGGAAAAAGCTCATGCTTAAAATCACTAGGATCCACAACACTGATAAATGGGGAGATTAACATGAAGCTTAGCAGAAAAACAGCAAGGTATACTGAAGGGACCTTTGTACCAGCCAGACCTAGGTTTGAGTCGTAGCTCTAGTATTTTCTACGTGTGTGGGTTTGGACACATATGTTAAAACAGAAAATAATAACTAGTTATTGGGCTGTTTTGCGGAAATAGAAGAGGCAGACATTTAATGTTTAGCACTGCACCATGCAGGTGCTGGCACTTAAATGACAGCTGCCATTATAGTTAATTATAATAACAAATACAAACATGGACCATAATTTTAAAAATATTTTACCTTTATTGAAGGTATGGAATTTCAAGTCTTCAGACATAGGAAAAATAACAGCTAAAAATTAGCAGTTCATTAAGACAAGCATAAGATTACAAAGATCAGTCAGGGTCAGTTATGGCACATATCTAAAAGGTGACATTCATAATTATTTTCAGTGATACTGTCTAGACTGGCCCAAGGCAGAATGGAAATGCAGCCTTTGGCATCCTCCCTTCTTACTTGTTGGGCAGGACACACACAAGGCCTTTCTGTGGTAATGAGGTAAGGTCCAAGAAGTGGATTAACAAGGAATGATCGGGCACCAGGAAGGAAATTTCTGGTAATCTAGTTCAGAGTGGGCAGCTACTGTAGAGGGGAATCAGCAAGTACTGATTAGTTTAAGCACATGAAATAGATCAGGCTGACAGATACATGCTAGGCAGGAGACTACATTTGCTAATGTTACTCAGCATTCAGGCAAGAATTGTTCTGGTTTTGCATATGACACCTGTCAAACTTTCTTTCAAAACTAGTTGGGACTTTTGCAGAAGAGTAAAGAAGAAGCTTACATAATGGCAGATGCATTCAGAATTGCATTTGAGCAACAATTAATGAGGAAAAATGACCAGGCACTAAGATTGACACAAATGGATAAAATGTGTAAAAAAGCAACAAAATGGATAAATTGGAAGCACCTTAAGGAGGATGGTAAATATGAATTATAATGGCAATAATCAGGTACAATTTTAGTTGTTTTTGATTATAATCAAAGTTGATTATGCACCGTTAAATGAAAGGAGAATATAATTAAAGTATCACAGTTGTGATTTATTACAAAATGTAGCAACTATGGGAAGAAAGGGGGTCACTGGACGTTACATATGCAGAAGAAATATTGGGATCACCAAAACCATAAAACAGTAGAATCTTTCCTACTACTCAACTATCTCATTTAAGCTACTTAAAAAAAAAAATTGTTCACTTATTTTGAGAGTGTGTGTGCACACTAGTTAGGGAGGGAGGCAGAGAGAAAGAGAGAGAGGGATAATCCCCAGCAGGCTCCAAGCTGTCAGCACAGAGCCGGACACAAGGCCTAATCTCAAGAATAGTGAGATCATGACCTGAGCTGAAATCATGAGTCAGATGCCATGGGGTGCCTGGGTGGTTCAGTCTGTTAAGTGCTGACTTTGGTCATGACCTCACTGTTCATGGGTTCGAGCCCTGTGTTGGGCTCTGTGCTGACAGCTCGAAGGCTGGAGCCTGCCTCAGATTCTGTGTCTCCCTCTCTCTCAGCCCCTCCCCTGCTCGTGTTCTGTCTCTCTCTCAAAGATAATTAAAAAAAAAAAAAAAAAAAGACCCTTAACTGACTGAGCCACCCAGGTGCCCTCAACTATCTCATTTAAATAAGAACATGTTTAGTGGGGAAAGTTTATGAGTGCTAGGTGATTAAAGGTAAACTGCCTAGATGTCATAATGAAAATAGTGAAACTCAGGTGTCTGGGTAGCTCAGTTAAGCGTCTAACTTCGGCTCAGGTCATGAGCTCACAGCTTGTGAGTTTGAGACCAGCATCTAGCTCTGTGCTGACAGTTTGGAGCCTGGAGCCTGCTTCGGATTCTGTGTCTCCCTCCCTCCCTGCCCCTTCCCTGCTCATGCTCCATCTGTCTCTCAAAATATAAACATTAAAAAAATTTTTAAAAAAATAGTGAAACCCAAACATTAAGTATGTCTAATTAAACTTTGCTGAAATGTATGATTCTAAAAGGAGATGGAGGAGTAGAGGAAAAATCTTAAGTTGGAAATATTAATAAAATACTTTTAGAAAAATGAAACAAGGGTTAGGTTTTTTTCACAAACCTATCAAAAGTTAATGGCCATTTTTCAGTATTGTACTGGTGTGAACAAAATATATAAAAATGGAATAACAGAATAAAAATGACAGTTGGAAGTAGATCATCCAATAAAATCAAAGTAGCTGTTATTTTTTAGAAGTTTTAGTTTCTCTAAATGTTCAGTATCAGTTTTTATTCATCAGTATTATTCAGTGCAACTCACATTGCTTCAATTTAAAATTCCAACTTGTAATCTTTTATTAGTCAAGAAAGATTATATAATTTGTAGGTTTAGATGTTTTAATATTGAAATTCTGAGATGACTATATTTCTAAATATTTTCTAATATGTCAAAACCAATAATCCTAATTCCAATCTTTCTTGTGTTCAGATGAACTTTGGAAATATGAGTCTTAGAATATTAAAAATGAAACTTTTAATAAGATACCTATTTTTAATTTTTTTCTCAAGTAGTACATATTCCTAATATACAGGTCAAGTGATGTGAAAATAAAATAAAATATAGGGAAAGTATAAATAGAGGGAAAATAAAATATAGGGAAATAAAAAAGGAAGCAATAAACAAGAACTATGAAAGTAGATAGAAGCAGATCATAAGACTTCTGTATTTAGACTTTATCAGGTGGAAGTCAGGGCAACACAGGAAATCCTAACTCTCAACACTGACTCTTAAGGAGGCATTCCACACTATCCTGAAATTAATTTCTAAAATGGTTTTCTGACATGAGACTTACAACAAAAATCCCTGAGCTGGCTAATGTAATGTCTAAATCCCCAATAATCATTTATGATAAATATAAAATCAGCATTTATATGGCTGTTATCTATAATAATCCCTTGATAAAGGCCAAAGGTATAACCTTAGTGTCCAACTCAATGTAGGTGATTCTGCCAGGCAAATATGCAAACACAGTCCATATACTTAGTCTTTTAGGAATTGATGGAAAATGTTAATATCTAGTTCTTCAAGGACCACAAATGTGTAGGTCCTAAGCTAAGCCCTTGATAGGAGCTGGACTGCCGAATTTTCAAAGGTGTTCTCTTTAAGCACAACCTTGGTGTTCTGTGATGTGAACTGAAGGCAAATCCCTTTGGAAATGTAATTTAATTGCTTGTTTGTTTTGATGGAAGATGAGAAGAAGAGTTATGGGAGAAAGAAAACGAAGGGGAAGGCATGGTTAGAACAATCTTATGAAAGCCTGCCACATTCTGTCATCTGCACAGAAGACCACCCACTGTGTGCATGGAAGTTAGCCAAAAAGGTAGTGCTAGACAGACAAAATGGGTTTTTCCTAAGAGGTAGATTAATATTCATTTCAGCACTTGAATACATACTCATTTTATATTCTAGAACGACTGCCTTTCTTAGCTAATGACAAACTTGAAAAACTTTTCCATTAAAAATATGATTTAATAGATATAGCTCCTGCTTTGTTTTCCATTAAGGCCCTGAAGAGACTGGAAGCAGAATTTAAAATAACTGATTCATCTCCAAAAGGCCTGTACAAGTCCATACAAGTGTCAGTAGCTCTTTGTCAGTTTCCTTTTTTTAATGTTTATTTATTTCTGAGACAGAGACAGAGTATGAGTGGGGGAGGGGCAGAGAGAAAGGGAGACACAGAATCTGAAGCAGGCTCCAGGCTCTGAGCTGTCAGTGCAGAACCCGACGCAGGGCTTGAACTCACAGACTGTGAGATCATGACCTGAGCCGAAGTTGGAAGCTCAACCGACTGAGCCACTCAGGTGCCCCTACTCTTTGTCAGTTTCTTAGTGACAAGACTGATTCATTTTATTTACGAATTTCAGTAATCTGAAGAGGGACAGGATGTTGCCATAGGTCAGTTTCTTGTATGTGGTTAACATCTTAGAAGACATTAACTTTTCTTGTTGATATGGCAGCTTAGACGAGTTCTGAGAGATAGGTTATGGCATATTTCTTTTTTTTAAGACTACAAATAGAGATGCAGATTCATTCACTCATCAAAGCTAATGAGCACATCAACTTGTCTGGCTTTTCTCCTTTTGTGGAAGTTGCTTGAGGAAGAGGTCAGTGAGTGAGCCCTGGTAGCTGTGGTTTATCAGGATTGGGTGGAAAGGGAATTGTCTTTTATCTGTTCTCAGTTTTCCATTAGACCATTTGCAGAGCATTCCAAAGGCATTCTTGATGTTTTCTTTGTATAAATCCACAATTTTGGTACCTTCTGCTATAAAACTGCATCCTTTCTATAAAGAACATCATCAGTGTACACATTTCAAGATGTGGACTTTTAAACATTAGGTCAGTACCTGGGCTACATGTTTTGTTTTTTTTTTTTAATTGTGTTAAAATATACATAAATTTACCATTTTAACCATTTTTAACTTTAAGTAGACTTCATGCCCAGCATAGGACTTGAACTCATGGCTATGAGATCAAGACCTGAGCTGAGACCATGGCACCCAGGCATCCCCCATTTTAACCATATTTAAATAACATTAACTTCATTCACATTGTTGTGTACCCATCAAGACCATCCATCTTCAGAACTTTTTCATCTTTCCAAACAGAAACTATCCATTAAACACTAACTGTCCACTCCCTTCTCCCAGCCCCTATGCTCTATTATTTAATGACACAGCAATCCTAAAGCATGGAGGCTATTATTCTCATTCAAGAAAAAAAGCACAGAGACCTTGTCCAAGGTCACTGAGTACGGGGCTAAATGAGGATTCAAGTCCAGGTCTTTCTTCTCTAATGCAGGATTTGCATGGTTTAGAGACCACTTGTGGCCTGCAGACATGTTTTGTTGGGTCTACATAGTGTTGTCAAATAATGTTGGTAAGTGGCTGACATTTAACACTGGAAGACTTCACACACACATCTGGATTGCTGCTTCCTCTGGAAGACTGAGATGATCTGGTAATGTGGGCTGCATGCTCTCTCGAGGGAAGCTATCGCTGGGAGCCAAGGAGTAGAGCGGCAGGCAGGGCATTGCTCTAGGTCCTTACGCTGTGACCCACTCAACCTCTGTTTGCCATCCTGCCTCTCAAGTCTGTGTTCTCTTCCCACTACACTGATGCCTAACTCACCAGACTTCTCCAGAAGAGAACCACCTCTTGACTGATTTACAAATGAATTAATCCTTGGTTAAGAATTACCTCTTTTCCTGGAAGTATATGAGTGAGGGTTTTTATGTTTCAGTTGATTTGCATGTTCAGTTTTAGGATTACCATCACAAGGAAGTAAGAAGACCTTAGGGCAGAAACTGTTGGGTATGCTCCCTTCAGAAAACAGTTCTAAGAAGACTGAAGACCAGGATAATCCTCAGGAAGTCTTTAAGATGCTAACAGAGTTGGTCAGTGTTTTGCTTTCTCTTGTTAGAAGTTGTGGTTAAGCTAATCTTTTTGTTTCCTATTAATTCAACTCTTTTTTTAAAAATTCCGTTCTTCAGTACTCTGTACTTGCCTTTTATGCCCTTTTCTCAGCTGAGGTACCATCCTCCAGTTTTGATCTTCATCTCCTTAAATTCCCTGCATGCTCTTCCCACTTCTCCCATCCATGTTCTTCCTGTACAAGTTTAAAGCTTCACCTCTGAAAAGAGGGGGCTCCCTGTAATTAACTGCAGGTACCTCTGTCATCTGCATTTACACATACAGTCCATGACAAGATCTTTTACTTAATTCAGGAATTTTTAAAATGTACAAGGCAACTTTCTCACACATTATATCTTGAATCATTATCCCTATTTCATATGACTAAACTAAAAGACTCATGCTATATGAACATACTTATCTATACAAGAGGGTTAAAGTCATTTATTCACATATAAATATATTTTAAAAATTTCACATATAAAGAACTTCAGCCTTCTCTTGCAGGGGTAATTACATGTTGATATTACACACACACACACACACACACACACACACACACACACCACGTGTATGTTTTTCCTCTCTCTTCAGATGACCTACAAAAGTTTCAGCAGAAGGAAACTTCTGTTCCTCCTTAAAAAAAAAAAAAAAAAAAAGTCCTCAGTAATGTGTAGCATAATACTTGGGTATCGCTAGATTAACTTATTTAATTAATGTATTTACATTGACTGACTTAACAGATTGAAGACAGAACATTCTGAGAAAAAGTCTGATTATAGTTCTATATGCTGTGATTTATTGACTAATTGGGATATTTTTATTTTTTGTCCAAGTAGTTGAATGACAAAGAAGAAGCTTTGGCTCATCAAAGAAAAGTTAGTTACATGCTTGCTCGGGCATTAGAAAAGAAAGACACCACCTCAAATGACAATAAGGAAAAAAATCTTGTGAAAGACAATTTTCCATTAAAAAATGCATGGGGGAAAGTTTCAGAATTCCCTGTACTGCATGATCCTGTGTTTTCAAGTGTTCACATTTTAAGTTCTGCGGGCTGTCTTTGTTCAATCCAGCACCCTCACAGAGATCAGCACTACACAAGAACTCTCAAAAGATCCTGTTCTTTGCCATCAAATATCATGTTTTGAAGATAAATCAGTTGAAATCAGACCTGAGAGCTGTTTATATTATGATACTTTAAAAAAGGACTGTACAAATGTTGCTACATCTTCAGAAGTTGTATGTTTTATGGGTATTTCTAAGTTTTAGAAGGTAGCTTAAATACTCAAATGTTTTCTACAAGAAATTTATTAATATTCTGTGTTGATGGATTTTATAAATTACATTAGTATGCTTTATTAAATTTTCAGTATTTGCCAACATCTTAAAAACAAGAAAGTGATTTCTGAGAAAAAAAAAGTTATTAAACTATTTTGATTGACTAAAGGGATCTTTGGCTTAAGCAACAATATAAATTAATGCTCTAAGAAATAACAATGCCTAGGAGTGGCTGCATGATAATTTTTGAAATACATGTATCTTGTTTTATTGCTATTTTTCAGGATTTTCATTTGCCAGAGAAAGGTTACAACTAGTAATTTCCTTAAGTTAACTTCAATAAAAAAGTTATCATGGTGGGACTTTGGCAGAAGTATATTCAAAGCATTGCTAGTTACCTTTATAGCTTCTTTTTTTGTTGTTGTGATGACACTTTGGAGCCAGAACTGTGCAGAATTCTAGCACTTACACCATTCTTTGGTTTTGATGCTGAATTTTAAGGTATTGCATAAAATCTTTAATACCTTCTGGGAATGTTGCTATATTAGTAATATCACAATTATGCCAAAGGAAATGCATTACACTGTCAGAAGTTTTAGAAGTTTTATAAAACTTTAGTTATGATCTCTAGTAAAAAAAAAAAAAAAAACAAAAGATATATGGCTACATTGAATACTACTTATAGATGAGGTAACAACAGGTAAAATGAAGTAACAATATAAAATAGAAACCATTTATAGTTGTGTTAAAGCAAGAACATTTAGTTGCCTTTAATAAATATTAGTAAAAGATGAACTTTGGCAAATAAATTTTGAAAAAAGGAGTAATGATGAGGAACTACTGTTACTAGACATTAAATTGCATTGTCCTGGTAGTAATATAAAGCTACATTATTTAAAATAGTGTGGTACCAACATGTCAATGGAATATGATAAAGAGTATACACAGAACTAATACATATAATAACTGAATATGAAATAAAAGGTAAGGAAAGCAAAGATTTGGGCATGTTCAATAATATCTAAGTGTAAAAAACAATAAAAGCTAGAAATGTTCTTTTTTAATGTGTGTATATGTGTATTATATAAAATGCAGATGCTTAAACTGCTAACATTTGGAATACTCCCCAAATGACAAAGAATCTAAATCAACAGTTCACAAAGAAGGATTATATATGGTAAGCAAATGTGAGGAACTATTCAACAACAGTAGACTTTTAAAAAAAGTAAATGATAATGAGATACCAAATTAGGAAAAATCACAAAGATTCTGTGAGTGCTAGAGATGATGAGGGGAAACAAATACATTCATACAGTGTTGATGACCGTGTATATTTGAGAACCTGCATTCAATTTTGGGGGCATATAACTCAGAAGTGAAATTGCTAGATCATATGAAAATGCCTTTAAAATTTTTTTAAGCAAAGACTACAGTTTGTCATAGCAGCTACACCACTTTACATTCCAACCAGTAGTACACAAGGGTCCTAATTTCTCCACATCCTCACCAACACTTATTACTTTCTATGATTTTTTTTTTTTTTTATATAGTAGTGATCCTAACGTGTATGAAGGGGTATGTCACCGTGGTTTTGACTTGCATTTCCCTAATGATTAGTGATGTTGAGCATCTTTTACATGCTTATTGGCCATTTCTAGATCATCTTTGGTGAAATGTCTATTCAAGTCCTTTGCCCATTTTTTAAAATATTTTATTGTTGAGCTATCTTTTATCAGATATATGATTTGCAAATATATTCTTCTGTTCTTTTCACTGTGTTGCTTAACACTCCTGTGATACATACAAGTTTTAAATGCTGACGTAGTCCAGTGTCTTTTTTTTTTTTCTTTTTTCAGAGACAGAGAGCACGTGAGCAAGGGGCAGGGAGACAGGGACGGGGAGAGAGAATTTCAAGCAGGCTCCACACACAGTGCAGAACCCAACACAGAGCTCCATCTCATGACCCATCATGACCTGAGCCAAAATCAAGAGACAGACACTTAACCCACTAAGCCACTCAGATGCCCTATGTCTTTTTTCCCCCCACTTTTCTTGCCTGTGTTTTGGGGTCCTATCCAGGAAGTCCTTGCCAAATCTAATGTCATGAAGCTTTTCCCCTATATTTTCTTCTAAGAGTTGTTACAGTTTTAGGTCTTGAGTTTAGGTCTTTGATCCAATTTGAGTTAGTTTTTATATATGGAGTAAGATAAGGGGAAGTATACCCAGCAAGGAGCCCAGTGTAGGGCTTGAATTCACCACTTTGAGATCAAAAGCTGAAATCAAGAGTCAGATGCTTAACTGACTGATCCACCCAGGCACCTGGGATGGGATGGGGTGGGGTGGGGTGTGGAGAGTTCATTTTTAAGAACTAAATAGCTATTGGGAACACAGTGGCAACATGGCAATATCAACATTATTGAAAATGCATACTTTACAATTCCCATCCTGATTATTTAAGTACTAATCTAGGTACTGCTATAAAGAGATTAAAATCCCAAGTAAATTGACCTTAATATATGGATAATCCAATCAGGTGACCTTTTTTTTTTTTTTTTTGAGACAGCAGACTTCCCTTTTTGGTAGCAGACAAGAAAACCAAAAAGATTCTAAGCACGGCTGCTGGCTTACAGATGGAGAATGCCATGTGACAAGGCATGTGGACTGTCCTAGGAAGCTGGGAAAAGCCTTGGCTGACAGCTAACAAGGACAGGAAGCATGTGCATTAAAATCACACAAACTGAATAAGCATAGAAGCAGATTCTCCTCTAGAAACTCAGATAAGAGTCCAGTTCAACTGACACCTTGATTTTGACCTATGTGAAAACCACTGTTGAGCCAGGTCAGATATCTGGCTTATAGAACTGTGAGCTAGTAAATTTGTGTTACTTTATGCTGATACACTTACAGTAATTTTTTATACAGGAAAGAAAAATAACAGTCCATAAAAAAAGCATAAGAATGTAGTGTTGTATACGTAAGATAGATGTATTTTTATATATTAGATGGCTGTTAAATAAATTAAATATATATGTATTAACATGGAAGAAATAAAAAAGCTTTGAGTAAAAATATAGTATGAGATAGCCTATCATTCATATAAAACTTGGAGACTCAAAACAATACTGTATACTACTACATGCATTTTTATAAAATAGCAGTATAAAATCATGGAAAGACACTCATTTCCTGAGAGTCGCTTCCCTTTTGGGAAGCCAAAAAGGAAAAGAATGGAATGGCATATTAAAGGGACCTCAATTTCATTTGTAGTTTTATCTTTTTTTTCCTATTTAGTATATTAACATTTGTTAACTCTAGGTCGTAGGTATATGCTACATTACTACTACTGCTTCCATTTTTAAAAACTACCTCTACCCCTACTACCCCATTTTTAAATACTACTATAAATCTGTGAAGCTAGATGGGCCAGGTCATCAAAATAACTGATGATTATTTTTATTAAGGTTTCCTTAATGAATTTTCAATTCTACATTTCAGAGAATTGAATTTAATCTTACTTTTGCACTCTCATCAGAAAAATCAGAATTAAGTTTGTTTTAAAATACATTTAATAAAAATAATCCAGTTTTACATATTTTACATGTGTAGAATATTTACAAATTCCTTCTACAGCATTCACTTAACGTTTACTATTTTTCCATTAATTGCCTTTTGGACTATTTCCTTCAGTAGTAAAATACTGTCCAGTGATCTTTGTAACTAAAAAATTAGCTTCTTGGGTAATCCTCCTAGGTGAAAAAAAAATGAGGTTGTTCACATTTAATCTTATGGCAATTCTAACCAGTCATTGCATCCAACTACATCCAATATATTTTACTTGCTTTGATTTGCTAATAGCACTTGTTAAACATTAAGCATGTAGTATACCGATAAAAATTTATAAAGAAAATAAGGCACACATTGATAGTTTGTGCAACGCTGAGGTATACTCAGAAGTGCCCACATCCTTTTAAAATGTTTGGTTTAATTAAATTATTTTCAATGGAAACAAATATGGCTAAAATACCACATTCTCTACCATACACTTAGAAAAAAGCAAACAGCTCACAATCTACATTTCTTAGCTGCCCCTCAGTCACTAGCTATACATTACTTACTTGGAGTTTTCTGAATTCATTTCATTTCTTATGAAAATGAAAGTTTTACCTTGTTCCAAGGCCTGTGTTCGCTTCCGTTTTGTTGCTACAGCTGGATTTGACTGTTCCTTTAAAGTTTCCAGTGGACAGTTTGGTCTTGGCAGCTGACATCCAGGTGTTGGCCCTGGCCGATTACTGAAATACTTAGTTTTCAATGCCTTTAAAGAAAAGATACCAAAGAAAGTAGGGTTTTAAGTGAGTATCTGAACTGTTTATGAAAATCAAAACACCAGAATTATTGAGAACATTAAAAACACTATGTGAATGCCCCACTTCCAACATGAAATTAATCTCAAGAATTTGGATGAGCAAATTACTGCAAAGAAACATATAACGGTATTGGTTGAAAATTTCATTACCTTAAGAAAAAGAGACTACCTTGTAATTTTTCTACAGGTGAACAGCCTATATTAAATATGAAATATCCCTAGTTAAGACATGTATAATTCAGCTCTGTATACATAAGGGGCTCTATAGTTCAACATGTAAAGACAGAAACTTGCTTAAAAAGAACTTCAAAGTCTGTCACAACATGTATGTGTATTCAAATTCCAAAGCCTGTAAATACAGATTTTTAAAAAGTTTTTTAAAAGACACAACAGGCTGGTAACAATGTATTAAAATCCAACAATTTACCACAATTACAAATTTTACTGGGAATGAAATGAGCAAGGTTATTTCTACATAATACCTGTTCAATGTTCTATGACATGATACTTTCTTTACTTTGGTCCTGAATTCCAATAAAAATAGTTTTATTCTAAATGACAATTTTGTCAAGTTCATACATTATTTGCATAGTACAGTTCAATAGGCACAAAAATTCCTTTTCAATAATCCTTTCAGGAATATAAAGAAATTCATACAAACTTTTCAAGCATTTCCTCTCACAACATTATTTCACATTATTTGCAGTGACAATTTAGAGATTCCTTACTTCAAGAGAGTTGCATTTCTAAAGTATGCTTCCAAATCAGCAGTTCCCTAAGTAAATTAAGCTAATCCTGAGCTATCAGAGATTTAAGAAAGGGAGACTATCTCATTGCAACTTTAAGACAGATATTCATGAGTCAAAACCCATTTTAAAAAATTCATTATGGGGCACCTGGGTGGCTCAGTCAGTTAAGCATCTGACTTCAGCTCAAGTCATGATCTCACAGTTTGTGGGTTTGAGCCCACCATTGGGCTCTATGCTAACAGCTCAGAGCCTGAAGCCTGCTTCAGGTTCTCTCTCCCACTTGCGTGCGCTTTCTCTCTCAAAAACAAATATTTAAAAAATTAAAAAATAAACATTTTTTAAGTAAAAAATTCTATCAAAATATAACCCAAATAAGTTGTACAACTAGTATTTTTCTATAAATTTTTATTTACATGTTTTATATTTTGATTTTTACTATTAATGAAAACAACTTTCTAGATAATCTGACCTTATCTCAAATTTCTTATGATGAAGGTAGTGTGTGTGTGTGTGTGTGTGTGTGTGTGTGTGTGTGTGTGTATGGAAAGGTTAACGATAAGGTACTTATTTGAAATGAGAAGAGTGCTTCTAATCGTAAAATATCTAGCATGTATGTATGAAGGTAACATGTACTGCCAAAAAGAGAAGGCCTATAGAAGTAAATGCATTAAACAATGATCTGGTAGTCTGTAATAAACTTAAGTGAAAAAATATCTATGTTATATTCTTGGTATATTGTGCATAGATATGAAGACTTATGACATTTCATTTTAATCAGGGTCTTACTTTATGAAGCCAAATCATTGTACTGTGTTGCATTTCTACACTTCCCTGACACAATTTAAAAAAAAAAAAATTTTTTTAGTGTTTAATTATTTTTAAGAGAGACAGAGCCCAAGCAGGGGAGGAGCACAGAAAGGAGACACAGAATTCGAAGCAGGCTCCAGACTCTGAGCTGTCAGCACAGAGCCCAACTCGGGGCTCAAACCCATGAACTGTGAGATCATGACCTGAGCTGAAATCAGATACTCAACCCACTGAGCCACCCAGGCACCCCTCCCTGCCCCAATTTTAAGTGTTTGGGACACTAACCTTTTTTTGTTTTGTGCTTGTTTTTAAAACAAAGACAATGGATTTTTTTCTTTCAAATCTAATGTTCTTTTGTTTTTCTGTTGGACAGTATTTCTTCCTTCTTTTGGAAAAGCAGATATTCTTGGTCTTCTAATTTTTTTGAGTTTGATTCTTATTTCCCTTAAGTTAGGGTCAGTATCGATGTCTATTCTATTCAGATTATCTTTCTGTCTCTTGTAAGCATACAGTTTTTTCTATTTTCAGGGCACCTGGCTCGCTCAGTCAGAAGAGCATGTGACTCTTGGATCTCAGGATTTTTAGTTCAAGCCCCACACTGGGTGCAGAGATTACTTAAAATCTTTAGGGGTGACTGGGTGGCTCAGTCAGTTAAGCGTCCAACTCAGGATCTCACAGTTTGTGGGATCAAGCCCCTCATTGGGCTCCGCACCGGCAGCACCAAGCCTGCTTAGGATTCTCTCTCTCCCCGCTCTCTCTCTATCCCTCCCCCGATTCTGATTGCTCCCTCTCTAAAATAAAGCAACTTTAAAATAAAATAAAATCTGGGGTGCCTGGGTGGCTCAGTTGGTTAAGCATCTAACTTGGCTCAGGTCATAATCTCACAGTCTGTGAGTTCAAGGCCCACACTGGGCTCTGTGCTGAAAGCTTGGAGCCTGGAACCTGCTTTGGATTCTCTATGTCCCTCTCTCTACCCTTCCCCTGCTCGAGCTCTGTCTCTCAAAAATAAATAAACATTGAAATAAATAAATAAAATTAAATAAAATCTTTAAGAAAGAAAAAGAAGGAACTATACCATTTTCTCCCCATTATCACTTTATGACAATGATCAGCATGCATACCGAGACTGACTGCATTTCATGGGGGAAAAAAACCAGAACACTTTTGGCATTAGGCTTGGCATTAATTGAAATATCATTATTTTAACAAGTACAAAACCATTCTTATTTTTTCTTCTCTAGGTAAGCTACTTGAAAGCCAATTAATTATGAAATAAATACATATTTATACGTTCCTAAACAAAAGTAAACTCTCTTGTTGCGTATGCATGATGTAGTTTAATACCAGTCTGAATGGGGCTTGTAGCTTAAGTACAAGATAAAACTTGTAACTCCTTAAAACAAAAACACATCTTTACTGTATTTAAAGAATGTTAGAAAATCTTACAATACTCTATTTTATCAGTGTCAGAGTTAAGATTATCGTCATATTTCCTAATATAAGAAAGATATGCTAAAATACCTGTGTGGCTGTAATTCGAGTACATGGGTTAAATAAAAATAAGCCTTGTATGAGATCTAACAAGTCGTCTCCTGCTGCAATGAAGATGTGTTGTAACGGGATTCCAGGAAAACTCTTAAATGTCACGAAATCTGGAAGACTACACATGTCCTGTAAAAATATTTATAATTCAAACTTAAGGACTGAAAGTCATATACATCTCAAATGAAGAACTAAAACTGTCAAATGATCTATCTAGAAAATTCCAAGAAATCTATTTAAAAACTCCTAAAATTACCGAGTAAAGCAAGGTTAGAGGATACAGGATAAAGACACAAAAATTGATTGTGGTTCTATATACTGGTAACAAACATGGATACTGAAATTTAAAATGCCATTTAGAATAATTCAAAAAGAATAATCAAATACATGAAAATCTAACAAAACACACAGGACACTTATACTAAAAGCTACATAACTGAGGTGCCTGCCTGGTTTAGTTGGTGGAGTGCTCAACTCTTGATCTTACAACAGATTGTAAGTTCGAGATGCAAGTTGGGTGTAGAAACTAATTAAAAATAAAATCTTAAAAAAAAAAAAATGATGAGGCCTGTCCTATTCATGGATTTGGATATTCAATTTTGTAAGGATGAGAATTCTCCTCAAAATGATATATGGAGTTGAAGGGAATACTTACCAAAATTCTGACAAAATCACTTTAGATTATTCTAAAAGTATGTGGGAAGGCAAAAGAACTGTAATAGCTATAACAAGTTTGAAAAACAACAAAAGTGGAGGAATCAATCTACCTGATTTCAACACTTAATGCATAGCTACTTTAAGACTGTGGCATTAAGCAGAAGGACAGGTATAGATCAAAGGAACATAAGACAGAACCCAGAAACAGATCCCCACAAATATGCCCAACTCATTGTTTTGATATATTGTCTTATTTTATTCAAATAATAAACCAAATATAAACAGATGTTAAAGACTGGTCTTTAAACATTCTAGTCAACAATGCCATGCTTGCCTATGATCTCAAAGACATAAAACTATATCCACACATCAGTGGTCACCAAAACATTCAGCAGAGCGTCCGTAACTGTGAGGCTGTTTGAGAACTCTTTTGACTATTTTTTCCAAGCTCTGAGTAACTCCAGGAATCTAAGCAGGGAGAAGAAGAACCAGCTCAATCTTGGCATACTGCCAAAATGTGGCCAATCAAGCTTTAAGTGTCCACCAGCACCTGGGCCTTCTCCAGGTTACCAACAAATTAGGCCATGGTTCCAGGATGGAAAGTCCATTGCCCCAGACAGCTGCTGAGTCTACCCAACTGACTTTTTCTTTTTTTAATGTTTATTTTTGAGAGAGAAACAATGTAAGCAGGGGAGGGACAGAGAGAGAGAGAGGGAGACACAGAATCCGAAGCAGGCTCCAGGCTCTGAGCTGTCAGCACAGAGCCCGACTTGAACCCATGAAGTGGGAGATCATGACCTGAGCCAAAGTCAGACTGTGAACCGACTGAGCTATCCAGGCGCCAACTGATTTTTGACAACAATGCAAAGCAACTCGATGGAAAGATAGTCTTTTCAACAAATGGTGCTAAAGCAACTGGACCATACACAAGCCTAAAAAAAAAAAAGACCTTTGATCAAAGTCTCACACCTCATACAAAAATTAACTCAAAAAGGATCACATACAGAAATGACAAATGTAAAACTATAAAACTATTTACAGTTTTAACTTTTTTTATTGTTTTGTCGAAAAATCTTTGAGATAGGCAAAGAGTTCCTTAACTTGACATCAAAACAAGGATTTGTAAAAGGACAAACTGATAAAATAGACTTCATCAGAATTAAAAACCAAACAATCCAATCACAAAATGGGGACCTGGCTGGCTCAGTGGGTAGAGCATGTGACTCTTGATTTCAGGATGGTGAGTTTGAGCCCCATGTTAGGTACAAAGATTACTTAAAAAAATCATAAATACAATTCATTGAAAAAATGGGAAAAAAACATGAAGAGACATTTAACTAAAGATATACAGATGGCCAATAAGCACATGAAAACATATCCAACACCATCAGTTATTAGCGAAATAATTAAAATCACAATGAACTGTCACTAACACAACCATCAGAACACTTGAAATAAAAAAGTGACAACACCAAATGCTGGAGAGGATGCAGAGAAAATGGGTTACTCATTTATGGCTGGTAAGAATATAAAATGGTACAGCCAGTCTGAAAAACAAATCAGCAGTTTTTTAAATTAACTACACAGCTACCATAGAGGTCAGCAACTACTCTCCTGAGCATTTAGTCTAGAGAAATAAAGGCTTATTTTTATACAAAAAAACCCACAAAAAACAAAAAACAAAAACAAACAAACCCTACACATAATGTTTATAGGAGCTTTATTTTTAACAGCCCCAATTGGAAACAACGAAGGAGTGAATGGTTAAACACACTGTGGTACATACATACCATTCAGCAATAAAAATGAACAAATTACTGATATATACAACCTGGATGAATCTCCAAAGAATTATGCTGAATGTGAAAAAAGGCAAACCTAAAAAGTTACATAGTATGCGATTCTAGTTCTATTCTGGAAATGACAAAGTTAAAGAAGGGAGAACAGATTAGTGATTGCCAGGGATTAAAGAGGGAGAGGGAATGGAAGGAAAGTAGGTATGGCTAAAAAAGGGCAACATAAAGGATCTTTGTGGTGACGCCCCTGTATGTTAATCCTATCAACGTCAGCATGCTGGTCATGATATTGTACTAACTTTGTACGAACCTGGGTAAAGAGTTCAAGGAATATCTCAATTATCTCTTACAACTAAAATCTACAATCATCTCAAAATAAGTATAATTTTCAAAAATCTAAGGAAAATATCAGTAAAGCAGTTACTGTTTAGCAAATCATGCCTGGGGCGCCTGGGTGGCTCAGGTGTTAACCACTTCAGGTGAGGTCTTGATCTCACAGCTCATGAGTTCGAGCCCCATGCTGGGCTCTGTGCTGTCAGCTCAGAGCCTGGAGCCTGCTTCTGCGTCTTCCTCTCTGTCCCTCCCCTACTTGCATTCTGTCTCTGTCTTGCTCTCAAAAATAAATAAACATTAAAACAATTAAAAAAAAAAAAAAAGACAAAAAATCATGTCTAAGAGGGGAAAAAAGAAAATCATGTCTAAGAGAAAAGTACTGTACAGAGTAACATGAACATGGCTCTGGAGTCAGACAGATCTACATTGCACTCCTAGCTCTGACACTGTGTAACCTTGGGTAAGTAAGTTATTTATCCTCAGTAAACCTCACTTGTCTCAAATAAACTGGGACTAACAGTACCTACTTCATAGGATTGTTGGGAAAATGACATATAATTTATGAAAAGCCTGTCATGATGGCATATAATGTGTTTAATAAATGATAGCTACTAAAGCATGTTTTACAATGAGTACATATAGCAAACTTTCAATTAGAAAGTTGAGGAAGTAACAGCACAAAAAAAACTCCTTACACTAAATTTCAGCCTCAGATAATTTTATCAGTTTTAACCAGAAGGCAGAGTCTGATTAAAATTTATCTTTGGTAGTAGTTATTTATTCCCCAGGAGATGGGGCTATAACAGGAAGGAAAATCTAAAGGTTTACAGTTTTAAGAATAGTCGAGTGAGATTATCTTACTAAACTATGATATATACAATTTAGCAACTTAAATTGGTGTAAATTTTACTCACGACTTAAGATTTCTTTTTTGTAGAAAATATAATGGATTAAAAATATGCACAATACTGAGACATCTTAACTGTTAGTGAAAATTCTACAAATACACCCTAAATCCACCAAGATGTTGATGAACAAACATGAATACCCATTAAAATAAAATATGCAGCTATTAAAAACAAAAACATCAGAATAAAAAAGAAAAAGGTCAGTTATAAACGTTAAGTAAAAAGATCAAGTTGGTGGCAAAAAGTTTATATGGCATGATCCTATTTTTATTAAAGAAAAGATAAAATATGTAATTGTCTAAGTATATGTTTATGTATGTATCTTCACAGCAAGACATTCCACCAAACTGACAGTGATTAACCCTGGGATGGAGGAAGGGCAACATGTACGTGGGAGGCTGGATACCATACCACAATTTTAACTTTCTACTTGGTATAAATTTTGCAGAGTATATATTACTAGTAAATTAAGACGTGAATACATTTCTTTAAGAAATACCTACACGACAACAACATATAGAATCCTAACTACATTAAAGAACATGTATGAAGGCTTACAGGCCACTGTTCCTCAGTTGGTGTGCCCAAAGTTTCAAATATTCTTGTTAGTTGATCAAGATCTGAATCTCCTGGCAAAAAAGGAACCTGAAAGAGAGCAAGACACAGGTATTTCAAGGTGTTTTGTAATAGTTACACAAGTAATACTGTAAACTTAATAAGAAAAACTAAACTGTAACAAAAATCAAAATGTAGTTTGAGGTGTACTGGATATGGCATTATGTCCTACACTGCCAACCAAGTAAACAGTACCATCCTGCTCATTTTATTCACTCTTTAATAATCACCATGTACATGATCTCACAGTTCATGGGACCGAGCCCCACTTCGAGCTCTGCGCTGGCAGCTCAGAGCCTGCTTGGGATTCTCTCTTTTTGCTACTCCCTCGCTCATGTGCACTCTCCCTATCTTTGTCCCTCTCTCAATAAATAAATAAACATTAAAAAAAAAAAAAAACCACCATGTAATAGGCACTGTGCTAATTAACTAAGCCCTAGGTATTTAAAGAAGGGAACAAGACAGTCCTCACTCTCCTATGGGGTAGATGTGGGGAATGCTGGTAATATAAATAAGGGGGTCTTTACAAGATGATGTTTTCAGTGAGAGTACAGGATTCTAGCCCACACAGAATAGCACCTAACCCACTTTAGCTATGTCAAGGAAGGCATCCTAGAGGAAGCAGCAGTGAAAGCTGAAAGATGAAAAAGAGTCAGAGGAAAAGTCTAAAATGGAGGAAAACTATTCTAGCTAAAGTGAAGGAGAGCAAAGGCTGGCAGGCAGGCAGAACGTATATACATTACAATCTAATTTATATAATATCTTGGCATGCTAATTCTCTGAAGAGGTATAATGATGAACTTTAAAAGGTAAGTGATTACAAGTTAAAAATTAGAAGCTAATAGGGGCGCCTGGGTGGCGCAGTCGGTTGAGCGTCCGACTTCAGCCAGGTCACGATCTTGCCGTCAGTGAGTTCGAGCCCCGCGTCGGGCTCTGGGCTGATGGCTCAGAGCCTGGAGCCTGTTTCTGATTCTGTGTCTCCCTCTCTCTCTGCCCCTCGCCCGTTCATGCTCTGTCTCTCTCAGTCCCAAAAATAAATAAACGTTGAAAAAAAAAAAAAATTTAAAAAAAAAAAAAAATTAGAAGCTAATAAATAATTAAAATCCTTGCTATATATAGACACTACTTTCCAATTCATTCTCAAACATCTGTGTAAATATACAGAAAAGTAAAAAAGAATTTACTGTGAACAACAGGCCTTTCACAGTTAAAACGCCTTCAAAAGTTTATAAACTCACTGAAAAGACCAGATTAAGTACCAGGTCTCCAACACTTCTACTACTGTGGACCACTACCAATTGCCCCCAACACTGCCAAAAAAGCATTTAACTCTGCCAGTTATCAATTTACTCGAGCTCACCCTTTTTGCCTTCTCTGAGAAAATAGATGTAGGTCTTTAACTATTGTCCTTTTGGGGGCTCCTGGGTGGCTCGGTCAGTTAAGCATCTGACTCTGGCTCAGGTCCTGATTCACAGTTCATGAGCTCAAGCCCCGCTTCAAGTGAGCCCTGCTTCTTTCTCTCCCTCCTTTCCTCTGACCCTCATGGGATTCTCTCTCTCTCTCCCTCTCTCTGCCCCTCACCCATTTGTGCCCTCTCTCTCTCAAAAAAAAAAAAAAAACCACAAAAAACAAAAACGTATTTTTCTTTTGCCAGCTGAAGCTCTGACAATGGAGGCTGCTGGAGGAATATTACAGGAAGAAGACTTTTGCTTCCCAGTTCCAGCTCGCTGGCCCAGCACACCCCCTGCAGTACTCTGAGCTTCTCTAGCAACAGGTTCCTGCCACTGTGGGCATTTTCTTCATTGCCCAATGCACAGAGCAGCTTCCCTCTAGAGAGGGTTGAGTAGCAGAGTGCCTCCAGAAAACCTCCCCTGAACAGCTTTCCTCCACATGCAAAAGAAAAGATTTTCAACAAGTTCTGCCAACACAGCTCCAGGGCAACTTCTATGTCATCCACACTGTGTGCCCTTTTCATTTTTTTTTTTTTAATATTTTTGAAGGAGAGAGGGAGACAGAGCATGAGCGGGGGAGGAACAGAGAGAGAGGGAGACAGAATTTGAAGCAGGCTCCAGGCTCTAAGCTGTCAGCACAGAGCCCGATGCGGGGATCGAACCCACAAACTGTGAGATCATGACCTGAGCTGAAGCCGGATGCTTAACCGACTGAGCCACCCAGGCGCCCCTAGTGTGTGCCCTTTTCAACAAGGTCTAGATCTCAGTCCTTGGGTCCTCTTCCTTGGGTGCTCTATCTCAGTGCTAGGGTGGTTGCTCCTTCTGTGTGCTATTCCTACATTCTTCAGAATTCAGAGTAACTTTCTATTAGTCAACCTTCATTATTCCAATTTCTTATAACTAATTCTTTATATTAAACTTCCCTCTTTAAATTAATGTGTGGTTTCTTTTTTCTGACTGGATCCAGATTTAATACAACCCCTATGTATAACATTACACTATTATATACATGAAATGTGTACCCAGAAAAAGAAACTTGAACTTATATTAAATAACGTTTTGCAAGTATTTTTAGGCATGCTAACATTTTCTTCTCATACCTCAAAATATTATCTCCTACTTTGCAGACTAATGATGTAAAAACTGTACTCAAGGGACACTCGTCATGATAGCCTTAGTTTCATGGGCAAGCTGGCACTTTAATTATGTTTTTTAAGAATGAGTGTTTAGGTATGATGTAAAGTATTTTTTTTAAGTTTATTTTTGAGAGATATAGAGTGCATGGGCATGTATGTGCATGTGCAAAAGACAGCAGGGGAAGGGCAGAGAAAGAGGGAGAGAGGGAGAGAGGGAGAGAGGGCTTAACTGAATGAGCCACCTAGGTGCCCTTAAATTTTTTTAAGTATTTATTTAAAGTAATCTCAGGGCGCCTGGGGGGCTCAGTCGGTTAAGCAACCAACTTCAGCTCAGGTCATGATCTCGCAGTTTGTGAGTTGGAGCCCTGAGTCAGGCTCTGTGCTGACAGCTC
Source organism: Lynx canadensis (assembly GCF_007474595.2). Classification (NCBI taxonomy): domain Eukaryota; kingdom Metazoa; phylum Chordata; class Mammalia; order Carnivora; family Felidae; genus Lynx; species Lynx canadensis. The sequence continues at coordinate 136,141,565 of NC_044303.2, read as the reverse complement.
AGAGCCTGGAGCCCATTTCTGATTCTGTGTCTCCCTCTCTCTCTCTGCCCCTCCCCCACTCACGCTCTCCTTTTCCTTCAAAAATAAACTTAAAAAAAATTTTTTTTAAACGTAATCTCTACACCCAATGTGGGGCTCAAACTCATGACCTTGAGATCAAGAGTCGTCGCAAGCTCCTCCAATAGGTCCAGCCAGATACCCCATGATGTGAAAATTTTAAATCATAATGGGCTACCTAATGTGTGAACTTTGGATGTCAATTTGAATAAACCATAAAAGACATTTATGATAAAAAGTGGGAAATCTGAACACAGGGTACTAATTTATCCTTTTTTTCTCCCAGATTTCTGGGATTTGTGGCATAAAAAGTATGGTGTGAGAGAAAAATAAAATAAAGCTGGTCATGTGTTCAAAGCTGGTGAAGCTGGCTGGTGGGTACACTGACGCTCATTTTACTATGTTCTCTGATTTTGCATGTTTAAAAATATAAATACTAAAAAGGCATTTTTCTCCTAAAGGAAGAGTTGCTTTGGAACTAGAACTGGAAACATTTTCTTTTGTATTATTAATACATACACTGTGTTCAAATATTATTAATAGACTCAGAATACAGATTGTGAGTCTTTGACCCATCACCCCAATTTATTACTATATAACTTTTGTTCAGTGCCAACTTTGTATTAAATTTCCCTTCTTGTACAATAATTTGGTTTCCCTAGGGGCACCTGGCTGGCTCAGTGGGTTAGGCAACCGACTCTGGATTTTTTAGCTCAGTTCATAATTTCACAGTCATGGGATCAAGCCCCGAGTCAAGCTTCTCACTGAGCATGGAGCCTGCTTGGGATTCTCTCTCTCCCCCCCTCTCTCTCTGACCCTTCCCTGCTTGTGCGCACACATGCTCTCTCTGAAAATAACTAAGCTTGAAAAAAATAGTAACTTGTCTTTTCTAGAGGTAAGAATTTCTTATCCCCCCCTCACTTCAACTTTTCCCACTGTTTTCCTATGGCAACTTAGTTTGTACCAAAGGATAAGATTCCAGTTATTCAATAAAATTTCTATATGATCAAATCTATCAAAATCCCTTAGTTCCATTTTTTTCCCCAGGGACTGCCCTGCTGAATCTCTCATCCCACCTGCTACAATCTGGACTAGTTGCTCACTGGGCCTGATACACATCTGTTTCCTCAGAACTTCTTTTCACTATTAAATGGGGAATTCTATTCATCCCTTTTCTGTTCAACCTCATGCTCCCTGGATGCCACTTCTTTTTCTTGATTTACTCATGTAACAGTAGAGCATATCTACCAATAAATTCCCAAGGAAGGAAGTAGATATAAAATTTTTAGTGTAATAAATTGTATTTATTCTCAGAGCAAACTCAAAATACAAACGGTAACAGAATTCTATGCTGAAAATCATTTTCCAGAATGCATGAGTAGTTCAGTCAGTTAAGTGTCCAACTTTTGATTTCAGTTCAGGTCATGATCTCACACTTAGTGTTGAGCCCCTTGTTAGGCTCTGTGCTGAGCCTGCTTAGCATTCTCTCTCTCTCCCACCCCACCCACACCCTCCACCCTGCTCGCACTCCCTCTCAAAATAAACACACACAAAAAAAGAAAATCATTTTCTTTCACAATGTGTTCTATAGTCTTCCAGATTTCAACGTTGCTGTTGAGAAATCGGACACTCTTTTCTGTCACTCTCTTCCCTAATCCTTCATTATGGTTTCTGTGTAACCTTTGTTTTCCCTCTCTATGGAAATAAAATCTTTGTCTTCTACTCTGGCACTCATAAATTTCATAATGTGCCTTGGCATGGGCCTTAAATACTGTTTTTTGTTTTGTTTTGTTTTCTGAGAGAGGTAACGAGTGAAGGTACAAAGAGAGGGAGAGAAAGAGAATCCTACGAGGGGCAGAGAGAGAGAGAAACAGAGAGAGAGACGAGTGGGATCGAGCTCCCCCAAAGTGTGACCTGAATTCAGGAACCTCGAGATCATGACCTGAGCCGAAGTCAGATGTTTAACCGACTGAGCCAGCCAGGCAATCGGGTCTTTTTTCATTCACTGTGCAGGGTCTTTTTGGCACTTTGAGTCAATTCACACCTATCAATGCTGGATTGTTTTCTTGTGAATTTCCTATCCTACATTTACTTTGTTCTTTTTTGCTATATTCTAGGATCAATCCTGGATCACTCTGCTAATTTTCTCTTTTGGTTTTACATGATGAAAGAATTCTTGAGCTTACTTTTCCAGTCTTTCCACTGTTATTGTTTGCTTTTATCTTATTTGAAAAGGTTCAAGTATCCCTTATTCTTACATTGTTCCCTTAGGAAGAGTATCATGTTCTTGTTTTACAGATATAGTACTATTCTCTTAGTTCTCTGATGATGTGGGGGTGGAGGGTTAATTTTCTTCTGCTACCTTTTTCCCAAGTTTCTTTTTGGTTAGTCTGTCTTTCTAGCTGGATGTTTTCATCAAATATCTGGAAATCCTTGGTAACTATGTGGTAGTCATTGGCTAACCATTCATATTTAAAGGTAAGGTAATAAAAACTCCTGGGCTTTCTCTAAAAAGAATGGGTGGGATGTTTAATGCCAGTTATCTGTGGGTCTATCCTCTGGGACCATTCGGTTCTTCCAGCAAAGGATCTTCTGATCTTTTGCCTGGGTTAAAGAGTTACTACAGGTTATTACAAAAGCTATGAGGGTTCTGGGAGCTAAGCAGGGGACTAAATTGAAGCTTTTACTGTTCAGTATATGACTTTCATGTAATTTGTATGTTTTCACCCTAGCAACTCACCCACATCCTCCACTATGTCTAAGGACAGCTACGTGTGGAGACTTGTGTTTAAATTTCTTTAGACAAACCTATCTCTAGTGGAGGGATAAGTTAGGTGTAAGGCTGGATGGAGGAAGGGAAGTGACCTGGCTGTGTTGGAGACCTTGGTATTGTTCCATATGTAAGTTTCTCAACCAACCCCAGTTTTTAGTCTGACACTTCATTATTGCCATCAATGATCACAAGTGCTTCTCACTAACTAAGCCACTTCAAGATTCTGTGTGTTAAGTGCATACTGCCTCCAGCTGGCATCTTTTTCTGATAATTTCTAGCCTTTCTTCATTTCTGTTTTCACATCTTCTGGCATAGTGTTATGGGCATCTATCTCCTAGTTTCAAACATGGCATTTAAATATATTTTGAGGGGCGCCTGGGTGGCGCAGTCGGTTAAGCGTCCGACTCCAGCCAGGTCACGATCTCGCGGTCCGTGAGTTCGAGCCCCGCGTCAGGCTCTGGGCTGATGGCTCGGAGCCTGGAGCCTGTTTCCGATTCTGTGTCTCCCTCTCTCTCTGCCCCTCCCCCGTTCATGCTTTGTCTCTCTCTGTCCCAAAAATAAATAAACGTTGAAAAAAAAAAATTAAAAAAAAAAAATAAATAAATATATTTTGAGAGATTATTTATAAGCGGGGGTGTTGCCCTGCCATCTCAAAAATCTTTAAGATATAATTATTACTTTATTTTGAAAATGTCTTCCCTATATTAAACATCAAAGCAATTTGACTAAGAAATGCACCGTCATGGAGCACCTGGGTGGCTCAGTTGGTTAAGCGTCCAACTTTGGTTCAGGTCATGATCTCACGGTTGTGGGTTCAAGTCCCATGTTGGGCTCTGTGCTGACAGCTTAGAACCTAGAATCTGCTTCAGATTCTGTGTTTCCCTCTCTCTACCTCCCCCACTTGCACTCTGTCTCTCTCAAAAATAAACAGGGGCACCTGGGTGGTTCAGTCAGATGAGTGCCTGACTGCAACTCGGGTCATGATCTCACGGTTTGTGAGTTCGAGCCCCGAGTCGTGCTCTGTGCTTATGGCTCAAAGCCTGGAACCTGCTTCTGATTCTGTCTTCCTCTCTCTCTGCCTCTTTCTCTTCTGCTTACACTTTGGCTTGCTCTCTCTCAAAAATAAAAATAAAAAAAGAAAACATTAAAAAAATAAACATGTTAAAAAAAAGAAAAAAAAGAAATGCACTGTCATGTCTGAGCAGGTAGTGGGTCCAGTATGTAACCCACGACAAATCAATGTGTTTTTTTTCTAGTCATGAATAACTACTTCTGGTTTTCATTTAGTAATTTCAATGGCTATATTTAATACTATGTATAATACATATAAGTCCATATCAGGGCTCTTTTCCAATCTCGTTCTTAATAGCTAATAGTCTTAACCAATTTTCATTTGCTAAATATGGAATTTGGGCTAGTGAGTCATCCATATTTAGTTAACACAACTGTATAATGTTCAGATAATATATCTACATATTACAAACACAAACATTAAGCCTGTGCTTATTGTTTTTTCCTGTTCTAAAACACCTTCTTAAAGGATACCAAAATTTCACCAACACACAATTGTGACTAAGCATGTGAATGAAATCTTTTTAGTTTTAGGAAAAAGAATCAAATTAATCCTAAAAAGAAGAGAGATGCTGACTCCAAGAGTACTAAGATTAAGGAAACCAAGAGGGACATCCCTCTGGTTCTTTTCAATTTGATGCCATTCATGAAATCTTTTATTCATTTTATTTTTTTAAATGTTTATTTTTGAGAGAGAGAGAGAGAGAGAGAGACAGAGAGAGAGAGAGAGAGAGAGAGAGAAACAGAGAGAGTGGGAGACACAGAATCTGAAGTAGGCTCCAGGCTCTGAGCTGTCAGCCCAGAGCCTGATGTGGGGCTCTAACCCACAAACCATGAGATCATGACCTGAGCCAAAGTTGGATGCTTAACCAACTGAGCCACCCAGGCACCCCATGAAATCTCTTCTTAAACTGAGTTCATATTCATAAAAAAAAAAAAAAAAAAAAATTAGAATGGAGAAATTTATTTTTTCTTTCTCATGTCTTTATAGGGAGGCAGGGTTCATAAACCAAATATTAGAAGACTGGCAATGTTTTAATGCAATAGGCATAATCAACAATATAGTTCTTGAATAACTAGCACACTTTAGCCTCTAGCACCTTGTATACCAACGAGTCTATGCAAAACCAACTGATGAAAACTGTGGTCTGAGCTAATACAGCTCAAATGAAGTATTAGAATGACAGAGTGAAGCCAACAGGTCTGGATCCTGATCATTTAAATGAAATGAAAGAAGAGCAGGCAGCAATTGGTCGATCAACCTTTGTATCACCATATTATCCCTAGAGAAGGCTTTAATACAGCCTGAAAGATGCTCAGTGTCCTCATGTAAGGCATAAAATGTTCTTCCCAAACTACAGACTTCTTTATAAACTAAAATGATATCCTTGAAACTATCTAGATCAGATATAAGACAGTTGCTCACTAGTTAATATCCCAGCTTAGATTTTCTATTAATCATTGTCTCAAAATATGATTATGAAAAAGAACATAAGAAGATCATAAATTAAATGTGTTCTTTTTCATTTAATAATCACAGAGGATGTTAAGACCGCAGATCAATTTGCTTCTAAAATGATTTAAAAAGGAGTGCCTGGGTGGCTCAGCCGGTTAAGTCTCTGACTTGGGCTCAGGTCATGATCTCATGGTTTTTGAGTTCGAGCCCCACACTGGGCCCTGTGCTGACAGCTCAGAGCCTGGAGCCTGCTTTGGATTCTATGTCGCCCTCTCTTTCTGCCCTTCCCCCACATGCACTCTTTCTCTCTCTCTCAAAAATACAGTTAAAAACAATAAATAAAATGATTTAAACAATATTGACTACTTTGGTTGGACATAAGCTTATTTATTGTTTATAAAATATAATATAAAGAAAACAACACTTTAAAAAAGGCTGAATGCTGATAACAGCAAATCTTTCGAACTAAACTGCATTCAATCGTTTGGATGGCAGGATCTCACCACAGATTCAGAACAGTGTGGACAGCAATTCCATGAATATATTTTTTTAATTTTTTTAATGTTTACTTATTTTTGAGAGAGAAAGAGCGTAAGCGGGGGAGGGGCAAAGAGAGAGGGAGACACAGAATCCGAAGCAGGCTCCAGGCTCTATCAGCACAGAGCCCGACGCGGGGATGAAACTCACAAACTGTGAGATCGTGACCTGAGCCAAAGTAGGATGCTTAACCGACTGAGCCACCCACGTGCCCCAATTCCATGAATATTTTTAAATGAGCACAGAAGAATTTAAAATAGAAAACATTTGAAAAAAAGCAAAATAGAAAACATTTTTCTTCAATTGTGCAGGACTAAAGTATGGCAAAATGGTACAGTTCTTCACCAAACGGAACCATTAATTTCTTCATAACCTTCAAGCAACAAGGCCAATGGCTAATAAGACTCCAACTGTGATTCCAACCAGGTCCACAATTTCTAATCTATTTATTTATTTAAACTATTTTTGTATTTATTTTTGTAGTATTTATTTATTTTGAGAGAGAGAGAAAGAGACAGAGACAGAGAGAGAGCACAGGAGGGGTAGAGAGAGAGAGAGAGAGGGAGCTAGAGAACCCCAAGCAGGCTCAGCACTGTCAGTGCAGAGCCCAATGCGAGGCTCAATCCCTAAACCGTGAGATCATGATCTGAGCCAAAACCAAAAGTCGGATGCTTAATCAACTGAATGACCCATACGCACCTATTTATTTTAATTTCAATTAGTTAACAGACAGTGTAATATTGGTTTCAGGAGTAGAATTCATCACTTACAACACCCAGTGCACATCACAAGTGCCCTCCTTAATACCTATCTCCTATCTAGCCCATTCCCCACCCATCTTCCTCCATCAACCCTCAGTTTGTTCTCTATCATTAAGAGTCTCTTGTTAACCTGTTCACTCTTAACTGCTATCTCTCTCTACTTACTTTCTCAATGGAATGATAAATCATAATATTAGGGGCCAAGGAATTCTGGCTTTATCTTGGTAATGAATGAACTGTTTGGGGGAACTAAATGATCCTCAAATGTAAATTTCTGGTAAATTCTTTGTTTTTGTGGGTAGCAGAGCCAGCTGATCCACAAGACCCATTACTAGCACACGATTACTATTCATCTTCAAATCTAAATGTGTGAGGGTTTCTTCTGCAAGCACCCAGAGGAATGAGCTTCTCAAAATGATGCATATAACTCACACTAAACTAAGAAAGATATTTAAGAAGGCAACTTTGCAGGGCATTTGGGTGGCTTAGTTGCTTAAGTGTCTGACTTCATCTCAGGTCATGATCTCATGGTTCGTGAATTCAAGTTTTCCATCAGGTGAGCTCGAGTCCAGCTTCAGGTAAAAACACGAGCTCTGCTTCAGGTGAGCTCTGCTTCTCTTTCTCTCTCTCTCACCCCGCTTCAGGTGACCCCCTTTCTCTCTCTTTCTCTGTCCCTCGTAGGAATGTCTCTTGCTCTCCTCTCTCTGTCCCTTGCTCTCTTGCGCCCCCACTCTCTCAAAAACAAATAAACAACAAAACAGTAACTGGTGTATAGAAGCTATTTTCTGTGTTCAAGAAACTAAAAAGCTGTATTTTTGTGCCTTGGGTTTACATTTCTTTAAATATGTATCACTTGAAAACAGTTGGGGTTGGAATATCTGGAATATAAGGAGGAAAAAACTCTGAGCTTCAGAAGGACTCCCCAATATTCCTTTGCCGTCATCATTCAGAAAGGCTAAACCCAACTTTATAGCTAAAGAAAAGTTTCTCATGCACCATCTTTGTCTCCACCAGAGTAGGAGATGATGTCTTGTTTTAAGATGGTCTCGGCTGAGAGGAATGCTATAGAACCAACATGTCTGCTTTGTTTGAAGAGAACTAAAATAATCTTCTCACACAAGGTTTAGTTATATAGTGCAGCTGCAGTGGGTGGTTTTACACATCTCTTAAAGTGTAATTTTAAACAGCCCCAAACTAAAAATGTCCCAGGACTACAAAAGTTCATCCTAACACATTTAGTTACTGCAGAGATATTACCATATTATGGCCTAATGAAGATTTTATTATAGTTGTATTTCAGAACATAGAAATGACCTATAATAAAACCTTCATTGTCCTAAATGAGAGATCTTCTCATCTCACATCAACATTAACAAAAGGTACATTGGGGAAGATGGCTTTTTTTTTTAACTGGTCGGCTTGTAGGCTTTTTATTATAAGAATGGTGCTCCTCTTCGAGAATTATCGATGGGAAGATAATCTTACCCAAGTTATAAGAATGCTGATTACAATACTGTAGTGTATACATCAATCCTAGACTTACCCTTAGAAGCAACTCTGCCAATATACAGCCGACAGCCCACATGTCCACACCTACACCATACATTCTAGCTCCAAATAGTAACTCGGGGGCCCGATACCACCTGAAGAACAAAAAGAAATATTGTAAGTTTTGTTTGTTTGTTTATTTATTTATGAATGAGACAAAGAGAGAGCATGGACAGAGTCAAAGGAAGACACAGAATCTAAAGCAGGCTCTAGGCCCTGAGCTGTCAGCACAGAGCCTGACACAGGGCTTGAACCCACAGAGCACGAGATCATGACCCGAGCCAAGTCAGACATTTAACCAACTGAACCGCCCAGGTACCCCAGAAATATTTTAATTTTAAAATGAATTTTAAAATAATTTAAAATGAAATTATTAAAGTATTTCTTGGAGAAAAGTCCTCAGCAAAACATCATCCCACTGATGAAATTCATGTTTACAGATATAACTCAAGAAAAAATGGCTGTAAAACCGATCAGTTCCATACTGGAAATTAAACACATCCTTGGTCCATTCACTCTTCCACTCTTAGATGACTGGACACCTTCTTTCTCCTGAAACTTTCAATACCATCTTTCCCCTAAGCCTATAATCCTACTTCCAACTTCACTGAAAAAAATTCAAGTAATGGGAAAAAAAAGAATTATTTTTTCAAAAGAAAAAAAAATTTTCTACAGATTCACCTATAGTCATTTGTATTCACACAACCTGCCTTTCCATCTGTAACTACAGCTAAATCATCCCGGACTGTTTTTTTTGTTTTGTTTTGAAATGTTTATTTATTCTTTTTTTTTTAATGTTTATTTTATTTTTGAGAGAGAGAGAGAGAGAGAGGCAGAGCACGATCAGGGGAGGGGCAGAGAGAGGGAGGGAGACACAGAATCTGAAGCAGGCTCCAGGATCTGAGCTGTCAGCACAGAGACCGACGAGAGGCTTGAACTCAAGAGCTGTGAGATCATGACCTGAGCCAAAACTGGATGCTCAACCGAATGAGCCACCCAGACACCCCTATTCTGGACTATTTTAAAGCCAGTATCTCAAATGTGGGTACTAGAGACCTTGCTCTCTTGCTTATTTTTTTTTCTTCTTTTTTTTAACATTTATTTTTGAGAGAGAGAGAACATGAGTGCGGAGGGGCAGAGAGAGAGGGAGACACAGAATATGAAGCAGGCTCCAGGCTCCAGGCTCCAAGCTGTCAGCACAGAGCCCGATTGAGGGCTCGAACTCACAAACCGTGAGATCATGACCTGAGCCGAAGTCAGCCGCTCAGCTGACTGAGCCACCCAGGGGCCCCTCTCTTGCTTATTTTAAAGAATACTGAAATTCTCTCCATTTTCTCCCACATCAACGTTTTCTTCTTCACTAGACTTTTACCAATAATGTACAAACAACATTATTTCTTCAGCCTGAGGAAATAAACTAAAAAACAAAGTAACAACAAAAAATTCTCTGGGCCCTACCTCCTCCAATAGCTGTCTCCACATTCTCTAGTTATTCTGAAAAGCTGTCTGTTCTTACGGTCTCCAATTCCTACTCTCTTATCCTTTCTTTTTTTTTTTTTAATGTTTTATTTATTTTTAAGAGAGAGAGTACAAGAGGGGGAGAGGCAGAGAGACAGGGAGACACAGAATCCACAAAGCAGGCTCCAGGCTCCAAGCTGTCAGCACAGAGCCCAACGTGGGGCTCAAATCCACAAACAATGAGATCATGACCTGAGCCGAAGCCGGACACTTAACCAACTGAGCCACTCACACCCAGGCTGCCCCATATTTTCTTATCCTTTTAAACCCTTTCATGGAGGAAATTTCAGATCCTTAAAACAGACTTGGAAATTAACAAATAACATCCTGACTAGAATTATAAAATCTGTCCCTATCTATTTCATTTGATTTTTTTTAGTTTTTACACATAAAAAGTATAAAACATGAGTACTAAAAACATGAAAACTCCAGTTATCAATGTACTGCTTTAGAGAATTTTATTCATACTGAATGACTTAAAACATGAAATCACTTAATGACCTATAAAATAAACACAATCCCCCCCCCCCCAATCAGGTAAATATGTAAAAAAAATAGCCACTACAGTTCCAGCCAACCTAACTAAAATGTAGAAGTGGTATAAATTAGTCCCAAAACTTGTTAGGTAAATGTCTGAAAATGGACTTAATTGAACTCCATTTGAAAAAATGGCTTTATTTTTTTCATTGTGGTTAAACGTAAAGAAGTCCATGTTTTTAGCAAAACATCAACAATAATTCCTGAACTCTGCCGAGATATTTTAAAGAAGCCAAATGATGCTCATTTGTGATTAATATCCTACACAACAAGGGGCACCTGGCTGGCTCAGTCGGTAGAGATAGGACTCTCAATCTCAGGGTCATGAGTTCAAGCCCACGTTGGGCCCACGGAGAACTTGTTTAAAAAAAAAAAAAAAAAAATCGCACACAACGTAAGTTTTCAGTGTTTTAAAAAATTCTTACCTGGTTACAACCTGATGTGTATATGCTCTATTGGGGCTCCCAAATGATTTGGCCAGGCCAAAATCTGCCAGTTTTAGAACTCCATTTTCATCCAGCAACAAGTTATTTGGTTTTAGATCCTGTACATGGAGGTTTTAAATAAATACATAAGCAGGGCACAAGAGAATATTATAACAATACACTTAGTTGGCTTAACTTTAAACTTTGCAATAGCAGGGTAAACCCCAAATTTAAATAATAATCAATATTTTTCTCACTGATATAAAATCCTACCAAAGAAAAATTAAGATTGGTTATATTACTTTGGTGAGACCTTGGATCACTGAGCTTCAATTTACCTACAAGGTTGCTGTGAACAGCCTAGTGTAATGACCATGAACTCAACAAAGAGTTGCTGCCATCTGAACTTTGGTAAATAAAAACATTATGCATTTAGAGAGGATGAGGAATATATCCTTCAAAATCTATATTATAAGGATATTAGCAATAACCTCAAAGGGATCCCAAGTTTAGGATATGAGGATTACTGACTACAAATTATATATTCTCAGCTATTTATCTAAACAGAATATCTAAGAACATCTACCTATTAGATTATCAGTCTTGTTTCAATAGCTGGATGTTTCTAACAATGACTCAACTATTTCAGAAATTTTATTACTTCATAGATTTTTAGAGTTCTTAGAAATTTTGTTTTTCTAAAAAAATTTTAGGATTGTATAATTTAATCCAGATTCTCACTGTATTTTTTTTTTTTTGTCACAACAATACAGCACAAAGAACACTGGAGTTAACCCAAACATCTAGATTCTAATACTCTGTCAGTTACCAGCTACTGACCTTGAAAAAACACATATAACCTTGGTCAGGTGACTTAGCAACTTAGCTCTTCATCTATGAAAAAAATGAACTGGGCCTCTTCCATTTTTAAATTTCACATAGTATTTTACAATCCTCATAGCACCACCTCCTGGAACAACTGAAGGGAACACAGAGGAAGAAGGTGGGATAAAATGGGGTCCAGCTATATTTTTAACAATTTACATATTCAGACCATTTATGTAATAATTGGCTACATAAACCTTGACTAAAATATAAAGAATCAATCATACTTGGTTAAAAACCTTACCCTATGTAGAATCCAATGTTGATGTAAATATTCTAACCCTTGAAGAGTCATTAACATGTAGGCTTTGATGTGTGATGGTGTCAGCACTAGACTATTATCCTTTATTATCACCTGCAAAGCCGGTATATAATATACAATTATTCCAAATAAATTATATCACATAAAATCATTTACAGACATAAAAGCAATTTATCCATTCTACAGAACAATCTCAAGAAAGACTGCCTAACTCTCCTTAGGAAGCACTGTCAGAATTTCAAGTTACATGGTTAGGAAAAAATCTCTTCTGGTGCTTTCTCTCCTCCTGTTCTGTTTAAAAGGCACTAATAGTGAACATCTGTTGTTTTGCTTGCACCAGGATGTACAGCCCCTTCTGATAACAGCATTCATCATTTGTTTGAATGTAAAACAGGACTGACTACTACCTGTGGCCTCTAGAGCTAGATACAAGACCCAGGCACAGGCAACCACCAAACTGAAGCCTGTTATCCAGGACACTGGTTTAGGGATGGACATGTGATCCTAGACAAGCTAATTAAAGAGGCCAAGTACTTCTGCTAGAACGAAAAAGGACAAAGTACCTTCTCTTTCTTTAGAGATTAAAAAACTCTAAGGATCTGAGCCTGAAGTGCCTGAGCCACTATATTGAGAAATTAGGCACTATATTGAGAAGGAAGGCAACAAAGTAGAAAATAGAGCTAAGTTAAAGTCCAAGACTGAGTTCTGATGGCATTATTTGTGAACTGTACTTAAAGACAGTTTATTCCTAGATTTTTAAGTTATACTAGCTAAAAATTCCCATTTTATTTTTTTAGAAATCAGATTTGGATAAAAGGTATCCAAACTGGCAAGAAGAAATAACTTTCATTGTTTGCAGATGACATAATACTATATATAGAAAACCCTAAAGATTCACATAGTATTTAAAGAACTACTAGAGAGCCTAAATGTCCATCAACTGATGAATGGATAAAGAAATTGTGGTTTATATACACAATGGAGTACTACACGGCAATGAGAAAGAACGAAATATGGCCCTTTGTAGCAACGTGGATGGAACTGGAGAGTGTGACGCTAAGTGAAATAAGCCATACAGAGAAAGACAGATACCATATGTTTTCACTCTTATGTGGATCCTGAGAAACTTAACAGAAACCCATGGGGGAGGGGAAGGAAAAAAAAAAAAAAAAAAGAGGTTAGAGCGGGAGACAGCCAAAGCATAAGAGACTCTTAAAAACTGAGAACAAACTGAGGGTTGATGGGGGTGGGAGGGAGGGGCGGGTGGGTGATGGGTATTGAGGAGGGCACCTTTTGGGATGAGCACTGGGTGTTGTATGGAAACCAATTTGACAATAAATTTCATATATTGAAAAAAAATAAAAATAAAGAACTACTAGAACGGATAAGCGAATTCGGGAAAGTGGCAGGATACAAAATCAGTATAGAGAAATCTGCTGCATATCCAAACACTAATATGGAAGTAGCAGAAAGAAAAATTAACAATCCCATTTGCAAAAACAAAAAAAGAAATCAGATTCAGGTAAAATATGCCCTTTTTGGTGCATAGTTCCATGAGTTTTAACAAACATATCCAGTTGTGTAATCACTACCATAATCAAGATAAGAGTTCTATAACCCTCACTCCCACTCCCAATTGCCTCAGGCCCCACTGTACCCAGTACGTCCCTCCACTCCAATCCTGGCCACAACTGATCCAATTTCTATTCCTTTAGTTTTGCCTTTGCCATAATATCACATAAACAGAATCATATAATACATAGCCTTTCGAACCTGCGTTCTTTCATTTAGTACAATGCATTTGAGATTTCTCTATACTGTTGCTTAATTGAGTAGTTAATTTCTTTTTATTCCCGAACAGTATTCCATTATATAGATATACCACAGTTTGTTTATATATTCACTATACAAAAGTGAGTACTGGATTGTTACCAATTTGGGCAATAATGAATAAAGCTAAACATCTGTGTACCAACTGATTTCTGTGTAGACAGGTTTTTGTTTCTCTTGAATGCCTAGCAGTGGTATTGCGAGATCGTACTTTATGTGTGTATTTAACTGTTTAAGAAACTGCCAAACTATTTTCCAAACTGGCTATACCATTTTGCATTCTCACCAGCAGCATATGAGACTTTCAGTTGTTCAACATCCCTGGATTGTCAATTTTTGAGATTCAATTAATATTAAGAAAAACCGTAACATTTTAATTTCTCAAAAACAAAAATTTGTCTTTCAAAAAGATGATATTCTGTAATAATATGGAAGTTCTGAAAGACCTGATACTCATTTATCTAAAAATAATGTCAATAAAGTATAGGGAACTTGGTCAACAAAAATGCTGTGAAATCCAAATCTCTGTATCTAACACTGGGAATATGGCTAAATGACTCAAAAGATCTTTCACTTAAGAATACTGGGGCACCCGGGTGGCTTAGCCAATTAAGCGTCCAACTTCGGCTCAGATCATGATCTCGAGGTCTGTGAGTTTGAGCCCTGTGTCGGATTCTGCACTGACAGTGTAGAGCCTGGAGCCTGCTTTGGATTCTGTGTATCCTTCTCTCTGCCCCTCCCCCACTCACGCTCTGTCTCTCTGTGTCTCAAAAATAAACAAACATTAAAAGAAAAAAAAAGAGTACATTCACATTTAGGGGTGCCTGGATGGCTTAGTCAATTAAGCGTCTGATTTCTGATTGTGACTTAGGTCATGATCTCACAGTTGTGAGACTGAGCCCCAAGTAGAGCTTTCAGCTGGCTCTGGAGCCCACTTGAGATTCTCTATCTCCCTCTCCATCTGACTCTACCCTGTGTGCTCAAACACAAATGCTCTCTTTCTCTCTGTCATTCTGGTGGGGGCGGGGGAGTACATTCACATTTCAACAAAATTAAGCATTCCTTTGACTAACAGTATCTTTAAACATAGAAAATAAACATTTAGGTTCTCTTTTGATTTAGAGAGAAAAAAAATTTCTCTACGAATCTTAATCTTACCTCCAGATCAGTTTCCATAAAATCAAAGACAAGGCTAATATTAGATTTATGTCCAAACGCATCAAGGAGCTGCAAAGCAGTATTAAAAAAAAAAGATCAAAATCTGATTCTCTATTAAATACTTGAAAATTATACCAACCAAAGTAATTTCAAAAAATTTAAACTAGCATTGGACTGCTGATATTTCCCTGTTAAATTTGAATTATTTTATTAAATTTGACATTTATCCTTTTTTCCCCCCTAGGAATTAGTACTTTGAAGCACAAAAATACTAAACTTTAATATTTTTAAAAAGTCACTAGGAGTCCCTGCATGGCTCAGTTGGTTAAGTGTCTGATTCTTGATCAGCTCAGATCATGATTTCAGGGTCATGAGATCCAGCCTCGCATCAGGTTCTGTGCTGAGCATGGAGCCTGCTTGAGAATGTCTATCTACCCCTCTCCTGCTCACGTGCTCTCTCTCTCTCTCTCAAATATATAAACAAACATTTTTTAAAAAGTCACTAACTACTTAAATTCTCCTCCAAAATTTTCAGTTATAATTAAGAAATCATTAATGAAAATCTCACCTCAGTCTCTAATTCAGAAAAATTACCATGCTCAGTATTTAAGAAAATCCTATAAATAGCAGTAGCAGCTATCATTCATTATATGCCATCTCTATGCCAGGCACTATTTTCCAGGTACTTTGCACACATTCAATAAATTAACTAGTCTCGCAACAACCCTATGAGGTAGAAATTATGGCACAGAGTCGTAGGGAGCTTACTCAAGCTTATGCATGTTAGAGCTCTCTAGGCTTCAAAATAATTTTTGACAAAATTAAATCTATTTCATCAGTTGTACAGTTTTAAAGACACTGCCTCCAGTTCAATTAGAACAAAAAATACATTTCGGCATGATAAACTTTTAAGCTTTTTTACAAGGCTCACCTAAAACAACTCATCTTGCTGAGCCTTCAATCAACAACTACCACATTCAGAAATGGCAGGGTCCCATATCCCAGAAACAATGTAGATCATACTCACACCAATTATATTTGGATGACTTAGCTCCTGTAATAATTTTATCTCTCTTAAGGCTGTTCTATTTATACCTATATAAAAAAGCAGAGCAAAATGTGAAAAGCAATTCTGAAGTCTCGTATCTTCTTACAAACATTTTTTGGGGAAAGGTTAGTCTTTCGGGGAATAGATATTGCATATTCTACAGAAAAATAAGGGCTACTTTGCCAATTTTTATGACATCTGGTTTTCTTTTATACTGCTTTATTTTGAAACTAGCTTCACACAGACTATGATAAATGATGACAAAAAGTATTCACTTTGCAGCATATCACTTTAGAAGACTGCTGGAATAACAGGTGTCGGCTTGTAACATGAAGACAATATGTCAAGAGCTTCCTCCTTCTTACATTATGAATATTAGCAACAGATTCTTGATGGTAACAGCAAAACAATGGTAAGACAGTATCTTTCCCAAAACAAAAGATAGAATTCCTAATTTAAAATAAGATCTGGTACTAGCTGTTAAATAGATGATGGATCCTTTTTATAAAGACTAGTTCTTGATGACTAAATAAGACTTAACACTATAGCACACAAGGGTGTGGAAGGGATAAAGATATTTTCCTCCATACATTTATTCCAGAGTGAGTTTTCTGTACTGCTATGAAGCTATATCCTGAATTTTTAAAGTAATTAAAAGCTAAGATAGGGGCGCCTGCGTGGCGCAGTCGGTTGGGCGTCCGACTTCAGCCAGGTCACGATCTCGCGGTCCGTGAGTTCGAGCCCCGCGTCAGGCTCTGGGCTGATGGCTCAGAGCCTGGAGCCTGTTTCCGATTCTGTGTCTCCCTCTCTCTCTGCCCCTCCCCCGTTCATGCTCTGTCTCTCTCTGTCCCCAAAATAAATAAAAACATTGGAAAAAAAAATTAAAAAAAAAAAAAGCTAAGATAAAGAATAAACTGCTTACAACAACACGTTAAACAGTAATGAAGACTGCAAGACAAGCCACTGATAAATAACTTTGCTATGTTCCATTTACTCAGATGACTTGAGTGACTTACATGACTCTTAACAACCAAATGGTGGATATCATCGATATCCTGTCTCTATCCTGAGTCTACTCTTCTAGCACCCTGCAAAAACTACCCAGAGCCACTTAGAACGCTAATACTTGAACTTCCTCAGTGAGAAGAAAAACTTACCCTGTTTGGTCAGATTACATTAAATACTTACCATCTTTAGCTTCTGATCTATGTCCAAGTTTAATCTGGTAGAGGGGGAAAAAAAACAAACACTAAAAATGTGTTAAATTATTTTACACTTCATGAGTAAAATACAAACACTTCAAATACATAGCTACAGTAAAAACATGTAGCAACTTACATGTAGCTAGTAAGCAAGAAGAGAGTCGAAATCACTAATTTGAAAAGCAAAATTAACAATATAAGAAAGGATCAAGTACCTACCATTCCTCACTCTTTTAGTTTTTAAGTTATACATTCAAATAATGGACTTAAGAAAATAAATGTCTCCTGTATCTTTGCAAGATTAAATGTGGAAAAGTAACTGAGGGCATCCTGATTAACAAACAAAAATATCACTTCAAGGTAGCCTATTTGGGAGGAAATACATAACATATAAACATAAAATAACATGTTTAAAAAAATGTTTATGTATTTTTTTTGAGACAGAGGGCGCACGCAAGTGGGGGAGGGGCAGAGAGAGGAAGACAAAGGATTCAAAGGCTGCTACGTGCTGACAGCAGTGAGCCCAATATAGGGCACAAACTCAAGATGCATGAGACCATGACCTGCGCTGAAGTCGGATGCTCAACCAACCAAATAAGCAACCCTGGCGCCTCTAAAGTAACATGTTTATTAATATGCCCAATAATATGCTCTTAGGGCAACAGTTTCTAAAAAGCAAAATTACAAATTAGGAATACAAAAAATGGTTTAACTGTTGTTACCATTAATAAGTGTAACAATAAAAAAATAAGTATAACAAATTGCATTAATAGGTTCAGGCTTACACCAGTCTCTTACTCACTGCTTTATACAATGACTAAATGCAATCAAGAATACTAAAAAACAAAACAAAACAAAATAAAAAAGAACAACTACTTCTGAAAAAGATATTGTACCTAAAAAACTAAATACAAACTGATTGCGGCCACTGTGGAAAACAGTACAGAAGTTCCTCAAAAAATTAAAAATACAATTACCACAGGATCCAGTAATTTCACTACTGGGTATTTACCTACCTAAAGAATATGAAAACACTAATTCAAAAAGATATATGCACCCCTGTGTTAACTGCAACATTATTTACAAAAGCCCAACTACAGAAGCAACTCAAGTGCCCAAGTGTCCATCTATAGATGAATAATAAAGATGTGGTACATACATTCACAATAGACTATTACTCGGCCACAAAAAAAGAAAAGAATGAAATCTTGCCATTTACAACAACATGGATGGATCTAGAGGCTATAACACTAAGTGAAATAAGTAAGAGAAAGACAAATACCATATGATTTCTCTCATACGTGGAATTTAAGAAGCAAAACAAACTCAAATAAAAAAGGAGACAAAAACCAAGAAACAGATTCTTAACTACAGAGAACAAAGAGAAAAGGTAGGGAGAATGGGTGAAATAGGTTAAGGGGATTAAGAGTACACTTATGATAAACCGTGAGTTACGTACAGAATTGTTGAGTCACTATATTGTACATCAGAAAGTAATGCAACACTGTATGTTAGCTATACTGGAATTAAAAAAATAAGATCCTTGATAACGATAAAAAATATAGATTAACAGACATAGAAAGACATCTCCCTATAATACTACAGACACAACTTTTTACGTAAAGATAGACTAGTATAGCATCAAAAAACATAAGGCACTTTAGGAATAAATCTAACAGATGTGCTAAGCCTTCCAAAACTAAATTATAAAAGAATATTAAAACATGCTTAAAAATGAGACCAAAATAGGGGCGCCTGGGTGGCTCAGTCGGTTAAGCGTCCGACTTCGGCTCAGGTCACGATCTTGCGGTATGTGAGTTCGAGCCCCGCGTCGGGCTCTGTGCTGACTGCTCAGAGCCTGGAGCCTGTTTCAGATTCTGTGTCTCCCTCTCTCTCTGACCCTCCCCCGTTCATGCTCTGTCTCTCTCTGTCTCAAAAATAAATAAACGTTAAAAATATTAAAAAAAAAAAAAAAAATGAGACCAAAATAAACAAATGCCACATTCATGGACAACAAAACTCAGTACTATCATAAATATACCAAATACATAAATTTTCTTTAAGTTCAATGCAACCAAATCCAAATCTCAACAGCATTTTTTAAAGAACAGTGACAGGGGCACCTGGGTGTCTCAGTCGTTTAAGCGTCTGACTTCAGCTTAGGTCATGAACTCACAGCTCATGAATTCAAGCCCCACATCGGGCTCTGTGCTGACACCTCAGAGCCTGGAGCCTGCTTCGGATTCTGTCTCCCTCTCTCTCTGTTCCACCTCCGCTGGAGCTCTGCTTCTCTCTCTCTCTCTCCCAAAAATAAATAAAGATTACAAAAATTTAAAAAAGGAAGGAAGGAAGGAAGGAAGGAAGGAAGGAAGGAAGGAAGGAAGGAAGGAAGGAAGAAAGATGACAAATCGATTCTAAATTCTACATGGAATATTAAGGAGCTAAGAACAATTTTAAAAATTATTAATTTTCTGAATTAAAAAAAAATTTTTTTAATTTATTTTTGAGAGAAAGAGACAGAGCAAGCAAGGGAGGGACAGAGAGAGAGGGAGACACAGAATCTGAAACAGGCTCCAGGCTCTGAGGTGTCAGCACAGAGGTGGACGTGGGGCTTGAACTCATGAACCACGAGATCACGACCTGAGCCGAAGTCTGACACTTAACCGACTGAGCCAGGAAGGTGCCCCTAAAATTATTACATTTTCCAACCACAGTAAAAATATATTAGTTTCATGAAGTCATCTACTTCATCACCCAGATTAAACAATTATCAGTATTTTGCCACACTTATTTCATTATTATTGTTTCTAAAATGTTTACTTACTTTTTTTAATGTTTGAGAGAGAGACAAAGCGCGAGTGGTAGAGGGGCACAGATAGAGGGAGAAAGAATCCGAAGCAGGCTCCAGGCTCCGAGCATTCAGCACAGAGCCCAATGCCAGGCTCAAACTCAAGAACCTCAACATCACGACTTGAAGCCAAAGTCAGAGACTTAACCAACTGAGCCACCCAAGTGCCTCAATGTTTATTTGTGAGAAAGAGAGAGAGAGTATGCTAGCGCATGCAGGTGGTGGAAGGGCAGAGAGAGGGAAACAGAGGATTCCAAGCAGGCTCCATGCTGACAGAAGAGAGCCCAACATGGGGCTCGAACTCGCCAACCATGAGATCATGATCTCAACCAAGTTGGAGGCTCAACCTACTGAGCCACTCAGGTGACCCTCACTTACTACATCATTAATCTCTGCCCCCCTTTCTGTTGGCTAAAATGTTTTATAACAAACCTCACATTTCATGTCATTTCATCCCCATGTACTTAAGTAGGCACCTCTAAAATACGGACATTTTCTTACATATGCAAAATGCTATTTCATACCTACAAAATTATTAATAATGCCTCAGCACCATGTAATATCTAATTCATATGAAATTCCGATTGTCAGAAATTTCCCAAGTGGCAGATAAAGTAGACAAGGTAATTTTGAAGAAAAACAGGTATGTGCAACTTACCAGATTTCAAGCCTTTTTATAAGGCAGTAATAATTAAAGACACTATAGTACTTGAGCAAGGATGGAAAAAAATCAATCAATGGAAAAAAAGTACGGTGCCCGGAAACAGATCCAAGTATATAATGGAACATGGCATTACAACTAAATGCAGAACTTCGTGTTACAACTCACCAGGAAAAGGACAGACTATCAATTATGCTGGGTCAGTAAGGAAAAAAAAACTGGATCCTCATATTACACAAAATAGAAAAATTAACTCCAGATGGAACAAAGACCTAAGTGTGAAAAGCAGTATTTTAAAATATTTAGTAAATAGAATCCTTTACAAACTGGAGGTTGGCAAGCATACAAAATGGAAACCCATGAAGGAAAAAAATGGACAAATTCAACCAGAACAGAATTCTAAATTTCTGTGCTTCAGAAGATACCATATATAAACTAAAAGTCTAGTTGAAGACTGGGAGATGATATCTGTAGTTTGTATTTTTGACAAAGGGTCAATGCCCAGAATATATAAAGAATTCTACCAAATCAACAGGAAGGAAAAAATGTAAGCAAGCTAACAGAAAAACTCATAGGAGACAGTCTAAAAAGTTAATAAATCTAAGAAAGGATGATCAATCTAACTGGTAATCAGAGAAATTGAAACAATTATTTTAAACAATTAAGTTAAACAATCATATACTATTTCTGATGCAGGTAATTGACAAATGTTGTAAAATCTGACAATACAAATATGACAAGAATGTGGGGAGGAGGTCAAACTAGTCCAACCACTTTGAAGAGCAATCTAACAATATGTGGTGAGGCTGATGCTATATATTCCCTAAAAGAATAATAATTCATAGTTGGCTTCAAATAAGGATATATTCTCTAAAGAAACTCACATGAATAGGAATGTCTATAGGGCTATTTTAAGGGAAAACATAAAGACAACAAAACAGCCTAAATGTTTTATCAACAAGAATTTGGATGGGCAAATTTTACTGTAGTCATATGATGAAATCTAATCACCAATGATCATAAATAAACCAGATCTACAGTATCCATGTAGAAGATTTCAGAAATAATGCTGAATCAGAAAAACAAACTGCAAAAGAAAATTTATATATGGGGGGTTAGGCAGGCAGGCAGGCTTAGCCCGCGTCAGGCTCTGGGCTGACAGCTCAGAGCCTGAAGCCTGATTCGGATTCTGTGTCTCACTCTCTCTCTGCCCCTCCCCTACTTGCACTCTGTCTCTCTCACTCTCTTTTATCAAAAATAAATAAACATTTAAAAAAAAAAAAGTAAATACCAGAGGCAAATTATAGGAGTTGAAAGTGATTGCTCCAAGGAGTGAAAAACAGGGCTAGAAGAGTCAAGCACCTTAAAAAGCCTTGGCCTTTTATTTTAAAACCACAAAGATGTATTATTGGAAATAAAAATTAAATGTAAAGGAACACCTGGCTGGTTCAGTAGGAAAAGCATGTGACTCCTGATCCTGGGATGGTGAGTCAAGCCTTATACTTACTGGGTGGCAGAAATTACTTAAACATAATATTAAAAAAATAAATGTACGGGGCACCTGGGTGGCCCAGTCAGTTGAGCATCTGACTCTTGATTTTGGCTCAGGTCTTTATCCCGATGTAGTGGAATCGAGTCCTGCACCGGGCTCCACACTGAGAGTGGAGCCTGCATAAGACATTTTCTCTCTCTCTCTCCCACTGCCCCTCTCCCTTGCTCTCTCTCTCTCTCTCTCAAAATTAAAAAAATAATAATAAATAAATACAAGAAGATTCCACTGTGAGTCACCGTCAAGGGGTAAAAGTCTTAGAGAAACAGGATGGATTTTAAATCTTAACTTATGTTAAAAACAAGCAAAAAAAACCCCAAACAAAACAAACCCCACTAGGATTTTCAGACAACTACAGAACTCAATATACTAACACTGAAGGAATTATATCAATCTGGTTAATCATTTTTATTTTTTATTTATAGTTTTTAATGTCTTATTTTATTATTTTTTTTTTAATTTTTTTTTCAACGTTTATTTATTTTTGGGACAGAGAGAGACAGAGCATGAACGGGGGAGGGGCAGAGAGAGAGGGAGACACAGAATCGGAAACAGGCTCCAGGCTCTGAGCCATCAGCCCAGAACCGGACGCGGGGCTCGAACTCACGGACCGCGAGATCTTGACCTGCCTGAAGTCGGATGCTTAACCGACTGCGCCACCCAGGCGCCCCGATTATTTTATTTTTGAGAGAGAGCATGTATGCGTGAGCACGGGAGCATGAGGGGGGGGGGGGGGGGGGGAGATGATCCAAAGCAGGCTCTGCACTGACAGCACAGAGCCCAATGCCGGGCTCAAACTCACAAACTGCAAGATCATGACCTGAGCTGAAGTTGGACGCTTAACTGACTGAGCCACCCAGGCACCCCAGCTTAATACATTTTTAATAAATGTCTACAAAACTACTGGCCACAGACCAAAGTATTATTTGAGTGGAAGTAGACACACAATAAGTTGATAGATAAGAGGACTTCAGATTTTGATAAATGTTATGAAGATAACGGAGAAATATGGCAAAGAAGACAAGGGTGACCAGTGAAGGCCTCTATGTGGAACAGACATGTGAGTGAGTTTTCAAGATTAGGAATCAGTCATGCCAAGTTTTAGAGGAAAAATATGCTAACCAGAAGGCAGCATATGATGCTGCAATGATCCTGGGAACGAAGTGAATTTAATGTGTTCAAGGGACAGAAAGGTCAGTGGGGCTAGAATATAGTGAACCACGGGTAGAAATAAAAACATAACTTTAGAAAGGGTCAGAATAGATTAGGCTTTTACACAGGAGTAGCTACAGTGCTGGATTACAGAACATAAATTGGGAAATGAAGCGGAGAGAAGCCAGAAAAAGTGAAAAGACAAAAATAGCAAAAATAACTGCGCAAAGGGAGATAGGAAGTCAGGTATTAAATGAATCAGGGGGAATATGCTTCAAAGGAGTTAGGAATTTTGAAGGAGAAACAGATTCAAACAGCAACAGGAACAATAAGAAGGTGGAGATCACCTCCCCCAACAGGCACTGAAATGTGACAACAGCCTCTCTTTCAGAGGATTACTGATTTCAGTAGCACAGGAAAGAACATGCAGCCTGGCATCAAAACACCTGGATTGAAATTCTAGTTTTATCAGTTAGGATCTGTGTCAGCTTGACGAGTTACTTAATCTTTCTTAGCTCAGGTATCTCAAGTATTATATAGGGATACTTTATTTCACATGGCTATTTTGAAGACTAAAAGAAAAAACGTAAGTGAAAGTGCCTGACATGTAGAAAATAAGCTAAATATGACTGAAGTTTCTTGAATGAATCCAAGTCAAAAGGCTACAAAAATAATTTTTTAAAATGATAATGATAATGCTCGTAAAAGCCTTACATGGAAAATCTGTACACAGAAAATACAGATGAGGGGCGCCTGGCGGGGGGCGGTTCAGACCATTAAGCTGTAGGACTTGATTGTGGCTCAGGTCATGATCACACGCTTTGTGAGTTCGAATCTGCTGGCAGTAGAGTCTACTTGAGATTCTTTTTCTCCCTCTCTCTGCCCCTCCTCCCCCTCTCAAAATAAACTTAATAAAAAAAAAAAAAAGAAAGAAAGAAAATACAGACGATGCACAAAATGGATGCAGGTGTGGCAGAAACGGTGACCTGGGAAGATAAGGATATTAAAATAGTTCTAAGGACCCAACAGATGAGTCCTTGTCCCCCTTACCCACGTATGAGTTTAAAAAGCAAACGTAACATACAGCTTCCTCTTTATTTCAACTAATGGAACAACAACAAAAAACTAGTTCACCCGAGTTCCATCTTGGAACACAAAATACTAATAAATTCTACCTTCCCCGAAAATGACATAAGTAACTCCTCATGAGCAGAGTACGGTCAAGAGTAGTAAAAAGCCCCTGCAAGAGCTCACACACACAGATATGCTCGGAGACTCCAGGAAAAATAACAGACGGTAACTCACTTTCTTAATGGCGACAATTTGGTTGGTGTTCTTGTCTCTGGCCTTGTAAACCGTGGCAAACTAGAGAGAAAAGCAGAAACAATCTAAGTTCGTGGGAGCTCTTTTGTGTTTGCCTTTTCACTTTTTCAGATCCGGAGAAGCAAACACCCCACGGTTGTTGAAGATGCGCGGCTGCTTGAAACGTGGTGAGGCGATAAACTGCCC
This sequence comes from Lynx canadensis, assembly GCF_007474595.2. Taxonomy (NCBI): domain Eukaryota; kingdom Metazoa; phylum Chordata; class Mammalia; order Carnivora; family Felidae; genus Lynx; species Lynx canadensis. The sequence continues at coordinate 136,116,778 of NC_044303.2, read as the reverse complement.
GTTCCAGTCTATTCTTCAGAAAGGGAGGACCACTCGGGAGCTCTCCTCTAGGGTACATACACGGGCAGACTCGCCCAAAAAGAAGGAGAAGCCAGGCCAGTCCTCTGACTTCCACCAGAAAACGTGCGAGTGTGTCAGGCGGCTCCGCGCTCTCGGCTCAGGCCCCCCCGAATCCCGCCCGGGAACCTCACCTGTCCCTCCCCGAGGAAGTCCAGTTTTTCATAACGCTTTGCTCGCGACTTCACGTCCACCGCCATCCGTCGCACGAAACGCGACTCCAACTGTAAAGGGCGAGCTCCCGAGACAGCAGGAATTTAAAGCTACCTTAGAGCCTCCAACAGCCACTTCCGTTGACGGAGAGCCGACGCTTTACTAGCTCCGCCCCTACTTCCGGTTTGAGCTGGATGCTGCTAAGTCCGGCCAGAGCTTCCCCTACGGAAGCGGCGCGAGTCAGGCCTGTTGGCGTTTCTGCGTGGTCCGCGCCGCGTCTCGCTATAGCCTGCTGGTCCCGGAAGCGGAATGTTTTAGGTGGTGACTGTAACCCTGTACGGTTTTAAGTTAGATATTTCCTTCACTACCGGAGACAGGTCAGCGTTCTGCTACGATGTTCTTAATCTGCTACGATGGGCTTAATGTATGAGTGTGGAAGGCTTGACCTCTTTATGCCGCATCTCACTTTCTGGTAATTGCGCAAGGGCGTCAGGGCGCCACGGTTGCTATGGACGCCTAGCGTCGCAATCTCAGGTTACTTGGAAGAGAACCCATTTCCTTAGGGCTGGCCAAGTGGCGTTCTTAGTTCAGTCCTTTGTAAAGAAGCACTACCGGGAGAAAAAATTCCAAGTCAGCTGAAGAATTTTGTACTGTGGAACAGACATTTGATCATCGGTTTTCTACTTTGTAGAATGGAAATAGGGTACATCATAAGTAGTTTTGAAGAGTAAATCAGATATCCAGAAAGTTTAGACATAGTAGGTGCTTGTTAACTGTGAGCAGTACTCAACCTTGATTCGCATAAGTTTTCAACACATTAATTCACTATTCAGCGAATGTATATTGAGTGCTGACTATGTGCCAGGCTCTGAGAAATCAGGAGGGAAAAAGACAAGGAACCATGCTTTCCAATGGAAGGGGATAAAATACGGTACACAGAATTCAGTGCTATAAAGATAATAAAGCAGGAAAAAGGATATAGTAGGGCTTGCAGTTTTAAATAGGTGTTAAAAGGGGCGCCTGGGTGGCTCAGTCGGTTAAGCGTCCGACTTCGGCTCAGGTCGTGATCTCTCAGTCCGTGAGTTTGAGCCCCGCGGAGCCTGTTTCAGATTCTGTGTCTCCCTCTCTCTGACTCTCCCCCATTCATGCTCTGTCTCTCTCTCTCTCAAAAATAAAAACAAAGGTTAAAAAAATTTTTTTTAAATAGGTGTTAAAAGACATCACTGAGGGGCGCCTGGGTGGCTCAGTCGGTTAAGCGTCCGACTTCAGCTCAGGTCACGATCTCACGGTCCATGAGTTCGAGCCCCGCGTCCGGTTCTGGGCTGATGGCTCAGAGCCTGGAGCCTGCTTCCAATTCTGTGTCTCCCTCTCTCTCTGCCCCTCCCCCGTTCATGCTCTGTCTCTCTCTGTCTCAAAAATAAATTAAAAAAAAAAAAAGTTAAAAAAAATAAAAGACATCACTGAAAAGACACTGCCAAAAAAAAAAAAAAAGCCACTGTAGAGTTTTCAGCAAAGTAATGTGATCTGATTGTTTTAAAGTTCACTATGGCCCTTTACATTGACAGCAGTATAGACTTAAAGGGGCAGGAAAAAATCAAGGCCCGTGAAAGAATTATTGCAGTAAGCTAT